>NC_091066.1:170235503-170868836 GCF_000393655.2 Nicotiana sylvestris | reverse complement strand
TTCGAAATAGTCTCCCCTGGATCGACAAGCAGTGAGAGCCCGAAAAATGTCAGCCATAATCATAGGCGCTAGAGTACTTTTATCTTGGGTAAGCAAAGTACTGACGACCCCAGTTATTTTTAGATCGATGTTTCCGTCCTTCCTTGGGAACACTATAAGACCCAAGAAGGCCGTCATAAAAGCTAACAGCCTGTGTTCGTCCCACTTCTGTCGGTTGCCTTTACTACACAGTTTGAAATCCGGCTTATTGAACCCGCCCTCGTGACCGTATCTAGCATACATGAGGTGGAGACTGCAGAAACCTTTGGCAAGATCTGGATGGTGAAATGTTCGGGGTATTTTCAGGAAATCCAGAAACCGGTGTACCGTGACGGCCCTAGGTGCAATCAAGTATTTGAACCTTAACGGAGCTTCATCACCCCCAATGTATCCCGCTATTTCTTCCAAAGTCGGGGTGAGCTCGAAGTCTGAGAAATGAAATACATTGTGCGCCGAATCCCAGTAAGTGACCAATGATCTGATAATATCGCCCCGAGGCTGAATGTCTAGTAAATCCGGGAGATTTTTCAGATATTTCCTCACTTTGCCTTGCCCCTCCTTGCCTAAGTCGTTCCACCATAATCACAACTCAAAAGGGATGTTGGTCATCATTGAAAAAGGTTCGTTTTGTATCGTGCTCATCCTGCACATTTATTTAGGGTGATTAAAAAAAAACTTTTATTAGACTTTAAAATTATCTAGATCTTTTTTTTTTATTATTTTAAAAGATTTTTTTTTTGCAAAACGGGAGGTTGGACCCAATGAGAGTTGCCTACGTATCTCACACCGTGTGAGAATCAAACCGGCGTAGTTCGGTCGGATCAAAATAGGGGAAACAAAAATAAAATCCTTTAAATAAAAGAAGAATAACTGTTTTTTTTTCCTGGAATTTTGTTATATATATTTTTTATTATAGTATTTATTTTGAAAAGAGACCAAGGAAATACTTATACATTTTAAACTTCTTTTTTTTCATTTTTTGAAGTTTCGAAAATCTTTTAAAGAGGTACTACGAATGAAACAATAAAAAAAATTTTGATTTTTGTTTTATTTATATGTGTCACACCTCCTTTTTCCGCACCCGTTGGGGTGCAAGGGAGTTTTTTCCAATTAAAGGACAATCGAAACGGGATTGGTTTATTTATTTCAGAGTCGCCACTTGGATGATTTAGGGTGTCCCAAGTCACCAATTTTAATCCCGAATCGAGGAAATGAATGACTCCATATTACAGTCTGCGTACCAGAAATCCGGATAAGGAATTCTGTTAACCCGGGAGAAGGTGTTAGGCATTCCCGAGTTCCGTGGTTCTAGCACGGTCGCTCAACTGTTATATTTGGCTTGATTATCTGATTTTATACGAATATGAACTTATGTGCAAATTTTAACTTTTAACCGCTTTATTATTATTGTTTTTACAAGAATGTGAACATCGCTTAAAACACGTCTTTGGACTGCGTCACATGAAATGCACCCACAATCCGGAACGCATTTTATTTGATGTTTTGAGATTTGGATTTGGGTCGCATGAAATGCACACCCGAGCTTAAGAAAGTAAATTATTAAACACGCGCCTAAAGAGACTATCGCGTTATTATTTTGCGGAGGCCGTGAAATTCGCTAAACGACCCTCCTGAATTCTAAGTAATTTTAAACAAGTATTTACTGAGGGCCCCGCAATTTGTGTTTTTATTCGGCGAGGCTCATCTCATTCTTATTTTTTAAAAGGAATTTGCAACGTCATGGACATGCATCTCGAACCACGTTACAATCAATGTACCCGCGATTTAGAGACACATTTCAACTCCGCTGAGATTTGGATTTGGGTCACATAAATGTGCACCCGAGTTAGGGAGGATAAATTATTAAAGGCACGCCTAAAGCAACTAGCGCATTATTATTTTGGGTAGGGCCGTGAATTTTGCTAAACGGCTCGTCCCGGAATCTAAGTATTTAATACATATATTTTTGTGAGGGCTCCGCAATCTGTACATTTTTTATTTTGGCGAAGCTTGTCTCGCTTTTTTTTATTATTATTTATTTTTATTTTTATATTCTTTAAAAGGATGCCATTTCTACGCCTTTTGAAAATACTAAACCTTACGGCTTCTTTACAACTAAAGTCTCATAGCTTGTCAAAATTTAATAAAATGAGTCTAGTGAATGGGTGTTTCGGAAGTGGTAACAACAAGTACTAATGCTAATTTTTGTCTGAACGAACTAAGCAAAAGACCACGAACAAATTAACGTCAAACTTGTGTCATAGAACAACTAGACGAACTTAATTGAATGACATCAAATAAACAAGAATAACACAACGCAAAATGAACAAAATGCATACGATGAAAACATAAGCCGAAAATTATCATACCAATTTATATATTGCATCTTCGAACATTTAACGTAAAGTTTATTTATCTAATACATCGAGGTTTACTGACCTTTTGACCTCGACAACCTCAGAACGACAAACACGACTCCGACGGAACTCAAGTCGGACCTCACTGAATCGAGGAACAACGACGAAACCTCGGAACAACCTCGACGAACGGCGACGACCTCGATGGAGACTGAAAGCTTGGCCAAAACTGTCAACGCACCAGATGTTGACTGCTGCTGGATTTTCCGACGCAGCAAGTCGGTTCGAGAAACGCGACAGAAGGGGTCGTTTGAACGTGAGGAGGGAAGAGGCTATGGAGCTGGTAGCGGGTAAAAATGGTGGTGGGTTGTTGACGCGAGGTGATGAGCCTGCAATGGCGGGAAAGCTGACGGGCTGGGGTTGGCGACTGTGTGAGACGGTGTGGGAGCTGGTTGCGATGATGGAGGCAGTGCTTTAGTGGGTCGTTGATGGGTCTGTTAGTGAGGAGGGAGCAGCTGATCGGAGGTGGTCGTGGTTCGTTGCCGGGGTGCGAGGGTGGGTTTGCTTGGACGTGGGGGAGTAGGGTATGGTCGCTGGGTAGTGATGACGATGGCAGAGTTGGGTTATGGGTTAGGTTCCGGCGTCGGGGAAGGTGGGGGAGTTGAAGGTTTTGGTTGATTGATTATGGCGGGATAGCAGGCAGCAATGGTGGTGTTTGGACTGGTGGTTTTCGGACAAGATGGTGAGAGAGTTGGGAGGAGACGGGGTGGTGTTTGGACGGGGTCGAGGGAGTGGGTCGTTGGGACAGAGGGAGTGATGGTCTTTTTGTTGCTAGGGTTTTTGCTTCTTCTTTTTTAGGACGAAGAAGCGTGAACAGTACCAAAATTTTCCAAGTCCAGTTTTTTCAAAATCTCCAAAGTCCTGTTCCTTCAACTTTTTCCAAAAGTCCTCCCTTTAACCATTTTCCTTGTCCGTGTATTTTATAACCTTTGCCAAGAAAAATGAGCCCCACGCGTGGTGGGGTTCAAGGTTTGTGTCCCCCACGCGTGGTGGGGTTCCCCATGTGTCCTGGACTCGGTTTATTATGGGCTAGGTCCGAAATTAGGCCTAAAACCGGGTAGTTTGAACCCGAATATTATTCTTTTGCCCGGACCCGAGAAATAGGAAACGTTGCTTAACTAGCCCTATGTAAGCAAAACAACTACCAAAAATAAGACTAATATTTAAACAACACTATATCTTTTTTTAAATATTTTTTCAAGATTTAAAATAGCTACAAAATATTAATAAAACTATTTTTGTAATTTTCGTTTTTTTATATATAAAGATAAAATATGAAGTAATATTTTTTGTATTTTTCAAAATTATAATGACTGCAAACATTAATAGAACTATATATTTTTGTAATTTTCGAATTTATATGAAGTACCAAAATAAAGTACAATTTTTGTATTTTTTCAAGTTTATGAGAAATACATAAACTAAAATTTATATATGTATTTTGTGATTTTTTCTTTTTGCAACGAAATAAAGTAAAAATAGTAAAAATGGCTATATTAGACCCAATTACATATTTATGCTAAAAAAAATGTGAAAATCCTCGGGGAGGGTCAAAAATCACGTGCTTACAGCTGCCCCTCTTTGACTGGAAACACGAAGAGTTTTCCGACAAAGAACGACTAGACATGTTTTTGACCCGACCATTATTTGGACGGACTACACTAAGGCAAGGAAGGGAATGTGACCGAGCCCTGGTATCTGAGCTGCCTACATATCCTTGGTTATACAGGAATCAGGCCACGTATAGTTCGGGAATGAGAGAGATGGTGAAGTGTACCGAGGTGAAGAGCCGATCGAGGTGCCGTTCCGTTGAGGTTCCGGTCTGCGGTCCTGTCATTACAACAAAAAATGAAAACTGAAAAAGACTAACTAAGCCTATCAGCTACTAGTTACAAGGATTCCTATCTTCAAGTCTTCTGAAACTTGGTCTTGAGTCTTGAATGGTGCTTCATACAGACTTTGGATTTGAACCTTGATACTTGCTAGTTGTAGGCGCTAGTTCTTGAGCAGATCACATCCGTTCTCCACTTCCGTGCTTCGGATTCATTCATTTTTTCTTTTTCTTCTTCTTTTTTTTTTTGTTTTTGTGACTAGCTTTTGTTGACCCTCTCAGACTGTTGACTCGCATTTTTGAGGCGAGCTTCTTGTTGTTTCTAACTTGGATTGAATGCTGGGGATTTTGTTGTAGCCTTCTGCCTCCAATGGGTTACGGCTTGACCTTGAGCGATGTTCCTCTGTTCTACAGGCGGACCCCTAACTTCTTCAATCTTTGACATATAACAACCTCCGCTCTACAGGCAGGCTCCTGACAAACAACATAAACACAAATGAAATTTCCTCACCCAGTTTGCACTGAGAAGGTTTGTGAGTCGTTAGCAAAATCGTAACCCACTGATACTGCTGATGCAGTGCTGAGAGTGAACTAAAGACTAGACTAGGATGTGCATCTCCTACGGGTAAAATCTCAATTTAGGAAGTGAGTCTCCTAAAATAAAATATAACCTGAAATATATTCCCTTGTTATACAGGTGGGCGCCTAACTTCAATGCTTGAAATGTAAAGACTGAAATGTATTCCTCTCGTTATACAGGTGGGCGCCTAACTTCAATGCTTGAAATGTAAAGACTGAAATGTATTCCTCTCGTTATACAGGTGGGCGCCTGGAACATGAAATGCAAATACTGAAATGTATTCCTCTCGTTATACAGGTGGGCGCCTGGCTTCAACACTTGAAATGAAAAAGACTGAAATGTATTCCTCTCGTTATACAGGTGGGCGCCTGGGTTTAGGAAAATGACTCTTTTTTCAAAACGTTTTTTTTTTTAGCATCTTAGGAGAAAGATTCATCAGACTAAGATTTGGATCCTAGGAGAAGGTTCGTCAGACTAGGTCTCTATCTTAGGAGAAAAATTCATCGGACTAAGATTTTGATCCTAGGAGAAGGTTCGTCAGACTAGGTCTTGTTTTTTTTGGTATCTTAGGAGAAAGATTCATCAGACTAAGATTTTGATCCTAGGAGAAGGTTCGTCAGACTAGGTCTCTATCTTAGGAAAAAAATTCATCAGACTAAGATTTTGATCCTAGGAGAAGGTTCATCAGACTAGGTCTTGTTTTTTTGGTATCTTAGGAGAAAGATTCATCAGACTAAGATTTTGATCCCAGGAGAAGGTTCGTCAGACTAGGTCTCTATCTTAGGAGAAAAATTCATCAGACTAAGATTTTGATCCTAGGAGAAGGTTCGTCAGACTAGGTCTCTATCTTAGGAGAAAAATTCGTCAGACTAAGATTTTGATCCTAGGAGAAGGTTCATCAGACTAGGTCATTTTCGTTTTTTGGTTATCTTAGGAGAAAGATTCATCAGACTAAGATTTTGATCCTAGAAGAAGGTTCATCAGACTAGGTCTCTATCTTAGGAGAAAAATTCGTCAGACTAAGATTTTGATCCTAGGAGAAGGTTCATCAGACTAGGTCTTTTCTTTTTGGTATCTTAGGAGAAGGTTCATCAGGCTAAGATTTTGATCCTAGGAGAAGGTTCGTCAGACTAGGTCTCTATCTTAGGAGAAGAAATTCGTCAGACTAAGATTTTGATCCTAGGAGAAGGTTCATCAGACTAGGTCTTGTTTTTTTTTTATATCTTTAACAACCACTTAGGAGGAAATGCATCTCCTATGGGTAAAACATAAACTTAGGAGGAAATGCGTCTCCTATGGGTAAAAATGAACTTAGGAGGAAATGCATCTCCTATGGGTGAAGCTTAAACTTAGGAGGAAATGCGTCTCCTATGGGTAAAACTTAAACTTAGGAGGAAATGCATCTCCTATGGGCGAAACTAAAACAAACCGAGGAGGAAATGCGTCTCCTATGGGTAAAACTAAAACAACTTTAGGAGGAAATGCATCTCCTATGGGGTGAAACTAAAACAATCTTAGGAGGAAATGCATCTCCTATGGGTAAAACTCAAACTTAGGAGGAAATGCATCTCCTATGGGTGAAACTAAAACGAACTTAGGAGGAAATGCATCTCCTATGGGTAGAACTCTAATGATTTCAAACTAGGAAGTGCGTCTCCTATTAATGAAACCTTCGCTTTTTTTTTTGAATTATTTGCTTACCTGTGTTGTCCTCCCTCGAAACTGTTGGGGATTATTTAGATGGGGATGACTTTTTACCCTTTTTTCATTATTATCTTTTTATTCTTTTTTTTTATTCTTTTTTTTTTCATAGCTTCTTCCTTCGTTTTGCCTTTCCCCGAAAGGAACCGCTGAGGATACCGACTTTCCAACCTTGTGTTGGACTCCTCGCAACTGCTAGGGATAACATTGTTGGGGAATTATTTACTTACCTGCTAGGGATAACACTGTTGGGTAAAATGTTATCAGCTGGGGGTACCTGACTTCCAGAAAATTTTCTAAATGGAAGGAAAATTTTCTGCCCCAGTTTGATAATATCCCTTGTGGCATGCAGTTCTGGCATCAATGCCATTTCCTTTACCTGCTTCAAATCAAACAAAATTTGTTAGTTTAAAACATGGTACCGACATTGCAGTTCTGGCATCAATGCGCTGTGCTCCACGACTTGTTGGGGATGATATTATGTGCTGGGGATAATCCCTTCCTGCTGGGGGATATCCCTCTTCTTTTGTGGCATAGCTTGGAAACTGGCATTTCCCCGACCTTTTAGTCTAGTATGGATTTCGCCAAATCATGCTCACTGCTCTCCTTGCTTTGTTCACGGGCCTTGTCTTTGAGGTTTATAACCTTGGTTTTGGCAAGGATATCCCTCTTGACGCTCGTCAATCCTTTTGTCAATTCCCTTTTGCTGGGGATATCTTTATTGACACTGGCCTCGCGCTTGTTCCTTGCTGACTATACCATTTGGATGTACTAGTCAGATCTCATCTTGAAAAGCTGATGGCATATTTGAAGTCATTTCATACTTGTTCTGACTAGACAGACTCTATCGGGGGGTTTTTCTATGAAAGGAGAAAGATAAAAGAAACAAAATACAAGATAAAGGAAACGATGACTCTTTTTTAAAAAAAAGAAACTATAAATAAAAATCTATCAAATGCAGATACCGACTCTAATGGCCATGACATGCGTATGTGGCCTATCCTCTACCGTCAATCATCTTTCAAGATCTTCAATTGACGATTCCCCATCTGATTCTCAATCTTATTCGACTTGTAGTGCCCGAAGGGTTTTCACTATCAAGTCTCTCTCATTTTTGGTTCTTTCCTCAGCTTTCATCGCCTTATGGTGCCTGTGAAGGTTTTCACCAATAAGACTCTCTCGTTTTATATCTCTCTCCAGCTGGGGGATTTGGAGTGTCGCCGGTATGACTCTTTCTGCCGGGGATTAGAGTCCTTTCTGCTGTGGAACAGAGTGTTATGTACACCGGTAAGACTCTCATTTGTCTGACTTGACATCTTTTGAAGACTGATCAGAAGGTCTTTCTTTGGACCGTAATGTGGGTTTTGGATAGGGCTAGAAAAAAAGGGTATTAAAGGCTAAAAAATGCATTAATTTTGGGTTATTAATTACAACCTTCGGAATTAGATTTATTTACAACAAACGCAACTTTTGCCCCAGTTTCTTGCTTGGGGATATTTTAATTGATTTTTTTTTCATTTTTCAAAACTATGACCGAGCCGTGAAGCGCCTACGTATCCTCTTTGAGGAATCAGGTCAAACGTAGTTCTCAATTCCTCTTTTCATTCTGATTTTCTTTTGTTTTCGTTTTTCTTTTTCTCTTTTTTTCGTTTTGTTGTTTTGCTATTCTCTTTTTTTTTTCTCTGTTCGCATCTTCTAGTCGTTGCTACTGATTCCGAACGAGGGGTATGAAAGGAAAAATAAATAAGGCTCAAAAGGGGTTAACGAAGGATAAAGTGTTTAGGTAGCAGAACAAAATGCCTTCGTCATTCCAGTCTTCAAAACATGCCAAATGCAAACAACACAATTTAAACAACGATTTGTAGCCTCTTCCGATGGTGCTGGACTTGACAATTATATTAAACATTTGCTTTTTCCTTTGTCACTTCTAAAGCACCGTTGGGCGACACTCTCATTATCACGAACGACCCTCATGCCAATTTGGCGAATCTTGCTTTTAACGGTTTTCTTCATATTTTACTTGCCCCAGTTCCACATGACTCGAGCTCTGTATGATCTCAATCGTTCTTATTTTTCTTTAACTGTTCTGATCACCTCTCCAGGGTTTGGTGATTAACTTTAAAGACTAGGCCCAAAGTGTGTGCGCATGTCATGTCACTAGAATCGGCACTGAACAAAATGACAAAAGGACTAAACAAAAGATGACTGGATATAATATAAGACTGGATTTTGCATTAGACCAGTGAAATGGTTTGAATAACAAAACAAACAAAACAAACCAGAACAAAATCCTGAAACAAACTGGACAAAATTTAAACAACCACTATGAAAAAATGGAAAGATAAGAAAGTTTGACACAGGACAAAATCCGAATTATAACCCTAACAATCCGAACAACAGAAATGACCACAAAATAAGCCACCCCAAGCTTCTCTCTTGCTGACCAAGGAACGAAGCGTTCTCCCACTTTATCAAAAACTGGCATCTTAGCCACTGAGCTTTGCATCAATACTGCCAAGACCATTACCCGCTTCAACATCATCACCCTCTGTCAACAAGTTCTCGATAGGGTTCGAGTGCTCCATGTCACTGTTATTGATCACAATCCGCCCTTCTTGGATCATTCTTTCTATTTCTCTTTTCAAATCCCGACAGCTTTCAACATTGTGCCCCTGGACCATTGGAATGGTATTCGCACCTTTTAGAAGGGTCAAAGCTTCTTGCACGTGGGTCCACACGATTTGGAGGAATAGGTGCAATCATGTCATGATTCTTTAACTTCTCAAATAAGCTTTCATAGGACTCTCCTATTGGTGTAAAATTATCTTTCAACCTTTGTTCCCCTTTATACCTCTGGCTTGGATGTGGGTTATAGGGCACCTGAAAATTTTGTGGAGACTTCTGGAGATTTTGTGATGCTCGTGCTCGCCTGCTGGGGTGTTTTGGTGGTTGGACAACATACTGAGGTGGAGCGACAGAGTATTGAGCGTCCTGGGGTGGATAATACTGCTCAGGGGAGCCATAGAAAACCTGAGGAGGCTGCTCATACCTTCGAGATGTTCTCCTGGGACCTCTTCTAGACCCTGATGTCATCATGATTTCTTCAATCTCCTCATTTGTGTCGCTAAGATTATCTGACTCAACCCGGACAGCCTGAGTTGCGGCTTTAAGAACAGCTTGACTTATAATTTTGCCTGTCTTAAGACCATTCTCTACCATTTCTCCAATTTTGATTGCTTCCGAGAAGGTTTTGCCAACTGCGGACACCATGTTTTGAAAGTAATCTGGCTCTTGCGCTTGAAGGAAGACAGTAATTAGCTCGTGGTCATCCATGGGTGGCTTAACTCGAGCTGCTTGCTCTCTCCATTTTATGGCATATTCCCTGAAACTTTCACTTGGTTTCTTCTTCAGGTTTGAAAGGGAAATGCGGTCTGGGGGAATGTCGATGTTGTATTGGAACTGTCTGACAAAGGCCTGTGCCATGTCATCCCAGACATACCAGCGAGACGTGTCTTGATCCATAAACCATTCGGAGGCTACTCCCGTAAGGCTTTCCACAAAATAAGCCATCAACAATTTTTCATTTCTTCCTGCCCCTCTCAGTTGATTGCAATACCTTTTCAGGTGGGCTATGGGATCTCCATGTCCATCGTACTTTTCAAATTTGGGGGTCTTGAAACCAGGCGGCAAGTGGACATCGGGGAACATACATAGATCTTTGAAGGCAACACTCTTTTGGCCTGCTAGCCCTTGCATGTTTTCCAACCATTGTTCTAAGCTTTTCACTCTTTGGGTCATTTCTTCCTGTACCATCTTTCGGGCAGGCTTCTCAGTTTTTGCAGCAAGATCAAACGAGTACGAGTGATACTCAGGAGAGTGGTACTGCTCTTGTTGTGTCGCAAATTGTGACTCATGACGAGGAACCTTCCCACTCTGAGTCTCTGGAGCACTTGTAACAGCTTCGACGTTAGTTGTCATTTTTCTTTGAGGCACAAACCAACCACCTCAACTTTCTTCACAATTCAAAACCAAATATGTTAGAATGGACTCAGTCGGTCCTTATTATTATCAATATATATATTTTTTACCTTTGTTTTTCTTTTTCTTTTTTCTCTTTTTCATCATTTTTTTTTTGTGTGGTCGAATCTTATGGAGATTGCCTACGTATCATGACCCCGCATGAATCAGACCTTGCGTAGTTCGGACCAAATGAAAGGTAATAACAATGAGACACACATTTTTTTTCAATTTTCGCAATAACACCAACTGGGTTTCAAGGGTTGGAAGATGACCAACAAACTCAAAAATCAAACAACCCACATATTCTAGTCAAAAGATTTATAACCTCAAAACAAAAAGGCCAGCTTCCTTTCCCCGTTTGCCAATTTTAACCAAATGGTTGTTTTTTGCAAATGTAGCCCCTTCCAACTTTCACATGAATTTTGAGGCCGGGGAGGATTATTTTACAACACTTTACAAACTTGTCTGTTCTTTTACGAAAATAGCCTTTCGACAACTGAAAGATACTCTAAGGCTATTTCGGCAAGAACGGTTTAAGACGCTGCCGAAGCTGGCTCGGCTTATTTTGACTAAAAATTCAAACGGTATTCACCTGACCGCTGACTCTTTTTTTTTTTTTTCAAATTAACACGAAACCTGGTGTTGCAAACACGACCCTTCAGCGTCTCGGGGACGAAGATTTTTTTAAGGCTGTGTGGGTCAACTGGACAAAAAAAAATCCTAAACATGACCCAAAAGGTGGCTGTTTATGCAAAGTCAGCCTTCCGGCGTCCCTTTCGGTAACATTCGGCTATTTATGACAAAACAACATCGCCTGCCTTATTCATGACTCTTTTTTATCGTTTTTTCAAAAATAGAAAACTCAATATTGCAAGCATGGCCTTTCAACGTCTCGGGGACGAAGATTTTTTAAGGTTGTGTGGGTCAACTGGACCAAATCTTAAAATGACCCAAAGGTGGCTGTTTATACAAAGTCAGCCTTCCGGCGTCCCTTTCGGGAACATTCGACTATGTCTTGATAAAACAGCGTCACCCGACTTCTTTATGACAAAACTAAAATTTGACATGTATTTTTTTTATTATTATTATTATTATTTGTGTTTTGGCTTTTTTAGCAAAAGCTGGGGTTGGACCCGATGAGGGTTGCCTACGTATCTCACATCCGGTGAGAATCAAACCCGCGTAGTTCGGGAAAATAAACTATTTTTGAGAAAACCCTTTTCCATTTTCTATTCCCTTTTTTATATATATATAACAAACAAACAAACTATTATTTTTCATTCATAACAAACAAACTAACTAACGTAAAACCTAAAACATTCCTTCTTTTTCATTTGTTTTTCTTATTCTAAAGAAAAATGTTTTTTTTTTTTTGGAATTTTTTCCTTTAATAAAAGAAATGCTTGAATTTTTAAAGAAGAATCAAAATATTTTTGATATTTTTTTTTGGATTATATACATATTTATTTTGGAACAAATAATAAAATCACGTTCAACGCCTGACTCTTTTTATTTTATTTTTGGCATTTTCATAGACAGATAAAATAAAATAAAACATTTTAAAAACCAGACTCTTTTTCATTTTCATTTTCATGGCAAAACAAACTATTTTCTTTTCAATATTTTTTGACAGAACAATGATGATTTTTTTTTTCTATTTTTCCTTTGCTTTTAATATAACAAACTAATAAAACATTTTTTTTTCATTTTCAAAATTTCGGCAGAGTTTCGATATTACTCGGACATTCGTTTTTTTTTTTCTTATAAAAATAAGTAGTTATATCTCTACACTGTTATTTTCTCATTTTTTCCACGTTTTTTTTTTAATCCGTGGAAAATGATGGAAACATACAAAATCTTTTGAATTTTCATGCTTTGTTTTTATATGTATTTTTTATTTTTTATATTTATTATTATTTTCAAAAATGTGGCATGGGAAACATAAGGATTTCCAAGACATCTTGGATTACGCAAATGTTCCTCATGCGCTTTTTCCCAAAAATGAAGCGTGGGGGACATGTGGAATACCAAGGCTTCTTGAATTCCACAATGTTCCTCATGTGCTTAATTAATATAATAGCATGCTTAATAAAAAAATCGTGCAACTTTCTTATTTAACGTGATCAGCATGATAAGGAGTGTCATTTGTCCGCAAATATCATTGGTCCGCCAAATGACTCATTCACCCTTGAATAAATACAACATGTAGCACTTAGGATGCCAAAAGATGGTCTATTATTTTCAGGTTGCCTGTCCTAGACGGACCCAACCCCTGTGTTGAGTCCCCTAAGTCAAATGCACATGATGCAAATAAACGTTCCTACTAGGGATCCGGCATGAAGTCATGTTGTTCTATGTTCAAAAACCTGGGTCGGTGTTCTAGACGGTGTACCCGAGCGGACAACTCGAGCTGAGGAAGGAGCTCCTTTCCGGGAACCAAAAGGCCAGCCGGCTTAGAAACTTTCCGAGCCTCTTTTATTTAGGGTATGACACTAACAGAATAGGGAGTCTCAACCAGTAAGCACATCCCCCGAGGTAAGAAGAGAAGGGTTTCGGCACAGTTTATATACACTTCAGATAATATCAAAGCGGTAAAAGACAACATTTAGTATGTTATGTCAAAACATGTAATATATATCAGATAATAAAGCCAAATATAATAATTATTCTAAGCTTGAATCCTTGAGCCCTGAACCAGCGGTTTTGGGTTTAATTTCCAGCAACGGTTTTGTCATACTGGGTTTATAACCTGGGTATACGTTCTAGACTGTGTACCCGAGCGGACAACTCGAGCCGAGGAGGGGGCTACGTACCGGGGACCCGCGAGATCGTCCGGCTTTGTAACTTGTCCGACCTCTTTCTTATTTCAGGTATTGACACTAACAGAATAGGGAGTCTCGTCCAGCGAGCTTCTCCCCGGAGGTAAGGAGAGAAAGGTTTCAGCACAATTTATATGTACAGTTCAAGTAATATCAAAGCGGTAAAAGCAGCATTTAGCACATTAGGCTCAAAACATGTAAAAATCAGATAAAAACGAATATAACAATTTGTCTAAGCTCGAATTCTTAACCCTGAACCAGTGGTTCTGGGTCGAAATTCCCCAGCAGAGTCGCCAGAGCTGTCACACCTCCTTTTTCCGCACCCGCGGGGGTGCAAGGGAGTTTTTTCCAATTAAAGGACAATCGAAACGGGATTGGTTTATTTATTTCAGAGTCGCCACTTGGGAGATTTAGGGTGTCCCAAGTCACCAATTTTAATCCCGAATCGAGGAAAAGAATGACTCCATATTACAGTCTGCGTACCAGAAATTCGGATAAGGAATTCTGTTAACCCGGGAGAAGGTGTTAGGCATTCCCGAGTTCCGTGGTTCTAGCACGGTCGCTCAACTGTTATATTTGGCTTGATTATCTGATTTTATACGAATATGAACTTATGTGCAAATTTTAACTTTTAACCGCTTTATTATTATTGTTTTTACAAGAATGTGAACATCGCTTAAAACACGTCTTTGGACTGCGTCACATGAAATGCACCCACAATCCGGAACGCATTTTATTTGATGTTTTGAGATTTGGATTTGGGTCGCATGAAATGCACACCCGAGCTTAAGAAAGTAAATTATTAAACACGCGCCTAAAGAGACTATCGCGTTATTATTTTGCGGAGGCCGTGAAATTCGCTAAACGACCCTCCTGAATTCTAAGTAATTTTAAACAAGTATTTACTGAGGGCCCCGCAATTTGTGTTTTTATTCGGCGAGGCTCATCTCATTCTTATTTTTTAAAAGGAATTTGCAACGTCATGGACATGCATCTCGAACCACGTTACAATCAATGTACCCGCGATTTAGAGATACATTTCAACTCCGCTGAGATTTGGATTTGGGTCACATAAATGTGCACCCGAGTTAGGGAGGATAAATTATTAAAGGCGCACCTAAAGCAACTAGCGCATTATTATTTTGGGTAGGGCCGTGAATTTTGCTAAACGGCCCGTCCCGGAATCTAAGTATTTAATACATATATTTTTGTGAGGGCTCCGCAATCTGTACATTTTTTATTTTGGCGAAGCTTGTCTCGCTTTTTTTATTATTATTTATTTTTATTTTTATATTCTTTAAAAGGATGCCATTTCTACGCCTTTTAACAATACTAAACCTTACGGCTTCTTTACAACTAAAGTCTCATAGCTTGTCAAAATTTAATAAAATGAGTCTAGTGAATGGGTGTTTCGGAAGTGGTAACAACAAGTACTAATGCTAATTTTTGTCTGAACGAACTAAGCAAAAGACCACGAACAAATTAACGTCAAACTTGTGTCATAGAACAACTAGACAAACTTAATTAAATGACATCAAATAAACAAGAATAACACAACGCAAAATGAACGAAATGCATACGATGAAAACATAAGCCGAAAATTATCATACCAATTTCTATATTGCATCTTCGAACATTTAACGTAAAGTTTATTTATCTAATACATCGAGGTTTACTGACCTTTGCACCTCGACAACCTCAGAACGACAAACACGACTCCGACGGAACCCAAGTCGGACCTCACTGAATCGAGGAATAACGACGAAACCTCGGAACAACCTCGACGTACCAGACCTCGACGAACGGCGACGACCTCAATGGAGACTGAAAGCTTGGCCAAAACTGTCAACGCACCAGATGTTGGCTGCTGCTAGATTTTCCGACGCAGCAGGTCGGTTCGAGAAACGCGACAGAAGGGGTCGTTTGGACGTGAGGAGGGAAGAGGCTATGGAGCTGGTAGCGGGTAACAATGGTGGTGGGTTGTTGACGCGAGGTGATGAGCCTGCAATGGCGGGAAAGCTGACGGGCTAGGGTTGGCGACTGTGTGAGACGGTGTGGGAGCTGGTTGCGACGATGGAGGCAGTGCTTTAGTGGGTCGTTGATGGGTCTGATAGTGAGGAGGGAGCAGCTGATCGGAGGTGGTCGTGGTTCGTTGCCGGGGTGCAAGGGTGGGTTTGCTTGGACGTGGGGGAGTAGGGTATGGTCGCTGGGTAGTGACGACGATGGCAGAGTTGGGTTATGGGGTAGGTTCCGGCGTCGGGGAAGGTGGGGGAGTTGAAGGTTTTGGTTGATTGATTATGGCGGGATAGCAGGCAACAATGGTGGTGTTTGGACTGGTGGTTTTCGGACAAGATGGTGACGGAGTTGGGAGGAGACGGGGTGGTGTTTGGACGGGGTCGAGGGAGTGGGTCGTTGGGACAGAGGGAGTGATGGTCTTTTTGTTGCTAGGGTTTTTTCTTCTTCTTCTTTAGGAAGAAGAAGCGTGAACAGTACCAAAATTTTCCAAGTCCAGTTTTTTCAAAATCTCCAAAGTCCTGTTCCTTCAACTTTTTCCAAAAGTCCTCCCTTTAACCATTTGCCTTGTCCGTGTATTTTATAACCTTTGCCAAGAAAAATGAGCCCCACGCGTGGTGGGGTTCAAGGTTTGTGTCCCCCACGCGTGGTGGGGTTCTCCATGTGTCCTGGACTCGGTTTATTATGGGCTAGGTCCGAAATTAGGCCTAAAACCGGGTAGTTTGAACCCGAATATTATTCTTTTGCCCGAACCCGAGAAATAGGAAACGTTGCTTAACTAGCCCTATGTAAGCAAAACAATTACCAAAAATAAGACTAATATTTAAACAACACTATATCTTTTTTAAAATATTTTTTCAAGATTTAAAATAGCTACAAAATATTAATAAAACTATTTTTGTAATTTTCGTTTTTTTATATATAAAGATAAAATATGAAGTAATATTTTTTGTATTTTTCAAAATTATAATGACTGCAAACATTAATAGAACTATATATTTTTGTAATTTTCGAATTTATATGAAGTACCAAAATAAAGTACAATTTTTGTATTTTTTCAAGTTTATGAGAAATACATAAACTAAAATTTATATATGTATTTTGTGATTTTTTCTTTTTGCAACGAAATAAAGTAAATATAGTAAAAATGACTATATTAGACCCAATTACATATTTATGCTAAAAAAATGTGAAAATCCTCGGGGAGGGTCAAAAATCACGTGCTTACAATATGTATTTTGGATTTTGAAAGTGATTAAAAGGAATAGTCAAACTGAAAGACAAGCTTTGTTTTTCATTTTTTTTTATATATATTTTTTTTAAAAGAAAATTCCGGTGAGGTTTTGACATTACTTGGACATTGGTTTTTTTTCAAAAGAATAAGTAATTATCTCCCTACCCCGCTATTCTCTTTTTTTTTGAAAATTTTTCGGAAACCGGTCGACATGCAGATCTGAAGCAAATAGATGCGCAAAACAAATGGGATACAGCAGGATGGTCTTTTCATTCCAGTTTGTCTGTCCTAGACGGACCCAACCCCTGTGTTGAGTCCCCTATGTCAAATGCAACATGATGCAGAAAAGCGTTCCTACTAGGGATCCGGCATGAGGTTTTGTTATACTAGGTTTATAACCTGGGTAGATGTTCTAGACTGTGTACCCGAGCGGACAACTCGAGTCGAGGAGGGGCAACTTACCGAGAACCAAAAGGCCATCCGGCTTCGTAACTTATCCGTCCTCTTTCTTATTTCAGGTATCGACACTAACAGAATAGGGAGCCTCGACCAGCGAGCTTCTCCCCGGAGGTGAAGAGAGAAGGGTTCGGCACAGTTTATATACAGTTCAGATAATATCAAAGCAGTAAAAAAAACAAACGTTGCAGCACGTTATGTCAAAACATGTAATAAATATCAGATAATAAAGCCAAATATAACAATTATTCTAAGCTCAAATTCTTGAACCCTGAACCGAAGGTTCTGGGTATAATTCCCCAGCAGAGTCGCCAGAGCTGTCACACCTCCTTTTTGCGCGCCCCGCCCCGAAGGGTATAAATGCTCGATGGAGTTTTTCCAATTTAAGTGACAATATTCGAAATGGGATTATTTATTAAATTCAGAGTCGCCACTTGGGAAAGGTTTTGGCTTTTGGTGTCCCAAGTCACCGGTTTATCTTGAATCCCAAATCAAGGAAAATTTTCGACTTTTCCAAATGAAGTCTGCGAACCAGAAATTCTAAGTAAGGAATTCTGTTGACCCGAGAGAAGGTGTTAGGCACCCTCGGATCCCGTGGTTCTAGCACGGTCGCATAAATTGTTAGAATGGCTAAATATCTGATTTAAATACATGTTGTAACTTAGTGCTTTTATCAAGTTTAAACCGCTTTTATTATTATCATTTATTTTTATAGAGTTGCAACGTTGTGAAAATGAATCTCAAACCACGTTGCAATCAATGCACCCGTGATCGTCGACACATTTTGACTCCATTGAGATTTGGATTTGGGTCACATCAATGTGCACCCGAGTTTAAGAATGTAATTTAATTAAGCCGCGCCTAAAGAGCCTAACGCGTTATTATCTTTGGGGAAGGAGTGAACTTTTCTAGACAGTCCATCCCAAAACTTATGTGTTTATTATGATCAATTGTTGAGGGCCCCGCGATGTGTATCTTTATTTGACGAGGCTCGTCTCATTACCTTTAAAAAGGATATCCTAAAGTGACTATATTTCTATTACATTTGTCTCTAAAAAATAAAAGAGAAAGATACCAAACTTACTTGTTTAAGCAGCTACATACTAAATCTTTACTATGTTTGACGAATCCGAATTTTGTTTGATTACCTGATTGGTTGTTTATGAGGTGAGAATTACCTCATGCCTTGTCTTCAAGGAGTGAATACGCTTGTTAATTTGCTAAGGGAGATTGCAAGCAAACTAATAACATACACTAAATTTACATTAAACGACCTTCAAGTTTGAATTTTAAAACTAGCTTATTTGGGCTTGATAAATGAAATTGCCTGTTTATTAGGAAAACTACTACTAATTGAACTCAAAAATGCCTATTAGTTTTCCTCAAAAGTCATTGCATTATTTCGAAACAGTGAATCTATATCGAAACCCATATCGAACCTATATAGGAACAAGTAATCTAACAAGAGGGTTGGCATACATGGCCACCCTGTTAACGTAACACCACATGAGAATTAGCTTGGGGTACATTTATCTTGAAATCAAATGGGACCAAATATAACAGATTTGACAGTTCAGAGGTCTAGACAAAAATACATACAGATGCTTGCCATGATTCTATGTTATACTGTCATAACTAAATCGAAACCTAATGGTTATACACATTGAAAATACGTCTGATCTAACAAACAATACTATCTAATATGTCAATCAAGATGTGTTTAATTCATACAGAGCAATTGCAATTGGAACTAACTTAAACAAATACAGGCCAACTACCATTCAACATATTTTGAACACAAGTATTGTGAAGTAAACAAACGTTCATTTCTTTATTTCTGCTTCAAACTTCAAACTTTCAACAAACATGGTTTCGAAAATGTGTACCTGGAAGTGCTTACAGAAGAAGAAGAAGAGAAGTCAGTAGAGTAACAATGGCAATAGAAACAGCAGCAGTAACAACTGGTAACAGCAGAACAAGCTTGAATGCAAGAATGGCAACTACAGCCGATAGGAAAGGTAGCCAAATGACAGCAGCCCACAATGGAGTAGAATCAGAACTCCAGGCAGACCAAAACCAATAATAAACCAATGAAAACACTCAACCAATAGACTCAATTGGAACTTCAAAGAATCAGAATTGATTGAAAAGGCTGAAAACAAATGAAGCCCAAACAACAATAGGAAGAAACAGTTTATGATTTTTCTGTCTGTTTTTCTCTCTTGTGTGTGTCTGTATATATCTAACAATCAAATCTCCAAAAATCTGAGTTCAGTCTAAAATCTGTCTGCCTTTTTCTTTTTCAAAATTCAGTCCTCAAAATCAATCTCAGTCCCCTCACTAATGGAAGTTCTTTTTCCTTTTTATAGCCTAACATCAGGCTATCTACAGCCTGTTAAAACACATCAGAAACCTTCTCTTTCTTGATGTTTTTCCATTCAACATTTTAAAATATGAAACATTCCCGTGAGATTCCTGACAGCCCTTTTAATTGGCTTATTAAACTAAAAGCAGACATGAGCAGCAGGAATATAACCTAACAGCACATGCTGTCAAGTTATTCTTCATCTTAACAAAGGCCTTTATGCACATGTTGTGCACAAGTGCACATGCCCCCCAATTCAGACTGCAGTTATAGACCAAGACCCTTAAATTTCTGATTCAAGTACAACAACTATAAGTAGTTAAACTCAATTCCTAATTTGATTTAAGTAGGATTTCAACAGAAAACCCAATCAAATTATTATCATTCAAAGCTTTGAACTTATTGACGATGTGTATCGACTCGACTATACTAATTACAACATATACAATCGAAAGCCATGATCAGAACTCTAACAGTATCAACCTACAATTCAAATTGTACTGACTAAGCAAAAGTTGTACTGGTGAAATCAATTAATCAGTCAATTTCAAAGTTCAATTGATTGCACAGCTCATACACATATACACATTATCAGTGAATAGAAGACAGACTCGATCAAACACAGAGGTGGACAACAACAGTTGATAAAATTTAAAAGACACAAATTAAACAAAACATTTGGCCATACGAACAGACCTTTAACAACACATGTACTGAATCGAGGAAAGAAAAACACACCTACCTTAAAGTCCTTGAAAAAAATCAGAAAACCAACTCGTGTTTGGGGCATCTCGCAGAAAGCCTGGTTGGACTGGGTCATTTGTATGAGTTTGGGCCTGATTTCATTTGAAATTATGGCCCAAACCCAATGTTTTCCTTCTTACAACTTAAAAAAATAAAATTCCTAATAAAATCATACCAATATTAATTCATACTCAAAACAACAATTATCACTCACATTGACATTTAATTAAAATAAAATCACTTAATGACAACAAAAAATAGAATAAAAGACGCATATTTTTTACGATTTTCCTTTTAAAACCAATTACGGTTCAACTACACACGACACATTTTTTTTGTATTTTGTTTTAATAAAAATAAAATGGGCAAAAATCATAAATAATTATCAACATACCACGTAAAAATCCAAAAATTGTACAGCAAGACCGATTGCTATTATTTTTGTTTCTTTTGGAGTGATTGTCGCGTAAAACAAAAATCACGTGCTCACAACTCTCATGCAAGCACCAGCGACTGTTTCCACGGCTCAAACTCGTGATGTATAGGTGACGCAAAAATATTCGTGGAAAGAGGAGTATTAGTATCATCTGGCACTTTTTGAAATAGACTAATAAAAAAATAGCGCAAAACAAAGTAAAACGAGGGGAGTGATAAGATAAGTAATACTTAGTAAACTCCAACTTTGATTGGACAATAGTTGAAATCTTGAGAGGTGAAACTGTATGAAAGACAAGGAAATAAGATAGTACAAAGGAAATATTGAAATCAGACGGATCCACTTATGCATAATAGGGATTTATAACAAGGTTTTGTTGCCAACACAAAGAAATCCATCTTCATATTGATCCAAGTACGCACGTATTTGAACTAATTGATTCACTCTACAAATTACAGTAACAACAAACCCAACAATCACTGCAGTCACTATCGGAGGTACAACCTCTCCAACAAGTCGAAAGTTGTGGGAGTACTTGTCACGACCCAAACCGAAGGGCTGCGACGGGCACCCGGTGCCTTACTCAACCGAGTACCAACGTAACATATCTTTTTTATCATGTTATCATGAGTAAATGAGCCAGAAAACCCGTCATGAGATAACAAGAATAAAACATAAGGGAATAATCAACATATGAAGACCCAACATGATATACAAACTAATATATGTGACATACGGGCCTATAAGGCCGACATGACAATTCGTAAACTCGAAACATAGGCCGACAAGGCCATACAATTATCCATACACCTGACATCTATCTACAAGCCTCTAAGAGTACATAAAATCATAAAGATCGGGACAGGGCCCCGCCATACCAATCAATACATATCCAAAGCATACTGACCATCTAGGCAACTCCGGAGCAAGTGGAATGCACCAACACCTTCGCTGAGCTGATAGCCTACTAGGAGGACTGTCAACCTATCAATCGGGACCTGCGGGCATGACACGCAGCATCCCCAGGCAAAACGGATGTCAGTATGAATAAAGTACCGAGTATGTAAGGTAGGAAAGCATAAACAAGAACAGTAATGTAAAGAGAGATATAGGAGATACAACCTGTAACATCTGAGTGCCTCTGGGGGCTACTGACATGAAATGCATAATACATATATATACATGAAATTTTTAAAAAGCATTCGCCTCTGTGGGCATCATCATCATCATATCATACCCGTCCACAAAGAGGACTCGGTAAAAACGTACCCGGCCATCATAAGGCTCGGTAGAATCGTACCCGGCCACGTGGAGCTCGGTAAACCCAACTGATCGTGGGTTGCACAATAGGTGTCGTACCCGGCCGACTATAGAGCGGCTCGGTAGAGTAAAATAGATACTATATATAATGCATGTTAGACTCATGGAATCACGTTCTAAACCTTTTGGAGTGACTTAAGAACATTATGGACATCCCTACCATTAATATGAACCTTAGTAGGATTTAAGGATCATACACACTTGTTTAGAATAATTTTATAAGGAAAGAACAACATGGACAACCTTAGTTGCTAGGAGTAGAGTCATTATGAAATAGCGTATCATTTATGTTCATTTCATTTTAGATCATGCCAAAAGAAAGAAGAAAGTGCCTTAACATACCTTAAACCCGTTGAGTCCTTAATCCCTTCCAAGCAACTCTTCAAACAAGTCAACTCAATCTATCATAGTATAAGGAGATTCAAAATCAGTGTTGAGCAAAGGCTAAGTCTATAACTTAAGCTAGTAGCTCGTTTACGTAAATTTGGGCAGCATCTCCCTTATAACAAGGGCCTCCTCCAATACCATATACAAACAACAATGACCAGAGCAATCCATCAATACATAATTATCAATATCAAGACACCATATAACAACAACAAGTCACAACTACATTACGACGAGCGGCAAGCTCCGATTGGAATCCGTATACCCCTTATCAATCCTTATAGACTTATTACTTCAACATAAAAGTATCATTAACATGATAATGAAGTCATTAATCAATGATTCTAGCCTTAAACCATATATTTATAACAACGAAAATAATCTACAACTTCAACTATCCTCAATTAGCAACTTTATTCACTAGTTCATGTCTAGCCCATCCATTTAACTTAATCAACATCAAGATAACCTTAGGCACAAGCAAGATAACAATATACATATCTTATACAGTAACTTCAAATCAAAATCCAAGTTATATTCAGTTTACAACAACCCTCAATAGCAATACAACACCATAGAAGTGACTTAAGCTAATCCAAGTATTATATTGTAGTTTATCATCCTAACAACTTAACCAACATACAATCAAGCTTAAGCACAATTAGTAGGCTGTTATACTCACCTTAGACAGAAGCAACAACTTGGAATTTCATCCAAATACAGCCCACAACAATCCTCAATGACAACACAACCTCAAAGAGGTGTTGTTCTCCACTAGAACTAAGTTTTGATGTTGAACTATGGTGTAATCACTTTGGAATCACTTCAAACCCTTGTGGTATATGTTTAGGAGGGTTAGGAGAAGTTTGGAGACAAATTTTGGTTGAAAAATGAGCAACAATAGGCGTCCAAATCGTTTATAAATTGAAGTAGGTCAACCACCGCCTAAGTGGGTCCCATTGGGAGCTGCTTGCGCGGTCTCGCGAAAACACAAATATCTCTCTACTACGATGTCGTATTGACAAACGGTTTAATGCGTTAGAAACTAGACTTGTAGACCTTCAATTTGGTAGGTAGAACACCCCATGATTCCAAGTATATTTGGAGAAATATTCAGATACATTTGACCTAAATTTCAGCAAATTTATGAATGTAACTTGTGATGACCTTTGTCAACTCTTGTTCCACAACATGCTTGCCTTCAAAATGTAGAAAATGAATATCATACGACTAAAATAACTCATAGAATAACCTCCTTATCATGTTAATAACCCTAGTCTCACCCCAAAGTACATGTTATAACATTCGAAGCTTGTCGACTTTCGACGAAACTTATTTTCTTCAATTGGTTTAGCTTCTAAGATTTCCAACCCTCTTGGTACTCGTTATTCATGATCTTAAATATTTGTAACCTCCAAGGTAACATGATTAACTTAATTTATTTTCTTCCAAATATAATCTCATTTCCGAGCTTACATCAATGACTTACGACGTACTCTCACGTATGAAAACTTGGGGTGTAACATCATTCCCCCCTTTGGAACATTCGTCATCGAATGTTGATTGATGCGCTTATCATTTTCATAACCCATAGCTCTTGTGAACAATTTAATACTCTTCTAGCCATATAGGCAACTATTCTTTGAATAAATCCAAAGTCTAGGGTATTCCCCCTTTAGTCCTCCTTCTCATACCACGACTTGTGGTCGAACCCCTTCCAATCTCGTAACTGTTGCTCCTTTTTGTCATGCAGCCTGTACGACTTTTTCCTTGTATGTGTGCCTATGCGACTCTTTTTTTTTCTCCAGATTTTATCCAATCTCTAGGTAGCACGTTGTAAACATATACAAAGCTTGATATGTTGTCCGTCTGGGCATCTATGGGTATACTGAAGTTCTTCACTCGGTACTTTGTTAAACTTACGACTTTTGCTATATCTTGTTTCATAGCCTCAGTTATCTATGTTAATGGCTTTAATACAACTAGGTAGTTCATATTATACAATAACTCTTACTTCGGTTTACTATTACCGAGGTCTGTTACCCAACTCCGGGTTACTCTCTCACCGCTTATCCTATATGTATAATCCTTATTACTGTTCATCTAAAGAATGACATCATAATCTCCTCTCATACTTTGGAATCTTTATCCATCTATTATTAATTTACCTTAATGTTAATCTATAATCCACCACTGATAACTTGAAACCTCTTACGTAATATATTGCCACAAGTCTCACGTCTCATCGGGGAACATTTGAAGTGGTTTTCCTAATCCACCTAGGGACAATACTATACTTCAATAATCGTATTTCATAGCATCCCAATGTGATTCATCTTATGGAGGTATCCTAGTCCCGTGCCATCCATGAAATTTCTTCTCTTTGAATCATTACTCAAATGAAGGCCTATATATCATCCTTTTATAATTTACCACTATTACATCCTTACATTACGACCAGAGGAGCATTCCATCTCTTCTAAATGCTCCTAGTCTTAGACTCCTCCGTGTTAATTCAAGCTATACTGAGCCTTTTATAACATATATAAACCATCAGCTCTCTTGTTTGATCGGCTTAATACCGAGGTCTTACCTATTTTTATCAGCTTCTAACTCACCTTTTCTCACCCTTACTCACATCTACCCAAAATCTTTTCACTCTACTATATTTTCGCTTGCGACCTACACATATTTATTTATTCTACTCAGAACCTTCCTTTAACTTGCTAGCACCTTAGATTCCCTTTTGCGCATTCTCAGCTATCTTTAAATGTAAATAATTACTTTTTCTGGTCGTTCTGCCACTTGCTACATGGATACTTGGCTTATCATAGTGCCCACGAACACTGAAATTCCTTGTAACTCGTATGCTCTCAAGTATCACCTTTGATGTTTTTTTCCCTTTTTTTCTGTTCATTAGCCATGATAGGTTCCACCTTCTTATGGAGTGCATGCAATATTATAGTGAGACTGTTGTTACAAGATCAAAGATCATTTCCTTTTTAGGTCACTATGCTTAGGTGGAAACCTTCTTCCTTATTTCCTCAGCTAGTCTCTCGTGGTAGTACTTAGGAGACCTTTTGGATCTTGTAAAGTTGTGATCTTGTTATACTGTATACTCGAAGGAATTTTTGGTATTCCTACTCGCCTACAAACATCCTTACTTACATACCTCCGTGCCGTTGTGCTCGTAGGATTACTTGTAAAATCAGATTTTGATTATCTCCTTAGTGGCACCCTCCATTATTCCCGTAATACTTATACAATACCTTTAAATACCCCAACTCCTATCTGAGCATTTCTCAAGGTTTATGATGTCATATTTGCGAGACTGAATTCACTATATTAGGATTCACTACGTTTATCTTGCATGATCTGTTGACTCGTCTATAACCTCCTGTTTAGCCATAACTGGGCTCTTCCTTAATCAAATCCCAAATACTCATTGGCCTATCCTCACATCAATGTTCCGCGTAATCTTTCTTGGGTTATTTCCTTTGTTTTAACTTACCTCATGCACTGGCCTCTGATCTATCAATGACATTTCGGGCAGGAACCCTTACTTCCTTTCCTTGACGTCGTGTTTGTATAATGCACTGATATCGTAGCATATCTGTAGGCTTTGAATAAGTACAATCTCATCCCTTTTTCACATTACCGCATTATTCTTCTACCACTCCATGATTAGTAGAACCACTAAATTTTGACTTCATGCCACATCACTCCATATTCCCCCCTTTAGAGGAGTACTAAGAGCTGGAGCTACGACGATCTACCTATAGATATTTTACCTCTATATGTTTGATGTCTTTTCACATCATCGATTACCCTTACTCTCCTTGTGGTAATGCCTTTTGTACCAAGGATAATAAAATTCCTTGCTTGCGAGGATGACACTTAGTGTAACTGGCGCACATAGTCCCTTAAGCTTAACTTTGCTCATATTGCTTGCTTTAGGGAAGCGACTTCCTGAATGACCATTAAAGGGCATTCTTTTGTCATCCATTCTATTATCGCCGGAACGCAACCTCTGAAATTCTCATGATGCCGACTATTATCATATCATTTAGTCCCTGGTTCACGTTTAGTTTATCTTGTTTACCAGCCCATACTGATTTCTACTACTCTGGGGGTATATCTTTTCCTGCTGGTAATCGCGTTAGAGTTGCGAACTTATTTCTCGAAAAGAAGATATGACTTTATGGCCTATACTCCTTTGTTGTTTCAAGGCCTGTCACCTCTCATCTTTTTCCTTCACTTAAGTATAGACTCTATAATTCTGTCATTTTCATCATCATTTTTTTTCCACCGTTGTCATCCATGTGGACATCTTACTCATAATTCTTCATTAACTCTATTCTTATTTTCCTACTAACATTTATGTCTATCACTTTATTCTGAAAACATCAACAAGACATTCTTTTGCTTTTAGCTCCCCTTGCTTCATCTCACTGGCATATCGGGATGCTTAAAATTCACTCTCCTAGGGACACGAGCCATGCTAAGGTAATATTTATCCCTTCAAGGCTTCCAGCGGCTATCTTTATAGTACTCATATCTAGCTGTACTATTTTAGAGTGCACCATCTGGGTATCTCACAAGGAGATTTATTAGCACATTTGCATTATGCTTCAGAAATTGTCAACTAACACAAACAATAAATTCACCATTATGGGTTATCCTAACCCCAACCGGATCCTGATATCTCGTCCTTTTCTTAATCTACACATGTTAGCCCCCAATAGGGTATAACTGAGATGGGTATGGTCAATTATACATACCTCTGTTACTGTTGAGGGTAACTTACAATGCTTATATTTTTCTGCCGGAGATGAAAATACTGATAATCTTTATTAACTAGGTGCTTTGTACCCTTCCCATCTTGCTCCTTTTACTTGTTGAAGCTTGTATCTATCTTTTGAATCTTTAATTGCCTTTAGGGGTGGATAGATATTCTTTGCCTTAAGGCTCCTTGTCGAGAAGCTTACACTTCTTAGTACACACATGATCTACTGAAGACCTTATATTTACCCATCATATGCATCATGCAAAATCGAGCTCCTCTAACTCAACTCTTTCACAGCCACATACAATCTTTTACCAACCATCTTTTTAAATGTAGGTATCGTTGTATTACGACTAAAGTCGAATTTAGGAGTTTGAATTCTTACAACAGAGCTCTACCACACGATCTAGAATAAGAAGAAAGAGTGACAGTCCTAAATGCCCTTTAGCCTCCTGCTTATAAGTGTGGTGCACTACACACCCATAAAAAGGACTCTACTAGACACGGCTTGTAGAATTCCTAGGACAGAACTGCTCTGATACCACTTCTGTCACGACCCAAACTGAAGGGCCGCAACGGGCACCCGGTGCCTTACTCAACCGAGTACCAACGTAACATATCTTTCTTATCATGTTATCATGAGTAAATGAGCCAGAAAATCCGCCATGAGATAACAAGAATAAAACATAAGGGAATACTCAACATATGAAGATCCAACATGATATACAAAATAATATATGTGACATACGGGCCTATAAGGCTGACATGACCATTAGTAAACTCGAAACATAGGCCGACAAGGCCATACAATTATCCATACACCTGACATCTATCTACAAGCCTCTAAGAGTACATAAAATCATAAAGATCGGGACAGGGCCCCGCCATAGCAATCAATACATATCCAAAGCATACTGACCAACTAGGCAACTCCGGAGCAAGTGGAGTGCACCAACACCTTCGCTGAGCTGATAGCCTACTAGGAGGACTGTCAACCTATCAATCGGGACCTGCGGGCATGACACGCAGCATCCCCAGGCAAAAGGGATGTCAGTACGAATAAAGTACCGAGTATGTAAGGTAGGAAAGCATAAACAAGAACAGTAATGTAAAGAGAGATAGAGGAGATACAACCTGTAACATCTGAGTGCCTCTGGGGGCTACTGACATGAAATGCATAATACATATATATACATGAACTTTTTAAAAACATTCACCTCTGTGGGCATCATCATCATCATATCGTACCCGGCCTCAAAGAGGACTCGGTAAAAACGTACCCGGCCATCATAAGGCTCGGTAGAATCGTACCCGGCCACGTGGAGCTCGGTAAACCCAATTGATCAGTGGTTGCACAATAGGTGCCGTACCCGGCCGACTATAGAGCGGCTCGGTAGAGTAAAATAGATACTATATATAATGCATGCTAGACTCATGGAATCACGTTCTAAACCTTTTGGAGTGACTTAAGAACATTATGGACATTCCTACCATCAATATGAACCTTAGTAGGATTTAAGGATCATACACACTTGTTTAGAATAATTTTATAAGGAAAGAACAACATGGACAACCTTAGTTGCTAGGAGTAGAGTCATTATGAAATAGCGTATCATTTATGATCATTTCATTTTAGATCATGCCAAAAGAAAGAAGAAAGTGCCTTAACATACCTTAAACCCGTTAATTCCTTAATCCCTTCCAAGCAACTCTTCAAACAAGTCAACTCAATCTATCATAGTATAAGGAGATTCAAAATCAGTGTTGAGCAAAGGCTAAGTCTATAACTTAAGCTAGTAGCTCGTTTACGTAAATTTGGGCAGCATCTCCCTTGTAACAAGGGCCTCCTCCAATACCATATACCAACAACAATGACCAGAGCAATCCATCAATACATAATTATCAATATCAAGACACCATATAACAACAACAAGTCACAACTACATTACGACGAGCGGCAAGCTCCGATTGGAATCCGTATACCCCTTATCAATCCTTATAGACTTCTTACTTCAACATAAAAGTATCATTAACATGATAATGAAGTCATTAATCAATGATTCCAGCCTTATACCATATATTTATAACAACGAAAATAATCCACAACTTCAACTATCCCCAACTAGCAACTTTATTCACTAGTTCATGTCTAGCCCATCCATTTAACTTAATCAATATCAAGATAACCTTAGGCACAAGCAAGAACACAATATACATACCTCCTACAGTAACTTCAAGTCAAAATCCAAGTTATATTCATTTTACAACAACCCTTAATAGCAATACAACACCATAGAAGTGACTTAAGCTAGTCCAAGTATTATCTTATAGTTTATCATCCTAACAACTTAACCAACATACAAGCAAGCTTAAGCACAATTAGTAGGTTGTTATACTCACCTTAGACAGCAGCAACAACTTGGAATTTCATCCAAATACAGCCCACAACAATCCTCAATGACAACACAACCTCAAAGAGGTGTTGTTCTTCACTAGAACTAAGTTTTGATGTTGAAATATGGTGTAATCACTTTGGAATCACTTCAAACCCTTGTGGTATATGTTTAGGAGGGTTAGGAGAAGTTTGGAGACGAATTTTAGTTGAAAAATGAGCAAAAATAGGCGTCCAAATCGTTTATAAATTGAAGTAGGTCAACCACCGCCTAAGTGGGTCCCATTGGGAGCTGCTTGCGCGGTCTCGCGAAAACACAAATATCTCTCTACTCCGATGTCATATTGACGAACGGTTTAATGCGTTAGAAACTAGACTCGTAGACCTTCAATTTGGTAGGTAGAACACCCCATGATTCCAAGTATATTTGGAGAAATTCTCAGATACATTTGACCTAAATTTCAGCAAATTTATGAATGTAACTTGTGATGACCTTTGCCAACTCTTGTTCCACAACTTGCTTGCCTTCAAAATGTAGAAAATGAATATCATACGACTAAAATAACTCATAGAATAACCTCCTTATCATGTTAATAACCCTAGTCTCACCCCAAAGTACATGTTATAACATTCGAAACTTGTCGACTTTCGACGAAACTTATTTTCTTCAATTGGTTTAGCTTCTAAGATTTCCAACCCTCTTGGTACTCGTTATTCATGATCTTAAATATTTGTAACCTCCAAGGTAACATGATTAACTTACTTTATTTTCTTCCAAATATAATCTCATTTCCGAGCTTACATCAATGACTTACGACGTACTCTCACGTATGAAAACTTGGGGTGTAACAGTACTCTCCTCTTGAGTCCAATTATATTATGATCAACATCAAGTACAGCTAGGACGTGTGTCTTTGAGTTCCGAGGCGTATTACCTGAAATATTTAACCATCATAATTATGAAAATCAAATCATGACTATATAACATAAAACCACACATTTAAATTTCGTGCATACATATAAAATATCCACATAGTCATGTATGTGTACCAACAATATAGAGATAAAGAAAAATAGGTACTCACTAACGGTTGCCACGAGAAGAATGGCGATAATAGAATAAAGTTTGAATAATGCCATATTAGGAATTGTACTTTACACTTTAAGAAAGTTTTTGTACGACCATTTCATTGTTTTTCAACAATCATAATTTATAGAGCATCTCCATAAATGATTTGGCTCTCCGACATGTGCTAAAGTTGTTTCTTTTCATTTTTTTTCTATGTTTTTTTATATCAAGGCTCGTCTGTGCTTGTCTCCTGTCTAATTAATACAATCTATAATTTAATAAAGTCGCTTCGCTCCCAATCCTCTCGAAAAAGATTAATTATGCATTCAAATAGAGTTTTTGACCAATATTGTCCCGGTAGCTCTATTTTGGTTTCTTAAATATAACCCTGAGCATATTTAGCATTTTAAGTATGTTAAAGTGGAACACCTTTAGTCTCACTGAACAGAATGTGTTCAAAAACTGATGATGTTAACCAACTCTGATTCATGTGAAGCAAATCTTCTGCTCTGAAGAAAGTATTTTCTCTCCTTTTATTGGATAACACAAATTATCACTTTAATTACTCATTTTTAGATAATCTCTTCTAAAATTTTGACCTTGAAAATATCCCCTTTTGTGCCGGTTTTCAATGAGAAAATGACACTATATAGCCGTTGTAATAATAATAGCCAAAAAATGTATAAAATTTGTATATTATTTTGTACATATATACATTTTGTATGTTGATATACAAAAAACTATACAAATTTTATATACTTTTCCGGCTACCAGATGTAAATAGTTTTTGGCACAGACTAAAAGTGATAATACAATCTGGTTATTCGTTTGCTTCAATAATATGCCTATCTTGGCAGCTCTATCTTTCCAAATTTTAACTTTTCTTTTTGAAAAAATCAACTGAAATTTTTAGAAGTAAAAGTTCCAACGTTAAAATCCTAAGTTTATTAGTTCTGTACTATTAGTGGGTGTTGGTACATAAAATATTTTCGATAAGTAAATTAAAAAGACGGTGAGCGCCGAAACCAACCCCGTAATTGATCTTGGACAGATTCTATTAGTGAGACTAAGTGCTCCACTTTTAAGGGACTAAATAAGCTCAGGATTATATTTGAGGACCTAAATAGACCTACCTTCAAAGATAAGGGATAATATTGGCCAAAAACTCCATTCAAATATATAAAAAGAAACATTTTGATGAAGTATGATATACTATAAGTTGTGCTTCTAGTTGTACCTTTTAAAAAATTGAGTTACATAATTTTTTCAGATCCGTTACTTTAATTCTTAAGACACATGTAAGAATTGATATACAAATTTTAAGAAGAGAAAAGAAAAGGATATTATATATGATTTTTAATTGTGATGTGTGCGCAACAAGTCCTTGTCATGTATGGTTTAGATCAGATTGATCACTAGTACATAGAAGAAGAAAAAATGTCATTAAACTTGAGTAGAGTATATTGGCTAGATACATTTCAGTCCCTTATCTCATAAAATTTATACATATATTTTTATGCTGTTGTTTTTAACTTTTGTATATTAAACATATATATAGAACCAGCTAAAAATGTTAACGAGCTAGGATCTGTAACATTGTGCTGCATTTTTCGGTGGTTATAATGTGACAGATTTTCCTATTATTTGGTAGTATCGTTTATTTTTCTACAGTAAAGATTATCTTGATTTTATGTAACTGTTGAATTTTAAATGGATTATCATAAGATAACACATGCTCGTACCCTGAACCTCTATATAATACTGTAGATTATTTATGGGAACAAACAAAAAAAGGTGTGCCCGGGATACTGTGTATAACTAATTATGAGCTACTCCAAAATCAATAAATTTAGATCGTATAAATATTTAAAACTCACATACAAATAATAGATTTCAAATTCAATATATGAAATGACTTATAATAAAATTTAAATCATAATTATTAAAATTCGGTAAGCGTCTCTACCTGTGTCTATCCATATCATTAAATACAAGAGCAGTCCAACTTTTTCATATTTATCCACGTAATACTGTTGCTTTGGAAATGAAGCGTTGGCTTATATGCATGCAAAATGAGTGTGTAATTAATTTGGTTTTCAAGAAATTTAATTTTGAAAAGCCTGAATATATGATACTTGTGGGATTATACTGAGTCGTTGTTGTTGTTGAATATATGGCCACACTTATCCACGTGATATTCCCAAGCTGCTGTTGCTTTGGGAAAACAAAACGTTCTATAGAGCATTCACACGCATACGTACATTACATATTTGCATGCATGCAAAATAAGGGTGTCACCTTTGTTCTTCGAGAAATTCTGATAAGCATGAGTATGGTATTAAATTCAGAGGCGGGTCTAGCTTGTAGTCTATGGGTTCATAAAAATTCAGTAATTTAGTCGATCAGCTTTTGTATATTTATTGAAGAATCTACTAAATATATATAGGCAGAGACCGATTCAGACTTTGAAGTTTATGAATTCCTATAATGATCTCAAGTTATTAATTGGGTTCACAATTAAATATTCATAGATATTTAATAAATTTTTTAATACATATACAAAGATTGTGTAAAAGTTATTGGGTTTCCGAAAACCCGCACGTTACCCTCTAGATCCGCCACTGTAAATAAATATTTGATTGTGAATCCAATTAGTATCGTATATTAACTTGAATTCGTTGTATTAATCCATAAACTTTAAATTCAGGATTCTCATCTGGTTAAGTCAGACCTTATCCTCTAAAAGGTAAAGACAAAATTAACTCTGTATATAAATGGCAGTCGTGTTAGGAGAGCCAACTATACTTCGTAAGAGTAATATAATCTATCAAAAATCATATAGCTAGTGAAATGCCAGGTGGTAAAGGAGGCGGAGGGGGTGGTGGCAAAGGCGGAGGAGGGGGAGGGAAAGGAGGAGGAGGAGGTGGTGGAGCTGGTAAAGGTGGAGGTGGCTCTGCGAAAGGGAGTGGAGGCGGCGGCAGCGGTGGTGGTGGGGCAATGAAAGCTCCCGGTGGCGGAGGAGAATACATTTCGAGGGCTGGTTTTGAGTTACTTCTCAGGTCTCCACTCTACCGAAAAGGGCAAATGAGTTGTAATTACTTAAATCCGATAAGTTCTGTCTTACTCTTTTTTAAACCAATGGCATTGACTAAGATCCGGAATAATGTTATAAAATAATTTAATACTGTATTAAATTGTCGGCGATACTATTTTCTGTGGATCTTGCCGATGTAATTAGCTACATTTATTTGAAAGCTTAGACCAATTGAAAATGTAAGTTTTGTAATAGTTGTATTATGAGGTACCAATTAGATTTCACCTGTGAGATTACACTGAATTTGTTATTGTTATTGCTGAGGTACCAAGATCTTAGAGGTCTCGTAGAGTGAGTTACTTGAACGTCTCTGTAGACAATAAATTTGCGTCGAGAAAATAAAATCAAGACCGAAAATATTGCAACAATCGTAGTATTTGATTTCAAATATTTTGAGTGTTACAATCTCTATAAATCCTTTGATTCTTCCTTCCAATAGTCAATAAATTCAAGGGCCTTTGAGCTTGATCTTGAATCTTTATTTGTTTCCACGAACGATGATCTTGTTCTTGAGCTTGACTGCTTGAACTTGATCTTGATTCGTTCTTCGTTCTTGAGCTTGAACTTGATTTCTTGAACTTGAACTCGATTGCTAGAAGCTTGAAACTTGTAGAGAAATTTGTGGCGTTTGATCCACGAGCCCTCTCTTGCTTCTTGTTATAACTTCTGGTGTCTTTTCTGAGTTATGAAAACCCCTATTTATAGTTATGGAAGGGAAGAGTTGTGATAAGAACAAACTCTTTCCGACCAATCAAATTGAAGTGTGACATGACTGCATTTGATTGGCCAGAACATGTCACTTGCACACGTGGCGCGATTTCATTGGCCTTTTAGCGTGACTGGACATGCCTTGTCATTTTGACACGTGGCATGGTCTTATTGGCTCTTCCTCTTGACTTGGCGCGCCACGTCATTTGACACGTGGCATCAAACTGGACCTCTAGGAAGATGACATTTTGGGCTTAATGAAGTGGGCTCATCACTTTAGCCCAATTAAATGGGCTAGCCCAATGGATTAAGACTTATTTATTTAATCCATATATATTGGACTTATATAATTAATTCAATTATATTAGCCCATATATTTATTTGGACCAATATATCTTGAATTTAAAATATAGTCCAAATTATTTTATGAATTTAATTTTAATAAAATTTATATACCTACAAATGCCCCCTACTTCAAGACTTATCATAGCGTAGACTGATCGAGACTCAAGGATTAGACTTGAAGTACACGTAATATATATATTACTTGAAAGCTATCCCGAAATAGAATCCTCCCTTTCCTTGAATTAAGAAAAGTATTAACATGTTACTCGGATTGTATGAATATATGTAATGACCAACCATCAGTTACGTTGGATATTAATGAAACTCTTTTTGCTCTTTGCAACAAAGAGACTTTCTATTTTTTTATTCGACATAGAAATTCTTTACGTGGCTATCTTGATGGGAACAATTCTATTTGTATAAGCAATTGTCATCCACGTATTACTAATTGTACACGAAGTGTTTTGTAAATTTCCAAATCCTTCTTCAACTCAAAGTGGCTGAATTGATACTGACCAAAGATTAACCTGCCGTCAGTAACCAAACCCTTCTAGGAGACATATCATATTACTGATTCCCACATCGTTATTATGCCTTTGCAGGCCATCCTCGGCACTTGTGTATATAGACGCTTGCTCTCCAATCGTGAATATCAATATCCTCCGCTTGCAAGCTACCTTGTGTCCACTTTTGGCTACTCGGAAGCATTGGCGCGAGGTAATTTCTTCTTCTTTTCTTGTGCTTTTCTTGTTTTGTTGTTTTTTTTGTAGGTCAAGCGAGAAAGATATATTCTTGTTCAATAAGATGATCCACGCATGAAGAAGATAATCTTGGGGTGTGAGGGGATGGGTACTCATTCCTGCTCAAATATCGGAGGGATAACTTTCATGGCCCGACTACCGGAGAGATTACTCTCAAAATGGCCCGATTCTTGGAGAGATTACTCTCAATGTGGCCCAATTCTTGGAGAGATTACTCTCAAAGTGGCCCGATTCTTGGAGAGATTACTCTCAATGTGGCCCAATTCTTGGAGAGATCATGACTCTCAAAATGGCCCGAGGCCCGATTCTTGGAGAGATTACTCTCAATGTGGCCCGATTCTTAGAGAAATTACTCTCAAAGTGGCCTGACTACCGGAGAGATTTCTCTCTGGCCCAATTCTTGGAGAAATTACTCTCAAAATGGCTCGGCTATCGGCGAGGCCAACTTAAGGTGCAAAGGGACTCATATGTCCACCTTAAGATTGGAAAGTTATAGTTCCTTTTAAGGACAAACCCATGAAAAGGCCAACTTAAGGTGCGAAGGGACTTATATGTCCACCTTAAGATTGGAAAGTTATAGTTCCTTTTAAGGACAAACCCACGAAGAGTCCAACTTAAGGTGCAAAGGGACTTATATGTCCGCCTTAAGATTGGAAAGTTATAAAGCTTCAACTTGAAGACGACATCGACTTGAACACTTGGAAAACTTTGAAGATTTGGCGGACTTTGCAGACTTCAACTCGAAGATTATGAGGGCTTAAATAATCCAACTTTAAGATCGGCGAATTTGAAGACTGAAACTTGAAGACCGACGAACTTGAAGACTTCAACTTGGGGGGCTTAAATATTTCAACTTTAAGACCGGTGAATTTGAAGACTGAAACTTGAAGACCGACGAACTTGAAGACTTCAACTTTGAGACTTGGAGGGCTTAAATATTTCAACTTGAAGATCGGCGAATTTTAAGACTTTAACTTTAAGACCAACGGATTTGAAGACTTCGACTTTGAGACTTGGAAGGCCTAAATATTTCAACTTGAAGATTGGAAAATTTGAAGACTTCAACTTGTAGACCGACAGACTTGAAGACTTCAACTTTGAGACTTGGAGGGCCTAAATATTTCAACTCGAAGATCGGTGAATTTGAAGACCGACAGAGTTGAAGATTTCAACTTGGGGACTTCAACTTGAATACCGACGGACTTGAAGATATCAATTTACCATGGAGGGTTGCTCCTTTTAAATCAAATGAGATCAAAGTTCAACAAGAAAATGGCATTTCAGCTTGATTTTGCATTCCTCCATATTTCACTCGAACAACAATTGGGGCAATATGTATCTTTTGAACTTATGCGACTGAACTTAGAATGAAACTCTAAGCTGCCTACGTACCTCGGTGAAGAGGATCAAGTCATACCGTAGTTCATATTGGGTAGATTTTTTTTTTACGTCCTAATTTTTGCCTAAGCCGCCTCTTTCGAGATTTTCAACATAGCGGACTTTTTTTTTTGGGCCATACATAGTTTATACTCTTGAGGGCCAGGAGTGTAGCAACATGCAGTTTAGGCTCGTGCGTCAAGGAGCGTCATGACTTGCAGTTTAGGCTCGTACGTCAAGGAGCATCATGACTTGCAGTTTAGGCTCGTGCGTCAAAGAGCATCATGACTTGCAGTTTAGGCTCGTACGTCAAGGAGCATTTTGACTTGCAGCTTCATGGATAATACTTCTTCAAAAACTTGTCGTTGAAAGGTCCGATTCTCATACCATCTACATCAATCAGCTTGTAAGCCCCACTTGAATAAGCTTCTTGTACAACATATGGCCCATCCCATTTTGAAGTGAACTTCCCTACAGGTTTATGGGAAGTAATTATGGGTCTTCGTACGGCACGGACTTGATCTTCTACTTGAAAGGATCTCGGACGAACTCTTTTATTGAAGGCGCGAGACAATCGAGCTTGATAACATTCAAGACTCTGTTGAGCTTCCAATATCTTTAAATCAAGAGCTTCCAACTCTGCTAATCGAAGTCGAGCATTTTCTTCATCAGTGATCCCTTCTTGAATAGCCAGTCGTAACGAAGGTATTTGATGCTCAAGTGGCAAGACAGCTTCGACTCCATAAACGAGTGAAGAAGGAGTCGCCTGTGTTGGCGTGCGATGAGTCGTTCTATATGCCCATAGAATTTCTTCCATACGGTCACTCCAATCTCGTTTGGATTTGGAGACAACCTTTTTTAACAAATTGCATAGAGTCTTGTTAAATGCCTCAGCTAGACCATTGGCGGCAGCATTGTACATCGAAGAGTTACGTTGCTTGAAGCCAAAGAGATCACAAATCCTGTCCATCAACCTATTATCGAATGGCTTTCCATTATCCGTTATTATGTAACGAGGAATGCCAAAGCGATAAATAATGTTTACTCAGATGAAACTTGCAACATTTTCCTTTTTTACTTCCTTAAGAGCAACCGCTTCAGCCCATTTTGAGAAGTAGTCAGTTGCAACCAAGATGTATAGGTGCCCACCATAGGACTTTGGCAGTGGTCCAACAATATCCAATCCCCAAGCGTCAAATGGCCAGGATGCAACAGTCAGGTGCAACACTTCAGGAGGCTGATGAATAAAATTTGCATGGAATTGACAAGCCTTGTATCTTCGAGCGTAGTCCAAACAATCTTTTACCATCGTTGGCCAATAATATCCCATCCTTTTTATATGGAAGTGGAGCTTTGGTCCAGACTGGTGTGACCTACATACCCCAGAATGTGCCTCTTGTAAAGCTTGGAGAGCTTCTTCTTCTCCTAGGCATCGCAAGAGTACTCCCTCAAACGACCTTCTGTATAGAGTATCCTTATAGTAAAGGAAGCGAGGTGCACGACGACAGATTTCAGTCCTTCTCCTAGGATTTTCTGGAAGTATCCCATAGCATAAGTAGTCGATAATGGGTTATCGCCATTCTTCTTTCTCAACTTCAGAAACAGCAACAAGATGCTTGAGTTTGTTTTCTTCACCTTCAGCCTCATATGCGGCCGTACTACCCATTTTTGGCAGACGGTAACTTGCACTTGGTCAGGCAGGGCTAATGATGAAGCTAGAGCAGCTAAAGCATCAGCCTTCTTATTTTCTTTCCTTGGCACATGCTGAATAGTCACATCATCGAGCCACCCCATCAACCTTTTAGCGTAATCATGATATGGGCGTAGTTCAAGCTTCTTGACCTCGTAACTACCCGAAAGCTGATTGACCACTAACTGGGAGTCACCAAAGACTTGCAATTGCAATTGCTTCATATCAACGGCCATTTCAAGCCCAAGTATTAATGCTTGATACTCAGCGACATTGTTGGAACAGAGTTGTGTCAAGGTGAAGGAGTAAGGTAAGACTTCACCTTGGGGAGTGACAAATACTACGTCAGCCCCGGCTCCCCCACGATGCGCAGCACCATCAAAGTACATCTTCCATGGAGGTTGAACTTCAACGACCATTGCGTCCTTATCAGGTAACTCATCAGTTAGCTCCCAGTCATCAGGTATCGGATGATCTGCCAAGAAGTCTGCCAATTATTGTCCTTTTACAGCCTTTTGAGGGATGTACAAAATCTCGAATTATTGAAATTGGAGGTACCATCTCGCTAGTCGATCACTAAGAACATGTTTTGACATCACGAACTTGATGGGATTTGCTTTAGAAACAAGACGGACAACATGAGCTTGAAAGTAGTGCTTCAACTTTTGAATTGAGAAGACTAGCACCAAACACAACTTTTCAATTGGCGAATAATTCAACTCATTAGGTGTCATCATCCTGCTCAAGTAGTAAAGAGAGTTTTCTTTCCCCTTACTATTTTCTTGGGCCAACAGTGCTCCAACAGACCTTTCCTGCGCCGCAATGTATACTATCAATGGCTTTCTAGGTATAGGAGCTGCTAAAACTGGAGCCTTCATCAAGTAGGTTTTGATACTTTCGAAGGCATTGCTACAAGCCTGGTCCCACTTGAAAGGAACACCTTTCTTCATGAGGTGACTAAATGGTTGGCACCTCCCAGTCATGTTGGATATGAACCTTCTAAGGTATGCTAGCTTTCCTTGCAGACTTTTCAATTCATGGATATCTCGAGGCTCAGGCATTTTCAAAATGGCATCCACTTTGGCTTGATCAATTTCGATCCCTTGATGTCGGACAATGAAACCAAGGAACTTTCCATAAGTAACTCCAAAGGCACATTTCAATGGGTTCATCCTAAGTTGGTATCTCCGGAGCAATTCAAATACCATTCTCAAGTCTTTCATGTGGTCTCCCTTCTCTCTTGATTTCACCACCAAGTCGTCAACATAGCATTTGACATTCTTGTTGAGAAGATCGTCGAAAATATTCTGCATAGCCCTTTGGTAAGTAGCACCAGCGTTCTTCAAGCCAAAAGGCATTACCTTGTAGCAATAAATACCCTTTGGGGTACGAAATGCAGTAAGCTCTTTATCTTTTGGTGCCATGCGTATTTGGTTATAGCCCGACGAACCGTCCATGAAAGACATTGCCTCGTAACCAGTAGTAGCATCGATCATCAGCTCTGGAATAGGAAGCGAAAATTCATCTTTCGGACATGCATTGTTGAGATCTCTAAAGTCAACGCACACTCGAATCTGGTCATTCTTCTTCCTTACAGGGACTATACTTGAAACCCACGTTGTGTATTTAACTTCGCGAATAAATCCAGCTTCGATGAGTTTGTTAACTTTGGTTTCAATCAAGGGAACCAAGTCTGGCCTTAAACGCCTTTGAGCCTGTTTAACAGGACGAGCACCATTTTTGACTGCAAGGTGATGGACTTCTACTTTTGGGTCCAAGTCAGGCATCTCTTTGTAACTCTAAGCAAAGACATCCCTGAACTCTTTGAGTAACTCAATATAAGTGCTCTCTTCATCAGCTTCTAGTAAAGCACTTAGGTAGGTAGGTATTGGTTCTTCATCGGTGCCAAGGTTAACTTCTTTTAAGGCATCAACTGTCGTCTTCACTCCTTCTTCAAGTTCAGGTGGAGTATCTTTCACATGTTCATCTTCTTGAGGGTCCCCATCATTGAAGGATATGTGATAACACGACGAAACATCCTCCAATTCCGCATTATCTTCCATTGAAAATGGAATGCCATTCTCGACTTGTACAATAACATGATACGAAGAACCCACACTTTCTTCGTTTTCATCACGTTCCTTAGTATAGACCACAGTATATGGCTTTACCTTTAGTACTTCTTTACATGAAACCACAAGTTTTGTTTGTCGCTTCATTCTAGAAGGAACCAAACTTTGGAAATCCTTAGAGATCTCATGGATTTTGGGTGAAGCAGGTGTCCTTATGCTTTGAGAATTTATCCGGAACTTGTTCCCCTTCTTTAGTGGACCCAATTTTTCAAACACAGAAGTCCTCACAGGTGATTTTCCAAGTCGATCAAAGATAGAAGGCTTGTTAGAAGTGGCTAATTCATCTTCTACAGTGATATAATTATTGCTCGCCCTTCTTATTGAGATGTGCACTGGTGACGGTTGCTTGTATCCCAAACCTTCACGTGGTTGCCTCGTTGTAGCTTCTGATGGGAGCTTCCCTAACTTTGACAGCTCATTGGGATTGTATCCAGCTTTTGCAAATAGCTTGTAAGCGTTAGGATCAAAACCTTCATCTGTTCGCTTTGTAGGGAGTGCCACATTCTGCAAACTATTTTGGGCTACAAACCCTGCAAGCGGCATTGAGGACGACTTTACTGCCTCAATTTGTTTAACTGGAAGAGTTAACTCTTTTAGCATGTTAGCTTGGCGATTAGATGGTTCACCTTCGTCTTTCTTCCTTTTAGGGACATATTGGAGCGCCAGACTTACTTTCTTGCCATAAGATGTAATATTCCCTTTATAAGATTTACTCGCATTGGGTTGTACCTCCTTACTACCAGCTTTGGCTTCACCAGTAGTTACCTCTTCTCTTTTAGTTGATGGCTCTTTATTCTTGCTTTTCATGCCATCATCAGCTTTCAGCTCCTTCACAACGCGGTTCTTCAAGTAGAACTTTGCATCAGCGAAGTGTGACTCAGCCTCGGTGAATGGCTTATCATCAGCAACTACCGTCTTCTTGACTTCACCATCGTAGTATTTTAAACATTGATGGTAGGTAGATGAAACTACTTTATTCTCATGTATCCAAGGCCTCCCAAGCAGAACATTGTACAAAGTCTTCGCGTCGATCACATGCAACCATGCAATTGATTGCATATCTTCAATAGTAATTCCCAGCCTGATCGCGCCTATGGCTCTTTTCCCCCCTTATTTGAATCCTTGGATCATCACACGACTTTCTGAGAGTTCATTCATGGGAATACCAAGTTCTTTCACAATATGTATTGGCAAAATGTTCACTGAGGATCCTCCATCAACCAAAATTCGATTTACCCTTTCGTCGCGCATATAGCCAACCAGGTACAATGGGCGGTTATGAGGAGTGTCACCTAGCAAAAGATCGTCATTTGTGAACGTGACCTTTTCCTCACAAGCATTAACTTCTTGAGGAGTGGATTCGATGGGTTTTTTCGAAGATGGTGCCAACGGTAGGTCATCACTCTTTTTTTCCCCTTTGTCAGCATGGCAACAAGAGGCATCAATGCCCTCATGGGAAATCTTCGTGCGGAACCAACTTGGTAAGAACTCCTCCAAGGTCACTGGATGTCGTGGTTTTTTAGGGTGGTGCATCTCCACTTTTGCTTTCTTCAAATGCCTAACTGGATTCTTTTTCATTGGTTTTTTTACCATCATCTTCCTTGTGGTTGTTCTACTGATTCTTTTCGTGGGCTCCTTTTGTGGTGCCTACGACGAGTCACCAATGTCCAACCTTCATCATCATTAGGTTGATTGACTTCAACTTTGTCACTCTCCAGTAATCCTTCATCTTTACTTTCTTTAAAACCACATAAGTCATCCAGACTGAATGAGCCAAAGGTAATAGAGACTTGGTTTGCGCTTGCTTTCTCATCTTCAAGCACGATCTTCTTTTCGCGAGCCAAATCCATGACTTTATCCTTGAAGACAAAGTACTTCTCCAGAGGGTGGCTTACAAGTCGGTGATATTTGCAGTAGTTTGGGTCATTTGTTTTCCCAACTTCATTTGGTCGCTTCATCTCCGGAAGCTTAATGAGATTTAACTCGAGGAGTTCTTCGAAAAATGGTTGGCACATCAGAATCCAGGAATGGGTACTTTTTTTCCTGCATTTCTTTTAGAGTCAACTTTCCACTTGGCTTGTCTTGAAAAGAAGTGGATTTCATACTCTACTTCTTGCTCACCTTCGTCGTAAACTTCATAGGTGACGTATTGACATTCATAGCTTCTTTGCTTTCAGATTTGGGTACAAACTTTCCCCACTTCCTGATTTCTTGCTTGTCATTCCCTTTGCGAGGTTCATAGATGGGTAGCCTTTCATTTCCAGCGGAGGCCATGCTCAATTCCAGGTCATGGACATGAGTTGCAAGTTCTTCAAATGTTCTAGGCTTGATACCTTGCAAGAAGTAGCGCAATCCCCAATGCATGCCTTGGATGCACATCTCTATGCCTGAAGCTTCACTAAGCCTGTCTTTGCAGTTGAGGCTTGCATTCCTCCAACGATTGATAAAGTCGATAACTGGTTCCTCTTTTCGTTGATGAGTATTTGTAAGCTCTATCATACTCACCGTGCGTTTTGTGCTATAAAAGCGATTGAGGAATTCTTGCTCTAGTTGATCCCAATTGTCGATAGATCCAGCCTCGAGGTCTGTGTACCAGTCAAAAGCATTTTCTTTTAGCGAGCGGACAAACTGCTTGATGAGGTAATCTCCATAAGTCTCAGCATTATTGCACGTCTCCACGAAGTGCGCAATATATTGCTTTGGGTTACCTTTACCATCAAACTATTGAAACTTCAGAGGTTGATAGCCAACAGGCATCTCAACATATCGACCCTTGAAGTGTACGGCTTTGCATATGTAAGGGAGGATTTGGCAGCAACTTCATATTTGTTCTTACTGGTTCCTTCGATGAACTCCTTCAGTTGATCGATTGGAATCATCCCTTCAGATGAGACAGGGATAGCCTTAGTGGATGCTGCTTGTCTTGGGGAGAGTTACTCTCTAGAACTTCTGGGAGCTTGCCGGGTGCATGGGTAGATTCTTCTTCCATCAAGATTCCCACCCTATCTGTTAGCTTGTCAATTCTAGCCTCTTAATTTTGCATGCATTTGGTCAAGCCAGTGATTGCTTCCGTCAAGTTTGTCAACTGCTTCTCCATAGATGAAGTGTTTATCACAATGGCTTGCATGATTGTCGTGGATGATGGAGAGTAGCATGGATTTTCACACAGATTTATCCTTGATTGGATCACGCTATGTGGTGTAAGTGGGGAGGATCCATCGCTTGAAGCATCATCATCTTCCTTCACAGCAGAATGCTTGGAGCCGGAGAGGTCAGTAGAGCAAGAGTTTTCTTGATCTTTTCAGCAACATCACTTCCTCCTTCAGATGTGTTTGTGGAAGATCTTGCTCCTTTTGAGGATGAAGATCCAAAAACAGGGGTTGATGCGGACGGCACTTGGGGTGCTTGTTGTCCTAAAGAGCTTGCTTTGCTCCTCGTAACTGGTCCAAAGCTTCCAAAGGTGACATCGAGGATGCTTTCCACATCAGCATGGAACCTGGAGTTAGCAGTCTTGGTAGATGTTGATCTGGAGTTGATTTTCTTCGAAGCCATTTCAATGTTCTTGAACTTTGGTGATTGAAAAGTTGAGATGAGAGGTAGAGACTGTCCCACTAGGCGTGCCAGAATTTGTAGACAATAAATTTGCGTCGAGAAAATAAAATCAAGACCGAAAATATTGCAAAAATCGTAGTATTTGATTTCAAATATTTTGAGTGTTACAATCTCTATGAATCCTCTAATTCTTCCTTCCAATAGTAAATAAATTCAAGGGCTTTTGAGCTTGATCTTGAATCTTTATTTGTTTCCACGAACGATGATCTTGTTCTTGAGCTTGAGCTTGAGCTTGACTGCTTGAACTTGATCTTGATTCGTTCTTCGTTCTTGAGCTTGAACTTGATTTCTTGAACTTGAACTTAATTGCTAGAAGCTTGAAACTTGTAGAGAAATTTGTGGCGTTTGATCCACGAGACTTCTCTTTCTTCTTGTTATAACTTCTGGTGTCTTTTCTGAGTTATGAAAACCCCTATTTATAGTTGTGGAAGGGAAGAGTTGTGATAAGAACAAACTCTTTCCGACCAATCAAATTGAAGTGTGACATAACTGCATTTGATTGGCCAGAACATGTCACTTGCACACATGGCGCGATTTCATTGGCCTTTTAGCGTGACTGGACATGCCTTGTCATTTTGACACGTGGCATGGTCCTATTGGCTCTTCCACTTGACTTGGCGCACTACGTCATTTGACACGTGGCACCAAACTGGGCCTCTAGGAAGATGACATCTTGGGCTTAATGAAGTGGGCTCATCACTTTAGCCCAATGGATTAAGACTTATTTATTTAATCCATATATATTGGACTTATATAATTAATTCAACTATATTAGCCCATGTATTTATTTGGACCAATATATCTTGAATTTAAAATATAGTCCAAATTATTTTATGAATTTAATTTTAATAAAATTTATATGCCCACAGTCTCCCCTCAAGAAAAGAATAATCATCACCATCATGTTAAGTTGATCTATAATAATAATAATAATAATAATAAAAATTTCATAGTAAATTTGATATAGTAACCAAGAAAATATGGTAATAAGTACCGAATAGTTGAGGAGGTAAAGGTCCTATGTGCCCCCCCCCCCTCCCGCCCTCCTTTTTTTTTATTATTAATATATATGGTAGGGGTCAGTGCCAAACCCCTAGCACCTACCGGCCAGTATAGCTTGAGGTGTAACTGCCATTAAAATAAATATAAAAAGGGTCAATGAAATTACTTCGAATTTTTTCTTTATTAGTTTTTCTTGGGCGATAAAGTTTGATTATAGAAGAGACAACTTAATTAGTTAATAATAAAAGGTTTTGTAATATAAAGAGGTAATACATAATTATCTTATTGGGATTGTACCAAAGTGTCCTAATCCTAGTCTCAAAAGAAAAAGTGCAAATCAAGCACCAATCCTTGCTTGTCACTTGTGACATTTATTTATTTTCAGTTTACCCTTTTATTTATTTATTTATTTATTTATTGGTTTTATTTTATCGTTTTCTCTTACATTTTCTTTCTCTTTATCTCTCATTCTTTTTCTTCACTATTTTCCCCCACTTATAAACGACGGAGATGACTTAGCAAAAAAATGACATCACCGGAATCACCATTTTTTTCCGGTGAGAAACATTATAAAAAAAAAGGGGGGAAAAGAAAGAAAAGAAAAAAAAAAGAAAAGGAAACAAGAAAAAAAGTAAAAATTAAAAAGGAGAAACATACAAAACAACATTTGCTTCTGGCCGGAATCATAAACGTCTCCGACGAGTAATATGGCAAAGAAGACAAAGTAAAAAATGAAAAAGAAAGAAAGAAAAGACAATAACAGAGAAAGGATAGAAAAAAAAAAGATAAAAAAAAAAAAGAAGAAAAGAAATGGCAGAAGCAAGTTGGGTGTAAAAATGGCGGATGGAGTAATAAGGGGAAAGAGAATAGAAGAAAAGAAAAAGTAGAGAAAAAAATGAAAAAATGATTTTTTAGAGCTTCCACGCGCGATTTATCATGTGCAAATCAAAGCAAGTGTCATGTCAGCTCAAAAGATTGTACATATTACACTTCTAATAAATACAAAGGGATAATAGAACACATTTTTAAGGGATGCAACTGTCACTTTGATACAACCCTAAATAGGGTAATTATGTATTATCCCAATAGTAAACTCCCACTCTAATTGTGCGGTATAGGTTGAAATGTTGAGAGCTGACTTTGTTCGAAAGATTAGAAAACATGATAATACAATGGAAACATATGATAAATCATGAAGTACTTGAAAACAAACCATTGACATGTTCTCTATTATTCATATAAAGTATGAAAGTCAAAGGAAGATAATACAACGGAACACTGAAATCACTGGGAATTACTCATGCATAATAGGTATTTTAGTGGATTTTGATGCACTAAATACAAAGACATCCAACTTTTTTATGATCCAATTACACAAGTAAATTTAAAAGGTGCATCTTTCAAAAGACAAGTACAACAAACCCAACAATTATCACTGCAATCGCTGTCGGAAGTACAACTTCTCCAACAAGTATTAAGCTGTGGAAGAAGTCTCCTCTTGAGTCCGGAGAGATCATGATCAATATCCAACATAGATATAGCTTGTGTCTTTGAGATCAGAATCATGGCATATTAACCAAAATATTACACCCTCTGTTTTAAAAGGCAGAATTGGGACTTATCCGGGACTCGCCCTGGGGCGGGGCACTCGTAAAATGCCCTTGAGCTTATGTGTGGGGCTTAGTTCCGTGAGACTTAAGCCTCGGCTGTTGGGGCTTATGCCCCGGACATGCCCAACGCCTTACGTACTGGGCTCGCCTAATAGAACTTTATGCAATTGTGCGTAACTAACCTTGTAAATCCTCAAATTTTCTTAATAAATCGTTAACTATTCAAAATTACTTTTTTCTTAATCATAAATCATTAAGTTGAGAGTATTTTATGTCATAATTTAAATAAAATTTATTGCACGTTATCCACTAAGATTGCTATGATAGTAAATTTTAAATAAAGTTTTCATTTAAAGTATTTATTTATTAACTTTTGTTATGTCTTTATTATATTAATCCATAATTTTTTTATAATTATTTTCCTAAATATTATTTTTCATGTTAATACAATACTTATTAATTCAATAGCTCAGTATTAGCTAGTATTTACAAATAATTAGTTATCATGATATAGTATGGTGAATTATGTGTCACTTTATTAACTTGTTGAAACTTAAAAATAAATGATTCTAGAGAATCATATTTAAATTTTGAATAATATTTTTATATGAATTCTCTTTTAAATAGAAAGCATATTAAATAAAAGAGTATTTTGAAAAATATTAAATTATAATATCGAAATTCTTTCAAGATTCATTACTCCTTAAGAGATACATATAAGATTTCGAATCGAATACGTACTTTTGATGTTTGAGTTGTAACGATGTTGCAGCTAATTTGCATATTATGATATATGTCAAACTTTTTGTATTATTCATAGTTGAATTATAATTCATGAATATTTTAAGTAGATTATTTGTTATAATTTTGTGATTTTAATGTAATTTTTGTAATTATTTTTATTTTATATTATCTTAAAATTCTTGAAATTAGTAAAATTTAAAGATCCGTAGGACTTACGCCCCATGTCTCAGGATTTACGCCTCGCTTCGTCAGAGGTAAAACCCCTCGCCTCACGCTCCCGCCTCTTAAAACATTGATTACACCATTATAATTATTGAAATAAAATATGACTGGTATAACATCAAAAACACACATTTAAATGAATTCATAGAAAAACATCCATATTCATGTATATAGAAGAACATCTATAAAAAGAAAATAGATACTCACTAGTAGTTGCCACGAGAAGAAGGGTGATAATCAAACAAAGTTTCAGCAATGCCATACTAAGAATTGTAATTCATAAAAAGTTTTGTATGAACATCTCTTAATAAATTAACCCTCTAGCATGTGCTATAGTTTTTTTTGCGTTTTTATTTTCTTTATTATATCTTTAACTTGTTTTTGTATTCAAGGCTTGTCCATGCTAGCTGTCTTCTAATTAATGCAATCTATAATTTAATAAAGTCCTTTCACTCAGAAATCTCCGAGAAAAGATTAATTATATATGCAATCAAATATATAAAATGAACGTCTGAGCAAGAAACTAAAGATATGAGTTCTGCTTCCTAACTCTGTGCCGATTAAAAAATGAGTTAACATAATTTCAGATCCGTTATATTCTTAAGATACATGTGAGCATTGATACATAAATCTTAAAATAAAAAGACATTATTTATGATTTTCAATTGATGTGTACTGCAATAAGTCTATTGGCATATACTAATTATGAGATTTGATTACTAGTACACAGTAAATATCCATGAAATTTTGAAATATTTGCTTTGACTTGTGAAAATGCTAAGATCATCATGTACTACATACAAGCTTAATTATGCATTCAAATATATAGAAGTAAATGAAAATACTGAATGGAAACGTATGAATTATACAAGTCTTGAAATCCATGGAGTGGAATCCATTTTTTTTTATTTCTGAATAGATAGTAATTGACATGAGTTTTTCATTATTCAAAGTATGAAAGACAAGGAAACAAGAAAATACAATGGAAATACTGAAATAACTGGGAATTACTTATGCATAATAGAGAATTGTAGCGGATTTTATTGCCGAAGAACACAAAGACATCCACTATTTTACGCTACAATTATACAATTATTCACAAAAGGTAAATCATCTCTCAATTGACAAGTACAACAAACCCAACAATCGCTGCAATCACTATTGGAAGTACAACTTCTCCAACAAGTATTAAGTTGTGGAAGAAGTCTCCTCTTGAGTCCTGAGAGATCATGATCAACTTCGAGTGCGGCTATGACTTGTGTCTTTGAGATCCATGACATATTAACTGAAATATTTCACATTAATAATTACGGAATCAAATTACGACTGGTATAACATCAAAAAATACATATTTAAATACCATAAATAGAAAAAATTTATATATATATATATATATATATATATAGAAAGAGAGAGATAAACAAAATAGATACTCACTAGTGATTGCCACGAGAAGAATAGTGATAATCGAACATAATTTGAGGAATACCATATTAGGAATATACGTTACACTTTATGAAAATTTTTGTATGAGCATCTTATTGCTTTTCGATGATCGTAATTTATAGGCCTCTCCATAAGTAAACTAGCTCTCTAGCATGTGCTATAGTTGCCCCCCCCCCCCTTCTTTTTATATTATCTTTATAAAAAGATAATATATTATTTAATAAAGTTCCTTCACTCCCACACCTGCAGAAAAAAAGATTAATCATGCAATCAAATATATAAAATGAAACATTTAACCAATAAATTAATATAATGATCAAGTTGTGCTTCCTATGTATGTGCCCAAAAAATGATTAAACGTAATTTTAGATTCGTGATTTTTGTATGATGCATGAGAGCATTGATACACAAACATTTAAAAAATAGGCATTTTTTATGATTTTATATGGTTAAGAGATTGATCACTAATACACAGGAAAAAAAAAATCAATGAAATGTTCAAATATTTTCTTTGATTTGTGAAAATGCTAAGATCATTTACTATATCAAGCTTGAGAACATCATTTCGGTTTCTGATTACCTAGTCTCCCTCAGACGCGAAGCTAGGATTTGAAGTTTATGGGTTCGAAAATTTAATTTTTTTAAATTATAGAGTTCTAAATTAATAATTTATAGTAGATATTAAATGAATATTTTTAAAATCTCTCTTATCAGAGTAGTATATTCTTATTAGTAGTTAATTACGTTATGAAATTATCTTGCTGCTATATTATATTATACACAAGCATGAACACAAAAACCTGAGAGGGCATTACAGGCAGAGTCATTTGTTCCTCATATTAAAGATATTCGACTTTATATGGAGGAATATATCGATGTTTTTGCCGAATTTAACCAAATAAAGATTTAATTTTCATCAGAATTGATCTTGATTTGTAATTTGTGCAACAAGATTGCATCATATGGTTAAAAAATACATCACCAGTACACAACCTACAACAATAATTATGACTCAGTTCCAAATAAGTCGAAATCGACAATATAAATTCTCACTGATCATATTTATCCGGTCACTAGTACACAGAAGGATCAATGAAAAATTGAACATGTTTCTGTGTAATTCTGAGTATGTTAAGATTTACTATTTCAAGCTTGAGAATAGCCTCTTGTTGGTTCTTATAACTGGCTAATCTTCCTTATCCTATGTATTTGTATTACATAAAAACAAAAGGTTGGCACTAAACTTCTTTCTTTATTCACGGCGTGTTCGGGTTAGTTTATGCACATCCCAGCTATTTTTCTGAGTACTTATTATCTCCTACCAGCACAACATATCGAGTAAATCTACCCATAAATGCTTAGACGGATGAAAAAAATTCACTTGTCCCTCATGTTGGCTCTGTTGTGGTTTGAAATGTGGTTTTCTATGTCTTTTACCTGCTTTATTGATGTCACACTCATACGGTTCGTTTGGTACGAGGGATAAGATATAATTAATCTTGAAATTAAATTTGAGATGAATTTATCCCATGTTTGGTCAGGGAAAATCGCGGTATAACTAATTTTGGGATTAGTGATCCTGGGATTGTAGTGTTTTTTTTATCCCTATGGAAGGGTGAGATAATTAATACCCGGATAACTAATTTCGGAATAATTAATTCTGGAATAACTTATTTCCAACTAAACGACTCCTTAGTTGCAAAAGACTTGCACTAAACTAGAAGCTCCTTAGAGTAGGCAATGCTGCACTAAGGGGTCGTTTGGTAGGGTGTAGAAGAATAGTGCGGAATAAGATGTATTAATAATGCATGAATTAGTAATGCATAGGTTAGTAATGCAAGCATTAGTTATGCAAATATTATTTCTTATCTAGTGTTTGGTATGGTGTATTAAAATTATAATGCATTGCATAAGTTTTAAGAAAAATAGTCGCTTAAAAAAATGCTCTCCATATTCTCTAGCTTTAAGGGACTTTAAGGACGATTTTGTCTTTAATCATGCTAATGCATGCATTAAAGCCTTGGTATTACTAACGCCATAATTTTCTATGCATTACTTATGCATAGGATAATGTCAAGTATGGTTTTCCTTTGTTTTTGGTGGATTTCATAGGTGAATTTTCGATTTTCTCTGTTTTATAACCATGTCTATATTTCAGTTTTCAATGTAAAATTTAGGGGTTTTGTGTTTGCTATGTCTTGACGTGAATAGTGAAAGTTAATTTACCGTAGTTGGCACCTGTAAATTTAGTCTTGATCTTTTAATAGTGCAATTCATAATTTGGGGGAATTTAGTGATAGATAGGGAAATTACGGATGTCAAATTTTTTCCTATATCCCCACTTCAAGAATAGTCATTTGGGTTTGTTTTGCAGTTCTTCTCGGCTTCTCTTGATTAATATATTTCAGATTTCTTCTCTTTTTGATGTCCAGATTTGTTTCATGAATTCTATCTATTTTTTATTTTACAGTCATGTGTCTTTGGCTCTTCGGTTACAAACTACTCAAATAGAATACAGAAGGGCTCTGTAAACAAAAATTATGCGGTCACAAGTGTTTCAATTTTATAGCAGTCAATGGTATTAAGAAGAACTCAATGTGAATAGATGAAGGCTCTGTGAACAAAATTACCAAAGGTCAGAAATAAACTTATGTTCTTTCAATTATTTTGGTTACCTTTTCATTTAGGCGAAATGGCCTTGTGGCCATTTAAACTTGCTCTCGTATGTAAAGCCGATACACAAACTTACACCGTTCCTATTTGAACACTCAAGCTCACGTATTTGGTAACTAATAAACCTATTTGACTGTTGACCATGCACATGTGGCAGTGACAGAGGTGATGTGGACAAAGAGTGTACAAGTCACGTAAATTAAACGCGTGAATACAATTATTTTGATTTTAAAAAATCTAAAATATAAAAAAATAATTGCAAATGAAAAAGAAAGAAAATAAGCCCTCACCCCACCTTTTCCCACCCCAAATCAGTAATACCATTATTCCCCTAACCTCTTACTGTTTCTTTTCCCCTTTCCCATTGTCGTCTGCCCCACACCTTCCCCTTCTTTTCTTTCTCCCCCACTCCAATCTTTCCCCGCCTCTTCCTTTTTTGTTTCAAACCCTGTAGTGAAAAACAAAAAAAAAAGCAATGAATTTTGAGGAAAACAAATCTGTCAATCCTTTCTTCCATATTAACTCCATCTCTCTTTTTTGTATCCATCTCAGACTAGAAGATAGATAGAGAAAAGAGAAAGACCATTGGAAAATTGTCGAGTTTTAGCCGAAAAATCTCACTTACGGTGTCCGACTTCTTCTCTCTTTTTGATTTCACCATTAATGTCCTCTGTGGACATAGCCTCGCCGACTCTCTTGATGCCTTGATGGAATTTTAACAGGTGCCCCATCGGCTCTATGACTTGGGGTATGAATTCTATGGATTTTATTAAAAGTAAAAGATGGAATGGATTTTATGGAAGTTCATGAGTGATTGAGGCATGTGGTCAGGTTATGGCTGAGATTTTTTTCTCGGACTGCAGCGCTAAAAGTTGTAGAAGAAACGGTGAAAGAAGTAAAATAAGAAAGAAATTTTGATAAATTAGTTTAAGGAAAAAGAACCCACAAATGACACATGTAAAATAATAAATGGTCTTAGAATTTGACGTGTTCTTCCTGTCAGGCAATTGAGCTACATGCTCTGACGAACGGGTTTATTTATACTCAATTGGTTGAGTTGAGGTGCTAAAATGGGAAAATCAAAAGTTTATATATCGACTTTATAATCCAATACAAGTTTAAGTGGCCACGAAACTATTTCGCATTTCATTTATTTATACATTGGAGTTGGCAAAAGACGAGTTACCTTAGATTTTTATCTAAAAACCTGCAACAGAGCAGTTTGTTCTAAATTTGAAGATTTAACTAAAAAGAAGAAACAATAGGGCTTTCTGGCAACAAGGCTGATGGAAATCAAGGTGAGTTAGATGAAAAGTAGATCACTGGACGCCATTGGTGAATTCCTTAAATTCTCTGTTTGCTGGAAGCTAGATAGAACATGTAACAAGTTTTAATTTAAAGAAGCAACTTTTTGAGTAATCTGTATATTTATATGACGAGCGTGTAAGCAGATATGTATAGGATTATAGCTGGAAGAATGGCACACAAAAGTATGTCTGAATTGGTTAACAATAGAATTAAAGAAAGACATTAGTATTTGTTTCTTTCTATTGTCCCTCACTTGTGATTTTTGGTAGTGAAACATTACATTTAATAGACTATTCAGATGACTATTGTTTTTTGAATTGGAACTATTCAGACAACTATTTTTTATTTACTCCTTTTAAAGTTAAAATAGGTATAGAAAATACAGAATAATTTAATGTAATTCTTACCAAATTTAGCCAATTTACTTTCGGGTCTTATAACTAGATAATGTATTTGTTGGCTCCATGCAACCAATATATGGCTATGTTAGACACCCAAAGAAATTAAAATTGACAACATAGGTTAGTATAATTAATAATTCTAGCACTTCAAGATTCTCTATAGTGTAGTGTTGAAGTTTGGCAAAATGCCAAAGTCCCACATTGGTTGGGAGTTAAGTTTGGAGGGGATTTTTTCCCTATAAAAGAAGGCCTAATGTTTAGGATTGAGACACACCTCTCATTTGCCTTCTCATCTGTTTAAGGCATTTGTATCTTCTCTCTTTAGTATTATTTCACTTGTATTTTGGAGTGGAATAAAATATTTGGTTGTGTCCGAGGAGTAGGCAGAATTAGCCGAACCTCGTAAATTCTGGTGTTTCCTTTATTGTTGTTTTATTGTCTTATTTATTATTTGGTGGCTGTCATAATTTTTGGTATAGTAGTTGTGACTTATTCACACTATATACATTTGGCTTCCGCAACAATTGGTATCAGAGCCAAGGTACTGTCTAAGTATGCTCTGTGGTTGCAGCATAGTCTGATCTTCCACATCAGAAAAGATTTATCTTGGTAACTGAGTCAAGGTTCTGTCTGAGTATGCTCTGTGGTTGCAGCTTAGTCTGATCTTCCACACCAGAAAGGAAATAATCTTGATTTGTGTCGTCAGCTATTAAATAATATTTGTGTCAAAGATGGGAGACAATAAACAAGAAGAATCTACATCAAGTGTCAACAATACGTCATCATTGGCATCTTCGCTTATGACAAGAATTGTGTCAAATGCGAAATTTGCGGTAGAAATTTTTGACGGGTCCGGACATTTTGGGATGTGGCAAGGCGAGGTTCTAGATGTCCTTTTTCAACAAGGGCTAGATCTGGCCATTGAAGAAAAGAAACCAGATGTTATTGGAGAAGAAGATTGGAGAATTATCAACCGTGTTGCTTGCGGTACCATTCGATCCTACCTTGCTAGAGAGCAGAAATATCCATACACAAAGGAAACTTCTGCAAATAAATTATGGAAAGCACTGGAGGATAAATTTTTGAAGAAAAACAGTCAAAATAAATTGTACATGAAGAAGAGACTGTTTCACTTCACCTATGTTCCTGGTACCACGATGAATGAACATATCACCAGTTTCAATAAGTTGGTCACAGATTTGCAAAATATGGATACAACTTATGATGATGGTGACTTGGCCTTAATGTTGTTGGCGTCACTTCCTGATGAGTACGAGCACCTTGAAACTACTCTACTCCATGGAAATGACGAAATTTCTCTCAGAGAAGTTTGTTCAGCTTTGTACAGCTATGAACAAAGAAAGCGAGAAAAACAGAAGGGCGGAGAAGGAGAAGCACTGTTTGTGAGGGGTCGTCCTCAAAATCAAACGAGGACAAAGAAGGGAAGATCCAAGTCAAGATCCAGACCCAGCAAAGATGAATGTGCCTTTTGTCGAGAAAAAGGGCACTGGAAGAAAGACTGTCCGAAGTTGAAGAATAAGGCCAAACATAACAATGGAAAGGCCATTATGGATTCAAATGTAGCTGATTGTGATGATTCAGACTTCTCATTAGTTACAACAGAGTCATCAACATCATCAGACATATGGTTGATGGACTCGGCTTGTAGCTATCATATGTGTCCCAACAGGGACTGGTTCATGGAATTTCAAGAAGGAGAATATGGAGTCATCCACACAGCGGATAACAGCCCTCTTACCTCATATGGCATTGGTTCAATACGATTAAGGAACCATGATGGAATGATCAGAACATTGATAGATGTTCGATATGTACCGGATTTGAAGAAGAATCTCATCTCTGTGGGAGCCCTAGAATCAAAAGGGTTCAAAATCATTGCAGAAAATGGAGTGATGAGAGTATGCTCCGGTGCACTAGTGGTAATGAAGGCTAATCGGAAGAATAATAATATGTACCGCTATCGTGGCAGTACAGTTATTGGGACAGCGACAGTAACATCCAGTGACGACAAAGAGGCAGAAGCAACCAAGCTATGGCACATGCGCTTGGGACATGCTGGAGGAAAATCCTTGAAAACTCTATCAGATCAAGGATTGTTAAAAGGAGTAAAGGCTTGCAACTTGGAGTTTTGTGAGCATTGTGTCAAAGGGAAACAGACAAGGGTTAAATTTGGTACAGCGATCCATAATACTAAAGGCATTTTGGATTATGTACACTCTGATGTTTGGGGTCCTTCCAAAACACCTTCATTGGGTGGGAAGCACTATTTTGTAACCTTTGTTGATGATTTTTCTCGAAGAGTGTGGGTGTATACAATGAAAAACAAAGATGAAGTGCTGGGAATTTTTCTCAAATGGAAGACGATGGTGGAGAATCAAACAGGCAGGAGGATCAAGTGTATTCGCACAGACAATGGAGGTGAATACAAAAATGATCATTTCAATAAGGTCTGTGAAAATGATGGCATCGTCCGACACTTCACTGTTAGACATACACCACAACAGAATGGAGTGGCAGAACGTATGAACCGGACCTTGCTGGAGAAGGTACGGTGTATGTTGTCCAATGCTGGCTTGGGCAAAGAATTTTGGGCTGAGGCAATTACATATGCATGCCACCTCATTAATCGTCTACCATCTGCTGCTATTGATGGCAAAACACCATTTGAAAAATGGTACGGAAAACCTGCTGTAGATTATAACTCTTTGCACGTGTTTGGCTCAACTGCATATTATCATGTGACGGAGTCAAAATTGGATCCAAGGGCAAAGAAGGCTATTTTTATGGGAATTACTTCTGGAGTCAAAGGATATCGCTTATGGTGCCCTATGACAAAGAAAGTAATATTCAGCAGAGATGTTACCTTTGATGAATTTGCTATGGTAAATAAGGTAACAGAAGATACCAAACAAAATGAAGGTGCTTCTAAGCAGGTGGAGTTTGAGGGAAAATTTATTTTTCCTACACAAGAAGCAGAGGAGGAAACAAATGAAGATTACCCTCTGGAAGGAGAGCCAGTAGAGGAGATTCCAACTCAGGAATCTCAACAACAACTTGAATCAATAGCAACCAGCAGGCCAAAAAGAACAATAACGAAACCTGTTCGTCTCATAGAGACGGTTGCTTGTGCAACCTCAATTGTAGCTGATGATGTTCCTACTACTTATAAAGACGCTGTTCAAAGTTCAGAAGAAGATAAGTGGAGGATTGCCATGAATGATGAGATACAGTCCCTTCATCAGAATCATACATGGAGATTGGCCAATCTCCCGAAGGGAAAGAAAGCAATTGGGTGCAAATGGGTATTTGCAAAGAAAGGAAGGATTTCCTAACCAAGTAGATGTTCGCTACAAAGCAAGATTGGTGGCCAAAGGATATGCTCAAAAGGAGGGAATTGATTACAATGAAGTGTTTTCTCCAGTTGTAAAACATTCCTCCATTAGAATTATGTTGGCTTTGGTAGCACAATTGGATTTGGAACTAGTTCAGATGGATGTAAAAACTGCGTTTTTACATGGAAACTTGGAGGAGGAAATCTACATGACTCAGCCAGAAGGATTCAAAGTTGCTGGAAAAGAAAATATGGTGTGCAAACTTGAAAAATCGTTGTACGGATTGAAACAATCTTCTAGACAATGGTACAAGCGATTTGACGAGTTTATGTTGCGGCAAGGGTACAAGAGAAGCAAATACGATCATTGTGTGTATTTGCACAAGCTTAAAGATGGTTCCTTTGTATATCTTCTCCTATATGTTGATGATATGTTGATAGCTTCCAAGAATTCGGAAGAAATTGATAAGTTGAAGATTCAACTGAAGAAGGAGTTCGAGATGAAGGATTTGGGTGAGGCAAAGAAAATTCTTGGCATGGAGATAATTAGAGATAGACGTTCAAAGAAACTCTGTTTATCTCAAAAGGAATATTTGAAGAGAGTACTTCAACGTTTTGGCATAGATGACAAGACTAAGCCAGTTAGTACTCCACTTGCTTCCCATTTTAAGCTAAGTACTACTATGTCGCCAATGGATGAAGCTGAACGAGAGTATATGTCAAAGGTACCATACGCAAATGTTGTTGGTAGCTTGATGTATGCAATGGTTTGCACAAGGCCTGACATTTCACAAGCTGTTGGAGTTATTAGCAGATATATGCACAATCCAGGGAAGGAGCATTGGCAAGCTGTGAAGTGGATTCTACGGTATATTCATAATACTGTAGATGTCGGGTTAGTTTTTGAGCAGGAAGACAATCAGTCTGTAGTTGGATATTGTGACTCAGATTTTGCGGGTGATATGGACAAACGAAGATCAACTACTGGTTATGTGTTTACTTTTGCAAAGGCACCAGTTAGTTGGAAGTCTACTTTGCAGTCAACAGTTGCTTTGTCTACAACAGAGGCAGAGTACATGGCTATTACAGATGCTGTGAAAGAGGCAATTTGGCTTCAAGGATTGCTAAAGGAGCTTGGTGTTGAACAAAAAGGTATCACAATTTTTTGTGATAGTCAAAGTGCTATTCAATTAGCGAAGAACCAAGTTTATCATGCAAGGACGAAGCACATTGATGTTCGGTATCATTTCGTACGAGAAATCATAGAAGAAGGTGGAGTCACGGTGAAGAAAATTCATACTACAGAGAATCCTGCTGATATGCTGACAAAGGTGGTGACTGCGGTCAAGTTTCAACATTGTTTGGATTTGATCAACATTGTTGAACACTGAAGATTGAAGATGAAGACACAACCAAAATTTGTTATTGAGAGAGAATTGAAAATGTGGAATTTTGCCAAGGTGGAGATTTGTTGAAGTTTGGCAAAATGCCAAAGTCCCACATTGGTTGGGAGTTAAGTTTGGAGGGGATTTTTCCCCTATAAAAGAAGGCCTAATGTTTAGGATTGAGACACACCTCTCATTTGCCTTCTCATCTGTTTAAGGCATTTGTATCTTCTCTCTTTAGTATTATTTCACTTGTATTTTGGAGTGGAATAAAATATTTGGTTGTGTCCGAGGAGTAGGCAGAATTAGCCGAACCTCGTAAATTCTGGTGTTCCCTTTATTATTGCTTTATTGTCTTATTTATTATTTGGTGGTTGTCATAATTTTTGGTATAGTAGTTTTGACTTATTCACACTCTATACATTTGGCTTCCGCAACATGTAGGTTAATAAAATTAATTTTTGTATATCCACACGATTCGTCTACTATACCTTTTAACAATACTGTTCAGTAGACCAAATTCTATTTACCATAATTTCTGTCATGCCTGTAGTAGTCTCTTGCATATTTGATAGCATCACTTCTCTGTTTACTGGCACATTTTGTTTGGAACTGAAACGTTTGAAATATTTGGTGTTTCTAATCCATAGCACGACAGCTTAAATTGCCATACCTGGCTCTTTTCACCAAAATTTACTATGTGAATCTAAGTTTGTTCAGTATGCGGGGATTGAGTCATATTGTCCAACAATATAGAGATGTTGCAGCAGCTCCTTGATAGTGTTGACTAATTGGTGATGAATTTCAGAATCCTTCAAGAAACTTCTATGCATAAGTACGTGAATTTCCTCTACTTTGTTCTCAGTATCCCATGAACTGAAGAAACTTGTGAAACAACAACATCAGCTTTTCTTTGTATAAAAGAAATTCATATTCTGCTTCGCCATTTATCATCTTTAAATAATTTTGTCTTTAGGAATACTGTTTCTTTTTAACCATTATTTTAGCTTCTCAAAATAAAAGTTCTTGACAAATGGATCATTTTGTTTTAAATTATTAGTTACTCGTGAATAAAAGAGTTTCTACGCTACTGTTTGGAAATTTTCTTAACTTAACTATTGATGGAACTAGGAGCATATATGTCAGCATTAAGATAAGGCCTTCATCTTCTTGGGTCTCATCAGTAAAAATTATTCGCTAGCTTCGTGGTATAAAAATATAAATCTTTTTTATGTTGGGAAGCAAGGTATTTACATATCCTAGAACTTTCTTAATTGTTTTTTCCTATTGATAACCTCATCTACAACGTACTCTATATATGCATAGTCGATTTTTCCCTTAATTTGCAATTTGGTAAATTCATTTTATGTTTATTTTGGTTGATAGGGCATGCTTTAAACGTCTTTGCAGATGACGACGTGTTAATGTAACGACCCGACTTGTCGTTTTAAGAATTAACGCCTCGTTCAGCGACTTAAGATCTCGAGAAGCTTCGTAATATGTATTATGACCCGCATGTGAGGTCGAGTTTGGTTTTCGGAAGATTCGGAGTTAAATTTAAAGAATAATTCTCATTTTAAAACTTAAATGTAAAGAGTCGGCCGGAGAGTTGACTTTTGAGCAAACGACCCCAGAATGGAATTTTGATGATTCCAATAGTTTCGTATGGTAATTTTGTAGTTAGGAGCATGTTCGGATTTGGATTTGGAAGTCCGTAGGACAATACGGCGCATTTTGGCGAAAGTTGAAAAATAGAAGATTTTTGAAAAGTTTGACCGAGAGTTGACTTTTTGATTTCGGGGTCGGAATCCAATTCTGAAAACTGGAACAACTCCATTATGTCATTTATGACTTGTGCGCAAAATTTGAAGTCATTCCGGATTGATTTGATATGTTTCGGCGCAAAAATATAGAAGTTGGAAGATTTGAAAACTCATAATTCTATTTGATGCGCGATTTGTAATTTCGGCGTTGTTTGACGTGGTTTGAAGCCTCAATTAAGTTTGTATTGTATTTTGGAACATGTTGGTATAATTGGTTAAGGTCTCGAGAGTTTCGAGTGGATTTCAAAAGGTTAACGGAATGGATTTCGGACAAAAGAAACTGCTGTTTTTTCTGCTGCAGCTGCTGTTTTGGACAACAATGGTGCAATCGAGGAGGCTACTTTGGAAGCTGATATCTCGAATTCTATAAAGAATCTGAAATTTGAAAAACATGAAAATTATAGCCCTTCAATTCTAGTTTCCAGAAAGCTAAACCATTCATCATTTGAATATTTGTACATAAAGTTATGATCGATTTAATGAAGGCTGGTAATGCTATTTTGTAATTTTCCCAGATAATTTCTGATGCGAATAGCCTATTTTGGAAGCTTATATCTCGAAATCCATAAAGAATCTGAAGATTTACAAAACATGAAAGTTGCAGACATTGTATTCTAGTTTCCAGAAAATTAAACCATTCATAATTTGAACATTTTTACTGTGAGTTATGACAAGGCTGGTAAAACTGTTTCTGGTGGACTTGTAGTGACGACCTTTAGTGACGAAAATGGCTTTTAGTGACGGAAGGGCAGAAACATTTAATCACAAAAATCAGCACTTTGCCATTTCGTTTTGGAATTTTTGGAGCTCGATTCTTGGGTGTTTTTCACGTGAAAACATTGGGGTAAGTGTTTCTTATCCTATATTGATTATATTTCATGATTCCATACTCATTTACATCATAAATCCATGAATTTATGGAAGAAAAAACAGATTTTTAGCAATCTTCCAAAAATGAAAATTTAAGATTTGAAAGTCAATCCGATGTCGGAATTTGATAAAATTGGTATGGTTGAACTCGTATCGGAATGAGTATTCGGATTTCGTGAAAATTATGTCGGGTTCTGAGAGGCGGGTCCCACGTTGACTTTTGGTTGTCTTTTTGAATGTGAAATTTTAAGTCGATGTTATTTATCCAGAATTATTTTCGATGAATTTTAATGAAGTTATACAATTAATTTGGACAGATTTGAGTCGTCCGGAGGTTAATTCAAGCAAGAAGACGATTGTGAAATATCGGCATAACTTCAAAAAGGTAAGTATCTTGCCTAACCTTGTGTGGGGGAATTTCCTCTTAGGCATTGAGTCTTATGTGAAAATTGTGTGATTGGAAACCATGTACGTGAGGTGACGAGTACATACTTGGTTTATATGTAAAAATTATATCGGTTAAAATTCGTAGACACCCTGTGACGACCCGGCCAATCGTCTCATGAGTTACCGCTCCGTTTTTCCTATTTTTACCTTTTTATGCTTCGTTGTCCATGTTTTATGTGATCGGGTTGATTAGTTTGAGTTCGGAGAGGATTTGGTAAGGAATGAGACACTTAGTCTCTTTTGAGAAGGTTTAAGTTGGAAAAGTCCACCGGATGTTGACTTATGTGTTAGAGGGCTCGGATATGAGTTTGGATGGTTTGGTTGGCTTCGGGAGGTGATTTATGACTTAGGAGCATGATCAGAATGGGTTTTGGAGGTTCGAAGTAGAATTAAGCTTGAACTGGCGAAGTGTTTATTTTGGCGATTTCCAGTTGATAGGTGATATTTTGAGATAAGGGTATGACTAAAATTCCGAGAGTTGCTGCAGCTTCGTTGTGTCATTTTGGATGTGTGTGCAAAATTTCAGGTCATTTGGATGTGGTTTGGTTGAGTTTTTGGTCAAGAGCGTATTTCGGAAAATTTTAGAAACTTAGGCTTGAATCCGATGTGTTTTGGGTAATTTGATGTTGTTTGAGGTGTTTTGATGATTGGAGAAAGTTTGAATAAGGTTTTAAGATGTGTTGGTGCCTTTGGTTGAGGTCCCAGGGGCCTCGGGATGATTTCGGGTGGTTAACGGAAGAGTTGGAAGGTTGTTGTAGCTGCTGAAGATTGCTGCTTTTGATGTTTTTGCACTTGCGGTTTGGAGACCGCAGGTGCGGCGTCGCAGGTGCATTGAGGAAGTCGCAGAAGCAGGAAAGGCTGAGGGAGTCAGGAATCGCAAATGCGGTTGTTGGGGCCGCATCTGCGGAACCGCAAATGCGGAAGAAGGATCGCAGATGCGACAATGGCCGGCTTAATGAATTTTCGCAGAAACGGATGAGTGGACCGCATATGCAGTATTGCAGAAGCGGGTTTCGGACCGCAGATGCGGAAAAGCCTGGCAGAAGGTATATATTTCATCCTTCGCGATTTTTGAAGGGTTTAACCATTTTTTAACTCTGAATTGGGAGCTTTGGGCGATTTTGAAGAGAGAAATCAAAGAGACTTCGTTGAGGTAAGGATTTTGGACTTAAAACACACTTCTATGGTAATATTTCATGGATTGAGACTGAAATTTAAGGAATTAAAGGACTAAAAATGGAGGTTTAGGAATTGAGTTTAAGAAGGCTTAAGTTGAGGATTTGAGGGGTAATTTGAACTCCGATTCTTGTGTTTTTGATATGTATGAACTCGTGGGGAAACGAGGAATCTAATGATGTGAAAATTTCTGAGTTTCGAGAAGTGGGCCCGGGGCTCGGGTTTTGCTAATTTCGGGATTTTTGGTATTTTTCGATTGTTTTCGCTTGGGCTTTGTTCCCTTAGCATATTGTGACGTATTCATTCTGATTTTGGATAGATTCGACGCGCGTGGAGGCCGATTCGAGGGGCAAAGGCATCGCGAGCTAGAGATTTAGCCGGTTCGAGGTGAGCAATGATTGTAAATGATGCTCTGAGGGTTTGAAACCCCGGATTGCACATTGTAGTGCTATATTGAGGTGAGACACATGCTTGATGTCGAGCGTGGGGTCGTGCACTATTGGGGATTGTGACTTGGTCAGTTCCGATTGATGACTTTACCGCGTATTTGACTGAACCTTATTTGTTATCATCCTGACTTAGGTTGATTGCCATAGTTGGGCTTCGTGCCAACTATTTGAACCCTTCGGGGATTTTTGTCACTGTTTCCCCACTGTGTTGACTTATTACTTGAACTCAGTCATGTTATTTTCCACTGTTTTACTACTCAGTCATTTTTACTCAGTTTTGAGACTTAAATGATATTTTAAATGATGTTTTGGACTGAGAAATATTGTTTTACTAATGCTCGAGGGGCTTGCGATGATTTTTCGGACTGAGTAAGGCCGAGGGTCTAGTTGTGAGGATACACTGATACTGATATGAGACGGAGGGCTTGAGATATATATATATACACACGCCACGAGGTCGCTTGATTGATATAAGGCCGAGGGCCTAGATTTGATGCCACGAGATGGCTTGATATTGTGCTTGGGCCGTAAGGGGCCCCTCCCAGAGTCTGTACACCTCCAGTGAGCGTTGGTACCCATTGTGATATGAGATTGTTGCCCGAGGGGCGGATTGTGGTTACTATGCCCGAGGGCAAACTTCTATTTGTTTACTTACTTGTCAATTACTTCCTTTACTTATTGAATAAGAATTTTTACTTGACTGCTTAAGTGATTCTTTTGCTGCTTCATTATAGAATGCATTGTGCCTTACGTGTTTTCTTACCTTCAGTCATTATTTATATTTATTACTCACTGGGTCGGAGTACTCACATTACTCCTTGCATTATGTGTGCAGATTCAGGCATCGCTGGTTCCGCTCCTGAGTGTTGATTCCTCCAGTTCCAGGTGGTATTCGGAGACTACGAGGTAGTTATTGGCGTCTGCAGCCTCGTGTCTCTACTATCTTGTCATTTCTATTTCCTTCAAACACTTGTACTAAATACTGGTTTTAGCAGACTTGTATCATGGCTTATAGATGCTCGTGACTTGTGACACCCCGGTTAGGGCTGTGTCGGGTTGGATATTCTGCACCTTTATCGATATATTTTCCGTTGTTTACTATCATTTAATCATGTTTATATTGTTTCATGTTAATTAACTGCTTAAAATGGAAATTAGGTTCAATTGGCTGGCCTTGTCTTCATGAGAGGCGCCATCACGATCGGGTTCGGGGTTAGGGTCGTGACACACCCGTATGTATTTAATTGAAAATGGTTGACACTTAGTAAATCTTTGATTTGTCATGCCTCATTCTTTGTTTGTCGAGTTTGTATTTATATAATAATTTGGTGTGATTGCTACTTGGATTTTTTATGTGAATTCCATGTGTTTGGTGAATTGATATTTTTTAGAAATAATTTTATTATGGATTTTTCATCGGCAAATAATTAATTAAATAAGGTAAGAAGAGGCATTAATATAATTTTTGAACATTTGGATTAAAGAAGGTGCTGTCCTATGATGAATTATTTTTCCATCCTTATTGTTTTGAGGTTTTATATACCTTGTGTGGAGCCTTGGGCTTTTTGTTGTGAAATTAATAGATTTTGTTGTATCTTTGGAACTGATTGTGGCCTATAGAAAATTTGTGATATGAATTGTTGTATGGTGTTGTTGTGATAATATTTTGTATAAATTATTGTGTAATTTGAGTTATTATTATGAGGACATAAGGGTGACATTCCATTGTTGATATTAGTGGGTATAAGGGTGGCATTTCACTGTGGTTATGTGTGTTGGGATATTGTTTGGGCGGAGTAATAAGGGTGGCTATTACACAGAGCGATAAGAGAGGCTATTGTATGGAGCGATAAGGGAGGCTATCATACGGAGCGATAAGGGAGGTTATTATATGGAGCGATAAAGGAGGCTATTATAGGAGTGATAAGGGTGGCTATAGGAGAGATAAGGGTGACTATTGTCAGGGATGATATGTGATGATGTGGAGTATTGTGTTGGTAATTGTTATGTGATGATGGGGGGATATTCATGGAGCGGAGAAGGTGAAAATCAAGGGGCAAGGGAAGATATGAATTATGTCAACAACTACGGGGGTCAGAGGTAAGGAGCACAGCAGTGGAGACCGCAACAAAATCAGCAGTACAGGCCTAATATGCAGCAGTCTGGGTGTATGCACCCTCAAAACCAATTGGTGCCAGTACCATATCAGAAACCACTGGGCTATCCACAGCAAAATCAGCAACAATTGACATACCAACCACCCCTCAGCAGCAAGATAACAACATGGTGGAAATCAGGGGTATGCTTCAGCAACTCATTGGGACAAATAATAAAGTGGTGATAAGTTTTGTGAAAAAGAATATATTCACCCGATTTGGGATACCAAGAGCGGTCATCAGTGATGGAGGCACTCACTTCTGTGACAGAGCCTTCGAGAAATTGCTTGCAAAGTATGATGTACGCCACAGGGTGGCTACCCCTTACCATCCACAAACCAATGGGCAGGTTGAAGTGTCCAACAGGGAGATAAAAAGTGTACTAACCAAGGCGGTGAGTGCCATACGAACTGATTGGGCAAAGAAGCTTGATGACGCACTCTGGGCCTATAGACCTGCGTTCAAAACACCAATAGGTATGTCACCATACAAGTTGGTATTTGGGAAGGCCTGTCACCTGCCTGTGGAGCTAGAACATCGAGCTTGGTGGGCACTGAAATAATTGAACATGGATCCCGAAGCAGCTGGACAAAATTGACCGGCAGAGTTGCATGAGCTGGAAGAATTTAGATATCAAGCCTTTGAAAGCATGAGGCTCTACAAGGAAAGAATGAAGAAGATGCATGATAAGCACATTGTGGACAAAAATTTCAAACCCGGTGACAAGGTATTATTGTATAATTCAAGGCTGAGATTATTTCCGGGTAAGTTAAAGTCCAAATGGTCAGGACCATTTAGAGTGGTGCAAATGTTCGCAAGTGGAGCTGTCGAGATTGAGTCAGAAGATGGGATAAACAAGTTCTCAGTAAATGGGCAAAGGTTGAAACATTACCTTGGAATAGCTGAAGAAAAAGGGAATACAGTGGTGATCAATTTGAAAGAACCCCAGTACACGAATGATGAGTGAAGGATCAACCACTTGCGTCATGCTGCGACGTTAAATCAGGCGCTACGTGGGAGGCAACCCACGAATGTGTTGTAAGTGCAGTATGTAACTTCGTCTAAAAAAACAAAATTGCCAGCAGCGACCGCGGCCAGGACCGCGGGTGGACCGCGGACCGCAGAAATCACTGAACGTTAAATTTTTCACCGCGGCCGCGGCTCGGACAGCGGTAACGACCACCGGGGACTCTGTCCCAGACCGCGGCGTCGACCGCGAGGGAGTCTGTCCCAGACCGCGGCGTCGACCGCGGTGACGTCTGCTGATTTTAATTTTTTTTTCTTTTTTTTCCACTCTTCTTTTAATTTTCAAACCCTTCCCTATATCAAAATAAACAATCCCCCCTCCCCTAAAATCCCCACTTCTCTCTCTCTCTCTCTCTAAACCATAACCCTCTCCTCCATACTCTCTTCTTCTTCTCCCTCCTTCACAACACCCCTCATCTTCTTCCCCCCAAGGTATTATGAGTTCAACCCGTAAGAGACGAAATACCGAGTCCTCTGCTAGTAGCCCAGGAGGCTCCTCATGAGCTAGGGGCCAAACTAGTGCACCACGGTTTGATAGCACTCGGTTCGTCTCTGCAGAAGCAGAGGCAAAGTACAATCAGAAACTTGCCAAGAAGTTACTCCATGAGGTCCATATCGACATGAGGGCTTTGGTAAAGGAATTCCCCAATATGTTTGATGAGCTACGGAGATGTCAGCTGGACATTTTCTTTGAGGCTCCCGAGGAAGCAAATATTCAGCTAGTAAGGGAATTCTATGCAAACCTGCCAGAACACGAGGATAAGGTTGTGACTGTGTGCAACACCCCAATTAATACTGCTATAGAGGTCATCCGCAGAGTGTATAGCCTCCCCGCATTCACGGGTGATGATCATTACATTATGGCAAGTCGCCCGATGGTTGATTGGGACAGAATTCTAGAGGTCATCTGTATACTTGGCAGACAGCCCAAATGGGTAGCACAACCGACGACTCTGCATTCCCAGTCTCTTACTTGGGAGGCCAAATGTTGGCTCACTGTCATCACCACTCGGTTTCTACCATCCAGCAATACCACCGATGTAAATGGGACACGGGCCGCTATGATCTACTGCTTCATGACTCACCAAGGGTTTGATGTCACCCGAGTTCTCTCTGAAGAAATGTTCATCCGATCGCCCGAACTAAGCAAAGGCCACTACTTCCCTTCACTTGTCACCCGTATATGCTGCCTTGCTAATGTTCCTGAGAACTTCCGAGTTGATGGGAAATTACCTATAAAAACCCTTTTCCGGGCGAGAAAAATTGGGCAAGAGGGACGAGAGCCAGTACGACCCAATGATGACTCGTCTGATGAGTCTGAGTCTGAGGATGATTCTGATGCTGCTGAAGCTGCTGAGATCACAACCCCTCCTAGAGGGGACGAGGCAGGATCATCACAGCCACGCTGGAGCACTCGGATGGATGCTTTAGAGTGGGAAATGACTAGACTGCGGACCTCCGTCACTGACTTGGGGTCCCGCATGGATGTTGTGGTTGACCGACAGGTGAAGTCGGAAAAGAAATTCATGGGTTGGTTGAGAGCACTGGGTCGCGCCTGCAACGTAAACCCAGACACAGTTTCAGATCAAGAGTGACCCTTCAGGGAAGTTTCTTTACCTTACTGCTTTTTATATTGTCAAGCCATGGGGACATGTCATAGGGGTAGGGGAAACTTCGTTGTATGTTGTACTTGTGAATATTATCTGTTTGTTTTTGTTTTGTGTTAGTTGCTTTAGAAATAGAGTAACAGTTTTGTTTTAGGAAGTTAAAATAGAAGCGACTTGTCCCGACGATGGATCTCTTTCGGAGGGGTTCTTGAGGGACTAAGTCGAGGAAAAGAAAAAAAGAAAAAAAATTTGAAATATAAAGACTCTTCCTAATGACAGATTCTTTAGACAAATTTTCTTGAGGGAAGCTAATCTACAGAAAACAACAAAAAGATTTTTTTTATTTCTTAGGTAGTATAGTAACTCCCCCTTGGTTTTTCTTTGGGCCACGGTTCTTTTCCAAGGGTTTAGCTTGAACCGGGTATAGGTAAATTTTTTTTGTTTTAGGTTAGGATTAATGGGTGACGAGCTTAAAATTGAAGAAGAAAAACCCTTAGCGTTCTTACACCTAAACACAATAGATGATCACAGCGGACTCGACCTGAGGAAGAGTGGGCGCTAATACTTTTACCCAACAGAGGTATCGGGGTCAATTTTCCACAGGGAACTTCAATTTGGAGTTGCGTGTTTGTATAGTCTAGGACTATGTTTTAACTCCTAATTGATCTTCTAACATTTTTGGTTTACTTTTGATTAATAGCTACAATTTATCAACTACAATTGTAAAGCTAAGTTATGCTAAAATTATGATTCTAAGTTGTATGCAATATAGAGAAAGGCACTAGGGCCGTGGCATGTACCTAGGTGCTCAACTAACGGGTAGAGATTCCTAATGCAAGAATGATGACTATGGGACTTATGCTATAACCATTGCACTTTTGCACTCACTCTCACACCTCTCGGTAGAGAGAGTGATTTTGCCCAATTGACTCTCTCGAGACCAATTGGGTAGGCCAATTTGCCCAAGCAACTTATGGTTCAAGTTGGGTAATTACTCTCTCGAGGTTTAACCCGTTAATTGGGACTACCATTCTCATGGGTCCATCCCAATTCCTTGTTAGAATTAATCTTGGGGTCATAGACTCTCTTTCTCAAGAAGAGTCAAGACTCACTAAGCTAGACTTAGTGTTTGCAACCACCAAATCTTAATGAAAACATAAGATTAATTCAAATAACAAATACCCAACATCATTCATGCACTAAACAATCACACCCATTAATTACCCACACTAGGGTTGAGCCACAACCCTAGCTAATGGGTTCAGCTAGCCATAATAGGAACAGAAATTGAAGAAATAATAGATGAAATTGACATAACAATTAACTACAATGTTAATCTACTCAAATCCACGTTAATACTAGAAGAGATTGCCCAAAATAGGCTAAAATCATGAAATCCCAAGTTCAGCTGCTCTATGCTCTCAAAACAGATCTAAAAATTGTTGCTGAAAAGTAAAATGTTCTATTTATACTACATAGGAAAAACCGGACAAAAATACCCCTGAGGGTCTGGCGCGGACCGTGCATAAATGACGCGCGGTCGCGTGAACTTCATCCACGCGGACTGCACTGATTAGGTGAGCGGCCGCATGGGCTTTTGCCTTGAACGATTTAGTCTCTGATACTCTTAGGCGCGGACTGCGTGAAAAGGGGCGCGGACCGCGTAGCTTGACTTGAAGATATCATGGTCTCTTAAATTTCCTGCGCGGCCGCGTGGCAGAACAGTGCGGACCGCGCAGGTTGAACTTGAAGATGTCCAGCTTCTGAACTCTCCTGCGCGGTCGCGTGACAAAACAGTGTGGACCGCGTAGGTCCTTTTGATCCCCCATTTCAGTTGTCTTTTGACACTTGGCAGATTTCACTCCTTTTTGGGCCGATATTTAGTATTTGTCATCTTGTCGCTCAAACCTGCAATCAAGCGCAACTTGTAAGCATTTTAGGACTAATTTCTGGCAGTTAATGCACAAAGCTTAGGTAAGAATGGGTATAAAACATGTAGAAATCACAGTTATCAACTCCCCCAAACTTAAACCTTTGCTTGTCCTCAAGCAAATAAAATGAGACCTACCCCTCAATGGACAACACTCGAGAAATTCCTGTTTATCCTAAAATAACTTCAACAAGCCTCAATTGGGACTAACAACTGCCCTCAATGCGAATGCATCATTAACACATTTAAACTTTGCAAACTTGTGGATCAAGTGCGACACAAGAGCATCAAGAGTTGACACATTTCATCAAGGAACCTTTCTCAATTTCTTTGGTCATTGTGGAACCCAAACTCACACATCCTCGACTTTCCCTAAGTGAACCTCACCTTTTAGAGTATTCGCACACAAACCGAGGTGAATGGACTTCTCTCTCATCTCTCACAAAGAAAAGGCCCTAAGTCCGGCTCTAAGTACCATATGCTTGCCCCTTATGTAAGTATCCACCAATGTAGGCTTCCCTCAACTCAAGATCATATAGGGCTTTTGAGGAGTCATTGTGAAGGCTTTGGGTAAAGGTAGGACATGTTTTTGTTCAAATCTTCCCTCAAGCACTTCTTTTGATTTATTTTGGCACACTTTCTTGACTCAATTGAGTAATTCACTTCTCTCAAGGGGTTGGAGAGACGTATTGTCACTCTTTCTTTTGCAATTCAAATCCTTTCTCCTTTTTTTTTTGGATTTCCTTTTTTGTTCTTATTCATTTTTGTCTTTCTTTTTGTCTTTTTCTCTTCTTCATTGCCTTCCTTTTCTTTTGTTTTTGCGCCTTTTTACCAAATTGATGCCTTTCTTGTCTTTCCCCCCCAAACTTAGACATTTGCCATTTACTCAAGGGAAAATTTGGGTGCCAAGAGAGGGTTTCCTTAAGAACGGGTATAGGCTTGTAACTTGGTTCATGAACGAAAAAGGTTTAAGGCTCAAAAGGGTTGAACTAGGGATTATTTCATTGGTAGGTCATGGAAATTGTTCAAATTTTGCATTTTAGATCAAGGAGAGCATATAATCACGTCTCAAGTCAAGTTCCACCTATGATTTCGCCTCAACAAACATTCAGGGCAAGTTCTAGACCATCGGCTCGGTACTTGGGCTCACGATTCGAATTCTCACTACACACACTCAAGGATTGCCTAAGACGGAGTCGAGGGCCCACAATGACCTTAGATATGATTCAAAAGAACAATGGCCCAAAATGACCACATGATGATTGTTTTGTAAACACAAGAGTCTCAAGGCCACAACTTTCACCATCCTACATACAACATAATGTCTTTGACCATAGGATCAAAGGCAAATGTGCTAGGCCCAAGTGAAACTTTGCCTGAGGTACCCTTAACTACAAAAACTTGAAAATCAAAAAGAAAAATAAAAAACGGACTCAAACCCTTAAGAAGGTTGTCACGCCATCTATAATTGGGAAGAGCCACACGGTTCGCACAACCTCTACCCTTGGAAAGAACCGTGGTATTAAGAAAACCAAGGGCTTATTGCAAACGCCAAAACAAGACAAAAAGGCTTCGAGCCTAACTTTGCAACTAAGACGAAGAATTTTAACGAGAAATAGAAAAACAAAATGAAAACCGAATGAATATGTACAAAAGGGGAGTAGAATATACAACCAAGGCGGAATGAATATATACATCGAATCTAAAGAGTTTTTGAAATGAACAGTTGTATACAAACCATCTACCAATTACTAATGTCAACAAGCTAAATGTAAAAATAATATGTACAGTAATCCAGCAGTTAATCAAAATAGTAGGACCACACCCCCACGAATAAAAGCTAGCATTGTCCCCAATGCTAACTACCAGATAAAACAACAAAAATCAGCAAAGGATATAGAGCGGCCCCTCAAGCCTCATCAAACAGGTCCCCAGCCTGCTGCTGCTGTGCTGCTGGGACAGGTGTCTACTCCTGATCCGGCTCATCAACTGGTGGAACTGAAGAGGGCTCAACGTCTGCATTACTAGACGGGCCCACCTGAGTTGGATCCACCTCGATCACTATTCCCTCTGTGCTAGGGATCTTTCTCTTCTTCCTTGGCCTATCCTCCTCTGCCTGTGGCTGCATTGCTGCTGGCTCTCCAGCTGGATCTCCAAATAGTAAGTCGAGTGGCATCTGATTCGCTAGCATCTTGTCCACATCCACTCTCAACTGTGCAACTGACTCCTTGGAAGCTTTCTGCTTCCTTAGCTTCTTGTACTCCCGAGCCAACTTTTCCAACGCCTTTCCATGTGCCCCAGCCGCCTTAGTCAAGGCATCCTACGTCGCCATCATCTTTTCCTGGTTTCCCAGGATCTTCTTCAATGCATCATCAATGGAGGAGGAAATATCAACAGTAACTGGTGCTCCTTGTGCCTGCACAACAGTGGTCAAAGTAGACAACTTGGATGTCGCAACTGACATCCAGTTGTTCAAACTGGCAAGGGAGTGAGTGAGCTGGTTGGCAGTGAACCGGTGAGTCTTTGATGAAGGAATCACCGGATCAGCTGCGACAGATGGATCAACTGTGGAGGAATGGCCTGGGGGCAGTGCCTCATCAGTAGTGGGTTCAGGGGGCTGCTCAGTAGCAACTGACTCTTCAGACTGGCCAGGTGCGGAGGGGGTGGAAGCTTGAGTCTTTTTGCCTCTCTTTGGGTTGTCTGGACCCAACTGATCATACCACGAGTAGGGGGCCACTGGAGGTACTGTAACATCATATCTTTTCTTCTTCACTTTCAACTCTCTAAAGTAAAAGGAGAGTGTGTTTGGAAAAGGGTAGTTTGTTTTTGTCTCATTACCGGTAGTAGAAATCTCTCTCGACATTATATTACCTACATTCAGCGGGAAACCCTCCATGATAAATGCTACAAAGATAGCCCGAGGAAGGGGAATGGAGTGATCGTGTGTAGACGGGTCAAGTCGACTACACAATAAGGTCAACCACCCTTTTGCTTCAAAGTTGAGGGTGTTCCGAAAAATCTTTTCATGTGCCTTCAACCACACAAGGATTGTACCTGGAGCTGCTAAATGCTCGGCCAACCACGGACGAACCTCCTCTTTCATTGCCAGCTTCTCAAGATACTGAGACTCATCCTCTTCTTCAAACCCCAAGAAGTCATTCAACGACTTCCCATCAAATATCACGATCTTGTCCCTCACTTTTGTTGCTTTGGAGTCCCAAACTGTGTGGTGGACATTGCAATAAAACTCCTTCACCATGTGCTCGTTTGCAATTTCAACTTGCTCTTTGAAGAATCCCCACCCCTCTCTAGTGCAGAATTGTGCTTGCACATGAGGGTTGAGTGGGACAAGATCGGCATCTATGAACCGCCTTTCCGGAATCAACTTTCTCTTGGGCCACCATTCCCTGAATTTGTGGAAAGCGACCTCACTGACAAACCTATCTTCCCATGCCCCCGGTCGCCTGGTCCTCTCTATGCCTCCAAACTGTGGTGCACCTCCTTCGGCATATCCTCCACTTTCCCCTGATAGTGAAGCTGTGGGAGAGGTGGAGTAGGTGTTCTCATTTGCTTTTTCTGCTTCAGACTCATCAAACGAGTCCGAGATGACATTTACCGGCCTTTTGGAAGTGGCTACATCAGCACGACCAGGAGATAGGGAATCCCGTAGCTGAAAAGATGTGGACATGTGTGTGGGGGCAGACTCTGAAGTGACACTCCTCGAAGGTGCATATTCACTCCCCGTGGAGTGAGCTGCAGCTCTATCAACTTCTCGGGTTTGAGGATTCAACTTTACAATTCTTTTTACTTTTCCCCCACGGGAGGAACCACCTCTCCCTGGTGGTATTTGTTTGCCCGCTCGTTTTTTAGCCACTTGCTTTTGAACCATTGTCTGCAAGGAATACGTGTCTAACATTGTTAGTAGAAGCACATAATATGAAATAAACATTTCAGTTGAATGCACAGTTGCAGACACAGTTACACAGATAGAAGGGCGCGGACCGCAACAAAAGGCACGCGGTCGACACAGTATACTGATACCCACACATGTTTCTCTGAATAAACTAACGCGGTCCGCACTGTTTTGGACCGCGGCCGCGTGGCTTTAGCGCGGACCGCATAGAACTGGCATGCGGATCGCACTGAGAAGGTTCGTCCTTCCACACAAAGGGCCACGCGGACCGCGCAAGAATACTGCGCGGTCGCGTAGGGCAAATATAACTGAGCCGGGATATTCTTCCATTAAGTCCCATTTTTGTTCACAATTTGAGTCCTAAGTGTCCCTACTCAATTAATTAACATGCATTTATGCCCCATGATTCAACCAAACAATAAAAATCAAAACCAACAGTTAACTAAGAAGAACAAGGACAAAAATAAGAAGTTATACTAGCAGGGAGTGATTAAAAGAAACAAAAATTAGGCTATGAATGAAATAAATAAGAGTTGTTACCAGGGAGTAATGAGAAATCAACTAACTAAGCAGGAGATGCGGATGTATAGTGAAAATTAAAGCTCCAGATGAAAATTTGCGAAAAGGTTCAAATGAGGCCCAAGGCTTCTATTTATAGAAAAACCCTGGGAACTCACAACTTACCTACCAGCGCGGCCGCGCGAAAATGACCGCAGTCCGCGCTGGTTTTCATTCCTTCACATTTGACTGCTCAGCCCACGCGTACCTCACTGTTTTGGTGCGCGGCCACGTGGAAGTTATCAGAGACTTGGTGATTTCAGCTTTACCCACGTGGACCGCACTGCTTTGGACCGCGGTCCCGTATGAATTTTATCATAGAGCATGCCATTTTAAGTTTCCACACGCGGACCGCACAGCAAGGGACGCGGACCGCATTGAATCTTCTAAGAGTGAACTTTCAGTTTCTCAAGACCATGCGGACCGCACTACTTTGGTGCGCGGCCGCGTAGGCCATTTTCAGGGACTGACCATTTTTTGCACTTTTGCCCTGCACTGGTGCAACATTATTCCCTGCAATACTTCACAAATTATCATCTCAAAAATCTTATTCTGCAACAGAAAAACAAAGAAAATGAAAAGACATGGGTTGCCTCCCAAGAAGTGCCTGATTTAACGTCGCGGCACGACGCATGTTAGCATTACAGTTATTTCAAATGAATGCGTGCCACCACGTGGCTGTCATCAATCTTTCCCAAATAGTGCTTGACACGATGCCCATTGACTCGGAAAACTTCACCATTTTTATTTTTGAGATCAATGGCACCAAAGGGAGTTACACCAACCACTTCAAAAGGGCCGCTCCACTTAGACTTCAGCTTGCCCGGAAATAACCTCTGTCACACCTCCTTTTTGCGCCTTACCCCAAAGGATAAATGCGTGAGAGAGTTTTTCCAATTTAAGTGACAATATTCGAAATGGGATTATTTATTTAATTCAGAGTCGCCACTTGGGAAATGTTTGGCTTTTGGTGTCCCAAGTCACCGGTTTATCTTGAATCCCAAATCGAGGAAATTTTCGACTTTCCAAATGAAGTCTGCGAACCAGAAATTCTAAGTAAGGAATTTTGTTGACCCGAGGGAAGGTGTTAGGCACCCACGGATCCCGTGGTTCTAGCACGGTTGCTTAAATTGTTATAATGACTAAATATCTGATTTTAATACATGTTATAACTTGTGTACTTTTATTAAGTTTAAACCGCTTTTATTATTATTTTTTAATAGAATTGCAACTTTGTGAAAATGCATCTCGAACCACGTCGCAATCAATGCACCCGTGGTTGTTAATACATTCTGACTCTATTGAGATTTGGATTTGGGTTTCATAAATGCACACCCATACTTAGGGAAGTAATTTTATTAAAGACGCGCCCTAAGCGATTATCGTTATTTTGGGCAAGGTCGTGAAACTTTGCTAAACGACCCATCCCGGAGTCTAAGCAACTTTACAAACACGTATAGAGGGCCCCGCAACTTGTGCTTTTTTTTTGTTTGGCGAGGCTCGTCTCATTTATTTTAAAAGAATAATCTTAAAATGACTACATTTTCTATTTTTGTTCGTCTCAAAAATGAAAGAAGAAAATATATGCTAATTAAATTACATGTTTGGCAAGTTCGGGCCTCTTATCAATTATTAGATTACAAAAGATGCTAACGCAAAATTGCGATCGAATTTGCTCAAAAGAAAATTATTTCGTGTCTTATTCTATAATTGAACATTACCAAAAGAAAAATGAAATTATAAATAAAATATGGAATTGACAAACAATATTATCAAAACAAACAAATTATTCTTTAACTAATTTAGACTTCACATTATTAGATGAATTGAACCATTGGAACAAATTATATTTTTTTCTTTAACTATTTGAAATTGAACCAACCTTGACTACCAATGCATACGAAAGTTATTAAAACTTAATCGACACTTTGAAAATCTATTACATTTAAAGAAACTCTAACAAGCCTTGTTTGAAATCAACTCATGCCTATTAAGTTAATGACCTTAGCCTCACTACATCGAATCAAACTTCAAATACGGCAGACCTACTGATTCTGCGAAATTACTGTCTTAATATCCTACTTTACTAATTTGAGTCAACATTTAACATGCTTATTTTCAGATTACCACTACGGGATATGACATTTATAAACTATCTACATAATTTAACATTCTGTCACAAAAATCTACACGCCTAAAACAGTTCCAATTATACACTCACGTTTCTATTATTCATACAGAATATAAAAACAGAGCTAATATTGGATAAATCTACTTCATTTAACATATATAGAATTAAAGACGACAAATAGCATCCAAATGTGCAGGTTTGCTGCATAATTCCGTTTCAACTTCAACTCAGGTTACATCAAGGTGATTCGAAATATGTACCTGGAATTCAATGTTCAAAGGAAGAAGAAGAAGAAAAAGTCAGCAGGAGCAGTGGCAACAACACAGCAACAACAGTAATGCTACAGCCCAGGTAACAGATTAAAAACCAGCAGAAAAAATTCCAGCTATAACCAATGGAAACAGTAACAAATAACCCCAGCAAACGCAGGAGCAACCAATTGAAAATCCAGAAATACCAAAAGAAACTGAGTGAACCAATATAGCAAAATCAACTCCAAAACGAATCAGTGAACCAAACAGAAAACAGAGATTGGCTCACAACACTACCAACACAAGTCAAATGAATTCGAAAAATGCACTAGAGTTACTTAGGATTAGTGTTAATGTGTTTGGATCAGGAAAATGAAATCAATGAACCAATGGGGTTTTCAACTCTCAAATTCTTTTTTCTTATTCTGACCTCTTAGATTTTAAAAACCAGTCCCCTCTTATTTTCGGAATCCTAATCTTCTCCCCCCAGAAATCTTCTTTTAATGTGTCAAATGACTCTATTTATAACAAGACCCTTGTCTTGAACCACTAACCCGAAAATATTTTCCCATGCCTACATGTTTTGTCCCCCACTACATTAAATAAAAGGATTATTCCCTACTATCTTGTGTCTTGTCCCCCATTATATTAAACAAATATATCACCTTCCCACTAACTTATGTCTTGTCCCCCACCATGTACTATTTTAATATTATTAATGCCTAGTGGACGGAGCACTCAAAATAAATAATTGTTCAAATTTTCAATTCGAAAAATACCCCTCTGAAATTAACATTCTACCCCCATCAGCTATAACCAATTCCTAATCAAATTTCATCAACAAATTTAAGCTAGAAACTCAGATTATGTCAATTATCATCAAAACAAAGACTAAGGATTTAGGGAACCAAACCATATGATGAAAAATAAGGAAACAACTGAAATCATTTTGACTGAACAAACATTTTTAACAACAAACATACTTTCAGATTCAATAACAGTAATAAATTGAACATAACAAACAGGTAGATTCAAATCACTAAACTTGAATAATCAATTGAACTTCAAATTAAATCTAACAACATCATAACAAGGATGAAATAATTCAAACTAAAATGAACACTCGACATTAAATCACTTGACGAACAACTAACAAACTTCAAACAAAAAATGAACACAAATTATCTCTAATACAAACAAAGGTCTAGGTTCGAATTCAAACCAAACCATTGGAACACAAACACAAGAAGAAAAGGAACAGAAGATGAATTCGCTGAACGAAAACTAAGAGACAAGAGAATGGAAACCTACTAGTTTGAAGCCCGAATTCGAACGGAACCTTGACGCGCTAGTTGACTGGAGTTAGAAGTAGAACGATGGGGGTCACTGGTTGGTCGTTTGGAGGTTGACGACGGGGAGATGAAGTTGGGGGCTGGTTCGTTTGTTTGACAAGAAGAAGAACGAAGCAGCAGCAGCAACGCTGCCCAAATGGTGGCGGGCGATGGAGGCGGCGATGCTCGTTTGGACGTGACGATCGAGCTGTGGTCGTTCATGGCTAGAGGTGAAGGACAACTGTGAAAGCTGTGGGCTGTTGGTGGTCGCCACTGGTCGATGAAGAAGGCAGCCATGGGAGCTCGAGCTCGACGACAAAGACGAAGCTCGATGGTGCTCGACGACGAAGACGAAGCTCGATGAAGGGGTGGTGCTGGGGCTGTTTGAGGCGATGTGGCTGGAGCTCGAAGCAGTGGCAGCCATGGTCGTCGAGAAAGCAGTGGCAGCCATGGTGATGAGGCGAAGACGAAGAAGTAGGTGGCTGCTTGTGTCGATGACCATGGTTGTGTGTGTGTGTATGTGTGTCGACGACGAAGGTGGCTGTGTTGTGGGGAAAATGAGGAGGGGGAGGTCGTGGGGAAGCAGCCATGGGAGAGGTTGTTTGAGTTTTGGAGAGGATGAAGAGAGGGGGCGGGTGGTTTGTTAGGCTTGGGGTTAGAAAGAATAAAAAATGAAAAAGAAATAGGGGTTGGGTCTTTGGGGTTATGGACTGGGTCGACCCGGGTTGAAATGGACCGGGTCGTAGGGGAAGGTTGGGTTTCTTTGGGCATGTGGTTTAAAATTGAAGAAAAGGCCCAATCCGATATTCATGTATTTTTGTTCTTTTCTATTTATTTAATTTCCTAATTAATAAAACTAAAAACAATGCTAAGATTAAATTATAAAACCCTAATGTGCTAAAAAAAATACTAATTATCTCCTAATAACAATTATCACATATTTAAATAGCAATTAACGATAAAATCACACAGTTTGGACGTTAAATGCTATAAATGCAACGTACATTATTTTTATGATTTTTCATTTTGTAAAACAAACTTAAATAAATATTAAATGCAAATGCGACATATTTTTATGCTTTTTTTATTAATTTAACAAATAAACATGCACAAACAAAATACAAATAATTATCCAAAAATGCCACGAAAATTCAAAAAATTGCACACAAAGGAAAATTGTTTTGTTTTGAATTTTTGGGAGTAATTCTCATATAGGGAAAAAATCACGTGCTCACAGCTGCCCCTCCTTGCGCGGAAACACGTAGGGTTTTCGTGCAAAGATACAGTGAGCAGATACGAGCGATTTTTTCCCGTTCGGGTACTCCGTGTGAAGCATCTTTTGAAAGATTTAACCGAACCTTTGCTTCGAAGGTTTCTTACATATCCCTGGCTAAAAGAGAATCAAGTTAATGTAGTTTGGGAAGTTTTGATAGCTGGGACTACCATGACGCTGCGACTTTATTGTTACTGCTACTACTACTGCTCACTGACCTCCTTATTACATTAAAAAGAAAAATCAAAGCTAAGCTAGCTAATTATGCCTATCAACTACTAGTTACAAGATTCCTATATATAATTCTTTCGCAACTTGATCTTGAGTCTTAGCTGATTCTGCTTGTAGACTTCAATCTGAATCTTGATGCTCGCAAGTTGTAGGCGCTTGTTTATTTCTGCAGCATTGAGTGAAGTGGGATTGGCGGAGCTCGTGACTTCAATCAGATTTTGAGCGATACGCACTTTGTCTGTTCCAGTATTTGGGCTCATCTTCTTTTGTTCTTTTCCTCCTTTCTTTTATTCTGGATTGAGACTCACTTCGTAGGTCATCTCGATCCCTGTGCCTCGAGGTCAATCCTGCTCAGACAACAAAACAAACAAACGAACGAAATTTTTTTGCCCCAATTTCACTAGGAATATTTTGTGAGTTAATTGCCATAAAAATCTACAGAATTTATGAGGGGATTGGAAACCTCAAGTCTAAAAGACGCAACTCAGGGATTGGAGCCCTAATGTCGGCTAAAGGAAACTTGCTCAACTCAGGGATTGGAGCCCTAATGTCGGCTAGAGGAAAATCGCTCAACTCAGGGATTGGAGCCCTAATGTCGGCTAAAAGAAACTTGCTCAACTCAGGGATTGGAGCCCCAATGTCGGCTAAAGGAAACTTGCTCAACTCAGGGATTCGAGCCCTAATGTCGTCTAGAGGAAAATTGCTCAACTCAGGGATTGGAGCCCTAATGTCGGCTAAAAGAAACTACCTCAACTCAGAGATTGGAGCCCTAATGTCGGCTAAAGGAAAATTGCTCAACTCAGGGTTTGGAGCCCTAATGTCGGCTAAAATAAAATTGCTCAACTCAGGGATTGGAGCCCTAATATTGGTAAAGGTGACTTGGGAATGGAGGCCCTACGTCTAAAATCTCAATTTAGGGATTGGAGCCCTAATATTGGTAAAGGCGACTAGGGAATGGAGGCCCTACGTCTAAAATCTCAACTTAGGGATTGGAGCCCTAATATTGGTAAAGGTGACTAGGGAATGGAGGCCCTACGTCTAAAATCTCAACTTAGGGATTGGAGCCCTAATATTGGTAAAGGCGACTAGGGAATGGAGGCCCTATGTCTAAAATCTCAATTTAGGGATTGGAGCCCTAATATTGGTAAAGGCGACTATGGAATGGAGGCCTTATGTCTAAAATCTCAACTTAGGGATTGGAGCCCTAATATTGGCAAAGGTGACTAGGGAATGGAGGCACTATGTCTAAAATCTCAACTTAGTGATTGGAGCCCTAATATTGGTAAAGGAGACTAGGGAATGGAGGCCCTATGTCTAATTTCTCAATTTAGGGATTGGAGCCCTAATATTGGTAAAGGCGACTAGGGAATGGAGGCCCTACGTCTAAAATCTCAACTTAGGGATTGGAGCCTAATATTGGTAAAGGCGACTAGGGAATGGAGGCCCTATGTCTAAAATCTCAATTTAGGGATTGGAGCCCTAATATTGGTAAAGGCGACTAGGAAATGGAGGCCCTATGTCTAAAATCTCATCTCAGGGATTGGAGCCCTAATATTGGCAAAGGTGACTAGGGAATGGAGGCCCTATGTCTAAAATCTCAACTTAGGGATTGGAGCCCTAATATTGGTAAAGGCAACTAGGGAATGAAGGCCCTATGTCTAAAATTCAACTTAGGTATTGGAGCCCTTATATTGGCAAAGGTGAAAGATTTATTTTGGGGCTTCAAAACTTACTTTTTTTTTTTGGAATTTTCTTCTTATTTCTCTTTTTGTTTTTTTTGTTTAGTAAAAATGTAGGAAGAATTTGGAGGAAACTTCCCTTTTGGGTTGATTCCTTGCTGCAAAGCTGTTTCTTGCATTTGTGTATTTTTTTTCCATTTTGGTTACACCTGCTTCTTGTACTGTTGCTTTGGATTGCACCTGTTTCAATTTACAAACAAAGAACAATTGTCAGTTTGAAAACGGTGGTTGGTTTGGTGGCCTTGATCATTCCAATTGCTTGGTCCCGACCTCATTTCTGTTGAGAAACTTCGCCATTGATTAGCTTAAAAGGCGACCCCCTCTCAAACTGATAAGACTCAGATTTCAGGATTTTATAATGACTCGCCCGTGTAAGGCTTTGGTTCTCATTCCGCTTTCCAGACCTTTGCCTTTGACTTTTTTTTGGAGGTAATCAAACATCATGATCAGTCGGGATTGGACTGACGCACCACTGAGGCTGGGTATTTTCTTCACCTCTTGCCAGACGGAGCTCTGTGAAACCGGTCCTGCCACCTTTTCTTTCTAACACATTTTGGAATTTAGGGTTAAGCCGAAAAGGATTCAAGGAAAGGTAAACAAAGAGCGGAAAAACAAATTTAAAAGAGAAGCGTCCCTTTTGGGGGAAAAAAGTACTTATCTGAGGTGCATGCTGGCTTTAAACTGACATGCTATGCTTTTTGGACTGAATGCCCAAACCTCACTAACTTGCATTTCCTCATGAACCAAAACGGATCTATGTTTCCCAACTAGGGAACCTTGCTAGAACTTTCTGTGGTGAAATCATCTTTTCGGCCGACAGCGCGCTTTGCGGGTTTTCGCTAGTCGACCTCTCTCATTTCTCTTCTCACAGTCGCCCGATAGTACTTTTTGCGGGTTTTCACTAAACGGACTCTCTCATTCTTGGTTTCTCTACTCTCGTCGCCTCATGGTGTCCGAAGGTTTTCATCGACAAGACTCTCTCATTTTATTTCTCTCAATTTTAGAATGCATCGGCTTCCAACCATGATATTTCGTGGTTTCCCCGCCTTTGGCAATTGATCTGAAGGACTTGTACTTGGTTTTTGGTAAAAAGAATTGTGGATGAAATTACAACTTCGGAACCATTTGGTGTGCCTGTGGTTGAACCATTATAACATCTGCCCCAGTTTTGGCTTCAGGGAAAATTGGATTTTTGTTTTGGTGTGACTGAACCCCAGAGAGAGGCTGCCTACGTATCCTTTTGGAATCAAGTCAGACGTAGTTCAGGCGAATCATTTGTGTTTTTTTATTTTGTTTTGGTGCTTTTGGATTCCAAAAAGGGTAGCCAAAATAATGTAACCGGCTCAAAGGGTTTGTAAAAAGAGTTGATAGTGTTTGGGTAGCGGGAATAAAAAGCCTTCATCATCTCAAATGTGCCAAGACATCACCGAAGTAAACTCAGACATAGTACCTTTTGACTGCATCCGCATTCACAACTGTTTCAGGATCATTTCCTTCAATATCACCCAGATATAACGCTCTTCTTGGTAATATCTTCCTGATGATGTACGGACCTTTCCAATTAGGAGCAAATTTTCCATTTGCTTCCTGGTGATGTGGAAGAATGCGCCTTAATACCAGTTGACCTACTTCAAAATTCCTGGGTCGCACTTTCTTGTTGTAAGCACGGGCCATTCTTTGTTGGTACAACTGCCCGTGACAGACCGCAGCCATTCATTTTTCATCAATCAAGGTCAACTGCTCCAATCGAGTCTTAACCCACTCGCTATCTTCAATATCTGCTTCGACAATGGTCCGGAGCGAAGGAATTTCTACCTCTACCGGTATCACAGCCTCGGTCTCATAAACCAACAAGTATGGGGTTGCGCCTACTGATGTGCGCACTGTAGTGCGATATCCCAGCAAGGCAAAAGGTAACTGTTCATGCCACTGTCTGGAACTCTGCATTGTCTTTCTCAAAATCTTCTTAATGTTTTTGTTTGCCGCTTCAACATCGCCATTGGTTTTGGGCCGATAAGGAGTGGAGTTCCTATGCATTATTTTGAACTGTTCGCATACGTCCTCCATCAAGTGACTATTCAGGTTTGCCGCATTATCTGTGATGATAGTTGCAGGAATACCGAAACGACAGATAAGATTTGAATGTACAAAATCCACCACAGCTCTCTTAGTGACCGATTTGAGAGTGACAGCTTTGACCCATTTTGTGAAGTAGTCAATAGCGACCAATATGAATCTGTGCCCATTTGAAGCTTTCGGCTCAATCGGACCGATGACATCCATACCCCAGGCGACAAAAGGCCACGGTGCCGACATAGGATGTAGCTCTGTTGGAGGTGCATGAATTAGATCTCCATGCACCTAGCACTGATGACATTTCCGGACGAAGCTGAAACAGTCCTTTTCCATGGTCATCCAGTAATAACCCGCTCGAAGGATTTTCTTTGCTAAAACATACCCGTTCATGTGGGGCCCACATACTCCCGCGTGTACCTCATGCATGATTCTTCCAGCCTCTTATGTGTCAACACATCTCAACAAATTGAGATCCGGGGTCCTTTTAGACAATACCTCGCTGCTCAAAAAGAATCCACTCGCATGCCGCCTAATAGTTCTCTTTTGATCTCCAGTAGCATGTTCGGGGTATTCTTGTGTTTTCAAGAACCTCTTAACATCATGGTACCATGGCTGGGTACTTGGTCCCGCCTCGATTACATTACAGTAACCGTGTCTTTCCCTGATTTGGATTTCCAAGGGATCGATGTGGGCATTGCTTGGATAAGGTAACATTGAAGCTAAGGTGGCAAGTGCATCGGCTATTTCATTGTGACACCGCGGGATATACCTGAACTCTATTTATTTGAATCACTTGCTGAGATCCTCCACGTGCTGCCAGTAAGGAATAAGCTTGACATCTCGAGTTTCCCATTTACCCTGGGCTTGTCGGATAATCATATCAGAATCCCCCATAATCAACAAATCTTCAACATCTTGATCGATCGCCATATTCATGCCCATGATGCAGGCTTCATATTCAGCTGTATTGTTTGTGCAAAAGAAATGAAGCCTAGCTGTAGCCAGATAGTGTTGACCAGTGGGTGAGATCAAGATTGCCCCAATTCCTACACTTTTGGCGTTTACAGCCCCATCAAATAACATCTTCCAAGCATGAGCGTCTTCCGAGACTACTCCTATGGTGTTTATCTCTTCATCTGGAAAATAAGTACTCAATGGTTGGTAGTCATCATCAATCGGGTTCTCAGCCAAATGATCTGCTAACGCCTGGGCTTTCATTGCCGTGCGAGTGACATAGACTATGTCGAATTCAGTAAGCAAGATTTGCCACTTTGCTAATCTCCCAGTAGGCATCGGTTTCTGGAATATGTACTTCAAAGGATCCAACCTGGTTATGAGGTAAGTAGTATGATCTTGGAGATAATGTCTCAATTTTTGAGCGACCTACGTCAAAGCATAACACGTTCTTTCCAACAAAGTGTACTTGACCTCATAAACGGTGAACTTCTTGCTTAAGTAATAGATTGCCTGCTCTTTCTTTCCAGTTATGTCATGTTGTCCGAGGAAACAACCGAAAGAATTTTCCAAGACCGTCAGATACAAGAACAGGGGTCTCTCTGGCTCTGGCAGGACCAAAACTGGAGGATTTTAAAGATATTCTTTGATCTTGTCAAAAGCCTCTTGACACTCAGCCGTCTATTTTATTACTTCATCCTTCCTCTATAGCTTGAATATGAGCTCACATGTGCTAGTCAGTTGGGAAATGAATCGACTGATATAGTTTAACCTGCCCAATAGACTCATCACGTCTTTCTTCGTTCTTGGAGAAGGTAGATCTCAGATAGACTTTATCTTTGTTGGATCTAACTCGATACCTCTCCTGCTTACTATGAAACCTAGAAGCTTGCCCGATGGGACTCCGAAGGCGCACTTAGCCGGATTCAGCTTCAGATCGTACTTTCTCAGCCTCTCAAAAAATTTCCTCAAGTCTCGAACATGATCGTCCTGAGTCCTGGACTTGACTATCACGTCGTCTACATACACCTCTATCTCTTGATGCATCATATCATGAAAAATGGTAGTCATGGCTCTCATGTAAGTTGCCCCAGCATTTTTTAAACCGAACGGCATAACCCGATAACAGTAAGTACCCCAAGGTGTAGTGAAGGCGGTTTTCTCGGCATCTTCTTCATCCATCAACACCTGATGATATTCAGCGTAACAATCTACGAAAGATTGTATCTCATGTTTGGCACAGTTATCAACAAGGATGTGGATGTTGGGCAATGAGAAATTGTCTTTGGGACTTGCCCTATTCAAATCTCGATAATCTACACACACCCGATTTTCCCATTTTTCTTCGGTACAGGAACTACATTAGCCAACCACGTAGTATACTGGACTACCCGAATTACTCCTGTTTTCAACTGCTTTGTGATTTCTTCTTTGATCTTATCACTGATATCAGTCTTGAACTTCCTCTGCTTCTATTGAACTGGAGGACAATCAGGGTAAATTGGCAATTTATGCACCACTAGATCAACACCTAATCCTGACATGTCATCGTATGACCAAGCAAACACATCTTTAAATTCGAGGAGGAGTTGAATTATTGCATCTCGTGTTTTCTCATCTGTGTGAATGCTTATTTTGGTTTCTCGAATTTCTTCAGGAGTTCCCAAATTAACCGGTTCGGTGTCATTCAAATTCGGCTTAGGTTTATTCTCAAAGTGTTCCAATTCTCGATTTATTTCCCTAAAAGCCTCTTCTTCGTCATATTCCGGTTCTTGGTTCATTATTTTACAATTAGACAGCTCGTTTGGATCTGGGCGTGAAGTCCGCAAGCATGTCATATTATTTAAAGCCGCATTATTATAACAAAAAAGAAAAGATGAAAGAAAAATAGCAAAAATCAGAAAGAATAAAGAAAAAATGATGAAATACTGATTTTGTTCCTTGGAATTGGGAAGATAACAGGGTTTATATTTTAGGAAATTAAACAAAGAAACTAAAGAAAAACATCCGAGTTACACCCTGGGATAACTCGTAATGCAGGAAAGGTGGCAGGACAAGTCTACCCAGACTCCTGCCTGACTGGGAACTGTGTAGCCTCCCAATTTTGAAGCTTAGCATTTGGCCCCATGTATAGCACCTCAGCGGTGCTTGTGCCTTCTCCCAGCTGAACCATGTGGGTTTCTTAAAGCATTTTTTCTCATCACCCCATATATTTCCTCAATCTTTTCGGCCGTAAAGGCCTCATCATCTTCTTCTTCAGTGTACTTTGGTCTGACGAAAGTTTCGTACAAATGTGGCAATGGTTGAGGCAACTTCCATCCCTCATTTTTTCTCTTCTTTGCCCAATCTTCATCTTTTGGAGTAGGGTGGAAGCCTATCCCAAAGAGTTTCTTAGTGGAAGGCAAGGTGATAGGTTTAGTTATTCCTTGCAACGATTTTCCAAGTCCTTCTCCCGGTTTGAATCCCCGTCGGATCATTTCTTTAGCAACCATGATTGAAGCGTTGGACAAGAAAGGTTGGGGGCAAGGGCTCCCTTCTTCATACTGCTCCACCAGCACAACTTCAAAAGCCTGATAAACTGTGTGCTCACTCCGTTCTCTTGCTTCAAGATATGGGATGGATGGGTCCCGATAAATAGACTGTTCGTCTTCTCCGTGGACCACAAATTCCCGATCTTCATATTCAAACTTCACCATTTGGTGGAGAGTGGAGAGTACAGCCCCTGCAGCACGAATCCAAGGTCTTCCGAGGAGAAAGTTGTAAGATGTGTCCATATCCAGTACCTGGAAAGTTACTTCGAACTCCACCGGCCTGATAGTCAATATCATGTCTATTTCTCCGAGGGTGTCCCTCTTGATGCTATCAAAAGCTCTTACACAGACATTAATGGGGCGAATCCTTCCGATACCAATTTCCATTCTTTGCAACGTGGAGAGCGGACAAATGTCAACACCCGAACCCCCATCCAACATTACTCGCTTGACATAGTAGTCTTCACACTTGACTGTCATATGTAAAGCCTTGTTGTGAGCTGCTCCCTCCGGAGGCAAATTGTTCTTGCTAAAAGAAACTTGATTAACCGCAAAGAACCTTTCCGTCATTCTTTCAAGTTGTTCAACTGAAGTCTCAGCCGACACATACGCTTCATTCAAGGTTTTGAGCAGGATCTTCTGATGTTCGGCGGACCTCATTAGCAAAGATAGCATAGACTTGTTCAGGGTATTTGCGCAACTGATCCACCACTTCATAGTCAGGCATATTCATCTTCTGGAAGAAAGCCTCTGCTTCTTCAGTGCTTACATGCTTCTTGGGTGGGAAGCGCTTCCGTGTGGCATTGTTCACTTCTTGAATGTCTGAATATTTTCCCGTAGAAGTATTTTTTGGAAGTTCCCCCGTGATTTCTTTGCCTTTGTACGTAATCAATGTTTGTTGATAATTCCACGGTACCGTAGACGGGTCTGTCATTGGCTTCTGTGGCACGCGTCCGATAACCACTGGCTCATTCAGCCAAGGTGGTTTAATAGTCCCCCGGACCACATAGGCCCCTTTCGACACGTTCATCGGTATTCCCCTTTTCATTTCGAATCTCTGTGGTTTCTCTGATCGACCTCGTGGAGTATAGAGAACCTCATTCTTCGAAGGCAACATCGTCTATGTCTTTGTCTCAGCCTTCTTTTCGAGCTCAGCCTTGACAGTGTTAGTCTTCTTTTCCCCTTTCTCTTGCTTCAGGGTTGTTTTAGGCTTTCTCTCTGCATCGACAATGGCGATTATAGCTTTCAGGGAAGGATCAAACTCCTTGTCCTCATAGATCATCCCAATCAACGGCCCATTATTGTGAGCGGGCAACGGATTGTTGGTCACATTTGGGACCTCTTCGTCCCTTAATACTATCTTTCCCTGTTCTATTAAGTTCTTTACCACCCTTTTTAAAGTCCAATAATCATTGGTATCATGCCCTTCTTCTCCCGAATGATAAGCACACCTGACACTAGCTTTGTAAGCAGGTGATGCTGGATTTTGCCTTGTCTGAGGGACTGGTTGCAGGAAACCCATCTGGACCAGTTTTGGGAATAAGGTAGAATACGGTTCACCAATGGGTGTGAAAGTTTGTCTTCTAGGTGGTTCTTGAGGATGAAAGTTATTCTGGGGTAGTTGTGGATTATAGTGGTGTCGGTAAGGAGGCTGATTTATGGGAGGTAGAGCTTGGCTCCGATTGGCTTGTTGCGGTGGCCGGACATAAGGCTGAGTAGTCATGACCGAGTATGGCTGAGGAGTATAGGCCAAATCTTGGTGAGGGTAATAGTGTTGCGGGGTCCTCTCTGAGAGAAGAGATCTGGGAGTATAGTTTCTCCTTGTACCCGATGTTGCCATAAACGTTTCTTCCCTTTTATTTCCCTTTGCTATTCCTCCAGACCCACCCTGAATGGCTTGGGAGGTAGCTCTGATAGCAGATTGGCTTAGAATTCGACCCGTTTTTAGCCCATTTTCTACCATTTCTCCGATCTTAATCGCTTCTGCGAAAGGTTTTCCCATGGCCGACATCATGTTTTGGAAGTAATCTGATTCTTGAGCCTGGAGGAAAGTAGTGACCATTTCTATTTCATCCATGGGAGGTTTTACCCTTGATGCTTGCTCGCGCCATTTAATAGCGTATTCTCTGAAGTTTTCTGAGGGTTTCTTCTTCAAGTTTGACAAATAATTCCTGTCTGGCGCGATGTCAATATTATACTGAAACTGCCTTACAAAATCTTTGGCAAGATCATCCCAAATGTGCCATCGAGATATGTCCTGAACCATATACCACTCTGAGGCTATTCCCACCAAGCTTTCTCCGAAGTATGCCATCAACAATTCTTCTTTGCCTCCAGCCCCATGCAATTGGTTGCAGTACTTTTTGAGGTGAGCAATGGGATCGCCATGCCCATCATATTTCTCAAACTTCGGTGTTTTGAACCCTACGGACATGTGCACGTGAGGGAACATGCACAGATCAGTATAGGAGACACTCTTCTGCCCGCTTAAGCCTTGCATATTTTTTAAACTCTGCTCGAGGCTCCTCATTCTTCTCGCCATTTCATCTTGTTCAAGAGCTTTGGGATTTCGGTCTTGCCCAGGCATAAAATCGTATTGAGGTTGCTGAGGGTGAGCGCTAGTGGTAAACTGAGTTGGTTCCAGCGAGAAGGATGGTGCTTGAAATGCGAATGAGGAAGAGTCAAAATTAGGCTTGTGTATAGCGGGTTATGCCTCAATTGGACAGGGCGATGCAGTGAATATGTTTGTAGACACATCTGTCATTGACACCTGGGGATAAGAATCGGAGGGTGATCCAGCGGAGTGGGCTGAAATGGTAGGATACCCGAATGGGCTAGTCGGATAACTTATGGGGATGTTGGAAGTCCCACTTGTCCTAGAGAATAGCTCGGGGAATCCAGGGATTACACTCGGCGGCTCTTTTCCATTGTTCCAGTCATCCAACATTTCCAACATGCGAAGCCGCAAGATTTTGTTTTCTTCAGCAGTTGCTGATTCGGAAGTTGGGATAGCCGAGATTGAACTCTCTTCGGAAATAGGAATTGTTGGCAAAGGAATTTCTGAAGACATCTCTACACTTCCCTTTGATCTCGTGAAGTAAGTGTGAATACTTCCTCTCGACTTAGTGACGGACAGCTGAACACTTCCTTTCGACCTCGTAAAGTATGAATGTGAGGCCAGACCTCCACAAAACCAAACCGCCTTTTTAAAAACCTGGACTTAGCAGCAAGCAAACGGTTAGTTTGAAACAAATAACAGACAGGTAATCTCACGTTGGGGTGTGATGCACCTATACATTTAAGTGAGTTTCTACATGTTTGCATCGATGGCATGCGTCATTCCGGCTTTTCTTTATGCTCCCCTTTATTTATATATATATATATATATATATATATATATATATATATATATATATATATATATATATATATATATATATTTATTTATTTATTTATTTGAAGTTAAAAACGTGACTGGATCCGATAAGGATTGCCTACGTATCACGACGCCGCACGAATTAGATCATTACGTAGTTCAAGACAAGCAAGTGTAAAAATAAAGAAACATTTTTTTTATTACTAAAACATTCTATTACAAACTAAACATTTTGAAAAAGGGAGAATAACAGAATTGAAATAAATACAAACTCAAAAACTACTGATACACCCTGATGCATAAAGACAAACAAAAGACGCCAAGATGGAAAATACAGACTCGACCTATAAATACATTAAAGCTTTAAAAATTGGCGCCCGCGGGGCATCGTTCGGCCTCGCCGCGGGCTTAGGTGCGAGGTCCCTTTCAAGTTGTTCCAGCTCATACATGGTTCGCTTGACATAAATCATCACTGTCGAGAAGAAGGTGGTGCGGGTCATATCTTCGCACCGTAGACACCTCCTAATGATGGCATGGGCAATGGTCTTAATCTTATCCCTGGTTTGCCCCTTTTCTATGAGTAGGCGCTCTATTTGATCATTACGGGCCTTCAAAACCCGAGAATCCTGGAGATGTTGATTCTGCCACTGCTGAATTTCTACTTCCATTTGGGCCAGTAAATCATAGCAATGTCTATTTTCAGCTTCAAAGGTTCGAGCTTGCTCAGCCGCTGTGTCCTCATGAGTGGCCACCTTTCTCTTCAAATTGGCAATGGTTTGCTTGTTATCCCTTTTCAACTGTTGCAGGTACTAGTTGCGTTCCTCTGTTCTTTTTGCCCAGTGTGCCTCGAATCCTGCTATGGTATTCTCAAAATTATATGACTCAATCCGGCACTCACTAATTTCCATTTTTCAACCTTTTATCAGTCGCTCATCCGACCGGCTCCTTTTTTGGTTATCAGCGGCTATCCTTATTTGCTGGATTTAAGCCCTAAGCGTCTCATTTTCCTGGGCCAACCTGTTCTTTTCTCCCAGATCAGTAGCAACTTGCACGTTGTTCTCAAATTTTAGACCTTCAATTTGTTGTTTCAGCTTGCTGATTTTAGCCCGATAGCCTTTTTCTTTTGCTAACCAATCTCATTGCTCCTGTGATGACTAGGCAAAATTCAGGATATGGGGTCTTTTAGCCGGCCTTTTGTTCTCAAGTTCTCTTCTGTACCACACAAGGTACCCTGGTGCTACTTTACCGTTGGCCCGATCCTGCACGCAAGTATCTGCTTTTAAACATTGGCATTCATTCCAGATCTGGCGGACTTTTGCTTCAGGAAATTGTTCGTCAGGCTAATCTCAATTGCTTGAGCACTAAGATCTTCCTCGCGTGGCACTATCTGGCGCGTAAGGCTGAATGCACTTAAGTCCCATCAATAGAAAGTGGGTCCTAACGACCGACATATATATGACCTCATCAACAAGCAACAATCCTAGTGTCCACTGTATTTGGATGGCGGTGAGGGTTCGAAAGAATGACGTCCATGCCGTAACTCCCTCGGGTAGACTGACCTCCTTGATTCTCATGTAAAACTCTTCTATGCAAGTCTTCTTCGAGGAACCATAACTCAAAAGCTCGGAACGGTGGCAGAGATGTTCAGTCATCCATATTTGTAGCAGCAAATTACACCCCTCGAAAAAATTCCCTCTGGCTTTGCAGTTTGTGAGAGCTCGAAAGATATCAGATACTACCATAGGCGCGAGAGTGCTTTCATTTTGAGTGAGCAAAGTACTGACGACCCCGGATATTTTCAGATCAATGTTTCCGTCTTTCCTCGGAAACACCAAAAGGCCCAAAAATGTTATCATGAAAGCCACTTGTCTATGCTCATCCCACTTCTGACGGTTACCTTTGTTGCATAGCTTGTTAACCGGATTGTTGAATCCTCCTACATGACCATATCTGTCGTATATGAAGCACGGACTACAGAAACCTGCGGCCAAATCTGGGTTATGGACCGTCCTGGGTATCTTTAATGAATCTAGAAACCAATGCACAGTGACAGCTCTTGGGGCAACCAGGTATTTTTGCCTTAATGGAACTTCATCATTTCCAATGTACCCAGCTATTTCCTCCAGAGTCGGGGTGAGTTCAAAATCGGAGAAGTGGAAAACATTGTGCGCTGGGTCCCAGTAGGTGACCAAAGCTCTTATGATATCTCCCCGAGGCTGGATTTCCAATAAACCCGTGAGACCTTTCAGATATTTCTTGACCTCATCTTGCCCTTCACCACCTAGATCATCCCACCATAGCCGCAACTTGACAGGGACTTTAGACATTATCGAAAAGTATTCATTTTGCATTGTGCTCATCCTGCACATTTATTAAGGTGATTTAAGTAAAAGATTATTTGACTCAAAGATGATTTGACTATGTTTTAGAAAGAAAGATCCGATTTTCAAACACGACCTTTCAACACTTCGGGGATAAAGATTTTAAAGCTGTGAGGGTCAACCGATCAAAAACTCTAAAGGATGATCGAAAGTGTCCATTTATGCAAAGTCAGCCTTCCGCCGTCCCTTTCGGGAACATTTGGCTGTTTTTGACAAAACAACATCACTTGATTTATTTATGACTCTTTTTTTTCAAAATAGTGGCCCGACATTGGGATCACGACCTCACAGAGCCTCGGGGACAAGGATTCTAAGGCTGTTAGGAAAATAAAAGACCAAAAGCGGATTTTTATGCAAAGTCAGCCTTCCGGCGCGTCCCTTTCGGGAACATTCGGCTACATTTGACAAAAGCGGCATCACCCGACTCATTTATGATGAAATTAAAATTCTGACATTTTGGCTATTTCTGAAAAAGGGGAGGTTGGATCCGATGAGGGTTGCCTACGTATCTCACACCCTGTGAGAATCAAACCGGCGTAGTTCGAGCCGATAAAACAAACTTCTTTTGAAAACAAGACTCTTTTTCTCTTTTTTTTCTTTTCTCCTTTTTTTTCATTTTTGTCAAAAATTTTGCAGAGTTCCGACACTACTAGTTTTTCAAAGCGGGTGATTTAACTCTTTTTAACCCTCGTACTTTTGTCTCTCTTTCCTCAAAATATTCAAAAGTCGGTCAACATGCAAGTCCGAAGCAAATAAATGCACAAGTAGAAGCAAGTAAGATGCATCAGGACGGTCTTTTGTCATTTTGGTACACCTGTCCTAGACAGACCCAACCCCTGTGTTGAGCCTCCAAAGTCAAATACACGTGATGCAAACAAACATTCCTACTAGGGATCCAGCATGAAGCTGAGTTATTCTAGGTTCATAACCCGGGTATTTGTTCTAGACTATGCACCCGAGCGGACAACTCGAGTCGAGGAGGGGGCTACGTACCGGGGACCCGCGGGATCATCCATCTTTGTAACTGGTCCGACCTCTTTCTTATTTCAGGTATTGACACTAACAGAATAGGGAGTCTCGACCAGCGAGCTCCTCCCCGGAGGTAAGAAGAGAAGGGTTTCGGCACAGTTTATATACAGTTCAGATAGTATCAAAGCGGAAAAAGCAGCATTTAGCACCTTAGGCCCAAACATGTAAAAATCAGATAATAAACAAAGCCAAATATAACAATTCATTTAAGCTCGAATTCTGAACCCTGAACCAGAGATTCTGGGTTCGTTCCCCAGCGGAGTCGCCAGAGCTGTCACACCTCCTTTTTACGCGCCTACCCCAAAAGATAAATGCGAGAGGGAGTTTTTCCAATTTAAGTGACAATATTCGAAATGAGATTATTTATTTAATTCAGAGTCGCCACTTGGGAAAGGTTTGGCTTTTGGTGTCCCAAGCCACCGGTTTATCTTGAATCCCAAATCGAGGAAATTTTCGACTTTCCAAATGAAGTCTGCGAACCAGAAATTCTAAATAAGGAATTCTGTTGACCCAAGGGAAGGTGTTAGGCACCCACAAATCCCGTGGTTCTAGCACGGTCACTTAAATTGTTATAATGGCTAAATATCTGATTTTAATACATGTTATAACTTGTGTACTTTTATTAAGTTTAAACCGCTTTTATTAATATTTTTTAATACAATTGCAACGTCGTGAAAATGCATCTCGAACCATGTCGCAATCAATGCACCCATGGTTGTTAATACATTCCGACTCTATTGAGATTTGGATTTGGGTTGCATAAATTCACACCCATACTTAGGGAAGTAATTTTATTAAAGACGCGCCCTAAGCGATTGGCGTATCGTTATTTTGGGCAAGGCCGTGAGACTTTGCTAAACGGCCCATCCCGGAGTCTAAGCAACTTTACAAACACGTATAGAGGGCCCCACAGCTTGTGCATTTTTTTTGTTTGGCGAGGCTCGTCTCATTTATTTTAAAAGGATAATCTTAAAATGACTACATTTTCTATTTTTGTTCGTCTCAAAAATGAAAGAAGAAAATATATGCTAATTAAATTACATGCTTGGCAATTTCGGGCCTCTTATCAATTATTATATTACAAAAGATGCTAACGCAAAATTGCGATCGAATTTGCTCAAAAGAAAATTATTTCGTGTCTTATTCTATAATTGAACATTACCAAAAGAAAAATGAAATTATAAATAAAATATGGAATTGAGAAACAATATTATCAAAACAAACAAATTATTCTTTAACTAATTTAGACTTCACATTATTAGATGAATTGAACCATTGGAACTAATTATATTTGTTTCTTTAACTATTTGAAACTGAACCAACCTTGACTACCAATGCATACGAAAGTTGTTAAAACTTAATCGACACTTTGAAAATCTATTATATTTAAAGAAACTCTAACAAGCCTTGTTCGAAATCAACTCATGCCTATTAAGTTAATGACCTTAGCCTCACTACATTGAATCAAACTTCAAATACGGCAGACCTACTGATTCTGCGAAATTACTAGCTTAATATCCTACTTTACTAATTTGAGTCAACATTTAACATGCCTATTTTCAGATTACCACTATGGGATATGACATTTATAAACTATCTACATAATTTAACATTCTGTCACAAAAATCTACACGCCTAAAACAGTTCCAATTATACAGTTACGTTTCTATTATTCATACAGAATATAAAAACAGAGCTAATATTGGATAAATCTACTTCATATAACATCTATAGAATTAAAGACGACAAATAGCATCCAAATGTGCAGGTTTGCTGCATAATTCCGTTTCAACTTCAACTCAGGTTACATCAAGGTGATTTGAAATATATACCTGGAATTCAATGTTCAAAGGAAGAAGAAGAAGAAGAAGAAAAAGTCAGCAGGAGCAGTGGCAACAACACAGCAACAGCAGTAATGTGACAGCCCAGGTAACAGATTAAAAACCAGCAGAAAAAATTCCAGCTAACAAATAACCCCAGCAAACTCAGGAGCAACCAATTGAAAATCCAGAAATACCAAAAGCAACTGAGTGAACCAATATAGCAAATTCAACTCCAAAACGAATCAGTGAACCAAACAGAAAACAGAGATTGGCTCACAACACTACCAACACAAGTAAAATGAATTCGAAAAATGCACTAGAGTTACTTAGGATTAGTGTTAATGTGTTTGGATCAGGAAAATGAAATCAATGAAGCAATGGGGTTTTCAACTCTCAAATTCTTTTTTTTTATTCTGACCTCTTAGATTTTAAAAACCAGTCCCCTCTTATTTTCGGAATCCTAATCTTCTCCCCCCCCAAAAAATCTTCTTTTAATGTGTCAAATGACTCTATTTATAACAAGACCCTTGTCTTGAACCACTAACCCGAAAATATTTCCTCATGCCTACATGCTTTGTCCCCCACTACATTAAACAAAAGAATTATTCCCCACTATCTTGTGTCTTGTCTCCCATTATATTAAACAAATATATCACTTCCCCACTAACTTATGTCTTGTCCCCCCACCATGTACTATTTTAATATTATTAATTCCTAGTGGACGGAGCACTCAAAATAAATAATTGTTCAAATTTTCAATTCCAAAAATACCCCTCTGAAATTAACATTCTACCCTCATCAGCTATAAACAATTCCTAATCAAATTTCATCAACAAATTTAAGCTAGAAACTCAGATTATGTCAAATATCATCAAAACAAAGGATTCAGGGAACCAAACCATATGATGAACAATAAGGAAACAACTGAAATCATTTTGACTGAACAAACATTTTTAACAACAAACATACTTTCAGATTCAATAACAGTAACAAATTGAACATAACAAACAGGTAGATTCAAATCACTAAACTTCAATAATCAATTGAACTTCAAATTAAATCTAACAACATCATAACAAGGATGAAATAATTCAAACTAAAATGAACACTCGACATTAAATCACTTGACGAACAACTAACAAACTTCAAACAAAAAATGAACACAAATTATCTCTAATACAAACAAAGTTCTAGGTTCAAATTCAAACCAAACCATTGGAAGACAAACACAAGAAGAAAAGGAACGGAAGATAAATTCGCTGAACAAAAAACTAAGAGACAAGAGAATGGAAACCTACTAGTTTGAAGCCCGGATTCGAACGGAACCTTGACGTGCTAGTTGACTGGAGTTAGAAGCAGAACGATGGGGGTCACTGGTTGGTCGTTTAGAGGTTGACGACGGGGAGATAAAGCAGTGGGGGATGGTTCATTTGTTTGACAAGAAGAAGAACGAAGCAGCAGCAACAACGCTGCCCAACTGGTGGCGGGCTATGGAGGCGGCGATGCTCGTTTGGACGTGACGATCGAGCTGTGGTCGTTCATGGCTATAGGTGAAGGACAACTGTGAAAGTTGTGGGTTGTTGGTGGTCGCCACTGGTCGACGAAGAAGGCAGCCATGGGAGCTCGAGCTCGACAACGAAGACGAAGCTCGATGGAGCTCGACGACGAAGACGAAGCTCGATGAAGGGGTGGTGCTGGGGCTGTTTGAGGCGATGTGGCTGGAGCTCGAAGCAGTGGCAGCCATGGTCGTCGAGCAAGCAGTGGCAGCCATGGCGATGAGGCGAAGACGAAGCAGTAGGTGGCTGCTTGTGTCGACGACCATGGTTGTGTGTGTGCGTGTGTGTCGACGACGAGGGTGGCTGTGTTGTGGGGAAAATGAGGAGGGGGAGGTCGTGATGAAGCAGCCATGGGAGGGGTTGTTTGAGTTTTGGAGAGGATGAAGAGAGGGGGGCGAGTGGTTTGTTAGGTTTTGGGTTAGAAAGAATAAAAAATGAAAAAAAAGGGGGGTTGGGTCTTTGGGGTTATGGACTGGGTCGACCCGGGTTGAAATGGACCGGGTCGTAGGGGAAGGTTGGGTATCTTTGGGCCTGTGGTTTAAAATTAAAGTAAAGGCCCAATCCGATATTCGTGTATTTTTGTTCTTTTCTATTTATTTAATTTCCTAATTAATAAAGCTAAAAAAATGCTAAGATTAAATTATAAAACCCTAACGTGCTAAAAAAATACTAATTAGCTCCTAATAACAATTATCGCACATTTAAATAGCAATTAACGATAAAATCACACAGTTTGGACGTTAAATGCTAAAAATGCAACGTACATTATTTTTATGATTTTTCATTTTGTAAAACAAACTTAAATAAATATTAAATGCAAATGCGACATATTTTTATGTTTTTTTATTAATTTAACAAATAAACATGCACAGACAAAATACAAATAATTATCCAAAAATGCCAAGAAAATTCAAAAAATTGCACACAAAGGAAAATTGTTTTATTTTGAATTTTTGGGAGTAATTCTCATATAGGGCAAAAATCACGTGCTCACAACCTCAACCGGGAATTGAAAAGAAGAACCATGTCACCAACTTTGAATTCCTTCCCTCGGGCATACTTGTCATGAAGGTACTTCATTTTGTCCTTATACAAGGACGAGCTAGAGTAAGAATGAAACCTAAACTCATCAAGTTCATTCAATTGCTCAACCCGAAGATTTGCAGCTACATCCCATTCTAAGTTCAACTTTTTCAGAGCCCACATAGCCTTATGTTCCAATTCTACCGGAAGATGACAAGCCTTCCCAAACACCAAACGATACGGCGACATACCAATCGGAGTTTTGAAAGCTGTACGATAAGCCCAAAGAGCATCATCCAATTTCTTCGACCAGTCGGTCCTATTTGCATTGACAGTCTTGGACAAAATACTCTTGATCTCACGGTTGGACACTTCGACTTGGCCACTCGCTTGAGGATGATAAGGAGTGGTCACCTTGTGATTTACCCCGTACTTGGCTAGTAAAGAGTCAAAATCCCGGTTGCAAAAATGAGAACCCCCATCACTGATGATAGCACGTGGAGTGCCAAACCTCGTGAAGATACTCTTTTTCAAGAACGCCACCACACTTCGAGCTTCATTATTTGGCAAAGCTATGGCCTCAACCCATTTCGACACATAATCAACCGCTACCAAGATGTAAGTGTTGCCACAAGAACTTACGAATGGTCCCATAAAGTCTATCCCCCAAATATAAAAAATGTCAACCTCTAGAATTGTGTTAAGGGGCATCTCATCTCTCTTCGAAATCCCTCCGGCACGTTGGCATTCATCACATCTTTTCACAAAGTCACCGGCATCCTTGAACAACGAAGGCCAATAGAAACCACAACTCAACACTTTAGACGCCGTCCTCGCCCCGCCATGATGGCCACCATAGGGCGAAGAGTGACAAGCTTCCACAATACTCAATTGCTCTTCTTCGGAAACACACCGGCGAATTACACCATCGGTGCAAATTTTGAAAAGATACGGCTCATCCCAATAGTAGTCCAAGCAATCCCGCTTGAGCTTCTTCCTTTGGTTAGAAGAGAGCTCATACGGAACCACACCGGTAACAAGATAATTGGCAATGTCGGCAAACCATGGCATGTCTAGCATTGAAACCGAGTGGAGTTGTTCATCCGGAAAAGCATCATTTATCTCAAGGCCATCCAAAGGCCTCCCTTCTTCCTCCAATCGAGACAAGTGGTCTGCCACTTGATTTTCACTACCCTTTCTATCAACAAGCTCCAAATCAAATTCTTGAAGAAGAAGCACCCATCTCATTAACCTTGCTTTAGAATCTTTCTTCGTCATCAAATACCTAAGGGCGATGTGATCGGTATGAATAATCACTTTGGCCCTATGGGCGAAACTTTTCCATGGCAAAAACAATGGCAAGCAATTCCTTCTCGGTGACCGTGTAGTTCCTTTGAGCTTTATTCATTGTCTTACTTGCGTAGTACACCGGATGAAATATTTTGTTGATTCTTTGGCCCAAGACCGCCCCACCGCAACATCACTAGCGTCGTACATGAGCTCAAAGGGCAAGCTCCAATTTGGTGCAGTAATGATAGAGGTAGTCGTCAACTTTTGCTTTAGAATCTCGAAAGACTCCATACATTTCTCATCGAACACAAATTTGGCATCTTTCTCTAGCAATTTACACAACGGGTTAACTACCTTAGAGAAGCCTTTGATGAATCTTCGGTATAAACCCACGTGACCAAGAAAGCTCCTCACCCCTTTGACAGAAGTAGGGGGAGGGAGCCTTGAGATAACCTCAATTTTTGCCTTATCAACCTCAATCCCTCTTTTTGAAATTTTGTGACCCAACACAATTCCTTCTTCTACCATAAAATGACATTTCTCCTAATTGAGAACCAAGTTTGTGTCTTCGCATCGGGCTAACACACAATCCAAGTTTTGCAAGCAATCACCAAATGAGTCCCCAACCACACTAAAATCATCCATGAAGACCTCCAAAATGTCCTCCACCATGTCGGTGAAGATTTCCATCATACATCGTTGGAAGGTTGCCGGTGCATTGCATAATCCAAATGGCATTCGAGAGAAGGCGAATGTGCCATAAGGACATGTGAAGGTTGTCTTTTCTTGGTCTTCCGGGGCAATAAGAATTTGGTTATAGCCTGAATACCCATCTAGAAAACAATAGAAAGCCCGGCCCGCAAGACGATCAAGCATTTGGTCCAAGAACGGCAATGGGAAATGATCCTTTCTAGTCACCTTGTTCAACTTCCGGTAGTCCATGCATACCCTCCAACCTGTCACCGTACGAGTCGGAATAAGTTCATTGTTGTCATTGGTCACCACCGTCATTTCTCCCTTATTTGGAACACATTGTACCGGAGAAGTCCACGAAATGTCAAAAATTGGATACACCACACCGGCGTCAAGCCACTTGATGACTTCCTTTTTAACCACCTCTTGCATGGCCTCATTGAGTCTCCTTTGATGTTCAAGAGACGTCCGAGCATCCTCCTCCAATATTATCTTGTGCATGCAAAACGTGGGGCTAATACCCCGAATATCCGCCAAGGTCCATCCAATCGCCCGCTTGCGCTTTTGAAGAATCGCCAAAGTGGCATCAACTTGCACGTTAGTCAAGCAAGAAGAAAGAATAACCGGCAAAGTGAAATTAGGACCAAGAAATTCATACCTGAGGTGAGGAGGAAGTGGTTTCAACTCCAACACCGGTGGCTCCTCAATAGATGGCTTGGTGGGAGGAGTTTTGTGATTTTCAAGATCAAGAGATAACTTCCTCGGTTCATAAGAATACGAGCCCATGCCATGTAATGCGTTCACACACTCCACCCTTCTAGCGTTATCATCAACATCAATGTTCAATAGCACGGCCTCAAGTGGGTCCTCAACATTTGCCATTGCGCTTGTGTCATCCACTATCACCATCGTGACAATGTCAACAAACGAGCACACCTCGGTGCTATTTGGTTGCCTCATTGATTTGCATACGTGGAACACCACCTTTTCATTACCAACACGGAAGGTCAATTCTCCTGCTTCCACATCAACCAAGGCCTTCCCCGTAGCTAGGAAGGGCCTCCCAAGAATAATAGGCACCTCGAAATCCACTTCGCAATCCAAAATTACAAAATCAACCGGCAATATGAACTTATCAACACGAACAAGGACATCATCAATAATTCCCAAAGGCCACTTCATTGACCGGTCCACCATTTGAAGCCTCATAGAAGTTGGACGAGGTTGTCCGATTCCCAAGGTCTTGAAGACCGAATATGGCATTAAATTGATACTTGCCCCCAAGTCACAGAGGGCTTTTGCAAAGTCGGCACTTCCAATGGTACATGGGATAGTGAATGCGCCGGGATCCTCAAGTTTTGGAGCCATAGAATGCACAATTGTGCTCACTTGATGGGTCATCTTGATTTTCTCACACTCCATTGATCTCTTTTTTGTAACCAAATCTTTCATGAACTTTGCGTATCTTGGCATTTGCTCGAGTGCCTCCACCAAAGGCACGTTGATAGTCAAACTCTTCATCATTTCAATGAATTTCTTAAATTGGTTGTCACCCTTTTGCTTGGCCAACCGTTGAGAATAGGGCGGAGGAGGTCTAGGTAAGGGTGACTTGGCTTTGGTTATATCAATGACGTGTTCCCTAGACGGGTTCACACCCTCTTGAGTCTCCTCCTCACCTTCATCAATTTCAATTCTCACATCATCATTTGCACTTGGTTCAACAACATCCTCAACTACCAACGGGATCTCATCATTTTGCAACTCATCTTCATCCACTGTAACTTGGTTTCCTCTTGAGGCATGCACATTACCACCTCTTCCACTTCGCGTTGTCACTGCCATCACATGATTATTGTCCCCACCCTTGGGGTTTACTACCGTATCACTTGGTAGAGCACCCTTTGGGCGAGTATTTAAAGATTGAGAGATTTGGCCTAATTGCACTTCCAAGTTCCGGATAGATGTGTTATGCGAAGCTAACTGGGCCTCGGAATCTTGACTCTTTTTCATCATTTACTCGAACATGCTCCCTATTCAACCCATGTCATTGCCCGACGAACTCGACCCTTGAGATTGAAACGGAGGCGGGTTATTGGGTTGTTGATACATTGGGGGCCTTTGAAAGCCTTGCCCCCTATTACCTTGTCCACTATTGTTGTTCCAATTGTTGTTCCCGTTCCAATTACCTTGATTCCCCGAATTATTGTTCCCCCAATTGCCTCCTTGATTGTTGTTGTAATTCCAATTGCCACCTTGTTGATTGCCCCAATTTCCTTGGGCTCTCCATTGTTGATTACCTCTATTCCCTTGGTAGTTGTTGACATATTGGACTTCCTCACTTTGGTTATCAAAACCTTCGTTCGAATATCCACCACCATCATTGTTGTTGTCATATTGTTCACAATTACTTTGAGGTTGTTGTCCTCTTTGCCTCATTTTCAACATAGAAACCCCTTCCATTGCGTTGACTTGGCGCGGGTTTTGGACTTGTTGCAATTGCGCCTTTGCCAATTGATTCATAGTTGTTGTAAGCTCGGCTATAGCTTGACCATGATCGTGCAATTCCTTGTGCAAATGGATGACTGTGGGGTCACCTTGGGGCACATTTGCTTGGCTTTGCCATGCCAAAGAGGTGTCGGCCATTTCATCCAGTACATCACATGCCTCTTGGTAAGAAAGTTTCATAAAATTCCCTCCAGCCAATTGGTTCACAATGCATTGATTTGTGGTGTTGATGCCCCGATAAAAGGTTTATTGCATCATAGCCTCGGTCATGTCGTTATTAGGGCACTATTTCACCATTGTTCTATATCTTTCCCATATCTCATGCAAAGGTTCCGTCGGCTCTTGCTTGAAAGCTAGAATTTCATTCCAAAGAGCTTCCATATGACTTGGAGAGAAGAACTTGGCAATAAATTTGTCCGCCAATTCATCCCATGTTGTAATAGAATGATTGGGGAGCCTTTCTAACCAATCCAATGCTTTACCCCGAAGGGAAAACAGGAAAAGCCTCAATCTCAACGCATCCTCGGACACATTTGTCTGCTTGCTACCCCAACATGTATCCACGAACCCCTTCAAGTGCTTGTAGGCATTTTGATCGGAGGCACCCGTGAAATAACCTCTTTGCTCGAGCAAGGTCAGCGTAACATTTGTGATTTGAAAGTTCCCCGCCCGGATTCGGGGAGGAACAATAGCACTGGTGTATCCTTGATTTGGTAGAACTCTGGGAGCCACTCTTGGCGGTTGCGGAGGAGGGTCTGGAATGCTGATGTTCTCATTTGCATTTATATTGACATGTCGGCCTCTCCATGGAAGTTGAGGTAAGACCTTATCTTGTTCTAGATCTTCTACCTCCTCCCCCGCTATCACATTGCCGAGAGGGTCATTTGCATTAAGAGCCATTGTACCTGATTGATCGGCACACACTAAGTTAGTAAATAAGAAGGAAAGAGAAGCAAAACACAATACTAGCTGCACAAATAGTCAAAACCGTAAAGCTCCCCGGCAACGGCACCAAAAAGTGATCGCAGCGGACTCGATCTGAGGAAGAGTGGGCGCTAATACTTTTATCCAATAACGGTATCACGGTCGATTTTCTACAGGGAACTTCAATTTGGAGTTGCGTGTTTGTATAGTCTAGGACTATGTTTTAGCTCCTAATTGATCTTCTAACATTTTTCATTTTCTTTTGATTAATAGCTACAATTTATCAACTACAATTGTAAAGCTAAGTTATACTAAAATTATGATTCTAAGTTGTATGCAATATAGAGAAAGGCACTAGGGCCGTGGCATGTACCTAGGTGGTCAACTAACGGGTAGAGATTCCTAATGCAAGAATGATGACTATGGGACTTATGCTATAACCATTGCACTTTTGCACTCACTCTCACACCTCTCGGTAGAGAGAGTGATTTTGCCCAATTGACTCTCTCGAGACCAATTGGGTAGGCCAATTTGCCCAAGCAACTTATGGTTCAAGTTGGGTAATTACTCTCTCGAGGTTTAACCCGTTAATTGGGACTACCATTCTCATGGGTCCATCCCAATTCCTTGTTAGAATTAATCTTGGGGTCATAGACTCTCTTTCTCAAGAAGAGTCAAGACTCACTAAGCTAGACTTAGTGTTTGCAACCACCAAATCTTAATGAAAACATAAGATTAATTCAAATAACAAATACCCAACATCATTCATGCACTAAACAATCACACCCATTAATTACCCACACTAGGGTTGAGCCACAACCCTAGCTAATAGGTTCAGCTAGCCATAATAGGAATAGAAATTGAAGAAATAATAGATGAAATTGACATAACAATTAAATACAATGTTAATCTACTCAAATCCACGTTAATACTAGAAGAGATTGCCCAAAATAGGCTAAAATCATGAAATCCCAAGTTCAGCTGCTCTATGCTCTCAAAACAGATCTAAACAACTGCTGCTAAAAAGTAAAATGTTCTATTTATACTACACAGGAAAAACCGGACAAAAATACCCCTGAGGGTCTGGCGCGGACCGCGCACAAATGACGCGCGGTCGCGTGGGCTTTTGCCTTGAACGATTTAGTCTCTGATACTCTTAGGCGCGGACCGCATGAAAAGGGGCGCGGACTGCGTAGCTTGACTTGAAGATATCATGGCCTCTGAACTTTCCTGCGCGGCCGCGTGCCAGAACAGTGCGGACTGCGCAGGTTGAACTTGAAGATGTCCAGCTTCTGAACTCTCCTGCGCGGTCGCGTGACAAAACAGTGCAGACCGCGCAGGTAATTTTGATCCCCCCTTTCAGTTGTCTTTTAACACTTGGCAGATTTCACTCCTTTTTGAGCCGATCTTTAGTATTTGTCATCTTGTCGCTCAAACCTGCAATCAAGCACAACTTGTAAGCATTTTGGGACTAATTTCTGGCAGTTAATGCACAAAGCTTAGGTAAGAATGGGTATAAAACATATAGAAATCACAGTTATCAATAGACGCTAGAGTGTAGCGCTTAGCTTCAAGGGTTGAATCTTGTTTAAGTGCCTTAAAAATTGTATGTTTGTACCTAACTTGAACACTCAAAAGCAAATGTTTTGATAAACTAATCCGGAGTGAGTCATATGCCATGTGGGTGTGAGTATCATTGTATTCCATGTTGTACATTTGATGCCTAGAACTTGCCCTGTGTGTTTGCAATGCAAAATAGTAGCTTCATTCGGTTTTAGAAGTGATATAGGCATTTCTTTATTGAGCCAGACATATAAAGTGAACCCACCTGAATGCATTACATCTTAGTTAACCCCGCTGAGCCTATAAGCCTGTTTCTTTGGCAACCACAATGTGAACCTTAACCATTTGTTTGAATAGCCTGCTGTTTGAACCAATTTTCCTCCCTCTCACTAAGCACTATATTGGTATTGAGATTATGTGAAAACAAAAGTGTGGGGTGGTGGTTTGGTTTTTGAAGTGGAACCATGGAGATAGAGAAAAGGTGCAGAATGTGAAGCGTAAAATGAAAAGCACCACGAAAAAAAAGAGAAAAGAAGTTCATATATATTTTGTAGTGATTAATAAGTGGTAGCTTGTACAAATTGCACCTAATGTATGGGGATGTTTAAATAAATGTGGTGGAGTGTTGTCTTACAAAATAATGATTTTTAAATTCAACGTAATTGTATTAAAAGTGCTTAGGGAGGTTAGTCACTATATCCAAATGTATCCTACCCGTCCCTTAGCCTACATTACAACCAAATAAAGTCCTATTGATCTTAGACTGAGTGGGGCTCGATTAGTCGAGTACTACACTAGGGGCAAGCCTATGGTGCATCTTCGTGGCATGTGAATGTTCTTTTTGGAGAGTGAGCGAATTCTGTCTATTTGAGTTCCTGATTGTTATCACGATCATTATATATATGAAACTACTCTCTTGTGTGATGTGAGGGCATGTGATTCACAAAGGAAAGGTGCATCTTTACCATTATGTGGAGTGGTTTGAGTAAGTGCAAATGTTACAGAGTACGGAAAACTTGATTCTTGAGGTAAAAGCTGCTCACTACTAGGTGTAACTCTTGTGAAATGTTCATAGCGTGAGTCGTTGAGGGAAAAGCATAGGGAATGAATTTTTATGGAGTGTGGTGCATTGCTCGAGGACTAGCAATAATTTAAGTGTGAGGTGTTGATAATAGGCTATATAGTTGTTATTTACACTATAATTGCTCATGCTTTGTTGTTGTTTTATAATGTAAGTTTTTGGAACACCAGTAATGTTCTAAATCATATTTTCCCTCTGTTGCCTATCAGAAACTCACCCGAGCCCTCGGGGCTCTAAACTAAACATGCACACAAGTCTAAAAACATAATACGAACTTACTCGCGCGATCAAATCGCCAAAATAACACCGAAAACTACGAATTGAATACCAAGTCGAATGAAATTTTCAAGAAAAGTTTGAAATACTGATTTTCACAACTGGATATCCGAATCACGTCAAACCAACTCCGTTTTACATCAAATTTCACAGAAAAATAATAAATATGGTATGGACCTATACCGGATTCCGAAATCAAAATACGGGCCCGTTTTCCAAAAAGTCAAACTTTGGTCAAACATTTCAAATTCAAGCGCTTTCAACTTTCAAATTTTGACAAAGTCCGATATCTCGGGCTAGGGACTTCCGATTTTGATTTCGGGCATACGCTCAAGTCCCAAATCACGACACAGACCCATCTGGACCATCAAAATATGAATCCGGGTTCGTTTACCAAAAATATTGACCGAAGTCAGCTCAAATAAAGTTTTTAGGCAAAATTTCTTATTTTTATCAGTTTTTAACATAAAAACTTTTCGGAAAGACGCCCGGACTGCGCACACAAATCGAGGAAGGCTAAAATATGATTTTTAAGGCTTCGGATCACGGAATTAGGTTTTAAAAGACGATATGACCTATCGGGTCATCATATATTATATCTAAACCCATAAATTTTAATAGTACAATAAATGAAATACTGAAAATCCTAAAATTTAAATCCGTTAAATTTAAATTCTGAATCCGCCTTCGATCACGATGTATACTGGGGGTCATGACTGATGAATAGAAAGAATTAACTTAAATTAAAAGGATATACTGGACTACTGTGCATCAGTTCTCATGTGCATCGTCAAAAAAATGTGGCACATGAACCGTAGTAATAAAATAATTTAACCTTGTTAATAAAGCATGCAGAATAAGTAATTAAAATGATGTCAATGCATTAATTGAGTGACATGCAGAGGGTCTTCCCAAAGTATAACAAGTAGATGAATGCTAATATATAATTATTGGCAGCTATGTCGGTTAGGCAACATAATTATCAAATTATGTTTAGGAATTTCTACTGCTAAATTATATAGTCATACACACTAAATGCTAATTAATGAGAATCTTCCGAATACAGTGGGAAAATTTTCATTGTTTTGTAAAATCCTAAAACACAATTAAAATCCAAGCAAGAGAATGCGTACATAAAATAAAAGTGTACAATTCCTTTGATAGATTGAATTATGTGTGGCTTATTAATATGGATTTAAGTTATATACACTAACATTGTAAATATATTTTTACACTATTAATAAATTTTAATATGTGACAGTAGGTTACTAGGTTAATTATCATTTTTATCAAGTAATCAATTAATATTTATCAAAAAATTTATCTATACTTACCTACTATGTTATCTGATTGTATAAAAAATTTTACATCTTCGACGAATAAAACTTAAACTCTAATTGAAACATATTGCGGTAATCATATTCAAATGACAAAAAGTAGTGGATCAGAGCTCACTTGAACTTTCTCATCTCAACTTTCATATAAATTATATAAACTGCGTTATTTTTATATATAGAAGGCTTCAACCATTGATTCTATCATTGATGGGAGCACAATTTACAAGATATTGAAATACAATTTTCTTTTTTAATTAGAAGTTGTTGGAAAAAACAATTTAAATTATATAAACTGCATTATTTTCAAGGGAAGGCGAGCCTAAGCAACTTAAACATAAGACAAGTTGATTAATACTATTAAAAAAAACTACTATAGTCCATCTATTGAGCTAGATCATTACAAGAAAATTCTATAAATACGCTACTTTAGGAAACAATTGAAATACTGTTGCCTAATATGGCGTTGTTTAAGCTTGGCTTCACTCTCACTGTTCTTCTCATGGCAACCACAAGTTAGTATTCGTCTCTTTTTGTCTCTGCATATTGAAATAATATTATTACGCTTAACTCTTACCATGTATAAAAGTATATATTTGAATGTACGTATTTCGTATACACGGACATATACAGATACGGTCCTAACATATTGCATATGAATGTGAGTTTTTATTCATGTTATATTAATCATAATTTGATTTTGATAATTTTAATTATGAAATATTTCAGTGAACGTGCTATGGTTCTCGAAGACGAATGTGCTGGCATGGAATAATGAGCATGATTTCTCAAGAGTTGAAAGGAGTCTATTCCCTCAACTTAATGGCATTGTAACTTGTGAGAGAGATTGTCAAACCAACGACGACTGCAATGATTGTTGGATTTGTTGTAAGTGTAATCGGTTCCGTCGTTGCAACATAGATGCTGGGTAAAGTATGTGCAAATTGCACATTATTGTTCAAATGCGACGAACTCTACTACTATTTCAATTACTAATTTACCTTTTCGTGACCAACACGGGTTGTGGTGGAGTGGTAAGTACTCCTTCATCCTTAACCAGAGGTCTCGAGTTCGAGCCCCTGAGTATGTAGTCGCCTTTGTTAGGGAGCGCTTTACCCCCCAATGTGAGATTTTCCTGTGCAAATCCGGATTAGTCGGGCTCCAATGTGGGTACCGGATACCAGGCGAGAAATTAAAAAAAAAAAAAAAGAATTTACCTTTTCGTGTAATTTCAGTTTTTTTTTCCTTGTCTTTTAGATTTGTACGAATAAAGAAGAAAGTTAAGTGAATGACTTTCTATTTGGAAATGTGAAAGGATTAACCGCCGTGGTGAATTTTAGTACTTTGTATCTGTTTATAATTTTCATGCATTTACCAATTCATTTATCATCTTTTACGTACCCTTTTAGTTTACTACGATCCAAACTAGGGGTCATATGACTAATTAATGAACAGAAAGGATTAAGTTTAGAACTCCGTCTTGAAAAGAATAGCTAAAAATAAAATAAATAAATAAAAAGTAATATTCACAGAGGATACATTAATGAAAGGAAAAAACTTAAAGCAAAAGTTAAGTTACATTGCAAAGTAAACGAGGAAACTCATAAAGCGCACATATAAAAAGGGTAATAGTCCCTAGCTAATCAACCATGAGAAATAACATCTCTGATAAAATACTTGGGTACATTATTTTATGGATAACATAAAAAGATTTACTCCCTCCACTCAATTTATGTAGTGTAATTTGACTCGAACACTAAACGCTTATTTGGATGGTCGCTATGTCATGATCCCAAATATCCGGTCGTTATGGCGCCTATTATATTACTAGGCAAGCCGACCCAACATTAATCACAACCCTTTTTTTTTTATATAAAACCATTTTCTAACTCGGGTTAAATCTCAATTTTTCATAAGAAATGTATAAAACAACTAAAAATGTGCGGAAATCAATAAAACAGTAAACCAACACAACCCAAACATTTGGTGTCACGAGTCTAGAGCCTCTAAATATACAACCGACTGTCTAATACATCATAAGTCTAAAATGCAGAAAAGAACAAGATAGGAAGGAGGAAAGCAGCGTTGCGGACGCCATGCAACTACCTTGCAGTCTCCGACAAACTTTGATAATGCTGAGGACCCTCACTCTGCCGCTCGGGCACCTGGATCTGCACACGGTGCAGAGAGTAACGTGAGTATGCCAACTCAGTAAGTAACTAAAGTAAATAAAGTCTGAAGTAGTGATGAGTAGTTAAAATCATATAAAGGAGTAAACAACAGAATAACAGATCAAACTCCACAATTTAAAAATCAGTCTCGTTATAAAATCTTTAGTTTCAATTGGAATACTTGAAATCATTTACTTAGCAATTTTTCAACAGAGGCTTTATTTTAAAAGAAGAGTGAAATCAGTGAAAATATCATAAATGGGCCCCTCGGTCAAGGTATCTCTCAGAATATGGCCTCTCGAGCAGCCTCTCAGTCATTCGTGACTCAGCTCTCGTCACTCAGTACTCACTCTCAGCACTCAGGCTTAACAGTATCTCATAATAGTAATAATTATAGTAACCGCTGCGGCATGCAACCCGATCCATAATTTATAGTCGACTACGCCACTGGGGGTGTATAGACTCCGGAGTGGCTCCTACAGCCCAAGCGTCATATCGCTGCGACACGCAGCCTGGTCTGATATATATATCGCTGCGGCGTGCAACCGGATCCATATAAGTATTGTTGCGGCGCCATATATATATATATATATCCTCACCATTAGGTCCTCAACCTCTCTCAGTCATTAACTTCACACCCACTCGGGCATAACAGTAGAAATCAGGGAACTCAGTCCGATCTCACATTTTAAGAAGTACAGTGATAAAACTAGTTTTAAATAATAAACAGGTAAAACATAACTAAGGATATGCTTTCAAACAAATAGAGTGAGGCAAAATAATAAAAATTCCCCTAAGGGTCTCAATAGGTTGGCACAAGGCCCCAAACATGGCATACAACCCATAATACAGTGTACATGTCTAAAATATAGAATATTATAAGATTTCAAATCAAATACGCGGCTTAATAGTCGCTACGGGACGGACCAAGCCACAATCCCTACTGGTGCACGTCCACACACTTGTCACCTAGCATGGGCGTCACCTCATTTATCAAAACAATTCGAAATACCATGGGTTTGTACCCTCAGTTCCAGATTTACAATGGTTACTTACCTCAAACCGGATGAAAATACTACTCCGCGACGCCTTTGCCTCTCGCCTCAGCCTCAACTCACGCCGAATCTACCCAAAATCAGAATCATAACATTAGAATACACTAAAGGATCGAAGCCCAAGCGAAAATAATTAAATTATACAAAAAATCCCGAAATTGGCCAAACCCGACCCCCGGGCCCACGTCTCAAAACTCGATAAAAATTACATCAATGGAGTCTTTATCCTCCCAGTAGTTCATACATACCAAGAATACCAAAATCCGACCACAAATGGCCCCTCAAATCCCTAGATTAAAGTCTCAAGTTTCCAAGCCCTAACTCCCTGATTTAGGCTTCAATTTCCCCAAATTTCATGTTTAATTAGGTATAAATCGCAATAGGATCGAGTATTAAGTTCAAAATTCTTACCTCCAACAAGTTCTCCTTGATTCCCTCTTTATTCTCTCTCAAAAAGCTTCAAAACAGAGTAATAAATGGTTGACTTAGGCCAAAATTGGGGAAAATGGCCTTTTAAACATTCTGCCCAGCGATCAGAAGTCCTTCTTCGTGAACGCAGTCAAAGCCTTGCATTCGTGAAGCACAAAAATTTCATTGACCAAAATTCTCCTACGCGAATGCAACTGCATCATCGCGAAAGCGATGCCTTAGCCTCACTAACCATGGTGAACGCGGTCACACATGTCGCGAACGCGATGCTTCCCATTCTGACCTTTCGCGAACGCGGGACCCCCTCGCAAATGCGAAGGACAAATCTGATGCCTACCTTCCCGACCCTTCGCGAACGCGAGGGACCACTCACGAACGCGAGGGTCCACTCGCGAACGCGAAGAACAAAATGCCTGCAATAGTTGAAACCAAAATCTGCAAGTTTTCTTTAACTTAAAATGGTCCATTCAACCCTCCGAAACTCACCCGAGGCCCTCGAGACCCCGACCAAATATGTTAACATATCCCATAACCTCATTCAAACTTGTTCCAACCTTCGGAACGCCCAAAACAACATCAAAACACCAAAATTACATCGGATTCAAGCCTAAGAATTCCAAAAACTTCTAAATTCCGCTTTTGATCAAAAACCCAACCAAACCACGTCCGAATGATCTGAAATATTGCATACACATCCTAAATGACACAACAGAACTACTACAACTTTCAGAATCCATTCCGACTCCTATATCAAAATCTCACCTATCAACCGGAAAACGCCAAAAATCCAATTTCGACAATTCAAGCCTAAATCTACTCCGGACCTCCAACACGCTCCGATCACACTCCTAAGTCCCAAATCACCTCCCAAAGCTATCTGAACCATCAGAATTCACATCCGAGCACTCTAACACATAAGTCAACATCTGGTTGACTTTTCCAACTTAAGTTTCCTTAAAAGAGACTAAGTGTTTCAAACCTTACCAAATCCTTTCCGAACACAAACCAACCAACCTGATCACATATAGAACCAATAGACAAAGCAATAAGAAGCAAAAATGGGGGAAACGAAGCGGTAACTCATGAGACGACTGGCCGGGTCATCACATCCTCCCCCTCTTAAACAAACGTTCGTCCTCGAACGAGTCAAGAAATATACCTGAAGCCTCAAACAGGTGAGGATATCTACTCCGCATCTCCCACTCAGTTTTCCAGGTAGCCTCCTCCACGGGCTGACCTCTCCACTGCACCTTCACTGAAGCTATATAGTTTGATCTCAACTTTCGAACCTAACGCTCCAAAATAGCTGCTGGCTCCATATCATAAGTCAAATCACCATCCAACTGAACCGTGCTGAAATCCAAAACATGAGACAGATCCTCAATATACTTCTGGAGCATAGAAACATGAAATACTGAATGCACACTCGACAAGCTGGGTGGCAAATCAAGCTCATAAGCCACCTCCCCAATCCTCCGAAGCATCTCAAAAGGCCCAATGAACTGAGGACTCAATTTCCCTTTCTTACCAAATCTCATATCACCCTTCATGGGTGAAACCTTCAACAGAACCTTCTCACCGACCATGTAGGACACATACCGATCCTTTTTGTCAGCATAACTCTTCTGTCTCGACTACACTATACGAAGCCTCTCCTGAATCACCTTCACCTTGTCTAAAGCATTCTGCACCAAGTTTGTACCCAATAGCTTAGCCTCAACCGGCTCAAACCAACCAACTGGAGATCTACACCGCCTCCCATACAAAGCCTCATATGGGGCCATCTGAATACTCGACTGGTAGCTGTTATTATAAGCAAACTCTACAAGCGGTAAAAACTGATCCAATGATCCTCCGAAATCAATGACACAAGCACGCAGCATGTCCTCTAATATCTGAATAGTGCGCTCAGACTGCCCATCCGTCTGAGGGTGAAAATCTGTGCTCAACTCAACCTGAGTACCCAACTCTCGCGGCATAGACCTCCAAAACTGCGAAGTAAACTCAGTGCCCCTATCTGAAATGATGGAAACTGGGACACCATGCAAATGAACGATCTCCTGGATATAGATCTCTGTCAACCGCTCTGAAGAATAGGTAGTACACACAGGAATAAAGTGCGCGAACTTGGTCAGCCGTTCCACAATCACCTAAATAACATCGAACTTCTTCAAAGTCTGTGGATCCCAACTACAAAGTCCATGGCGATCCGCTCCCACTTCCACTCTGGAATATCCATCCGCTGAAGCAGGCCACCTGGTCTTTGATTCTCATATTTCACCTGCTGTCAATTGAGACACCGAGCCACAAATCCCACAATGTCTTTCTTCATTCTCCTCCACCAATAATGTTGTCTCAGATCCTGATACATCTTCGCGGCACCCGAACAAATGGAATACCGCGAGCTATGGGCCTCATCCAGAATCAACTCCTGAAGCCCATTCACATTGGGCACACAAATCCAGCCTTGCATCTTCAATACCCCATCATCACCAATAGTCACATCTTTGGCATCATCGTGCTAAACTCTGTCCTTAAGGACAAGCAAGTGCGGATCATCATACTGGCGCTCTCTGATGCGATCATATAAGGAAGACCAAGAAACCACACAAACTAATGTCGCACCTCCTTTTTCCGCCCCCGCGACGGTGCAAGGGAGTTTTCTCCAATTAAAGGACAGTCGAAACGGGATTTGTTTGTTTGTTTCAGAGTCGCCACCTGGGAATTTTAAGGCGTCCCAAGTCACCGGTTTTAATCCCTGAATCGAGGAGAATATGACTCTGTCTATTTAACAGTCTGCGCACCAGAAATCCGGATAAGGAATTCTGTTAACCCGGGAGAAGGTGTTAGGCATTCCCGAGTTCCGTGGTTCTAGCACGGTCGCTCAACTGTTATATTCGGCTTGATTATTTTGATTTGTAAAATACATTTTTATTGCATGATTTTATTGTTACCGCTTCTATTTAGATTTAAAGACCCTTCTTTGAATCGAATCACGCGTACGTATATTCGTGTTATAAATTATATTTTTAAAAAACATGCAGAGTTGTGTCACGCGCACGTGTACACAATAATATAGATAATATTTTTATTAAAATAATTATTTTCGAAATTATGCTTTAATAAAATCAAGAACATTCGCCCTTTTTGTATAATTAAGTAGTGAACCTCACATCTCGGGTTTTTATGAAATTAATAATGATATTCTCCGAGGAATCCCTTTTATTAAATATTCGATCGAAGTTGCACGAACGCATAATCCGAATTGCTTTTAGAAATATAATCAGGTTACGCGAACGTATCCCTAATCACAAAAATATTCTTGATAAGGTTCTCTACCAATTGTTATTATGTGTTGACCGCGAGCCTTGTTTTACACATATGAATCATATACCTCAAATTTTAAAGTATTAATGACGTGAAAAAGAAAACAGACAATATGTATCTAAAACTAACATTTTTTCGTGGATACAACATTTGGATGTCCATAAATCGAATCGTGTATAAAATTGGGAAAGAACTTAAAATGGTAAACAAATTAATATTTTCCGCAGAATCTTCATTGTTTCATTTAAGGCGAACTCTTCTTCTATATATCTTTTACATAAAATGCCACGATTCGTTTATAAATCCTATGTCCTTCTCATGTATTTGTTTTAGTCCAAAGTTGCAATGGTTTGGTTAATGTTTGCAATGGAAGATAAGAGTCAAGTTGATAAGAAAGAGAACTATTATACAAATTGATTCAATAAAATTACATCACATGCAATATAGTTGTACGTTTGAACCATTCCTAATATTCTAAACTCGTAACGAGCTGTATCAACTCACCTTCCACATATGATTATATATATACTCATCATCATGCCATATATGAACATACAACTTATATCAATCTAAACCAAAATCAGATTTTTTTTACAAGATATACTAATAATGTAATTTCTTGATACTTCCATTCTACTTTACATTTAGCTAACAATATTACGGGATATAATTAATGACCCTTTTTATGCCATGTTCCCTACCTTGGTATTTCAATCATGACTTCACTTAATGAAAATTCCGAAATAGATGATATTATTACAACACTTAAACGAACTTTAAGAGGTAACAATTATCTTATATTCATTACGCCAAACGTACTACTATATTAATCAACTGAAACAAAAATCAAATTTTTAACTAATGAACTTGAACGAATCGAAAACAGAATTATAATTCCCGAACTTCATTAATTTGTCATGTTGAAGCTTTTCGTGACATGAATTTACAGATATGTACCTGATATTGGAAGAAAAAGAAAATGAAGATGAGAATCAGCAGCAGTAATAACAGTACAACAGCAACAACTGCCCAGCAACAGTAATAACCCAGTAACAGACCGGTGGAGTAATAATCCCAAAAACAAAAGCTTTAAGCTTTGAATGAAACAACAACCATTAATACTAATTTCAAACAAAGAAAGAAAGCAAAAGATTTTTTAGTTTTTATTTTTATTTTGAAAGCTTAAATATTTTTCGGAATTTTTCTTTCTCTTAAATGTTCAGCCTTTTTTTCTTCTCTCTTTTTCTTCTCAGATTCGTGTGTATTTTTTCTTGTCTCTCCCCCTTAAATCTGATTTCAAGACTTCATATATATAACCCATCCCATAAACCTTTCAATTAATTAAAATCCATACTTTTTCTCTACCCAACCCATTATCTTCCCACTCATCCCCATTACATTAAATAAACATATCACACCACCCCATTATATTTTGTCCCCCATGCCTAACATAAAATAATGCAAGATTCCCCCCACTAAATTTTGTCTTGTCCCCCCTTTATATTAAATAACCATACCACAACCCACCCCATTTTATTTTGTCCTCCATGCTTCAAATAAACAATTACAAAATGTACAATTCCTAAACTACCCCTCCGACCTTATTACAAATTACTACTTTACCCCCGAAAGTACTATAAATTACCAAACTACCCATCAGCTATAACACATCATTTAATCAAACTTAACCAAAATATAGACAATATGATTAATTTCTAACAATGTTCAAACAACAAATTTCATGAACATGATTTCTTCAACATTTCAACAACAAAGCACATGAACATGATTTCAACAACATTTCAACAACAAATCACATGAACACAAATTGAACAACAAAGAACAACTAAAATTTGATTGAACAATATTTTAGCAACAAACAATCCTATTTTCGGATTCAACAACAACAACAAACAAGTATATTTTGATTTCTAAATTCAATAATATTGAACTTAAAATCAACTACTCTAACAACATTACAACAACAATTCCTATATTAAACTTTATGAGACAAATTCAAGAAATAATCACAAATGGTAAACAAGAAATCAAGCTATACAAATTTCGGATTCAAGAACAATCAAACAAAGTATGAACATGAATTAAATCTATTTTAAACAACAAACATGATGGATTTAAACGATTAAACCAACATATTTCTCTAAACACAACTAAATTCTTTTAGACAAATAACAAGATCGACGAATAAACAATTATGAACTTAAGCTTAAACTTAACAATATTAACAATTTCTAACAATACATAAACACATGAAACAAATTGAAGAAATAGTTAATTAAATTTCAATTTGAATCTATCAAACATCAAACTAACAAATACACACTTAAACAATAATACAAACATGAAATAAACATGAAAACAACCAATTAAACTTCCATTTTAAAATCTGAAAATTAATTTAACAAACAACACATGAACATGAACTAAAAATTAATTCAAACGATAAACAAAACAAACATTTGTTGATTTTAGATTCGAAAATATCAAAACAAAATACGGACAAAATAAAACTCAAAAACTACTAACCGGATCGAAAGACGAACAACGACCAAACAAACAACGAACTTGACGATGAACTCATGAAGCAGAAGCAGCTGGGGGGCGTGTTTGGACGTAAGCAAAAACAGCTGAAACGCAGCGGGGAAGCAGCCATAGTCGAGCAAGCTTTGAGCTTGACGAGCTTCAATGGCGGATAGGGCTGGACGACGAGGGCAGCGACGGGGACTTGAAGTTGAACAACGAAGCAACAACAGCTGGAGGCGACGAAGAAAACTGAAGCCATAGCAGCTGCGTGTGCAGCAGTTTGTCGAGGATAACGTTAAAAGCAAGCCGCGATAGGTTTTCTCCTCCGTTGGTCGAGGGTTTTTCGGCGGAGAAGAAGATGAAGCAGCGGCGGAGGAGCTGGTCGTGAGGTCTTTTACTGGTGGTCGACGTTGGGCAGCCATGGTTGGAGTTTGGGTGAAGCTTGGAGAAGAAGAAGATGATATGGGGGGGGGGATGGTTTAGCAAATTTTTAGGGTTTTTGGGTTTTGTTTTTTTTTTGTTTTGTTTTGTGTTGTTTGTAAAATAATAGGATGTTGGGTTATGGACTGGGTCGACCCAGTTCGAAATGGACTGGGTCGTAGGGAAGATTGGGCCAATTTTTGGGCCTGTGGCTTGAAATTGAAGAAGAGGCCTAATTCCGACTTTCTTTATATTTTTGCTTTCTTTTCTTCTTTTATTTCTCTAAAACTAAATTATAAAAATACTTAAACTATTATTAAGAATTAAATTAAGTTATAAAAGCGCAAATTAACTCCCAATAATAATTAACGCACAATTAAGTAATAATTAAGCATAAAATTGTATATTTGGACATTAAATGCTAAAAATGCAAACGATGCCTATTTTTGTAATTTTTAATTTTTGTAAAACAAATTTAATTACTAACAATTGTAGAATTAAATCCTACATGCAAAATGCGACATATTTTTGTATTTTTTTATTAATTTAGCAAATAAACATGCACAGACAAATACAAATAATTATTCAAAATATCACAAAATTGCACACCAAAGAAAAATCATTTTATTTTTGAATTTTTTGGGAGTACATATAAGGCAAAAATCACGTGCTTACAGCTTCCCCTCTTTGCCCGGAGACACGAAGGGTTTTCGTGCAAAGATAAAGCGAGCGATTTTTGCCCATCCGAGTACTCCGTTAAAGCATTTTTTGAAAAAGATTTGACCGAACCTTTGCTTCAAAGGTTTCCTACATATCCTGGGCTAAACAGGAATCAGGTCAATGTAGTTCGGGAAATTTTGGTAGCTGGGACTACCGTGGGACTGCATTGTTACTGTTGTTGCATGCTATTACCACTGCTTACCGATCTCCTTGTTACACCATGCTTAAAAGAAAACAAGAAGCTAGGCTAGAGTACAATTTGTTTTTGTTGCCTTGCTTCCTTGTCTGCTTGCATTTCTTCCGGTGCTTTTCTTCTTTTGACACATGTACTTGAGTTTGTACTGTGACCTCTTGTTGCAACCTTCTATTTCCCGGTGCCGGGGAATTTTATTGTTTCCTGCTGGGGCTTCCTATTGTAACCCTCTGTTTTATTGTCCTATGACTTGATCTTGAAATGTATGCCTCTGTTATCTGGGCGGGCTCCCAACTTCACTACTTGAAAATTAAAGACTTGAAATGTATGCCTCTGTTATCTGGGCGGGCTCCCAACTTCAATGCTTGAAATGTAAAGACTGAAATATGTGCCTCTGTTGTCTGGGCGGGCTCCCAACTTCGACGCTTGAAATATAAAGACTGAAATGTATGCCTCTGTTATATGGGCGGGCTCCCAACATCAACAACAACTTTTAAAAATAAGGGTCATTCCTCTCTTCAGGCGGGCTCCTGACTTCAAATACACAACTTTTAAAATAAACGTCTTTCCTCTCTTCAGGCGGGCTCCTGACTTCAATAACAACTTTGAAAATAAATCGCCATTCTTCTCTTCAGGCGGGCTCCTAACTTCAACCAATACATCGCCATTCCTTTCTTTAGGTTGGCAAGATTTCAACAACTTTTAACAACGCCTTTCCTCTCTTCAGGCGGGCTCCTGACTTCAACAACAACTTTGAAAATAATCGCCGTTCCTCTCTTCAGGCGGGCTCCTGACTTCAACCATTTTTTTTCAATTCACACTTCTTCTTTTTTTCAAATTATCCTAGAAGAAAATTTATCAGACGAGATTTTGATCCTAGGAGAAGATTCATCCGACTAAGATTTTATTATATTATCTTGGGAGAAAAATTTCATCAGACCAAGATTTTGACTCTAGGAGATAAATCGTCAGACTAGGTCCATTTTGTTGTGATCTTAGGAGAAAGATTCATCGGACTAAGATTTTATTATATTATCTTGGGAGAAAAATTTCATCAGACCAAGATTTTGACTCTAGGAGATAAATCGTCAGACTAGGTCCATTTTGTTGTGATCTTAGGAGAAAGATTCATCCGACTAAGATTTTATTATATTATCTTGGGAGAAAAATTTCATCAGACCAAGATTTTGACTCTAGGAGATAAATCGTCAGACTAGGTCCATTTTGTTGTGATCTTAGGAGAAAGATTCATCCGACTAAGATTTTATTATATTATCTTGGGAGAAAAATTTCATCAGACCAAGATTTTGACTCTAGGAGATAAATCGTCAGACTAGGTCCATTTTGTTGTGATCTTAGGAGAAAGATTCATCCGACTAAGATTTTATTATATTATCTTGGGAGAAAAATTTCATCAGACCAAGATTTTGACTCTAGGAGATAAATCGTCAGACTAGGTCCATTTTGTTGTGATCTTAGGAGAAAGATTCATCCGACTAAGATTTTATTATATTATCTTGGGAGAAAAATTTCATCAGACCAAGATTTCTATCTTAGGAGAAAATTCATCGGACTAAGATTTGATATCTTATCTTGGGAGAACATTTCATCCGACCAAGATTGTATCGGGAGGGAAGTTCATCAAATTAGGACTTTTTATCCTAAGAAGAAAATGTAAAGATCAATGATTTGAGAAACTTACCTTCGTAATTTCTTCTTTTCTTTTCTCCTTCCTTCGCTCTGCTTTGTTCTTGCTTGCTGGGGATAATACCACTGTGGGAGTCTCCTTTCTTCCCCTCCTTCAAATTCAATTTTTTTTCCAGAATTTATTTTCTCTCAATACTGCTGGGGATAAAAGTGTTATCTTCTTGGGATAACGTTGTTGAGGATAATGCTGCTGGGGAATTTTATCCCTTCAAATCGATGCTTCATTCTTCTGGAAGCTGCTGGGGATGATAATGGCTTTTGTTTTTCTGAGCACAAGTGTCATCCCTTTGTTATGTCTGCTGGGGAACAACTTCTCCATTGAAACTTATTATATTGGGGGTAAAACTGGTTCAAAGACCACTTCCCTTGAGACTGGTGCTATATTCATTCTACCCCGAATGGGTATCTGACTTCCAGAAAATTTTCCAAATGAAAGGAAAATTTTCTGCCCCAGTTTGACAGTCTCCCTTATGGCATGCATTTCTGTAATCAATGCCATTTACTTTATCTGTTTCAAATTAAACAAAATTTGTTAGTTTAAAACACGGTGGTTGGTTGTGATACTCCTACTGTGGATGACTTTCCTTTTCTCCTTCCTTGCTCTGCGTTCCACAACTTGTTGGGGATGATATTATTTGCTGGGAATGATCCCTTTTGCTGGGGATATCCCTCTTCTTTTGTGGCACAACTCGGTAACTGGCATTTCCCTGACCTTTTAGTCTCATATGAATTTCCCAAATCATGCTCATTGCTCTCCTTGATTTGTCCACGGGCTTTGGCCTTGAGGTTTAATAACCTTTGATTTCGGCAAGGATATCCCTCTTGACACTCGTCAATCCTTTTGTCAATTCCCTTTTGCTGGGGATATCTTTCTTGACACTAGCCTTGTGCTTGTTCCTTGCTGACTATATCACTTGGATGTACTAGCCAGATCTTATCTTGGAAAGCTGATGGCCTATTTTGAAGTCATTTCCCACTGGTTCTGACCAAACAGACTCTACTGGGGAAATTTCTATGAAAGGAAAAGATAAAAGGAAACAGAATAAAAGACAACGGAAAAAATGACTCTTTAATAAAAGAAACTATAAATAAAAACCTATCAAACGCAAATACCGACTCTAATGGTCATGACATGCACATGTGGCCTATCCTCTGCCATCAATCATTTTTCAAGACCTTCAATTGGCAATTCCCCATCTGATTCTCAATCTTATTCGACTTGTAGTGCCCAAAAGGTTTTCACTATCAAGTCTCTCTCATTTTGGTTTTTCTCTCAGCTTTCATCGCCTTATGGTTCCTGTGAAGGTTTTCACCGATAATACTCTCTCATTTATATCACTTTCCAGCTGGGGATTTGGAGTGTTGTTGGTATGACTCTCTCTGCTGGTGATTAGAGTCCTTTCTGTTGTGGAACAGAGTGTTATGTTCACCGGTAAGACTCTCATTTGTCTGACTTGGCATCTTTTGCAGACTGGTCAGAAGGTCTTTCTTTGGACCGTAATGTGGTTTTTTGGATAGGCTTAGAAAGAAAGGGTATTAAAGACTCAAAAACAAATCAAATTTGGGGTTCAAAATTACAACCTTCGAAATCATATTTGTTTACAACCAGCGCAACCTTTGACCCGGCTTCTTGCTTGGGGATTATTTATTATTATATATATTTTTTAAATTTTTTGTTACACTATGCACACCATGCACACTATGCATACTATGCACCCTATGACCGAGCCGTGAGGCGCCTACGTATCCTCTTTGAGGAATCAGGTCAAACGTAGTTCCCAATTCCTCTTTTTTCTTCTAACTTTCTTTTGTTTGTTTTTTTTGTTATCATTTTTCTCTTCTTTTCCTTTTTTCGTTTTTTTTTGATTTTTTTTTCTTTACCTTCCAGGCTCGTATTTCCTAGTCGTTGCTATTGATTCCGAACGAGGGGTATGAAAGAAAATAGGCTCAAAGGGGGGTAACGAAGGATAAAGTGTTTAGATAGCAGAACAAAATGCCTTCGTCATTCCAGTCATCAAAACATGCCAAATGCAAATAACACAATTGATCATAGATTTATAGTCTCTTCCGATGGTGCTGGACTTGACAATTATGTTAAACACTTGCTTTTTCATTTGTCATTTCTAAAGCACTGCTGGGCGACACTCTCACTCTCATTCTCATGAACGACCCTCATGCCAATTTGGCGAACCCTGCATTTAACGGTTTTCTTTATGTTTAACTTGCCCCAGTTCCACATGACTCGGGCTTCAAATAATCTCAAACCGTTCTTATTTCCTTTAAATGCTTTAATCACCTTCCGAGGGTTTTATGATTAACTTGTAAGATTAGGCCCAAATTGTGCGCGCATGTCATGTCACTAGAATCGGCGTTGAATAGAAGCAAAACAAAAGGGTAAAGAAAACTAAACAAAGAAGATGAAAAAGACTGCAATTTGCTTTTAGACAATAGGTAGAACCGTTTAAACGACAAAATAAACAGTTACAACCCTAAAACTAAACCAGATAACACCACATTAGGTACTAGACAAATAAAAGGATAAGGGGGTTTGACCACAAGACAATATCCGAATTACAACCCTGAAATAATCCGGACGAATGAAATGACAACAAAATAAACCACCAAAACTCCTCTCTGGCTGACCAGGAGATGGAGCGCCTTTCCAATTGCCCAATACGGTGTTTTAGCCATCATCATTGCCAAGACCGTTACCAACTTCAATATCATTATCATCAGTTAGCGGGTTTCCGGGATGATTCTAAAATCCCATGTTACCAGGCATCCTTCCCATAAAGTGTGCATCATGATGTGCATGTAAAGGATTCTGCGCGATATTCTGGGTGTCATTACCTTGGATCACAATCAGATTTTCCTGGATCATCCTTTCTATTTCTTTTTTCAAATCCCGACAACTTTCAACATTGTGCCCCTGGGCATTGGAATGGTATTCACACCTTTTAGAAGGATCAAAGCTTCTTGCACGTGGGTCTAGGTGATTTGGAGGAATAGATGCAATCATGTCGTGATGCTTTAACCTCTCAAATAAGCTTTCATAGGACTCTCCTATTGGTGTAAAATTATCTTTCAACCTTCGTTCCCCTTTATACTTATGGCTTGGATGCGGGTTATAGGGCACCTGAAAGTTATGTGGAGGCTTCTGGAGATTTTGTGACGCTCGTGCTCGCCTTCTGGGGCGTTTGGTGGCCAGGCAACATACTGAGGTGGAATAATAGAATGCTGTGGGTTCTTAGGGGGATAATATTGCTCAGGGGATTCATAGATAACTTTAGGAGGCTGTTCATACCTTCGAGATGTTCTCCTAGGACCTTTTCTTGACCCTGATGTCATCATGATTTCTTCAATCTTCTCATTTGTGTCGCAAAAATTATCAGACTCAACCCGGACAGCGTGAGTTGCAGCTTTAAAAACTGCTTGACTTATAATTTTTCCTGTCTTAAGACCATTCTCTATTATTTCTCCCATTTTGATTGCTTCCGAGAAGGATTTGCCAACTGCGGACATCATGTTCTGAAAGTAATCTGGCTCTTGCGCTTGAAGGAAGACAGTTATTAGCTCGTGGTCATCCATGGGTGGCTTAACTCGAGCTGCTTGCTCTCTCCATTTAATGGCATATTCCCTGAAACTTTCACTTGGTTTCTTCTTCAGGTTTGAAAGGGAAATGCGGTCTGGGGCAATGTCGATGCTGTATTGGAACTGTTTGACAAATGCTTGTGCCATGTCGTCCCAGACATACCAGCGAGACGTGTCTTGATCCATAAACCATTCGGAAGCTACTCCCGTAAGGCTTTCCACAAAATAAGCCATCAACAATTCTTCATTTCTTCCCGCACCTCTCAGTTGATTGCAATACCTTTTCAGGTGGGCAATGGGATCTCCATGTCCATCGTACTTTTCAAATTTGGGAGTCTTGAAACCAGGCGGCAAGTGGACATCGGGGAACATACATAGATCTTTGAAGGCAACACTCTTTTGACCAGACAACCCTTGCCTGTTTTTCAACCATTGTTCTAAGTTTTTCACTCTTTGGGTCATTTCTTCTTGTACCATCTTTCGGGCAGGCTCTTCAATCTTTGAAGGAAGATCAAACGAGTACGGGTGGTACTTAGGAGAGTGGTACTGCTCTTGTTGTGTCGCAAATTGTGACTCATGACGAGGCTATCCTTGCCCACTGGCCCATGCTTGACACACTCCGGTCATTTGCTGTTTCAGTATTCTATTTTTTCCCGGCACAGTAGACTCTTGTTGAACCCTCTAAACAAACCGACCAACTCAACTTTCTTCACAATTCAAAACAAAACATGTTAGAATTGACTCAGTCGGTTCTTATTACTAGCAACATCTTTTTCCCTTTTTATCGATTTTTTTTTAATTTTTTTTCATTTTTTGTTGTGGTCGAATCTTATGGAGATTGCCTACGTATCATGACCTCGCATGAATCGGACCTTGCGTAGTTCGGACCAATAAAAGATAAGCAATACTAATCATTTTTTTTCAATTTTCATATTGGGTTTCAAAGGTTTAAAAATGACCTACAAACTTGAAAATCAAACGACCCACATATTATAATCAAAAGTTTTACAAACTCCAAAACAAACGGGCTTCCTTTCTCCGTTTGACAAATGCAACCAAACGGTTATTTTTGCAAATATGGCCATTTCCAAATTTCACATGAATTTTGAGGCCGGGGAGGATTATTTTGACACTTTACAAACTTGTCCGTTCTTTTACGAAAATAGCCTTTCGACAACTGAAAGATACTCTAAGGCTATTTCGGCAAGAACGGTTTAAGACACGGCCGAAGCTGGCTCGGCTTATTTTGACCAAAAATCCAAACGGTATTCACATGACCGTCGACTCTTTGTTTTTTTTTTTCAAATTTCAATGAAAATGTGGTGTTGCAACACGGCCCTTCAGTGCCTCGGGGACGAAGATTTTTTTAAGGCTGTGTGGGTCAACTGGACCAAATTTTAAAAAATGACCCAAAGGTGGCTGTTTATGCAAAGTCAGCCTTCCGGCGTCCCTTTCGGGAACATTCGGCTATGTCTTGATAAAACAGCGTCACCCGACTTCTTTATGACAAAATTAAAATTTGACATATTTTTTTTGGCTATTTTGTTTTAGCAAAAAGTGGAGGCTGGACACTGCCCGACTTATTTATGAAAAAAATTAAAATTTTGACATGTTTTTTATTTATTTATTGGTTTTTGGCTATTTTAGCAAAAATGGGGGTTGGACCCGATGAGGGTTGCCTACGTATCTCACATCCGGTGAGAATCAAACCCGCGTAGTTCGGGCCATTAACCGAACTATTTTAAAACAGGACTTTTTTTTTCAGCAACAAATAACAAAACCACTTTCAAAACACGACTCTTTTCATTTTCATTTTGAATTTTTCAGAAACAAATAAATAAAACTATTTTAAAAGTAAGATTCTTTTTCATTGTCATTTTCAGGGGAAGACAAACTATTTTCCTTTATATATATATATATATATATATATATATATATATATATATATATATTATTTTTTTTGAAAAATAAGACAAAACAACGATTTTATTTTTTTTCTTTCTATTTTTCTTTGCTTTTATTAAAACAAACTAATAAACATTTTTTTTTTCATTTTCTCAAAATTTCGGCGGAGTTTTGACAGTATTTGGGCTTTATTTTTTTTTAAAAAAAATAAACAATCAATTCCCTAACCGCTATTTTTTTCAATTTCAAAATATTATTCCTGATATTCAAAAGTCAGTCAACACAAAAGTCCGAATCAAATAAATGCGCAAATAGCAGCAAGTAAGATGCATCAGGATGGTCATTTTCATTTTTTGGTACACCTGTCCTAGACAGACCCAACCCCTGTGTTGAGCCTCCAAAGTCAAATGCACGTGATGCAAACAAACGTTCCTACTAGGGATCCGGCATGAAGCTGAGTTATTCTAAGTGAAAAACCTGAGGCATATTGTTCTAGCCCTGGCTTACCCAAGTGGACAGCTTGAGCCGAAATGGGGGCAACGTACCGGGAGCACGAAAGTCTGCCCGGCCTAGTTACTTGTCCCAACTTCGTCTTATTTGGTATGACTTCTAACAGAAAGGTGGGCCACGCGCACGTGTACACCATAAATTCAGAAGACTCAGAAAGAAGAAGGGTTTCGTAGCAGTTTTATATACACAATTCAGATAATATTAAAGCGGTAAAAGCATCATTTAGCACATTAAGCATATATCATGTAAAAATCAGATAATAAATAAAGCCAACTATAACAGTTATTTTAAGCTTGAATTCTTGAACCCTGAACTAGTGGTTCTGAGTTTTGTCCCCAGCAGAGTCGCCAGAGCTGTCGCACCTCCTTTTTCCGCCCCCGCGAGGGTGCAAGGGAGTTTTCTCCAATTAAAGGACAGTCGAAACGGGATTTGTTTGTTTGTTTCAGAGTCGCCACCTGGGAATTTTAAGGCGTCCCAAGTCACCGGTTTTAATCCCTGAATCGAGGAGAATATGACTCTGTCTATTTAACAGTCTGCGCACCAGAAATCCGGATAAGGAATTCTGTTAACCCGGGAGAAGGTGTTAGGCATTCCCGAGTTCCGTGGTTCTAGCACGGTCGCTCAACTGTTATATTCGGCTTGATTATTTTGATTTGTAAAATACATTTTTATTGCATGATTTTATTGTTACCGCTTCTATTTAGATTTAAAGACCCTTCTTTGAATCGAATCACGCGTACGTGTATCCGTTTTATATATTATATATATTTTAACGTGAAAAATCGTGTCACGCGTACGTATACACAATGATATTGATAATATAATAATTATTATAATTATTTTCGAAATTATGCTTTAATAAAATCAAGAACATTCGCCCCTTTTGTATAATTAAGTAGTGAACCTCACATCTCGGGTTTTTATGAAATTAATAATGATATTCTCCGAGGAATCCCTTTTATTAAATATTCGATCGAAGTTGCGCGAACGCATAATCCGAATTGCTTTTAGAAATATAATCAGGTTACGCGAACGTATCCCTAATCACAAAAATATTCTTGATAAGGTTCTCTACAAATTGTTATTATGTGTTGACCGCGAGCCTTGTTTTACACATATGAATCATATACCTCAAATTTTAAAGAATTAATGACGTGAAAAAGAAAACAGACAATATGTATCTAAAACTAACATTTTTTCGTGGATACAACATTTGGATGTCCATAAATCGAATCGTGTATAAAATTGGGAAAGAACTTAAAATGATAAACAAATTAATAGTTTCCGCAGAATCTTCATTGTTTCATTTAAGGCGAACTCTTCTTATATATATCTTTTACATAAAATGCCACGAATCGTTTATAAATCCCATGTCCTTCTCATGTATTTGTTTTAGTCCAAAGTTGCAATGGTTTGGTTAATTTTTGCAATGGAAGATAAGAGTCAAGTTGATAAGAAAGAGAACTATTATACAAATTGATTCAATAAAATTACATCACATGCAATAGAGTTGTACGTTTGAACCATTCCTAATATTCTAAACTCGTAACGAGCTGTATCAACTCACCTTCCACATATGATTATATATATACTCATCATCATGCCATATATGAACATACAACTTATATCAATCTAAACCAAAATCAGATTTTTTTACAAGATATACTAATAATGTAATTTCTTGATACTTCCATTCTACTTTACATTTAGCTAACAATATTACGAGATGTAATTAATGACCCATTTTATGCCATGTTCCCTACCTTGGTATTTTAATCATGACTTCACTTAATGAAAATTCCGAAATAGATGATATTATTACAACACTTAAACGAATTTTAAGAGGTAACAATTATCTTATATTCATTACGCCAAACGTACTACTATATTAATCAACTGAAACAAAAACCAAATTTTTAACTAATGAACTTGAACGAATGGAAAACAGAATTATAATTCCCGAACTTCATTAATTTGTCATGTTGAAGCTTTTCGTGACATGAATTTACAGATATGTACCTGATATTGGAAGCAAAAGAAAATGAAGATGAGAATCAGCAGCAGTAATAACAGTACAACAGCAACAACTGCCCAGCAACAGTAACAACCCAGTAACAGACCGGTGGAGTAGTAATCCCAAAAACAAAAGCTTTAAGCTTTGAATGAAACAACAACCATTAATACTAATTTCAAACAAAGAAAGAAAGCAAAAGATTTTTTAGTTTTTATTTTTATTTTTGAAAGCTTAAATATTTTTCGGAATTTTTCTTTCTCTTAAATGTTCAGCCCTTTTTTCTTCTCTCTTTTTCTTCTCAGATTCGTGTGTATTTTTTCTTGTCTCTCCCCCTTAAATCTGATTTCAAGACTTCATATATATAACACATCCCATAAACCTTTCAATTAATTAAAATCCATACTTTTTCTCTACCCAACCCATTATCTTCCCACTCATCCCCATTACATTAAATAAACATATCACACCACCCCATTATATTTTGTCCCCCATGCCTAACATAAAATAATGCAAGATTCCCCCCACTAAATTTTGTCTTGTCCCCCCTTTATATTAAATAACCATATCACAACCCACCCCATTTTATTTTGTCCCCCATGCTTCAAATAAACAATTACAAAATATACAATTCCTAAACTACCCCTCCGACCTTATTGCAAATTACTACTTTACCCCCGAAAGTACTATAAATTACCAAACTACCCATCAGCTATAACACATCATTTAATCAAACTTAACCAAAATATAGACAATATGATTAATTTCTAACAATGTTCAAACAACAAATTTCATGAACATGATTTCTTCAACATTTCAACAACAAAGCACATGAACATGATTTCAACAACATTTCAACAACAAATCACATGAACACAAATTGAACAACAAAGAACAACTAAAATTTGATTGAACAATATTTTAGCAACAAACAATCCTATTTTCGGATTCAACAACAACAACAAACAAGTATATTTTGATTTCTAAATTCAATAATATTGAACTTAAAATCAACTACTCTAACAACATTACAACAACAATTCCTATATTAAACTTTATGAGACAAATTCAAGAAATAATCACAAATGGTAAACAAGAAATCAAGCTATACAAATTTCGGATTCAAGAACAATCAAACAAAGTATGAACATGAATTAAATCTATTTTAAACAACAAACATGATGGATTTAAATGATTAAACCAACATATTTCTCTAAACATAACTAAATTCTTTTAGACAAATAACAAGATCGACGAATAAACAATTATGAACTTAAGCTTGAACTTAACAATATTAACAATTTCTAACAATACATAAACACATTAAACAAATTGAAGAAATAGTTAATTAAATTTCAATTTGAATCTAACAAACATCAAACTAACAAATACACACTTAAACAATAATACAAACATGAAATAAACATGAAAACAACCAATTAAACTTCCATTTTAAAATCTAAAAATTAATTTAACAAACAACACATGAACATGAACTAAAAATTAATTCAAACGATAAACAAAACAAACATTTGTTGATTTTAGATTCGAATATATCAGAACAAAATACGGACAAAATAAAACTCAAAAACTACTAACCGGATCGAAATGACGAACAACGACCAAACAAACAACGAACTTGACGATGAACTCACGAAGCAGCAGCAGCTGGGGGGCGTGTTTGGACGTAAGCAAAAGCAGTTGAAACGCAGCGGGGAAGCAGCCATAGTCGAGCAAGCTTTGAGCTTGACGAGCTTCAATGGCGGATAGGGCTGGACGACGAGGGCAGCGACGGGGACTTGAAGTTGAACAACGAAGCAACAGCAGCTGGAGGCGACGAAGAAAACTGAAGCCATAGCAGCTGCGTGTGCAGCAGTTCGTCGAGGATAACGTTAAAAGCAAGCCGCGATTGGTTTTCTCCTCCGTTGGTCGAGGGTTTTCCGGCGGAGAAGAAGATGAAGCAGCGGCGGAGGAGCTGGTCGTGAGGTCTTTTACTGGTGGTCGACGTTGGGCAGCCATGGTTGGAGTTTGGGTGAAGCTTGGAGAAGAAGAAGATGATATGAGGGGGGCAGATGGTTTAGCAAATTTTTAGGGTTTTGTTTTTTTTTGTTTTGTTTTGTGTTGTTTGTAAGATAATAGGATGTTGGGTTATGGACTGGGTCGACCCAGTTCGAAATGGACTGGGTCGTAGGGAAGATTGGGCCAATATTTGGGCCTGTGGCTTGAAATTGAAGAAGAGGTATAATTCCGACTTTCTTTATATTTTTGCTTTCTTTTCTTCTTTTATTTCTCTAAAACTAAATTATAAAAATACTTAAACTATTATTAAGAATTAAATTAAGTTATAAAAGCGCAAATTAACTCCCAATAACAATTAACGCACAATTAAGTAATAATTAAGCATAAAATTGTATATTTGGACATTAAATGCTAAAAATGCAAACGATGCCTATTTTTGTAATTTTTAATTTTTGTAAAACAAATTTAATTACTAACAATTGTAGAATTAAATCCTACATGCAAAATGCGACATATTTTTGTATTTTTTTATTAATTTAGCAAATAAACATGCACAGACAAATACAAATAATTATTCAAAATATCACAAAATTGCACACCAAAGAAAAATCATTTTATTTTTGAATTTTTTGGGAGTAATTCTCATATAAGGCAAAAATCACGTGCTTACAACTAATACCCGACTGGGCTGCGAAATATCTAACCTCACGAACCGATTAGCCAAGGCCTGAATATCAACTGCAAGAGGCCTCTCCCCAACTGGAATGTATGTTAAACTCCCCATACTCACCGCCTTCCAGCTCAAAGCATCGGCCACCACATTGGCCTTTCCCGAATGGTACAAAACAACAATATCATAATTCTTTAGCAACTCCAACCACCTCCGCTGCCTCAAATTGAGATCCTTCTGCTTGAACAAGTGCTGGAGGCTACGATGATTAGTAAACACCTCACAAGACACACCATACAATTAATGCCTCCAAATCTTCAACGCCTGAACAATGGTAGTCAACTCTAAATTATGAACGTGGTAGTTCTTCTCATGGGGATTCAACTGAAGAGAAGCATAAGCAATAACTCTACCCTCCTGCATTAATACACACCAATACCAACTCTCGAAGCATCACAATACACGATATACAAACCTGAAGCTGATGGCAAAACTAACACTGGAGCTGTGGTCACTCTCCTCACACTCGTCCGACCATACAAATGAAGCACCCTTCTGAGTCAACTTGATCAAGGGCAATGCGATAGATGAGAATCCCTGAACAAACCGACGATAATAGCCCGCCAAACCAAGAAAGATGCGAATCTCTGTGGCTAAGGACGACCTAGGCCAACTCTGAACCACCTCTATCTTCTTTGGATCAACTTGAATACCCTCGCTGGACACCACGTGCCCCAAGAAAGCCACTAAACTAAGCCAAAACTCACACTTGGAGAATTTTGCATAAAGCTTCTTCTCCCTCAATCTATACAATACAACTCTCAAATGCTCAACGTGCTCATCCTGACTACGCGAATACACCAGAATATCATCAATGCAGACTATAACAAACGAGTCAAGATAAGGACAGAACACGTTGTTCATCAAATGCATGAACGCTGCTGGGGCATTGGTCAGCCCAAAGGACATCACTAAGAACTCATAATGACCATATCAGGTTCTAAAAGTTGTCTTAAGAATATCTGTGTCCTTGATCTTTAACTAGTGATAACCTGAACGGAGATCAATCTTGGAGAACACTCTCGCTCCCTGAAGCTGTTCGAATAAATCATCAATGCGAGGCAAATGATACTTATTCTTGACTGTTACTTTGTCAATTGCCTATAATCAATGCACATCCTTATAGTGTCATCATTCTTCTTCACAAAGAGAACCAGCGAACCCTAAGGCGACACACTAGGCAGAATGAACCCCTTATCAAGGAGTTCCTAAAGTTGCTCCTTTAACTCCTTCAACTCCTCTGGTGCCATACGATACGGCGAAATAGAAATGGGCAGAGTGCCCAGCACCAGGTCAATACCAAAATCAATATCCCTGTCCGGTGGCATGCCCGGTAGGTCTGCGGGAAGCACATCGGGAAAATCCCTCACAACTGTAACAGAATCAATACTGGGAGTCTCTGCACCAACATCCTTCACAAAGGCTAGATACGAAAGACAACCCTTCCCATCTATATGCTGGGCCATCAGAAATGAAATCACCCTACTAGGGACATAATCAGTCAAACCTCGCCACTCGATCCATGGCACACTCGGTATAGCCAATGTCACTGTCTTAGCATGATAGTCCAGAATAGCACGACACAGAGAAAGCCAATCCATCCCCAAAATAAAATTGAAATCCACCATACATAATAATAAAAGATCTATTCGGGTCTCCAGGCCCCCAATAGTCACCACACACGACCGGTACACACGGTCTATAACAATAGTATCGCCTACTGAAGTAGATACATGAACATGTGAAACAAGAGACTCACGGGGCATATCCAAATAATGGGCAAAGTATGATGACACATAAGAAAAGGTGGAACTGGGATCAAATAATACAGAGGCATCTCTGTGGCAGACTGAAACAATACCTGAAATTATGGAATCAGAAGCAGCATCATCTGGTCTACCTGGGAGGGCATAGAAATGATCCTGACCACCACTTGATCGACCTCCCCCTCTAGGGCGACTCCTAGCTGATTGACCCCCACCCCTAGCTGCTTGGGTGGGTGGTGAAGTGACTAGAACTGAAGTCAAGGGCTGACCCCTCTACTGAGATGAACCCTCAAGAAGACGAGGACACTACCTCTACATATGCCTAAACTCTCCATACTTATAACAGCTCCTCGGTGCTAGAGATAGGGACTGAAGGGAACCCCTGGCACCGGAATGACTAGTAGAAGGACCTAGCATGGAAGAACCCTGAACTGATGGAGTACGGGACAAACTCTAGGCTGGAAGGGCACTGAGTAATGAATGGCCCTAATGAGAACTATGAGAACCATGACCCGATGATGCCTCACGATAACATGGGCGAGCTGACTGAGCCTGCCTGAATGGACAGCCTCTGTCGTGCTGAAACTGAACCCTCGAAGGAGCACTACCAAAGCTAACAGATCCTCGAAGTCTCTTGGCCTCCCTCTCCCCTAGCTTCTGGTGACGAACCAACTCAATCTCACAGGCGATGTCAACAACCTCCTTGAAAGTAGCACCTGACACCCGCTCCCTAGTCATGAGAATCTGAAGCTGATATGTGAGGCCATCAATGAACCTCCTGATCCTCTCTCGATCTGTGGGAACCAACCAAACCGCATGACGAGCTAACTTAGAGAACCGCATCTCATGTTGTGTCACAGTCATCTCTCCTTGAAGCAACTACTCGAACTGTCTGCGCAGTTCCTCTCGGCGAGACTGTGGCATATACTTCTCTAGAAAGAGAACAGAGAACTGCTGCCAGGTAAGGGGCGCTGCACCAACAGGCCTATGCCTCTCATAAGCCTCCCACCAAGTAAAGGCAGTCTCAGAAAACTAAAAGGTAGTAAATGCTACACCACTTGTCTCTAGAATACCCGTTGTACAAAGTATCCTCTGGCACTTAACCAAGAAACCTTGGGCATCCTCGCCCTCTACACCACTGAAAGTCGGAGGCTGGAGTCTACCAAACCTGTCTAGTCGATGTTGCTCGTCATCCGGCATAACTGGTACTACATACTCCTGAGCTGGTGTAACCGGCTGGGCTGGAGGTGCCCCAGGTATCTGAAGTCCCTACACAACCTGCTCAGGTGTGCGAGCAACGGGAGTGTGGGTGCCTCTCCCGGCTTGAGAAATAGTTGCGGCCATAGTAACTGAGACTGTCTGAGCCAAACCGGTACACACTGATAGAATCTGAGCTAAAGCCTCCTGAAGGTCTGAAATCACAATAGGCATAGCTGGTGCCTGAGCTGGTGCTGGTGGAGCATCTATAACTAGGACCTGATCCTGAACTGGGGCAGCTAGTGGATCTGCAGGTGCTGCCCTAGCTGCCACAATGGCCTCGACCGCGTCCTCGGCTTCTAGTAGCCCCAGCTGGTAGTACTAGTGGTCGTCCATCCTACCAGGTGCTACCACAACGGCCCTGACCGCATCCTCGGCCTCTAGTGGCCCCAACTGGTGGTATTGGTGGTCGTCCATCCTGCCCGGTAGTGCGTGTCCTCACCATCTGTGAGAGAATGGGATAACAGAAGTTTAGTACTAGGATCAACAGATTCGCACGATAAGAATTTCAAGAATATGAAGTTTTTCCTAAAGGTTCTGCAGCCTCCCGAGGATAAGTACAAATGTTTCCGTACCTATAACCGAGACTCTACTAAACCGGCTCATGACTCGCGAGACTTATGTAACCTAGGCTCTGATACCAACTTGTCACGACCCCAAAATACCCTGTCGTGATGGCGCTTATCACATTACTAGGCAAGTCGACCCAACATTAATCACAACCCTTTTTCTTTTATAAAACCATTTTCTAACACAGGTTAAATCTCAATTTTACATAGGAAATGTATAAAACAACTATAAATGTGCGTATATCAATAAAATAGTAAACCAACACAACCCAAACATCTAGTGTCACGAGTCTAGAGCTTCTAAATATACAACTGACTGTCTAATACATTATAAGTCTAAAATGAAGAAAAGAACAAGATAGGGAGGAGGAAAGTAGGGTTGCGGACGCCATGCATCCACCTTGCAGTCTCTGAGAAACTCTGATAATGCTGAGGACCCTCACTCTGCCACTCGGGCACCTGGATCTGCACATAAGGTGCAGGGAGTAACGTGACTATGCCAACTCAGTAAGTAACTAAAGTAAATAAGGTCTGAAAGCAGTGACGAGCAATTAAATTCATATAAAGGAGTAAACAACAGAATAACAGATCAATCTCCACAGTTTAAAAACCAGTCTCGTCATAAAATCTTCAGTTTCAATTGGAATACTAGAAATCATTTACTTAGCAATTTTTCAACAGAGGCTTTATTTTAAAAGAACAGTGAAATCAGTGAAAATATCGTATATGGTCCCCTCAGGCAAGGTAACACTCAGAATATGGCCTCTCGATCAGCCTCTCAGTCACTTGTGACTCAGCTCTCGTCACTCAGTACTCACTCTCAGCACTCAGGCTTAACAATATCTCATAATAGTAATAATCATAGTAACCGCTGCGGCGTGCAGCCCGATCCATAATTTATAGTCGACTATGCTCATTGGGGTGTACAGACTCCGGAGGGGCTCCTATAGCCTAAACATCATATCGATGTGATACACAGCCCGATCCGATATATATATCGCTGCGACGTGCAGCCGGATCCATATAAGTATCGATGTGGCGTACAACCCGATCCATAATATATATATCCTCACCATTAGGTCCTCAAACTCTCTTAGTCAACCACACAGCCACTCGGGCATAATAGTAGAAATTAGGGAACTCAGTCCGAACATTTCTCACATTTTAAGAAGTACAATGATAAAACTAGTTTTAAACAATAAAAAGGTAAAACATGACTGAGGATGTGCTTTCAAACAAATAGATTGAGGAAAAACAGTAAAAATCCCTACAAGTGCACGCCCACACGCTCATCACCTAGCATGTGCGTCTCCTCATTTATCAAAACAATTCGAAATATCGGGGTTTGTACCCTCAGTTCCAGATTTACAACGGTTACTTACCGCAAACCAGATGAAAATACTACTCCGCGACGCCTTTGCCTTTTGTCGCGGTCTCAACTCGCATTGAATCTACCCAAAATCAGAATCATAACATTAGAATACTCTAAAGGATCGAAGCCCAAGAGAAAATAATCAAATTATACCAAAAATCCCAAAATTGGCCAAACCCGACGCCCAGGCCCATGTCTCGAAACTCGATAAAAATCACGTCAATGGAATCCTTATCCTCCCACGAGTTCATACATACCAAGAACACCAAAATCTGACCACAAATGGCCCCTCAAATCCCTAGATTAAAGTCTCAAGTTTCCAAGACCTAACTCCCCGATTTAGGCTTCAAATTCCCCAAATTTCATGTTTAATTAGGTAGAAATCGCAATAGGATCAAGTATTAAGTCCAAAATTCTTACCTCCAATAAGTTCTCCTTGATTCCCTCTTCAATCTCTCTCAAAAAGCTTCAAAACACAGTAAAAAATGGTGAACTTAGCAAAAACTTGCGAAAATGGCCTTTTAAACATTCTGCCCAGCGATCAGAAGTCCTTCTTCGCGAACGCGGTCAAAGCCTCGCATTTGCGAAGTATAAAAATTCCATTGACCAAAATTCTCCTATGCGAACGCGACCGCATCATCGCGAACGCGATGCCTCAGCCTCACCAACCATCGCGAACGCGGTCACGCATCTCGCGAACGCGATGCTTCCCATTCTAACCCTTCGTGAACGTGGGGGACCCTCGTGAACGCGAAGGCCAAATCTGATGCCTCCCTTCCTGACCCTTCGCGAACGCGAAGAATAAAATGCCTGCAACAACTGAAACCAAAATCTGCAACTTTTCTTTAACTTAAAATGGTCTGTTCAAAAACTCACCCGAGGTCTTAGGGACCCCGACCAAACATGCCAACATATCCCATAACCTCGTTCAAACTTTTTCATACCTTCAGAACGCCCAAAACAACATCAAAACACAAAAATTACACCGGATTCAAGCCTAAGAATTTCAAAAACTTCTAAATTTTGCTTTTGATCAAAAACCCAACAAAACCACGTCCGAATGACCTGAAAGTTTGCACACACATCCCAAATGACACGACAGACTACTATAACTCTCGGAATTCCATTCCGACCCCTAAATCAAAATCTCACCTATCAACCGGAAAACGCCAAAAATCCAATTTCGCCAATTCAAGCCTAAATCTACTCCGGACCTCCAAAACACGCTCCGATTATACTCCTATGTCCCAAATCATCTTCCAAAGCTATCCGAACCATCAGAATTCACATCCAAACCCTCTAACATATAAGTCAACATCATTTCCAACTTAAGCTTCCTCAAAAGAGACTAAGTGTCTCAAACCTTACCAAATTTTTTCCGAACCCGAACCAACCAACTCGATCACATATAGAACCGATATACAAAGCAATAAGAAGTAGAAATGAGGGAAACGAAGTGGTAACCCATGAGACGACTGGTAGGGTCATTACACGCTACTATCCTTTCATAATGAACATATTGTACTATATTATATTTTGTTGTATTAGTTTGATGAATGATCATTTCATGATCTCATGCATCAGTAATATAAAGAATAAACTTGCAATATTACAAAGAAAAATAAGGTAAGAGATAGAATTATTAAATAAAAAGGTAGAGTAGATGATAATATATAGTAATTATTTAATAATAAAGAAGGGTACAATGAGTGAAAAAAATAAGGTAATGACGTGATGTCAAACATCTACCATGGATTCTTCTAGATTGAGCTAAGAGAGATCGGAGCTTAGAGAGAAGAATAGAGAAGATGAGAAGTGTTTTTTCACTGTTGCATTGATTAACTGCCTATACACATACATATACAGTGAAGTCTAACTAACTCTAACTAACTTCTAATTACATAACTAACAACTAACCTAACAGACTACTTGCCAGCTAAGTGACAACTGGCTTCTACATTTATGTGACACCTTTAACACTCCCCCTCAAGTTGTGTAATGTGAATGGATTGAACATTAACAGCTTGGATAATAAGAATTCATGTTGCGCCTTTTCTAAACCTTTAGTTAAAATATATGTCAATTGCAAATTTGTGGGCACATGTTCTGTTTGTATAAGCCCTTCTTGTATCTTCTCCCTAATGAAGTGACAATCGATTTCTATGTGCTTCATTCATTCATGATAGATAAGATTAGCAGCAATTTGTAGTGTTGTCTTGATATTAAAATACAGTTTAACAGGCAACTCCAACTTCACCTTCAATTCCTTACATAGTCCAATGAGCCAAACTATTTCAGCAATTGTATTGGCCATGATTCTGTACTTTGCCTCTGTTGAACTTCTTGACACTGTATTTTGCTTCTCTGATTTTCAAGAGCTTAAGGAATCTCCCAGCTTTACTATAAATCCACAAACGGACTTTTTGTCATGGGACAAGTGGCCCAATCTGCATCACAATAAACTGTGAGCTATGAGGAAGGCTTAGAAGATAACAAGATGCCCAAACCAGGTGCATCTTTCAAGTACTTCACCACCCTTCGAGCCCCTTCCATGTGTGATGTCTTTGGTCTATACATAAATTTACTCAGGTTCTGTATTGTGTAGCTTATATCTGGCAGAGTCATTGTTAGGTGGAGTAGCTTCCCTACCAATTTCTGATAGCAAGTGGGATCAAACAACAACTCATTAGCATTGTCCTTAGCCTTATAACTGTGATAAAATTTTGCACTGGTAAACCTTTGATTGACCTCCATGGGTGTGCCAGCAGGCTTAGAACCATCCAATCCTAAGTCTGTAATAAGATCTAGTGCAAAATTTCTTTGACATACTAGTATTCCATTTGTACTCCTTGCAATTTCAAGACCAAGGAAGTACCTCATCTCCCCAGATCCTTGATCTTGAAATGTTGATGAAGCATGAGCATTGCTACATGAATGAGACTGGGAGAAGAACCAGTGACGAGGAGGTCATCTACATAAACAAAGATAAGAAAGAGTTTGTCCTCTAATCGTTGTGTAAAAAGGAAATAATCATGATGGCTTTGAACGAATCCTGAGGAGAGAATTGCTTCACAAAGATTAAAATTCCACGATCAAGAGTCTTGTTTCAAGCCATACAGTGACTTCTGTAGCTTGCATACTTTCTTACACTCCCCTTCTCCTAGAAGACCGGGAGAAGGAACCAAGTAAACATCCTCCACAAGATTACCTTGGAGAAATGCATTGAATACATACATTTGATGTAGCTTCCAACCATGCATTGCAGCTAAAGATACGACAGTCCTTACATTGACCATCTTAACCACATGTGAAAAGGTTTCCTAGCAATCCAACCCCTCTTGCTGAGTATACCCCTTGGCTACCAACCGAGCTTTGTATCTATCCATCTCTCCTTTAGCATAGTATTTGATTCTGAATACCCACTTATAACTGATGGCCTTCTTTTCAGGTAGTAAATCTACTAGCTGCTAAGTATGATTGTCTTGAAGGGCTTGTAGTTTTTGTTGCATAGATGCTATCCACTATGGATCATGAAGAGCCTCCTCATATGAATCAGGTTTCCTTACAGATGAAATGTTGCAAAGAACCTTATAATAAGGGTCTGAAAGTGAAGCATATGATATGTATGCCGACAAAGGGTAAACTGCACCTACCACAACATGTGATAAAGGCTTGGACCCCTTATGGACATAGTCACTAAGCTAACTAGGGGGCTTAGAGGTTCTGCAAGACTTCCTTGTGACTGTAAGTTCACTAGGTCCTGGAGGAATAGTTACCTTTGGTATATTACCATGAGGAGCCTCACCAAGAGTAGGAGAATCAGTAGCAACAACAGGGACCAATAGAGCTATATCATTCTCAGAGACACTAACTGCAGACTCTACTAAATGCAAAGATGGAGAAATGGATGGACTGGAGCGGCAGATACTGGCTCTGGTGTAGATGTAGGATCCAATGCAACTATATCAGTATTGGTGTCAATAACAAAAGGATCATGACAATCATCCCAATACTCCACAAGTTTATGTGGTCTAGACTAGTAGCAAGAGGACTTGAAGGGGAATGCGTCTTCTCTAAATAAAAGATCTCTGCTAACAAAGAACAATTTATTGGCCAAATTGTATAGCCTATTGCCTTACTGAGTGGTAGAGTATCCCATATGTACTGCTGGGATTGCTCTTGCTCCAAATTTGTCACCTTTGGCACCCATATTTGTGGCATAACATAAGCATCCCAGTACCCTTAGGTGTTGTAGATTAGGACTCCTCTCATAGAATGCCTCAAATGGTGATCTTCCTCCTAAGGCAGTGGACGGAACCCTATTAATTAGATAAGCAACATTTTGAACACATGATCCCCAGAGAGTTAGGGGAATGCAACCTTGGTACCCGATGCGTCTTGCTACCTCAAGAAGTTGTCTATGCTTTCGTTCAACAACTCCATTCTGTTTGAGGAGTATGAACACGTGAACTTTGATATACAATTCCTGCACTACCAAACAAATCTGTACAATGTGAGTAAAAGAACTCTGTGCCATTATCACTTCTGAAGACCTTGATTGAACTATCAAACTGTGTCTTTATTAATGACAAAAATCTTTCAGTACGACTGAAACATCACTTTTCAACCTTAACAAGAACACCCAGACCATTATACTACAATCATCTACATGTATAAGGAAAAATCTATGACTATCATGTGCAGGCACCTTATAGGGACCCCATACATCACTATGAACTAGATCAAACAATTTAATAGTTGTACTAGTACTTTGAGGAAAAGGAAACCTAGTTTTCTTAGCTAGAGGACATATGGAATAAGTTTTGTCAATATCTGTTTTGTCCTCCTTACAAATGTTCAATTGCTACAGTATTTTGTGAGGAATATGTCCCAACCTCCTATGGCACAATGTTGCAGATTGAGTCACAACAGCAACCAATGATTGCGGCATCCTGTTCTCTATATTGTTTCTCTAATGGTACAGGTCATTGTACATTTTACTATTCCCCTTCACCTTCCCAATGTGAAGGTCCTGCATCGGAAAAAATCAGGAGAGAAATACATGAAACACTGCAATTCTCTGGTTAGCTTAGCCACTGAAAACAAGTTAAACTTGAAGTCTGGTACACACAACACACCACTGATGTCCCCATAAGCCAATCTATATTTACCTATATGGCTAATAGGCAACTGTTTTCCATCAGGTAAATGTACTAATGAGCCTTGCTTACTATAGTCATTCAAATCAGATAACATTTCAGGAGTAGATACCATATGATCTGTTGCCCCTGTGTCTACTATCTATTTGTATCCTATTTTACTAGCCTTGAAGGAGAAAATACTACCTGCCATGTTGGATGATGTTTCTGAAACATTCTCTTTGCTGAGCATCTGTAAGATTTGACTATACTGTTCTGGTGTGAATATAACAGTGACACCACCTGTAGATCCTTGAGATCGTCCCTGAGACCATGCATCTTGAAACTACACAGTATTGTGAGTTTCTTCCCTCGACATCTGCATGTGATTGTCGTTTCCATGTGTTGTTCCTGCATAAAGATTCCCAAAGCTACAGTCGTACCTGTTTGCCCTCCATTATAGCTTCCTTTAGCTTGGCTTCTGAATCCTCCATGTTTTGTGGCATATTCTCTTTGATGAGAATAACCAGGAACTGTTCCTAGATTACCAATAGATGCTCCTTGATAGGCAGTAGGTTCTCTGTATTTCCTTCTCCTTTTGAAATTTGCCGGATATCCAATGAGCTGGTAACAATTCTTTTTACTATGTCCTTTAATCTTGCAATGTTCACAAAATATACTGCAACTCCTTTTATTCTTCTGGAGTGAACCTACTTTTACTGCTGAACTCCACAATGTTGTAATGTCATTTCCCTCAACTATTGAGTTCCGCCCAGTGTGTGATGAAGTTCCTGAAGTACTCCTTTAATTTTCATCTTCAACAATTAGAGCGTAAGCCTGATCAAAAGTAGGTTCCACAGATTTCATTAGAATCTGACTTCTAGCTTGAGAATAGGAATTATTCAGTCCACTTAGAAACTGTAATAGCATCTGGCAATAAAGATAATCTGCATACTCCTTTGAATTTGTTGAAGGTACCATTGCATCATACTCAACCCAAAGCTCTTTCAATTTCGTAAAATACATGGATACTGAATATATTCCTTGGAAAATTGTAGCAATTTCTCTATGAAATTAAAAAATCTTCATTCTATTCACCTTATCAAACCTCTCCTTTAGATCTTCCTATACTAGATGAGCATAGAAGCATATACGATTCCACTAAGCAGATCTGGAGATATCGTATTCACAATTCACGAGAGCACAATCGCATTACAAGTTTCCCATTCTTCATGTAGCTCTGACCTAAACTGATCCTTAGTATATGTGCCATTGACGAACCCTAGTTTGTTTGGCTTGAAGTGCAATTCTCATCGATCTCTTCCATAATCCGTAATTTTCAGATCTAGTGAATTGAACTGGAATCAATACGGAGCTTCGAGTATCTGAAGACTGCACAAATAGAGGATGAGTATGGTCAATTTTATCCATATCCATTGCCGATTTGATGTTATCGATGGGAGGAGATGAAGATGAAGGAAATGAAGTTTCGTTCATATGAACTCAAAGGAGAATTAGGCGAGAATAGCGATCGCACAAAGCTTTGATACCATATCAAACATCTGCCATGGGTGCTTCTAGATTGAGCTAAGAGAGATCGGAGCTTAGAGAGAAGAACAGAAAAGATGAGAAATGTTTTTTCACTGTTGCATTGATTAACCGCCTATACACATACATATACAATGTAGTCTAACTAACTTCTGATTACATAATTAACAACTAACCTAACAGACTACTTGCCAGCTAAGTGACAATTGGCTTCTTCATTCATGTGACACCTTTAACACGCAACGACATCAAATCTAAACAAGCCACAAATCTAAATTTTTGGCGTTACATAAATTTTATGTAACAACGAATTTAATGACACGATATAATAAATTTTATGTAAATCAAAATAAATATTGTATTTCAAGTAATAATACGATGCAATATGATAGGTAACAACCATCCAAACAAGCCATAAGTCTAAGGAAGAAAGATTTTTTTAAAAAAAATCGTGGTAAAAAATGTGCTATGAGATTTCTATGGCTACAAAAGATTAAAAAATATCATTAAGAGTAAAATGAAATTTAAAGTTTAATTATTTCTACTTCAGAATGTTACTACTATGAATAGCATATATTCCGTCGATATTTGTAACAGATCTTTAGGATGTAAATCTCAAATTAATGAGAGATATTCACCAAAACAAAAACTTTTAGGCAACAAGCCATATACAAATTCCTACTATTTGTGGTAAAAAAGGGGTGTTTTGCCTTACAGTTTGTTTGGATGATTGTTACATATCGTTTCATAATGTATTGTATTGTATTGTATTATACTGTATTATTTGATGAATACAATGTTTGGATGAATTCTGTCATTTTACTATCGTTTCATGGTATCATGCACTAGTTATATGATGAATAAACTTGCAATATTACAAAGAAAAATTACAATACGGTGTATAAAAAGATAGGGTAAATGATAAAATAAAATTATTTAATAATAATGAAGGGTGAGATTGAGAGAAAAATACAAGGAAACGACACGACCACACCAAATCGACCGTTACATAAAGTGGCACATTTTATCGTTACGTAACGACGGATTTAACGATACGATCTAATAAAATTTAAGTAACAATCAAAATAAGCATTGTATTTAAAGTAACAATACGATACGATACAATAGGTAACGACCATCCAAACAAGTTAGTGTCAAATCATTGTGTATGTGTTCGATTTATTCAGTGACTTAACACATCTAAAAAATAAATATTTGGTGATGACTTCATAAAGTTTTATTTATTTTTGTTGGTTTATCCAAATTGACGCATATTCTACAGTCCCTTCACTTTTTTCTATTTCAAATTTAAAAGAATTAATTCTTGTTTCTCAAAAGGAATATGAAAACCACAAATGAATGCTTTTTAATTGTCAAATTTGAACAAGTTTGTGACGACCCGAAGGGTCATCACCGTAGTTCTTCCTTGTTCCGCGCTTTTGAGGCCTTGAAAACCTAGCTTTTAGTTGCCTCGATTGGCGTGCGCAATTCGGGCGCGTAGCCGGAAAGTTTTGATGTTAGAATATGTGAATTATGTGTAACATTTGATGAATTTTGGTATTAATATGCATAATGTTGACTTCGGTCAACATTTTGGGTAAAGGGACCCGGACCTGTGATTCGACGGTCCCAGAGGGTCCGTAGAAAAATATGGGACTTGGGCGTGTGCCCGGAATCAAATTCTGAGGTCCCAAGCCCGAGAAATGAATTTTTGAAAGAAATTGTTTTTCTGAAATTTGATATGAAAATTTGAAATGAAAAAGGGGTTAGAAAATATAGGTATCGGGCTCGTATTTTGGTTCCGACGCCCGGTACAAGTCTTAAATATGTGTTAAGCACTATCTGTAAAGTTTGGCTAAAAACGGACGTCATATGACGTGTTTCGGACTAAAAATGGAGAATTTGAGTTATGAAAGTTGAAGAAAGAAAATCATGTGTTTGAGGCTTGATCCTATGTATATGATGTTATTTTGGCGATTTGATCGCATGAGTAAGTCCGTAAGATGTTTTTAAGGTTGTGTGCATGTTTGGTTTGGAGCCCCGAGGGCTCGGGTGAGTTTTGAATGGGGCCCGGGAGGTCTTAGACTTAGAAAAAAATATACAGGTTCAGATGTTGCAGGCCCAGCGCGGCCGCGGCCATTTCCGCGTGGTCCGCGCTGGCAGCCACGCGGCCGCGGTGTTTTCTGTGCGGTCCGCGTGGTGGGGTTCAGAGGGTCGACCAGCGCAGCCGCGCACCAAATCAGTGCGGTTCGCGCTGGGTGGGTTCAGAGAGAGCCCACATCTCCCCTCCCTCGGCGCGGCCGTGGTGCATTTCTGTGCGGTCAGCGCCAGCCCCAGAAAAATGTATAAATTCGGGATTTTTAGTCATTTTTCCACTTTTCAAAAACCCAAAACCTAAGAGGCGATTTTCCAAACAACTTTTCTTCTTCAAAACGATTGGTAAGTGATTTCTAACTTAATTTCTTTATTCCTTAATATCTTTTAACATAATTTCAACTTCAAATCAAAGATTTTCATGGGGAAAATTGGGTGTTTTGGGTAGAACCTAGGTTTTCTACAAATTGAGAAGTTGGACCTCAATTTGGGGTTCGATTTAAAAACAAATCATATATTTGGATTCATGGGGGAATGAGTAACCGGGTTTTGGTCCGAACCTCGAGTTTCGACCACGTGGGTCCGGGGGTATTTTTGACCTTTTTGGGAAAAACCTTGAAAAATCTATTTTCATGCATTGGGGATGATTCATTTAGTAATTATTAATGTGATTAAGTAACTTATGACTAGATTCGAGCGGATTGGTGGTGGAATCAAGAGGTAAAGCTATACTAGAAGCGTGAGTTGAGTTTGGAGCATTCAAGGTAAGTGTTTGTTCTAACTTTGGCTAGAGGGAATAGGATTAGGATGATATTTTGCTACTTGCTAATGTGGAGTACAGTGTATAGGCATGGTGACGGTTATCTATGCACCGGAGTCTAGCGTGACTGTGAGTCTTGATTGCTTTTAATTCGAATAATGTGACACAAGCTCCTTGTTTATTTGATGAGTTTCATATAATATGAACGGTGAACGGTTGAGGTAAAATTGCAATTGGTGTACTTTTGGAGCGTTAGCTCGAACATGAATGTGTTAGTTGAGGAAGAATGGATTTAATAAGGAGAATGTGTTGTGAATACTCCCTTGCCGGGATGTGTAGACTGATATATATATTCTCCCTTATCGGGATATTTTGGGCTGTTAGTTGTACCCTTGCCGGGTTAAAGGTATTGAGTTGCTATTCTCCCCTGAAGGGGTCTAATATATGAAGTCAGATATTATGAACTATATTATGGGATCGTGTGGCACGCCGTCCACTTATATATGATATTATGGGATCGTATGGCACGCCGTCCACTTAAATATGATATTATGGGATCGTGTGGCACGCCGTCCCCTTATATATGATATTATGGGATCGTGTGGCACGCCGTCCACTTATATATGATATTATAGGATCGTGTGGCACGTCGTCCACTTATATATGATATTATGGGATCGTGTGGCACGTCGTCCACTTATATATGATATTATGGGATCGTGTGGCACGCCGTCCACTTGATATTATGGGATCGTGTGGCATGTCGTCCACTTATATATATATCATGGGAACTGGAGTTTCTTCTGCTTATTTCCGATATTTCATTTTTATCTGTTACTCCCCGATAGCATGTCCCCTCCCAGTTTTACTTTGAATTATCTTGTTATTATTTTCTTGCACTTGTTGTATATATATCTGTATAGGTTAATCATGGTAGGTACTGTCTAGCCTCGTCACTAATTCGCCGGGGTTAGGTCAGGCACTTACCAGCACATGGGGTCGGTTGTGCTGATGCTACACTCTGTGCAAATTTTTGTGCACAGATCAGGGAGCAGCTTACGGACCGCAGCAGTAGGATTTCTGGGAGCTGTCTTCAGTCCAGGGACTCTCGAGGTAGCCTAGCTGGCGTTCGCAGGCCGAAGTCCCTTTCCATGTTTTTCGTTTGTTCATCTTGTATCAGACAAACATGATGTATTTCCTTTCAGACATTGTTTGTAGTATTCTGTAGTAGTCCGTGAGCTAGTGACACCAGACCTTGGGTAGTGATGTGTATTAAACTTCCGCACTTTTAGTTTTCAGTTGCTTTAGATTTAAAGTCTTCCGCTTAAATTTTGTCTCGTTTATTATTTTGTTTGAAAGAAAGCAGGAAAGGTGTTTTAAATATTTGGCTTGCCTAGTTCCGATAGTAGACGCCATCACGACACCCGATGGTGGAAAATCCGGGTCGTGACAAAGTACATTTAATGCTTTCATAAAATGCGTTAATTTTCACATGGCATACTTTTATTTTCATATATGCAGCTTCCAAAAATTACGTACGATCACATGCACTTCTAAATAAATTTTGTAACTTTATTATCCAAGCTTATAAAGCAATTAACAAGAAGTTAGTTTTTTCAATTGAATCATGTGCGAAGTGCAATTATTGCCAATAAGAATATAACAAGACGTAGATTATTAATTAGCAATAGACTATTGAAGACACATAAGTTTGATCAATAATTTCAACTAATTACTTATTCTAAGTTCTAATTATATGTTATCACATATCACAACACATTATCATCCAAATCAATATGTTATCAGGAAATATTTGGTAATCTGAATAGGAATTTTCTTTACACAACTGTTTCATTATAGTCAAAAGATTTCCTTTCAAAATGGAACTCTTTTATTAATCAATGAGCAAAAGCCAGACGAAAAAATTCAAATGAAATGGATTTGCTAATTAATTAATCACTTTCCAGTTTTCTACACTTAAGAAAGTTATAATGTAACTTTAAAGCTTAAATTGAAATAAAACAATAAAAGTAGAAGAACAATATTGCAGAGAAAGAGAGAGTAATTCTTATTGAATTTTGGGATGATTTACAAAGTAGTAAGACCCCTCTATTTATCGGGGAAAAAATGACTTAGCCACAAAGTAAAACTCTCTACAAGATAGACATTCACTCTAAATAGAATTCTATTCATAACCCCCCCCCCCCCCCTTGAATGTCTACTCAATAAGTAATGTGCCTCATTAAAACCTTAACTAAAATAAAACCCAATGGGAAAAAAAATTCTAGAAAAGGAAAAAGAGTACACATATTTAATAATACGCCTTTTGGTTTCCTCGTTAAAAACCTTGCAAGGAAAATCCAGTGGGACAAAATCTTGTAAGAAAAAAAGAGTGCAACGCGCATTAAACTCCCCCTGATGAGAGCATCATTTCACATCCTTGAGCCTTCACATCCCAATCTTGTGTATTAGCTTCTTGAAGGTTGACATCGGTAGAGATTTTGTAAACAAATCAGCCATATTATCACTTGAACGAATCTGTTGCACATTGATATCACCATTCTTTTGAAGATCATGAGTAAAAAATAACTTTGGTGAAATGTGTTTTGTCCTATCTCCTTTTATGAATCATCCCTTCAATTGGACTATGCATTGTAATGATCCAAAAGGTCATCACTTGTTTTAAACATGAATTCTGCATCCTGAGGCCTTAAAGACCTCTTTTAGCATCACCTCGATTTATGTGCGCAGTCCGGGCACATAGCCGGAAAGCTATTATGTGAAAATATGTGAAAATGTTGAAATTTTGACTTAAAATGCATTTAAGTTGACTTCGGTCAACATTTTAGGTAAACGGACCCGGACCCGTGATTTGACGGTCGCGAAGGGTCCGTGGAAAAATATGGGATTTGGCATATACCCGAAATCGAATTCCGAGGTCTCAAACCCGAGAAATACATTTTTTAAAGAAAATTGTTTTTTGGAAATTTCTATGAGTTTTGGAAATGAAATGCATTTAGAATTTGATAGTATCGGGCCTGTATTCTGGTTCTGAAACCCGGTACAGGTCTTATATATGAAATAAAATGAGTCTGTCAAATTTGGTAAGAAACTAAAGTCGTTTGAGGTGATCGATTCGGAATCATAGTTGTGAAAATTTCCTACTTTGAAAGTTTTGAGATTTTTCTTAGATTTGTATGCTATTTGTTGTTTATGAGGTTATTTTTGTGATTTGATTGCACGGATAAGTTTATATGATGTTTTTGAGTTAGTAAATATGTTTGGTTTGGATCCTCGAGGGCTCGGGTGAGTTTCGGAAAGTTTTTGAACTATGGAAAGTTGCAGGTTTCTGTTTTTCAGTGCCCAGGGATTTTGTTCTTCGCATTCGCGTGATCCCACTCGCGAATGCGTAAGGAAAATATCCCAAGTGCCAATTTTCTTCTTCGCGGACGTGAAGCCTAAGGCGCGAACGCGAGGCTGAGGGGGGGATACCCTTCACGAACGTGTCCAAGCACTCGCGAACGCGTAAGGTTAAAGGCCTGGGGGGAGGGGTTCACATTTTGTTCTACGGGAAAGCGGCCACTGGCCCGCGAACGCGAGGGCTCGAGGGGTCAAAACTTCGCGAACGCTAGCCCAATGTCGTGAACGCAAAGGTCACTAAGGCCTAACTCATCGTGAATGCGACAGGCCTATCGCGAACGCGACGAAGGCCTGTCTAGTGATTTTAAAACAGAAGCCAAATCAGGATTTAATCAAAATTTCATAACTTCTTCTTCCAAACTCCAAATTGGGCGATTATTAAAGGGGAATTTCACCACCAATTCATAGGTATGTAATCTTAGACTCATTTTCTTCAATTTCCATTTACACTCATTAGGTTTCTAGGCTTAAATCATGTTCTTAAGGGTAGAAATTTAGGGATTTGGTTAGAGTTAGGACTTTTTGTATAATTGTGATTTAGACCTCGTTTTGGGGTCAAATTTTGAAACTAATTATATTTCGGGCTCGTGGGTGAATGGGTGATCGGGTTTTGGTCTGAACCTCGAGTTTTTACCAAGCGACCTGGGGTCAATTTTTGACTTTTTGGAAAGAGTAATGTGAAAGCTATAATTAAGCATTGGAATTGGATTGTTTAGTGTTTATTGATGATATTAAGCCGATTATGTCTAGATACAATTGATTTGGAGCCCAATTTCAAAAGGGAAAGCGGTGTTTGAGGCTTGAGTTGGTCGTGGAAGTTTGAGGTAAGTGTTTTGTCTAACCTTAGCTTGAGGGATTAAGAGTTGTGTCCTATTTGCTAATTGCTTCTTGTTGAGTACGACGTATAGGCATGGTGACGAGTATCTATACGTTGGTGTTGAGCATGACCGTGAGTCTTAAATTGCAATTTATTGGGTTCTTAAATAATACTGCGGATGCTTAAGTTGATGATTCTTTGTATTGAGCAAGGATTATGAATATTCTCGTGGAAATTACTTATGACTGAGTATTGGGGTTAGCTGAGGTAGTTAGATGTTGGAACAAGTTTGGTTATAGCTGTTTCTCCCTTGCCGAGATGTAGTTACTTATACTGTCGATTCCCTTGTCAGGATAGTGTAGTTCTTTATTGATTCCTTGTCGGGACTCTTGTTATAATTGTTGTTGATTGTATATGTGGATCGGGTTGTGCGCCGCGACAATGATACATTTGGATGGGGTTGCACGCCACAACAATATTATATGTGGATCGGGTTGCACGATGCAATAATGATACATTGGATCTGGTTGCACGGCGCAACAATGATATAATTGGATCGGATTGCACGCCGCAACAGTGATAAATGATATGGATCGGGTTGCACGCCGCAACAATATTGTTATGTGTTGGGATTGGGTTACGTACCGCACAATTGATGCTATAAAGTGTTTATAGATTGGTTACAAGTTCCTTATTGTTTTGTTTTAAATTCTAAGTTGTCCTTATGCCTTTCTTGATTTACTGTTGATATTGATATACCCCCGCAACATGTATCCCCCTCCCATCTTTACTTGATTATTCTTGTTTTATTTTTTGTTGTATATTATATGATTGCACATGTTTATTTGGTAGTCTGGTCCTAGCCTCGTCACTACTTTGCCGAGGTTAGGCTAGGCATTTACCAGCACATGGGGTCGGTTGTGCTGATGCTACACTCTGTACTATGTGCAGATCCCGTAGCAATTGGACCGTAGAATTGGGTGGATGCCTTCAGTCCAGCTAGAGATCCCGAGGTAGTCCCGCAAGCGTCCGCATGCCCGGCGTTCTCTTCTATCTTTATATGTATTATGTTTTCATTTGCTTCCGATTTAGATTGTGCTTTCTTTTCAGACATTTGTATGAAGTATTCATAGACAGTCCATGATATTGTGACACCGAATTCTGGGTAGAGACGTATGTTGGCATTGTCGTACTGGCTTTGGTTATTTTATCAGACTAAGTCTTCCGCTTCATTTTATTTATTGTTAATATTTCAATGTTGATTACCTGTTAATTCAAATTGTTAAAAAGGGCTAAAATGAAAGATTTAGTGATTCTTTATTTTGCGGCTTGCCTAGCATCTACGAGTAGGCGCCATCACGACTCCCAAGGGTGGGAATCCGGGTCGTGACATGCATGCTGCATTGTCTTCATACGAAATCGTGGGTAGTTTGTCACATTTCAAACCACATTTGTCTCGAATAAGATGTATTATAGACCTCAACCACACACACTCTCCATTTGCTTTATGAATAGCAATTATCTCAGCATGATTAGATGAAGTAGCCACAATTGATTGCTTAGTCGATCGCCAAGATATGGCAGTGCCTCCACAGGTAAACACATAGCTTGTTTGAGATCGAGCCTTGTGTGGATCGGATAAATACCCAGCATCGGCATAACCAACAAGATCAGGACTGCAATTATTGCCAAAAAATAAGCCCATATTGGTAGTTCCTTTTAGATACCGCAATATGTGTTTGATTCCATTCCAATGTCTCTTTGTAGGAGCAGAGCTATATCTTGCTAAGACATTAACTAAAAAAGTTATGTCAGGACTTGTAGTGTTAGCAAGATACATTAGTGCACCAATTGCACTAAGATATGGTAATTCAGGACCAAGTAGCTCTTCATTCTCTTCTTGAGGTCGGAATGGATCCTTATTCACATCAAGTGATCGAACAACCATCGGAGTACTTAATGGATATGCTCCATCCATGTAAAACCGTTTCAATACCTTTTCTATGTAGGTAGATTGATGAATAAAAATTCCGTTTGTGTGATGACCCAAAATGTCATCTTTAAATTAAATAATTATCTCGGTATTTTAAGACCTTGAAAAGCGGTATCAATAATTCCTCGACTTTCGTGCACAATCCATATAATTTTTCGGAAATTTTTTAAGTGAAAAATAGATTAAATTGTGAATTAGAGCTTTAAAACTCAATTGAGTTGACTTCGGTCGACATTTTGAGCAAACAAACTCGGATCCAAGTTTTGACCAATCCGGGAATTCCATATCGTGATTTGGGACTTGGTCATATGCCCGAAATCGAATTCGGAGGTCCCTAGCTCAAATTATCGCCATTTAACGGAATCTAGAAATCTAAGGCTAAAGATTTCTTAAGTTTGAACGTAGATTTGACTTTTGAGCAAACGACCCCGGAATGGAATTTTGATAATTCCAATAGTTTCGTATTGTGATTGGACCTAGGAGCATGTTCGAATTTGGATTTGGAAGTCCGTAGGACAATTCGGTGCATTTTGGCGAATGTTAGAAAATAGAAATTTTTTGGAAAGTTTGACCGAGAGTTGACTTTTTGATATCGGGGTCGAAATCCGATTCTGAAAATTGGAACAGCTCCATTATGTCATTTATGACTTGTGTGCAAAATTTGAAGTCATTCCATATTGATTTGATATTTTTCGGCGCAAAAATATAGAAGTTGGAAGATTTGAAAACTCATAATTCAATTCGATGTGCAATTCATAATTTCGGCATTGTTTGATGTGGTTTGAAGCCTCAATTAAGTTCGTATTGTATTTTGGGAATGTTTGTATTTTCAGACAAGATCCCGAGTGACTCAGATGAGTTTCGGATGGGGTTCGGATAGCTTGGCGCCTTGTTGAAGTTGCTGAAATTTCTGCACAAGCTGTCTTTGGCAGCTACCACTGCAATCGCAGAGCCTGCTTCGTAAGCTTATATCTCGATATCTATAAGGCATCTATAAATTTGCAAATTATAAAAGTTGTAGTCCTTGCATTCTAGTTTTCATAACGTTAAACCATTCATCATTTGGACATTTCAACAGAAAGTTATGATCAATTGATAAAGACTGGTAAAGTTGTTTCTAGTAGACTTTTAGTGACGACTTTTAGTGACAAAAATGGCTTTTAGTGACGGATGGCAGAAATATTTAATCACAAAAATCAGTCACTGGTAAAGTATTCCTTATTCTTTATTGATTATATTTCATGATTCCATACGCATTTACATCATGAATCCATGAATTTATGGAAGAAAAATCAGATTTTTAGCCAAATCTTCCAAAAATGAAAATTTAAGATTTGAAATTCAATCCGATGTCGGATTTTGGTAAAATTTATATGGTTGTACTCGTGGTTGGATGGCGGTTCATATTCCGTGACTTTTGTCGTATTCCAAGACGTGGGCCCCACGGGCAATTTTTGGGTTAATTTCGGATTTTGTTGAAAAATTAGTATTTTCATATGGAACTAATTCCTATAATATGTATTGAATGAATCGAGTTAACTATGACTAGATTCGGGACGTTTGGAGGCTGATTTAAGCGACAAAGGCTTTTCGGAGTAGGAGTTTCGCTCGGATTGAGGTAAGTAGTGATTGTAAATGCTATCTTGAGGGTATGAAACCCCATATTTCATATCGTTATGCTACTTTGAGGTGACGCACACGCTAGATGAATGTGACTTGGTCCGTCCCGTACGACTGTTAAGTTGCGTATTTGATTTGAAACCTTTTGATATTTCATATTTTAGAGATTGATATTATATTTTGGGCTGTAAGCCATGTTTGGGGCCTTGTGCCGACCTGTTGAGACCCTATTTTTCTATTTTTCTTCACTCTATTTGTTTTGAAAGCATATCCTCAGTCATGTTTTACCTGTTTATTGTTTATATCTGGTTTTATCACTTTGCTTCTTAAAATATGAAAACTGTTTGGGCTGAGTTCCCTATTTTAATGATGGTCCAAGTGATCGCGAGGTTGATGATTGAGATAGACTGAAGGTCTGATTGTGAGGTTGATGACTGAGATACACCTTGGGTCTGATTTTGAGGTTAATGACTGAGAGAGGCCGAGGGACTGGTTGTGAGGATTATATATTTATGGATCGGGCTGCACGCCGCAATATATATATATATATATATATATATATATATATATATATATATATATATATATATATATATATGTATATATGTATATGGATCGGGTTGCACGTTGCAACGGTTACTCTATGGTACTTATTGAGTGTGAGTGCTGATTGATGAGAGTTGAGTCTCGAGTGACTGAGAGGCTTGCCCGAGGGGCTGTATACATATATGAGTGATGCTTTGCCCGAGGGGCTTGTTTTTATGTAATTGTTGTTTCCACTCCTCTTTATACTGAGCCTCTGTTGAAAATGTTGAACAAATGCTTTTAAACAACTTTCATTTAAGCTGGAGTTTTTTTTGAGATGTTCGGGATTTGATCACTGATTTGGCTTTGTTATTTCCACAGAGATTTTTATTTATGAGGTGTTTATGATTAATGTTTTGTTTGAGGAGCTGTATACGAACTATGTTTTGCCCGAGGGGTTGATTATGGTTTTGATCTCTTTTATTACAAATAATATTGATCCCCTACTGAAACTGTTGGAAAGCATTTTTAAATGAGTTTTACCAAAAGCTGGATTTTAAATGAGACGATTGACTCATATTCTGATTTAAAAACCTGTTGTGCTTATTGAGTTTATCATAAATGTAGATTCATCATTTTATACTGCTCAGTCTTTATTTACTTTTATTACTTACTAGGTTGGAGTACTCACATTACTCCCTGCACCTCGTGTGTAGATTCAGGTATTTCGGAACTTGGTAGCGGGTGTTGATTGCTTAGAGGTAGAGTCGTCGGAGTTAGCAAGGTGGTTGCATGACGTTCGCAACACTTCTTTCCTTCCTCTCATTTTCATTACTGTATTTAGTACATTTTAAACTCTTGTTGTATTCAGACCTTGGTACATGCTCATGGCTAGTGACACCCCGATGTCGGGCTTGTGTAATTATTCCACAGTTTTCTTTTAAATATTTTTATGAGATATTGGTTTATAAATGGTATAAAAACAACTTCAATCGAAAAATGGTTAATTCGGGAGTTGTGTCGGCTGGCCTAGTTTCACGATAGGCGCCATCACAATCGGGTCGGTGTTTGGGTAGTGACAAGTTGGTATCAGAGCCTAGGTTACATAGGTCTCATGAGTCATCAGCAGTTTTAGTAGAGTCTCGCAGATCGGTACGGAGACGTCTGTACTTATCTTCAAGAGGCTGCAGAACCCTTTAGGAAATTCCACATTCTTGAATTCTTATCATGCGACATTGATTAAACTTGAAGCGTAATTCCTTCCACGCATTCGTGTGCGCATATGAGCACTCGGTATCATATGTGCATCAATGGCTTGTGATTCCCTGATCAAGGGGCGAGATGTTATCTCAGTGTGTTGATGTTGGTCCAGTCTGGAGGACTCGAGATCGGATTTTTGCGTATAGCTTAAGCACCGAGGTGCTGATTGTGTGAGCAAGTATTTTTGAACTTATACCTTCGGTAGTTCCCTATTGGTAGAAGTAATGACTAAATAGTTACGTGATGAGTGTGATGTGACTGCGAGATGTATTCATATGATTTAGAAGTGACGAGAAGGGTCTGCTGGATGATAGAAGAACTATTAGGTGCTTGATTTCCATCTTGATTCGAGGTCTAGCCCCAAGTTATGGGCGTGTGAAGAATCTTTTCATGTTTCCTAGTTGGGAATGAAGTAAATTTCATGTTGCGGTATGAGTTCAGACTCAGGAAGAGTAAGTGACTAATGTTTATGACGGTGGAAGGTATACAAAAATATTAGCTGGAGGCAAAGCAGGTGGGTTATCTCTTGCGGAGTGTTTTGAGGTTGTGTGATCCTTATGTTGTCTGTTAGGAGATCTTATTTACAAGTGTAATATATGTGTTGCAATTTAAATTTGGGTCGCCTAAGAGAGTGGAGTTCAACTATTACGAGAGTGAATGCGAGATTTGCATAAGATTTACAGTACCAAGTGGTCTGTGTTTCACGAGAGTATGAAGGGTTGAGTTTAATCTCACTATGGTATTATGGCAGCAATAGAGTATATGCATTATGAGTTATTGAGTATGTTTTGATCTATGGCTTCGAGCCAAGTGGGGGAGTCTGCTATTGATTAGTTGATTGCACGGTTATGTGATATATTGGTTCTAGTTTGAGGCGTACTGGTGAATCAGTTATGGCCTACGGATATTGAGACCGAGGATGGCTCAAGTAAAGGAAATGTTTTTTGACAAAGGTTGTGGTATGCTTCATAGGTATGTGAGAATCACGGAATGTCTTGAGTTGTTGTTGGTAAAGGATGCTCGGTGCATAGAGCAGGAAGTTGCTTGGTTGTATTGGGATAAGGTTGGGACTTGCGGTATACCTGCCTCTTTAATTATCCAATACTTCAGTATCAAAGGAGTTAGAAAAATAACCTTAAATTTATTGAAGGTCCGCTTAGTGTGGAAGTCAAGGTTGCAGATTTTGGGGTGCTTCAGAGTAAGTACAGTGGTTGACGATCTTCTGGACTATGTAGTTCGTGCCAAGATTTATCTTGAAGTAGTTATACTTTTGTGATTATTGTGCATAACTAGGGGAAAGAGTTACCCCAAAGAAGAATCGAAGAGTATATGAATAAATAGCTTAGCTCAGCAGTGTTGAGTCAACATAGTAAAAGAAGAAATTAGCCGTCGGTGTTTGTGGCAAGCCTATGAAGAGGGAAGACTAGCCAATGCAATACCACCTACTCACCTCAGTTCTCAGAAATGTTTTTGAAGGAGTTTGTCTCCCGGATTCTCTGTAATATGTGGTATATGTTGTCTGAACGGTTGTGTCAGGTCACCATGACAATGTCAGAATATATCATCAGGTTAAATAAGTTAGTCGTCATACTTCTACTTTGGTTCCTAAGCTAGATAGCGAGTCCACAAACTCATTAAAGGACTCAATTATGATTTTGAATTTTAGTAAAACCCGAGAATCTATAGGTTGATGCTTCATTTCGTCTAGTGATAGAAATTGCCAAAATATTAGAATGTATTCTGGATGAGGAAAAAAGGAAGCTAAGAAGACCAAGAGGTCTCGAGGTTTCAAAGGATTCAACGGATTCTACTCTACAACTACAAATCATTATGACAGGGGCTCGGGCAGTCGGCCAGCCCAGTCAATATATCTAATTACTCGGGGTGCTCCAGTGAGTTCTTTTAATGCACTACCGACATGAGGTTCATATAATGGTTATTCAAGTTATCTAGCATAAACTCAGTATGAGCAGCTGAACCCTCAACAGGATTGTTATGAATGTGGTAGTACTACGCACATCATGGGAAAATTATCCTAGACTTGGGAGAAACATAATTTTTAAAAGCACTCAGGCTACACGCCCCATTGCAGTTACCACTCCACTTAAATGACCAGCCAGAGGTAGGGGTCAGGATGTTAGAGGTGGAGGTGAGACTCCTAGAGGTGGAGACCCAGCTCGTTAATATATTTTTCTATAGTATGCCTGAGGTCGCAACACCAGATGGTGTTGTTACAAGTACGGTCTTGAATTATTATAAGGTAATAATTTTCTTAACTTGATTCGGTTATGAGTATCGGGGCAAGTCCTCCTATTGTGCTCCCCTTATGAGTGAGCTTCGTAATTCTTAAATCTGCTTATGTGAATACTCCTATTGGGATATTCGATGGAGATAGATATGTCTATTATTATGTATTGTGATTTTGTTAAACGAAAAATATTTGAAAGAAGAAAATGAAATATTTCTATTGGTACGAGGTGCATAATACTTGTGATTCAGAACTGAGGATGAGACCCTCGCATTTTAATATAATGAGAAATATTTAAAGCGGGCTACAAGCTACGGTAGATCTTATATAAGGACGAGGTCCATGTGGTGAAAAACAAATTATGTGTTTAAATTCTTCCTTTGTGAAATTAAAATTTGTACTATAGTACTTATAAGGAGTCATGCCTATTAGACTTATCTGAAGAAAAAAAATTCTTGTATGAATATCTTTGTGAATAATTTGCCAGGGTTATATTGTAATTATTGAGTTTTAGACTACGAGGTAAGTGCCCGGGGGATGTAAATTGTTACTCGTTAATCTGGATAAGTAATTATGAGATCTGCGTGCCTCGTTGTTAGTAAACTGGAGGTTTGAAACGAGATTTTATTAACATGAGGTTAATTGGTGATGTTGTAATCTATTATGAAAAACTATTAAGACTAGAGATATGGTTATGGTCCTACATATGATGCGTTTTATGTCAAGATATCATTATGATAATGTCGTGCTTGTAATGCAAAGATTAGTGTTATTGATATATACCTTGTGGTGCTTTGTCGGGTTGCGAACATGTCGTTAGGAGTTGTTTTGATATTACTTTAACAGGTGGATAAGGCCAATTACAGGGGAGACTCTGCCGAAATTTCTGAAAAATTTGGGAGTTAGAAAAATTTGGGATATTGAGATGTGCAAAGAAAGAGATAAATTACATTATGTATTTGAGGACGGACTCTACTTCTCATTTGAGGATGAATGACCCTAAGTGGGGGAGAATGTAATACCCCATATTTGATGGGTGCGTAGGCACGAGTTGCTATAGCTAGTCGAGACTAATATCATGTGTTGACGTGAAAATCGGACCTTTCTGGAAATGATTGGAGTCTAAGAAATTTGGTCTTCAAGTTTACAAATATGGATAAAGGAAATAATCTCAATTGAAATGGTATTTTCAGACTTATGTTGAATGCGGTAATGTGGGATCAACCGTGAATATTTGTGTAAAAGTAAAATCGTCAATTTGGCAACCTGAGAATAATTCTTAGTACGTTCGAGGACGAACGTTTGTTTTAGAGGTGGAGAATGTGATGACCCAAAATGTCATCTTTACATTAAATAATTATCTTGATATTTTAAGACCTTGAAAAGAGGTATCAATAATTCCTCGACTTGCCTGTGCAGCCATATAATTTTTCGGAAGGTTTTTATGTGAAAAATGGATTAAATTGTGAATTAGAGTTTTAAAACTCAATTGAGTTGACTTCGGTCAACATTTTGAGCAAACGAACCCAGATCCAAGTTTTGACTAATCCGGTAGTTTCGTATCGTGATTTGGGATTTGGTCATATGCCTGAAATCGAATTCGGAGGTCCCTAGCTCAAATTATCGCCATTTAACGGAACCTAACAATGTAAGGCTAAAGATTTCTTATGTTTGACCAGAGATTTGACTTTTGAGCAAACGCCCCAAAATGGAATTTTGATGATTCCAATAGTTTTGTATTGTGATTTTGGACTTAGGAGCATGTTCGGATTTGGATTTGGAAGTCCGTAGGACAATTCGGCGCATTTTGGCAAAAGTTGAAAAATAGAAATTTTTTGAAAAATTTGACCGAGAGTTGACTTTTTGATATCGGGGTTGAAATCCGATTTTGAAAATTGGAACAGCTCCATTATGTCATTTATGACTTGTGTGCAATATTTGAAGTCATTCTTGATTGATTTGATATGTTTCGGCGCAAAAATATAGAAGTTGGAAGATTTGAAAACTCATAATTCAATTCGATGCGTGATTCATAATTTCGGCGTTGTTTGACATGGTTTGAAGCCTTAATTAAGTTCGTATTGTATTTTGGGAAATGTTGGTATTTTCGGACAAGATCCCGAGTGGCTCGGATGAGTTTCGGATAGTTTGGCGCCTTGTTGAAGCTGCTGAAATTTCTGCAGAAGCTGTCTTTGGCAGCAACTACTGCAATCACAGAGCCTAATTCGTAAGCTTATATCTAGAAATCTATAAGGCATCTATAAATTTGCAAATCATAAAATTGTAGCCCTTGCATTCTAGTTTTTAGAACGTTAAACCGTTCATCATTTGGACATTTGTACAGAAAGTTATGATCAGTTGAATAAAGGCTGGTAAAGCTGTTTCTAGTAGACTTTTAGTGACGGATGGGCAGAAATATTTAATCACAAAAATCAATCACTTTGCCATTTCGTTTTGGAATTTTTGGAGCTATGTTCTTGGGCGATTTTGGGCGATTTTAACATGAAAATATTGCGGTAAGTGTTCCTTATCCTATATTGATTATATTTCATGATTCCATACGCATTTACATCATGAATCTATGAATTTATGGAAGAAAATCATATTGTTAGCCAAATCTTCCAAAAACGAAAATTTAAGATTTGAAAGCCAATCCGATGTCGGATTTTGGTAAAATTATATGGTTGGACTCGTGGTTGGATAGTGTTCATATTCTGTGACTTTTGTCGTATTCTAAGGCATGGGCCCCACGGGTAATTTTTGGGTTAATTTCGGATTTTGTTGGAAAATTAGTATTTTCATATGGAATTAATTCCTATAATATGTATTGAATGAATCGAGTTAATTGTGACAAGATTCGGGACGTTTGGAGGCCGATTTGAACGACAAAGGCTTTTCAGAGTAGGATTTTTGCTCGGATTGAGATAAGTAATGATTGTAAATGCTGTCCTGAGGGTATGAAACACCGGATTTTACATCGTTGTGCTACTTTGAGGTGACGCACATGCTAGATGACGAGCGTGGAGTCATGCACCATTGGAGAATGTGACTTTGTTCGTCCTGTACGACTGTTAAGTCGCGTATTTGATTTGAAACCTTTTGATATTCCATATTTTAGAGATTGATATTATATTTTCGGATGTATGCCATGTTTGAGGCCTTGTGCCGATCTTTTGAGACCCTTAGGGGCACTTTCACTATTTTTGCTCACTCTATTTGTTTGAAAGCATATCCTCAGTCATGTTTTACCTGTTTATTGTTTAAATCTGGTTTTATCACTTTACTTCTTAAAATGTGAAAACTGTTTGGGCTGAGTTCCCTGTTTCACTAATGGTCCGAGTGATCGTGAGGTTGATGACTGAGATAGACCGAAGGTATGATTGTGAGCTTGATGACTGAGATAGACCGAGGGTCTGATTATGAGGTTAATGACTGAGAGAGGCCGATGGCCTGGTTGTGAGTATTATATATTTATGGATCGGGCTGCACGCCGAAGCAATATATATATATATATATATATATATATATATATATATATATTGTGTGTATGTGTATGTATATGGACCGGGATGCACGCCGTAGCGATATAGCGCTTGAACTGTAGGAGCCCCTTCGGAGTCTGCACACACCCAATGAGCGCAGTCGACTATATATATGGATCGGGCTGCACGTCGCAGCGATATATGGATCGGGCTGCACGCCGCAACAATTACTATATGGTACTTATTGAGTGTGAGTGATGATTGATGGGAGTTGAGTCTCGAGTAACTGAGAAGCTTGCCCGAGGGGTTGTATACATATATGAGTGATGTTTTTCCCGAGGGGCTTGTTTTTATGTAATTGTTGTTTCCATTCCTCTTTATACTGAGCCTCTGTTGAAAATGTTGAACAAATGCTTTTAAACAACTTTCATTTAAGTTGGAGTTTTTTTTTGAGATATTCGGGATTCGATCACTGATTTGGCTTTGTTATTTCCACTGAGATTTTTATATTATGAGGTGTTTATGATTCCTGTTTTGCCCGAGGGGCTGTATACGAACTATGTTTTGCCGAGGGGCCGATTATGGTTTTCATCTCTTTTATTATAAATGGTATTGAACCCCTAATGAATTGTTGGAAAGCATTTTTAAATGATTTTTACCAAAAGCTGGATTTTAAATGAGACGATTAACTCGTATTCTAATTTGAAAGCCTGTTGTGCTTATTGAGTTTATCATAAATGTGGATTCATCGTTTCCTACTGCTCTATCTTTATTTACTCTTATTACCTACTGGGTTGGAGTACTCATATTACTCCCTGCACCTCGTATGCAGATTCAGGTATTTCGGAACCTGGTAGAGGGTGTTGATTGCTTAGAGGCGGAGTAGTCAGAGTTAGCAAGGTGGTTGCACGACGTTTGCAGCACCACTTTCTTTCCTCTCATTTTCATTACTGTATTTAATACATTTTTAGACTCTTGTTGTATTCAGACCTTGGTAGATACTCATGACTAGTGACACCCCGATGTTGGGCTTGTGTAATTATTCCACAATTGTTTTAAATTTTTTATGAGATATTGGTTTATAAATGGTATAAAAACAACTTTTATTGGAAAATGGTTGATTCTGGAGTTGTGTCAGCTGGCCTAGTTTCACGATAGGCGCCATCACGACCGGGTCAGTTTTCGGGTCGTGACAATTTGCCAAATGTTCAATTTGCAAACCAAGTCATAATTTTGTCTTTCCGAGATCTTTCATCTCGAATTCCTTCTTTAAATAATCAATTGCCTTTTGGAGTTCTATAGGAGTTCCAATAAGGTTTATGTCATCAACATATACAGCAAATACAACAAATCAGGATGTTGTTTTCTTTATAAAAATACATGGACAAATGGCATTATTTATATAACATTCCTTTAATAAAAACTCACTAAGACGATTATACCACATTTGTCCTGATTGCTTTAGACCATACAAAGATCTTTGCAATTTGATTGAAAACATTTCCCTGGACTTAGAATTATGTGCGTTAGGCATTTTAAATCCCTCGAGAATTTTCATGTATATCTCATTATCAAGTGAGCCATAAAGGTAGGCGGTAACCACATCCATTAAATGCATGTCAAGCTTTTTATGGACAACAAAACTAATGAGATAGTGGAACATTATATTATCCATAACGGGTGAATATGTCTCTTCATAATCGACACCAGGCCTTTGTGAAAATCCTTGTGCAACAACGCGTCTTATATCTTTGTACCTCATTTTTCTCATTGCTCTTGCATACAAAGACCCATTTATAGCCACAATAGGCTTAACACCATCAGGTGTTTGGACAACAGTCCCAAAAACTTCACGTTTCGCAAGTGGATTCAACTCTGATTGGATTGCTTCTTGCCATTTTGGCCAATCAAGTCTTTGTCGACATTCTCCAACAGATTGAGGTTCAAGATCCTCACTTTCTTGCATAATATTAGATGCAACATTATATGCAAAGACACTATCCACCACTATATCCAATCGATTAAAATTTATCTCAACATCGCTTGGATTTATTGATAGTTCCTTATTTTCTTGAGTCCCGGGCTCAGTAGATTCCTCATGAATCTCAGAATTTATTAAATTGTGGATTTCTTCATTAGATTCTTTCGTAGTGTCATTTTGATCATTTGTTTTCCTTTTTCTACGATTTCGATCTTTGGAACCCAATGGCCTGCCACGTTTTAGGCGTACTTTTGATTTATTAGCTATGACACTAGAAGATTGTCCAATAGGGACATAAATTCGAATTGGAGCATTCTCTGCAGGGATATGTGATTTTTTTATCTTTTTCAAATCAGTAAATGTGTCTGGCATTTGATTTGCTATTCTTTACAAATGGATAATCTTTTGCACCTCTTTTTCAAAAATAGAGGCACGTGGATCAAGATGAGATAATGATGGATTTTTTCACAAAATTTCCCGTTTGTTTTCACCAGCTTCTCCCCCTAATTTTGGGAAAAGTGTCTCATCGAATCGACAGTCTGCAAAATCGTGCAGTAAACAAATCCCCGTCAATGTTTCGAGGTAGCGAATAATGGAGGGTGATTCAAACCCAACATATATTCCTAACCTTCTTTGCGGACCCATTTTGGTGTGATATGGCGGTGCTACAGGCACATATACTGCGCATCCAAAAATTCTAAAATGGGATATATTAGGTTCATGACCCAAAACTAATTGCAACGGGGAATATTTATGATAATTTGTCTGTCTGACGAACTAGCATTGCTGCATGCAAAATGGCGTGACCCCAATGGTTTTCCTTTTTCTATGATTTCGATCTTTGGAACCCAATGACCTGCCACGTTTTAGGCGTACTTTTGACTCATTAGCTATGACACTAGAAGATTGTACAATAGGGATATCAATTCGAATTGGAGCATTCTCTGCAGGGATATGTGATTTTTTTATCCTTTTCAAATCAGTAAATGTGTCTGGCATTTGATTTGCTATTCTTTACAAATGGATAATCTTTTGCACCTCTTTTTCAAAAATAGAGGCACGTGGATCAAGATGAGATAATGATTGATTTTTTCACAAAATTTTCCGTTTGGTTTCACCAGCTTCTCCCCCTAATTTTGGAAAAAGTGTCTCATCGAATCGACAGTCTGCAAAATCGTGCAGTAAACAAATCCCCCGTCAATGTTTTGAGGTAGCGAATAATGGAGGGTGATTCAAATCCAATATATATTCCTAACCTTCTTTGCGGACCCATTTTGGTGCGATATAGTGGTGCTACAGGCACATGTACTGCGCATCCAAAAATTCTAAAATGGGATATATTAGGTTCATGTCCCAAAACTAATTGCAACGGGGAATATTTATGATAATTTATCTGTCTGACGAACTAGCATTGCTGCATGCAAAATGGCGTGAGCCCAAACAGAAGTGGGTTACCTCGTTTTCATGAGTAACGGTCTTGCTATCAATTGTAGACGTTTAATTAAAGACTCTGCAAGGCCATTTTGAGTGTGAACATGAGCTACAAGATGTTTTTCTTTTATCTTAATTGATAAGCAATAATCATTAAATGCTTGGTATGAAAACTCAGCAGCATTATCAAGTCTAATAGACTTAATTGGATTATCAGGGAATTGTGCCCGTAATCGAATTATTTGTGCCATTAATTTTGTAAATGCGAGGTTGTGAGCTGACAATAGGCACACATGGGACCATCTAGAAGATGTGTCTATTAAGACCATAAAATATCTAAATGACCCACTAGGTGGGTGAATAGGTCCACAAATGTCCCCTTGTACATGTTCCAAAAATGTAGGGAACTCAATTCCAACCTTTGTTGGTGATGGTCTGGTAATTAACTTGCCTTGATAACAAGAAGTGCAAGAAAATTCATTATTTAAAAGAATCTTAAAATTCTTTAATGGATGCTCATTTGAGTTTTCGATAATCCGTCTCATCATAATTGATCCAGGATGTCCCAATCAGTCATGCCAAAGTACAAAAGTATTGGAATCGGTAACCTTTTGGTTTACAATAGAATGTGTCTCAATTGCACTAATTTTTGCCCAATACAGGCCCCAAGACAAAGATGGGAACTTCTCAATAGTCCTTTTCTGGCCAGAGACATTTTTGGTAATGATGAGATATTCAAGATTATTCTCATCTATTGTCTCAATATGATATCCATTTCAATGGATATCTTTAAAACTCAACAAGTTCCTCTTGGACTTGGAGGAGAACATTGCATTCTCTGTGATAAGTATTGTTTCCTTAGGCAGAGTTATAGTAGCTCTTCCAGAGCCTTCAATTGATTTATTACTACCAGAAATTATAGTAATATCTGCCTTACACATACTTAAATGAGAGAAATATTTCTTCTCTTTGAATATTGTATGTATCGTACATAAATCAACTAAATAAATATTTTTACAATTGAACTTTGATTCAAGTTTGCTTTGAGGAATATCCATATTTGCGTAAATAAAGTAGGCAATTTATTATGCATAAATGAACAAGGATTTGTTGTTAAATTCCCTAAAGATATGGATCATGTTCTCGTACACTTTATAACCCACAATCTGGTAGGATCAATATCACTTTGACGTTATCGGAGTAACAAATATTAATTAAAAATTTAATAGTACAAAACATTTGTATTCTTATGTTTGTATTCTTAAACGCAAATCATTGTAAAGTGTGCTGTATTATATTTGCCCAATACCATAATTAATTACCAGTTCAAACACCACAATCACAATAGTACGTCAATGATAATCACCATGTGCAAAACGAATACTATTTCATACCACATTGTTCATGTTGTATCAGCAGCCACATAATTAAATAATATCAAATAATAGTAATTATTTAAAATGAATATTAGAATAACATTTAATCAGCATGAACTAACACTATTTTATAAAATAAATAATACTAATGACTACTACTCATGTAAAGAACTATGGTTACATGATATTTATTCACTAGCTATTAAAAATAGGCAAAAAATAAAAATTAAACTACTCAATTTTCTTTAACCACAGATTCATCACCGATCAAGTAGTCTATTTTTTCATCAGGGCGCTCAAAGAAGTCTGCCACATCTAAGTGGGTGATATCAAATTCATTGTCATAGACAAAATTAGCTTCAGGGCCTTTATTTTTTAGAGATGCTTGATAAATCTCAACCAAATGTCTTGGTACACGACAAATATTTGCCCAATGCCCTTTTTTACAGCAACGATAACATTCAGTTTCTGAATCATTTGCCTTTGGCTTCTCATCTTTTCCCTTTCCACTTTTGATGGTTATTTTTCTTTGAATAACACTAGGAAAATTTCTTCCTTGTCCACGGCCACGGCCACGACCATGACCACGACCACGAATAGGGCCACAGCCTTTTCCACGCTTAGCATAATAGGAATACACCTCATCCACTTCAGGCAATGGTGTAGACCCAGTGGGTCGATTCGTGATTTCTCATGAGCAAATCATTGTTTCGCTCAGCCACAAGGAGAAGAGAAATCAGCTAAGAGCATTTCTTGAAACCTTTCTCTCTGTACTGCTGTTGCTGGACCATATTGGAGGCATGAAACATTGTAAACGTTTTTTTCAAGTATATTATAATCAGTGATAGTATCTCCACAGAATTTCAATTTAGAAGTAATTCTGAACATCGCAGAATTATATACAGAAACAGACTTAAAGTCTTGGAGCCTCAGATGAGCCCAATCATATCGTGCTTGTGGAAGAATGACCAACTTTAATTTGTCATATCTTTCCTTTAAGTCATTCCACAAAACAAATGGATCTTTGACTGTGAGATATTCTATTTTCAACCCTTCATCAAGGTGATGGCGCAAGAAAATCAAGGCCTTAGCACAGTCTTGGGTGGATGCTTTAGTTTTTTCTTTAATGGTGTCTCCAAGACCTATTGCATCTAAATGGATTTCAGCATCCAATACTCATGTCATATAGTTCTTGCCCGAAATTTTAAGGGCAATGAACTTTCTTTTCATAATGTCAGTCATAATTAAAAAGAGGAGGAAAGTTATACCTTAATCTTCTCAAAGAGCTTCTTGAGACGGTAGAGTCTCGTGCTGATAACGTGAAATAAAACAATAAAAGTAGAAGAACAATATTGCAGAGAAAGAGAGGGTAATTCTTATTGAATTTTGAGATGATTTACAATGGGGTAAGACCCCTCTATTTATAGGGGGGAAAATGACTTAGCCACAAAGTAAAACTCTCTACAAGATAGACATTCACTCTAAATAGAATTCTATTCATACCATAAATAATATTTTTATAATAGCAAAATATTAGTAGATGGTTTTCGATTTTTAATATTTAACCACTAGTTATACATACAGAAAATAACAACTAATATGCGATAATACAAAATTTACACGTTGAAGAACACATTGAATTCTAACGAAAAATGTACAAAATTTTCGAATAAAACGTTAAATACATGTAAAATCTTAATAGCCACTTCAGCATGTGTGCAATTTAAAAAGTATGCACAATATTCTTTAGAGAAGTGAACTATACGTAGTTAATAAAATATTTTAGCAGTCAAATTTATATATAAATTTGTTATTGAATTGAGTTTATCATCAATACTCACTTGCATCTTGCCAAAGTAATGGATCTAAAATTATGATTTTTTAAAATTATTGGGTACAACTAGGAAGCACAACTTATGGTATAGTACTTCTTGGTCAAACTGTTTCATTTTATACATTTGAATGCATAATTAATTTTTTCAGGAAGTTTATTATCAAGTCTCAAATACAAAATTATGGATCTGAAGTTATATTTATTCATTTTACGGGGTACAACTAGGAATAAAAACTAACCAACTATAGCACATGGTAGATAGCCAATTCATTTGTAGAGGTGGTCTATAAATTATGATTATTGAAACGCAATGAGATGCTCAAACAAAAAAAATTCATAAAGTGTGAAGTAGAATTCTTAATATGGCATTGCTTAAGCTTTGTTCTATCATTACTATTCTTCTCATGGCAACTACTAGTGAGTATTTATTTTCTTTATCTCTATAATACCGTTATATATATATGACTATGACATATTTTGTATGTCTGCATATATACATGAATGTGCATGTTATTCCATGCATGATATTTAAATGTGTATTCTTTATGTTATATTACTCATAATTTTATTTTACTAATAACGACGGTAATATTTTTCAGTTAATATGCTGTGGATATCAAAGACATAAGCTACAGCTTCACTAGATGCTGATCATGATTTTTCGGAACTCAAGAAGTGTTTTCTCCTACCACTTGCGACTTGTTTGAGAAGTTGTACTTCCAGCAGCGACTGTAGTGATTGCTAGCTTTGTTGTACTTGTAGTTACTATGGTATAACTAGTGATAGTAGGCGTTTCGCAAATTAAAAAGGTAAATGCCTTTGTGTTTAGTGGCAACAACTCTGCTACAGATCCTTATTACGCTTAATAATTCACTATAATTGCAGTATTTCTGTTGTATTATCTTGTTTCCTTGTCTTTCATGCTATCGGAGGAATAATGAATAAATTCATGTAATGGACTTCCTATTCAGAAATAATAAAGGATTTCACACAAACTTTTTGCATATCTAATTGTCAACTTTCAACTTCTTTCCTTTCAATCTATATCTTTGATTATCTTTCTTTCCTTAAGAGATATTTTTGTCTTGAATTTAAACTACACATTTATTAATCTTATGTAACGATCCGACTGAGAATTAACGCTCCGATCCCCTATTAACTACTTTTTCCGTATTTATTTCTGCTATTGTGAGTTGCCCGGAATATTCGTTTTGAGTTTCGGAGTGTTTTGGGATATTTAGTCCCTAAGTGAGAGTTTAAGCTTTAGAATTTGGATCGTAGTCGGAACAGTGTGAAGAAGACCTTGGAATGGAATTAGCTACGTTGAGTGATTTCGGGCTTAGGGGCGTGTTCGGATTGTGTTTTAGAGGTCCGTAGCTTATTTAGGCTTGAAATGCCGAAAGTTGAAAATTTGAAGTTTCCGGATCGATAGTGAGATTTTGATATCGGGGTCGGAATCCGATTCCGAAAGTTGGAATAGTTTCGTATTGTTGAATGTGACTTGTGTGCAAAATTTGGTGTCAATCAGACCTGGTTTGGTTGGTTTCGGCATCGGTTGCAGAATTCTTGAGATTTCAAGTTCATTAGGCTTGGATTGAGGAGTGATTCGTGGTTTTAGCGTTGTTTGAGGTGATTTGAGGTTCAAGGAAGTTTGTATGATATTTTAAGATTGGCTGGTATGTTTGGTTGAGGTTCCGGGGGCCTTGGGTGAGTTTCGGATGCTTAACGGAAGTGAATTTGGACTTGGGCAAATTCTGAAGTTGCTGAACCTATTGTTTTCGCATCTACGGGTCTTGGATTGCAGAAGCGGCAGATTGTACTATAGAAGAGGGATTTGGTGTTGTGCTTTAGGGACCGCAGATGCGGCATAACCCGAATAAGTTTTTTTCGCACCTGCGATGCTTTTTCGCAGGTGTGGGACTGCAGGTGCGGCCCATGACCACAGATGCGATAATCGCTGGGCAGAAATATAAAAAATCGAGAGTTTGAGTTCATAACTTCAAAAATCGAATTGGAGCTCGGTGGAAAGCGATTTTGTGGGGCTTTTGAAGAGAAGATCAGTGGATATTGATTCCTAACTTCTTTTTGATTATATCCCATTAAGCTAAGCTTAGTTTTGTCGTTTAATTTCGGATTTGGGGTGAAAAATTGGGAAGAATTGAGAAAAGTTCTTAGGCCAAATTTTGGGATTTGATCGAGGTTTTGGTATCGGATTTGAGTGATTTTGGTATGGTTAAACTCGTCAGTGAATGAATGTTCATAATTTGTGACTTTTATCCGATTCTGAGACGTGAGTCCGGTGTAACGACCCAACCGGTCGTTTCGAGCTTTTGCATTTTGCTCGCCAGTTCTCGGGCATGACTAGTCCCATGTGCTATATTATAACTTATGTAAATCATCGGTTTTGGTTTTCAGGATAATCAGAATAGATTTGAGAGAACAATTCTCAATTTGAAGCTTTAAAATCGAAAGGTTTGACCAAGTTTTGACTTTTTAGTATTCGATCTCAGATATGGATTTTTATAATTTGGTTAGCTCCGTTAGGTGATTTTGGACTTGGAAGCGCGTCTGAAATGTATTTTGGAGGTCCGTGGTAGATTTAGGCTTGAATTGGCGAAATTGGATATTTGGCATTTCCGATCGGCAGTGAAAATTTTGATATCAGGGTCAGAAAGAAATATCGAAAATAAGAGTAGGTCCGTTGTGTCATTTGTGACGTGTGTGCAAAATTTCAGGTCATTCGGATGAGGTTTGATAGACTTTTTGATCGAATTCGGAATTCAGAAGTTTTGGAATTCTTATGCTAGAATCCGAGGGTGATTCGATGTTTTGATGTTATTTTGAGCGTTCCGAAGATTAGAACAAGTTTGAATGATGCTATGGGATGTGTTGGCATGTTTGGTTGAGATCCCGAGGGCCTCGGGTGAGTTTCGGGGTAGTTTCGGACCATTTCTAGGCCATTTTCTAGTCGCTAGTTTTTAGCTTCAAGGGTGTATAGTGTGTTAGCATAGATCTGACCGCGTTAGCATAGATAAAATTTGGAAAAATGGAGTTGTGTTATGCGATCGCGTAAGTCTTCTCGCGATCGCATAGAGTAAAATCTCTGCTAGCACTGACCCGACTTTGGAAGCTTACATCTCACAATCTATAAGGAATTTAAAGATAATCCCAAAACAAAATTTTTAGCCCTTGATATCTAGTTTTCAGAAAGTTAAACCAATTGTAATTTGAAATTTTGTACAAAAAGTTATAAACATTGTACTACAGGCTGTCCGGAAGAGTTAGAGAAGGCTGTTGGAAAAAATTTAGGGTAAAAAAAGGGCTGGAAAATTTTGTACTTTGTTATCGCATTAGTTTGTCCGCGATAGCATAGGATAAATACCTGGGCAGATTATAAAGTACTCTATTTCGAGGATTTTGGCCATTTTTGCATTGCGATTTTTGAAGGGATTTTCAGAGGATTGATTGGGGTAAGTGTTCTTCACTCAAATTTGGTTAAATTTCATGATTATGTCTTGATTCTTATCATTTAATTTGGGAATTTTGGGTGAAAATTGGGAAAAATGGAAGAAGGTTTGGAGAGTTGATTTTGGGGATTTGGATGGCCATTTGATGTCGGATTATAGTGAATTTGATATGAGTAGACTCGTGAGCGAATGGGTTTTCAGTTTTGTAATTTTTATCAGATTCCGAAACGTGGGCCCGGGGGCCAGGTTTGAGCCAATTTCGGGATTTGTAAGTTAATTTGATTATTTTCGCTTGGGCTTTATTCCTTTAGCGTATATTGATGATAATATACTGATTTTGGTTAGATTTGGAGTGATTGGAGGCCGATTCGAGAGGCAAAGGCATTGCGAGCTAGAGTTTGGACCGGATAGAGGTAAGTAATGATTGTAAATATTGTCCTGAGGGTATGAAACCCCATATTTCACATCGTTGTGCTACTTTGAGGTGACGCACACGCTAGATGACGAGCGTGGAGTCATGCACCATTGGGGATTGTGACTTGGTCCATCCCGTACGACTGTTAAGTCGCGTATTTGATTGAAAACTGTTTGGAATCATTGTGTTTTGAAAAATATTGCTATGTTTTGGGTGGAATACCATATTTGGGCCTCATGCCAACTGTTTTGGACCCTTATGGGGCTTTTTAACAACTATTCCTCACTGTTTTGATTTAATAATTATGTTTAGTCATGCTGTGTTTTATTGATTTCTTAACCCAGCCTTATTTACAAAATTTTGATACTATAAATGATATTTTGAGCTGAACGCCCTGTTTTACTAATAGTCCGAGTGGCTTGTAAGGTTGATGGCTGAAAGATGCCGAAGGCCTGATTGTGAGGTTGATGACTGAGATAGACCGAGGGTCTGATTGTGAGGTTAATGATTGAGAGAGGCCGAGGGCCTGGTTGTGAGGATTATATATTTATGGATCGGGTTGCACGCCGCAGCAATATATATATATATATATATATATATATATATATATATGGATCGAGCTGCACGCCACAACGATATAGTGCTTGGGCTGTAGGAGCCCCTCCGGAGTCTGCACACCCCTAGTGAGGCAGTCGACAATATATATGGATCGGGCTGCACGCCACAGCGATTATGATAAGGTACCCATTGAGCGTGCTAAGTGTGAGCGCGGATTGCTGAGAGTTGAGTCATGAGTGACTGAGTGGCTTTCCCGAGGGGCTATATATACATATACATATATACGAGTGATGCTTTGCCTGAGGGGCCTGTTTATGAACTTACTGTTTTTCACTCCTCCTTAAAGTGAGTTTCTGTTGAATATGTTGATTAAATTACTGTTTTCACTCATCTTTAGACCGAGCCTCTATTGAAAATGTTGAACAAATACTTTAAACAACTTTCATTTAAATTGAAGTTTTTAAGTTATGAAATGGTTATGAATTTCTATTTGTCGAGGGGCTATATACGAGCTATGTTTTGCCCGAGGGGCCGATTATAATTGTCATCATTTTCACTATATATATTTCATTAAACCTCTATTGAAAAGGTCAAAAATATATTTTCTAAAGGATTTTACTGAAGTTGGAATTTTAACGAAATGATTTGAATGGTATCCTGTTTTGGGAACATACTGTAACCGCTGTGGTGCTAGGATGTGGTTTACGTGATTTCTTACTACTCAGTCTTCATTTACTTTTATTACTTACAGAGTTGGCGTACTCACATTACTCCCTGCACCTTGTGTGCAGATTCAAGTATTTCTAAGCTCGGTGGCGGGTTCATCGGAGTTAGCAAGGTAGTTGCCTAGAGATCGCAGCCCTGCTTTTCTTCCTCCTTATTCTTCCTTAATGTATTCTTGTGATTTTTCTCGGCTATGTTGATCTTTATGTTGTTAGACAGTTGTAGTAGATGCTCATGACTAGTATCACCCCGATGTCGGGCTTGTGTATTTATTCCGCACTATTTATTTAGACTTACATCATGAGATTATTGATTAATAAATGGTATAAAAATGGCTTTTATTGAATAATGGTTGATTCGGGAATTGTGTCGGCTGGCCTAGTTTCACGATAGGTGCCATAACGACCGGGTCAGTTTTTGGGTCGTGACACCTGGGGAGGATTTTTGGACGTTTTTATATTTTCTTTCCTTAGCTTCGATTCCTTTAGCTAAACTCGTTGTTTGTAGTTATATTTATATTATGAAATTAATTTGATTAGATTTGGGCCACTAAGAGTTGGATACTCATGGCAAAAGCGTGATTTCGGATTGATTTTGAGCTGATTTAAGGTAAGTGGCTTGCCTAACCTTATGTGGGGAACAACCCTTAGGATTTTGGTATTGTTGTTATATGATTTTCGTGTACGTGAGGTGACGAATATGTACACGTATTAATTATTGAAAACCCCCATTTTCATAAAGTAAATATCTATGTTTTCTTTTAATTGAGCAATACTTGTACTGAAGCCTCCTGTTTAGCTTAGGAAAAGTATGCTTATATGACCTAATTGTTTTACCTGCTTTAACTGCTTACTTGGATTTTGTGTAGCATGTTTAGGGTAGAAATTCATGTCTTTCTTGATTCAAACTTGAATAGAATTGTAGGATTCTTTCTTGAAATTGTTGTGTATTTATATTGGGACTACAAATCGGTATTCTGGGAGATCCCCCCTGCATGTTTACTTTGGGACTACTGATCGGTATTGCGGGAGATCCCCCTGCACATTTATAATTAGGAATACAGGACGATATCTCAGGAGATCCCCCTATACTGGATATTTACTTTGGGACTACGGATTGGTATTTCGGAAGATTCCCCTTCATATTTATGATTCGGACTACGGGACGATATCCCGGGAGATCCTCTGCACATTTATGTTTGGGACTACGGGACGGTATTCTGGGAGATCCCCTGTTGCTATCTCTGTGTACTGAGTTATATTCTTTCTGTGATTTTATTCTTTATCGACTATTAGTATTTTAATTATATTGTCACATTTCATACTATTTTACCTTGTTATATGTACATAACCAGTAGGTCCCTAACCTTCCTCGTCACTACTCGACCTAAGTTAGGCTTGGCACTTACTAGGTATCGTTGTGGTGTACTCATGCCTTTCCTACACATGTTTTTCGTGTGTAGATCCAGGTTCTTCTACTCAGCCACCCTATCAGTGAGGTAAGGCGATTACAGAAACTTCAAGGTATATCTGCCGCGTCCACAGACCGAGAAGTCCCTCTCTATTCTCCTTTTTAGCTATAGACCTTCTGTAATTACTTTTGTTTAGACTTTTGGAGTTAGAACACTATGTATTTTCTCTAGTTTGTGATTCATAAGATTCCGGGTTTGGGGAATGTTATTGTTGGTTGAGAGTGTTATTATTGTATATGTGAGCGGCATTTTAAACACTTTGTCTATATTTACCTGTTAGATGGCTAGTTGTACTTTTAAATTCCTATTTTCCGCAAATGGTTAGGCTTACCTGGTCATAGAGACTAGGTGTTGTCATGACAGTTCACGGAGGGAGAACTTTGGTCATGACAAGTTGGTATCAGAGTTCTAGGTTCATAAGAGTCATGAATCACAAGTCGTTTTATTAGACTCTCGCGAATCGGTATGGAGATGTCTGTACTTATCTACGAGAGGCTATATAACTATTAGGAAAATTCCACTTCATTTGATTTCCTTGTCGTGCGAGATGTTTGATATCGAAACTCAAAACCTCTGTCTTCTATTCTCTCACAGATGGTGAGGACACGTGCTACCAAAGATGACCAGGCACTCGCGCCCCCTTCTAGAGCCTCCAGAGGTCGGGGCCGGGGTAGAGGCCGAGGACGTGCACGTGGTGCAGCCAGAGCACCCGTGCGAGCTGCCATAGAGAAGCCACCAGTAGTTACAGCTAGAGTCTAGGCACCTGATATGCCTACTGCTACTACTACTCCAGCCCTTCAGGAGACCCTTGCGTAGTTTGTGAGCATGTACACTACTCTAGCTCAGGTAGGGTTGATTCTCCTTGATGCAACCACATCCCAGGTCGGGGAAGGAGCACAGACTCCCGTCGCCCACATCACAGAGCAGCGGGTCCAGGTTGATCAGATCCTAGAGGTTATACCAGTACCGTCTGTAGCCCCAGTTCAGCCCGAGGACAGATCAACAACTTCAGAGGATGAGCAACGGAGGCTTCAGAGGTTCAAGAAGTACAAGCCTCCTACATTCAGTAGTCTAGCATCAGATTATACTCTAGGATTTGTGGAGGAGTCCTACCGTATCCTCCGCACTATGGGTATATCAAGATCGAGTGGGTTTCTTTTACTACCTTCCAACTTCGAGGACAACCCTAACAGTGGTGTCGTACTTTTTAGTTAGACAGTCCAGCTGAGCCAGCCTCCCTTACATGGATCCAGTTTTCAGATATGTTTTTAGGAAGTATGTTCCTCAGAGCCTCAGGGACGCATGGCGCGTAGAGTTTGAGCATTTGCGCCTGGGTACTATGATTGTTTCGGAGCATGCTGTCCATTTCACTGACTTGGCTAGGCATGCATCGGCCTTGGTTTCTATAGTTCGTGAGAGAGTTTGCCGGTTTATTAAGGGGATCATTCCAAGCATCAGGTCCAGCATGGCCTGGGAGTTAGAGATGGATATTTCTTATCAGCAGGTGGTGAGCATTTCTAGGAGAGTACAGGGCATGCTTGCTCGGGATAGAGAGTAGAAGGAGGCTAAGAAGTATCGAAAGTCGGGTCATTACTCTGGTGCCCGTGCTCCAGCTATAGTTCGTCATGGTAAGGGTTATATGAGTCGCCCCGTTCATTCAGCTCTTCCAGCAGCCAGTGGTATTCCAGCTCCTCTTAGACCTCAGGAGCCTTATTATGCACCTCCAGTATCTAGTGCGCCTCCTACGGGGTGTTTTTAGTGGTCAGCCCAAGAAACCTGGCCCGAGCCAGTCACAACCGCCACGTCCTCCCAGAGCTTATTTTAGTGTGGCGACACATGCCATATAGTGAGAGATTTCCCCAGACTCAGGAGGGGTGCACCTCCACATACTTCTCAGCCACGACGTGCTCTGCAAAGTTCCTAGGCTATGATTACAGCACCAGTTGCTGCCCCACCTACTCAGCAAGCTAGAGGTGGAGGTCGGAGAGGTAGAGGTCGCCCTAGAGGGGGAGGCCAGGCCAGATACTATGCCCTTCCTGCCTGTTCTGAGGTTGGCGCCTCTGATTCTATCATCACAAGTATTGTCCTGGTTTGTCATAGAGATGCATCGGTTTTATTCGATCCAGGCTCCACTTATTCTTATGTGTCCTCTTACTTTGCCCCGCATTTGGGCGTATCTCGGGATTCTTTGAGTTCCCCTGTTTATGTTTCTACTCCTGTGTGAGATTCTCTTATTGTAGACCGCGTTTATTGGTCGTGTTTGATTGCTCTTAGTGGTTTTAAGAGAAAAACTGACTTATTATTGCTCAGCATGATAGATTTTGATGTTAGCTTGGGCATGGACTGGTTGTCGCCCTATTATGCTATACTTGATTGTCACGCCAAAATCGTAATGCTGGCTATGCCAGGTGTACCGCGAGTAGAGTGGAGTGGTGCTTTAGATCACACTCCCAGTAGAGTTATTTCATTCCTTAAGGCTCAGCAAATGGTTGAGAAGGGGTGTGACGCATATCTAGCTTATGTGAGAGATATCAGTATTGATACCCCTACAGTTGATTCAGTCCCAGTAGTATGGGATTTCCCTGATGTGTTTCCAGCTGATCTTCCAGGTATACCACCCGACAGAGATATTGATTTCGGCTTTGATTTGTTGTCGAGCACTCAGCCCATTTCTATTCCTCCTTATCATATGGCCCCTCTTGAGTTGAAGGAGTTGAAGGATCAGTTACAGGAATTGCTTGATAAGAGCTTTATTCGGCCATGTGTATCACCTTGGGGTGCTCTTGTCTTGTTTGTGAAGAAAAAGGATGGTTCTATGTGTATGTGCATTGATTATTGCCAGTTGAACAAAGTTATAGTGAAGAAGTGGTATCATTTACCTCGTATTGATGATATGTTTGACCAGTTATAGGGTGCACAAGTGTTTTCTAAGATTAACTTGCGTTCAGGTTATAATCATTTGAAGATTCAGGAGCCAGATATCCCGAAAATTGCTTTCAGGATTCGGTATGGTCATTACGAGTTCCTTGTTATGTCATTTGGGGTGACCAATGCCCCAACAGCATTTATGTATTTGATGTACTGCGTGTTCCGGCCATACCTTGACTCGTTCTTCATTATCTTTATTGATGATATTCTAGTATATTTTCAGAGTCGGGAAGATTATGAGCAGCACCTGAGTACAGTGCTTCAGACTTTGAGAGAAAAGAAATTATATGCGAAGTTCTCAAAATGTGAGTTTCGGTTGGATTCCATGGTATTCTTGGGTCACGTGGTATCAAATGAAGGGATCAAGGTGGATCTGAAGAAAGTGGAAGCAGTGCAGAGTTGGCTCAGACCATCCTCAGGTACAGAGATCCGTAGTTTTCTTGGCTTGGCGAGTTATTACCGTCGATTTGTTGAGAGATTTTCATCTATTGTAGCACCTATACCAGGCTAACCTAGAAGGGTGCTCCATTTAAGTGGACGGAAGAGTGTGAGGAGAGCTTCCAGAAGCACAAGACAGCTTTAACTACAGCCCCAATATTGATATTGCTTATAGGTTCGGGGTCTTATACTGTCTATTGTGATGCCTTGAGGATTGGCCTTGGAGCGATATTAATGCAGGACGGTAGGGTAATTGCCTACGCATCCAAACAGCTGAAGGTGCATGAGAAGAATTATCCTGTCCATGATCTCGAGTTAACTGCTATTGTTCACACTTTGAAGATCTGGCATCATTATTTGTACGATGTTCCTTGTGAGATCTATACTGACCACCGGAGTTTGCAGCGTCTTTTCAAGCAGAAGGACCTTAATTTGCGTCAGAGAAGGTGGTTAGAGTTGCTGAAGGACTATGATATTACTATCTTGTATCACCCGGGCAAGGCCAATGTGGTGGATAACGCTTTGAGCACCGGGCGGAGAGTTTGGGGAGTTTCGCTTATCTACCAGCAGCGGAGAGGCACATGGCGATGGATGTTCAGGCCTTAGCCAGCCAGTTTATGAGATTAGATCTTTCGGAGCCCATTCGGGTTCTAGCTTGTGTGATTTCTCGATCTTCCTTGTTTGATCGTATCAAAGAGCGTCAGTATGATGACCCTCATTTGCTAATCCTCAAGGACAAGGTTCTTCATGGTGATGCCAGAGAAGTGACCATTGGTGATGATGGAGTATTGAGGATGTAGGGTCGAATAAGTGTACCCAATGTTGATGGGCTTCGGGAGTTGATTCTAGAGGAGGTCCACAGTTCGCGGTATTCCATCTGTCTGGGTGCGCGACGATGTACCAAGATTTGAGACAGCACTATTGGTGGAGGCGGATGAAGAAAGATATAGTTGGGTTTGTAGCTTGGTGCCTCAATTGTTAGCAGGTAAAGTATGAGCACCAGAGATCGGGTGGCTTGCTTCAGCAGATAGAGATTCCGGAGTGGAAGTGGGAGCGGATTACTATGGACTTCGTAGTTGGACTCCCATGGACTTTGAGGAAGTTCGATGCCATTTGGGAGATTGTGGATCGGCTGACCAAGTCCACGTACTTCATTCCTGTATGTACTACATACTCTTCAGAGTGGTTGGCTGGGATTTATATCCGGGAGATTGCTTGTCTGCATGGTATTCCAGTTTCCATCATTTCAGATAGAGTTACTCAGTTCACATCACGGTTCTGGAGGGCCGTACAACTAGAGTTGGGTACTCGGGGGAGTTGAGCACAACATTTCACCACCAGACGGACGGACAGTCCGAGCGCATTATTCAGATTTTTGAGGATATGCTTTGTGCGTGTGTGATGGAGTTTGGAGGTTCTTGGGATCAGTTCTTGCCACTGGCGGAGTTTTCCTACAACAACAGTTATCAGTCCAGCATTCAGATGGCACCGTATAAGGCTTTGTATGGTACGCGATGTAGATCCCCGGTGGGTTGGTTCAAGTCGGGCGAGGCTAGATTATTGGGCACAGACTTGGTTCAGAACACCTTGGAGAATGCGGACCGGAAGGTTCGTCATGTTTCCTGTATGGTTGGGGAGCGGGTCTTACTTCGGGTTTCGCCTATGAAGGGCGTTATGAGATTTGGGAAGAAGGAAAAATTGAGTCCGAGGTTTATTGGTCCTTTTGAGGTATTGCGACATGTTAGGGAGGTGACTTATGAGCTTCCCTTACCTCCCAGCTTGGCAGGAGTCCATCCAGTATTTCATGTTTCGATGCTTCGGAGGTATCACGGTGATCCGTCGCACGTATTGGATTTTAATTCAGTCCAGTTGAACAAGGATCTATCTTATGTTGAGGAGCCAGTGGCTTTATTGGACTAGGTAGATTCGAAAGTTGAGGTCAAAGAGTATTGCATCAGTGAAATTTCAGTGAAGGTTCAGTGGCGGGGTCAACCGGTCGAGGAGGCGATGTGGGAGACCGAGCAGGATATCCGCAGCCTTTACCCTCATCTTTTCACCACTTCAGGCATGTCTTTATGCTCGTTCGAGGATGAACAAATGTTTTAAGAGGGGGAGGATGTAATGACCCAGCCGGTCGTTTTGAGAATTAACACCCCGATCCCCTATTAACTGCTTTCCCCGTATTTGTTTCTGCTATTGTGAGTTGTCGGGAAGATTCATTTTGAGTTTTAGAGTGTTTTGGGACATTTAGTCCCTAAATGAGAGCTTAAGTTTTAAAATTTGAATCGTAGTCGAAACAGTGTGAAGACAGCCTCGAAATGGAATTCCGTTAGCTCTGTTGAGTGATTTCGGGCTTAGCGGCGTGTTCGGATTGTGTTTTGGAGGTCCGTAGCTTATTTAGGCTTCAAATACCGAAAGTTGAATTTTTAAAGTTTCCTGATCGATAGTGAGATTTTGATATCGGGGTCGGAATCCTATTCCAAAAGTTGGAATAGTTCCGTAGTGTTGAAGTGACTTGTGTGCAAAATTTGGGATCAATCGGACCTGGTTTTGTTGGTTTCAACATCGGTTGTAGAATTCTTAAGATTTCAACTTCATTAGGCTTGGATTGGAGAGTGATTCGTAGTTTTAGCGTTGTTTGAGGTGATTTGAGGGTTAGACAGAGTTCTTATGATGTTTTAGAATTCGTTGGTATGTTTGGTTGAGGTCCCGAGGGCCTGGGGTGAGTTTCGGATGACAGAAGTGAATTTGGACTTAGGCAAATTCTGAAGTTGTTGAACCTGTTGTTTTCGCACATGCAAATCTTGGACCGCAAGTGCGGTGCCACAGAAGCGGTTGAGTGTATCGCAGAAGCGAGATTTGGTCTTGTGCTTCAGGGACCACAGATGCGGCTGGGGAACCGCAAATGCGGCCTAGTGACTGCAGATATGACCCCAACTCGGATAAGTTATTTTCGTACCTGCAATGCTTTTTACGAAGGTGCAGGACTGCAGGTGCGTCCCCATGACCACAGATGCGGTAATCGCTGGGCAGAAATACGAAAAATCGATGGTTTGATTTCATAACTTCACAAATCAAATTGGAGCTTGGTGGAAGGCGATTTTGTGGGGTTTTTGAAGAGAAGATCAGTGGATATTGATTCCTAACTCCTTTTTGATTATATCCCATTAATCTAAGCTTATTTTTATCATTTAATTTCGGATTTGGGGTGAAAAATTGGGAAGAATTGAGAAAAGTTCTTAGGCCAAATTTTGGGATTTTGATCGAGATTTTGGTATCGGATTTGAGTGATTTTTATATGGTTAGACTCATGAGTGAATGGGTGTTCAAAATTTGTAACTTTTTCCAGATTCCGAGACGTGGGCCCGGGGAGGATTTTTGGACGTTTTTCTATTTTCTTAGCTAAGCGTCGATTCCTTTGGCTAAACTCGTTGTTTGTAGTTATATTTACATTATGAAATTGATTTGATTAGATTTGGGCCACTCGGAGTTTGATACTCGTGGCAAGAGCGTGATTTCGGATTGATTTTGAGTTGGTTCGAGGTAAGTGGCTTGCCTAACCTTGTGGGGGGGGGGGAACTCCCCTTAGGATTTTGGTACTGTTGTTATATGAGTGTCATGTACGTACATGTGCTAATTATTGAAAACCCCCGTTTACATTAAGTAAATATCTGTATTTTCTTTTAATTGAGCAATACTTGTACTTGAAGACTCATATTTAGCTTAGGAAAAACATGCTTATGTGATCTAATTGTCTTACATGCTTTAACTGCCTACTTGGATTTTGTGTAGCATGTTTAGGGCAGAAATTCCTGTCTTTCCTGATTTGAACTTGAATAGAATTGTAGGATTCTTTCTTGAAACTGTTGTGTATTTACATTGGGACTACGGATCGGTATTCCGGGAGATCCCCCTGCATATTTATAATTAGGACTACAGGACGATATCCCGGGAGATCCCCCTATACTGGATATTTACTTTGAGACTACGGATCGGTATTCCAGGAGATTCCCCTACATATTTATGATTCGGACTATGGGACGATATCCCGGGAGATCCTATGCGCATTTACGTTTGGGACTACGGGATGGTATCCTGGGAGAATCCTTGTTGCTATATCTGTGTTCTGAGTTATATTCTGTCTGTGATTTTATTCTTTATCGACTGTTAGTATTTTAATTATACTGTCACATTTCATACTTTTTTACCTTGTTATATGTATATAATAAGTAGGGCCCTGACCTTCCTCGTCATACTCGACCTAGGTTAGGCTTGACACTTACTGGGTACCGCTGGGGTGTACTCATGCCCTTTCCTGCACATGTTTTTCGTGTGCAGATCCAGGTTCTTCTGCTCAGCCATTCTATCAGTGAGGCGAGGCGATTACAGATACTTCGAGGTATATCTGCCGCGTCCGTGAACCGAGAAGTCCCACTCTATTCTCCTTTTTAGCTATAGACCTTCTGTAATTATTTTTATTTAGACTTCTGGAGTTAGAACAATATGTATTTTCTCTAATTTGTGATTCATGAGATTTCGGATTTTGGGGGTGTTATTATTGGTCAAGAGTGTTATTATTGTATATGTCGAGCGACATTTTAAACACTTTATCTATATTTACCTATTAGATGGCTAGTTGTACTTTTAAATTCCTATTTTCCGCAAATGGTTAGGCTTACCTAGTCGTAGAGACTAGGTGCCATCACGACAGTACACAGAGGGAGAACTTGGGTCGTGACATCTTATTGATTGACGTATACATTGTATTGTACTTTTATTAACATTATTATGGATTGAATTCGTCTTTCCAGTAGATACCTTGAATTTTCGTTCTTGAATTCGCCGCTGACCCAAAACCAAATTGATTCAACTAATTTTCCTCGGTTGTGAGACACATTAAATTTGAACTTAAGTTCCTAAAGAAAAGCAAATCAAACTAAGAAAAAAAATGATGTGGTCATACGCTTCTTGAATAAAAAGAACACAATTTTAGACTAATTAAAATCGTTTCAAAGAGAACATGTGTCCAGGCATTGAACAAAATAAGAGCCGATCATATATCATAGCCTACTCAATAGCAACTCCTAGAATTAATATGGTAGTCAGAGGTGGATCTAGCATAAAACTTAATGCATTTATGTGAATTTAGTAGTTTTTAATCAGATCTGATATATATATTAAAAAAATTCACTAAATATCAATTTGACTGTGAACCCAATTCAAATAGAATATATAATATAATGTGATAGGCACTATATGCAAACGAGAAGGGAAATTCTCACGTGAACCTTTTAAAACTGTTTCACTCGTGGTTAAACTTTTAATAATTTTTAATCAAGCATGCAGATAAGTAATTAGAAAGCACTTTATTGATTAAGTCACATGCAAAGTGCACTTGCCAAAGAAGTATATAACAAGTTGAGAATTGCTAATTAGTTCCTATATATAGAGTTGTTGAGCATGATCTCTCAAGACTTGAAAGGAGCCTAGTCCCTCATCTTAATGGCTTTTTCACTTGTGGGAGAACTTGTGAAATCGGAAAAGAGTGCGATGATTGTTGGATTTGTTGTACTTGTCGGTTTGGTTATTGCGACACAGTTGATCCGTAGAGTACGTGCAAATTGCACATTATCGTCCAAATGCAACAAAATCTAGTACAAAGAGTGTGATTTCAGTGTTTCTTTCAATGTTCCCTTGTATTTTAGTCTTTGTGCGAATAATGGAAAAAGTTAATTGAATGATTTTCTATTTAACAAAAACAAAGGATATCGACTTCAAAAGGTAAAGTCGATCACGTACGCTAGAGAAAGACGCGCGGAAGAGGCATTCCCAGCACGCGGAGGATCCGTTGAGAATTTATCTCGGTAGGAAAATGTACGATCTTTTCCCTTATTATATTGAATCAATAAAAAAAAGTATTTTGAGACTTGCATTTAGTAGCGTACGCGAAAAATTTCATAAGCGGTATCACAATTTGAAGAAATGAACAAATAAATAACTTATTGTAGTTATAAGCGGTGTCATTTTCTATATTTATTCGTAATATTTTTATTTTTCTTATACATTACTAATAAAAAAATTTGACGAAGCGGTGTCTCGTGACACCGCATAGTACAAGGTATATACACCCCTGCTTGCATCGTTCATCATATTCATGCATTTACTTGTTTATTTATCATCTATTACCCTTCATTCTTTTCTGATGTATTATTTTCTTCTAATTTATGTATGTCCAGGGGCGACAATAGGTTCATCTGATGTCACGACCCGCATTTTCCACCCTCGAGAGTCATGATGGCGCATACTAATGTGAGCTAGGAAAGCCAATTATTTGAACAATTTCTTCTTTATCCATTTTATACTCTTTAACAATTATAAAGTCAAAGCGTGTAGACAGCGGAAACTACAATAAGCAGAAGAAATGCAGAAAGTTATCTGAATATATATATCTAATACAACTGTTTGAACCTCGACCACCCAGAACTGGTGTCACAATACCACAGACGATCTAAGAATACTACATACAAAGTCTGAAAATAAACGATACACTGTTTCTGAATTAAGAAAATGAAATAGGAATAAAGGGATAGAGGGAGACGCCAGGGCCTGCGGACGCATGCAGGTTTACCTTGGATTTCTGCGTGGACTGAAGGCAACCCCCCAATCTACGGTCCAAAAGCTGCTCCGGGATCTGCACATAGTGTAGAGTGTAGTATCAGCACAAACGACTCTATGTGCTGGTAAGTGCCTAGTCTAACCTCGGCGAAATAGAGACGAGGCTAGGACCAGACTAACAAATAAACCTGTGCTATTCAACTATATACAGCAGGAAAAAAAAAAGAACAGCAATAAATAGTTAAGTATGGGAGGGGTAACATGTTGCGGAGGAGCTATCAATTTAGAATATAAAGACAACGGTAATTGAAAGAAACAACATATCTCATATATCAACAAAGAATCAGAAATCAATAAGTGCACGGTATCACCCTTCGTACTTTTACTCTCGTCCTCACCAAAGCATTCAAGTAATGTGCACGACATCACCCTTCGTGCTTTTACTCTCGTCCTCACCATATAATCAATGTAATCTGCACGGAATGGTACATAGTGCAGCACGACATCACCCTTCGTACTTTACACTCTTTCCTCACAAATCATACACGGCATCACCCTTCGTGCTTTAACACTCTCTCACCAAACAATACACGGTATCACCCTTCGTGTTTTAACTCTCTTCCTCACCCAAACAACAATCACAAACAATAGGGAAAGGAAATAAATGAAATTACAATAAAAATCCTGGCAAGGGAACAATAATTCAGCAACAAGTCCCGGCAAGGGACAACACCAAAACAACAACAATATCCCAGCAAGGGAGACAACACAGTGATTCTTTTCTCTTTTTCACTTTAAATTAACAACTCACTTTACAACTTGAGCCAATGCTGTAAAAGGGTTCAATTTACCTCTTACACTTTCACATTCCATTATACGACTTGAGCCAACGCTCCTCGATATTCAAATGCCACAATTACTTCCACAAACTTTGCCCAATAATAGAAATCATCACCAAAGCATGAACAATACAACGAAGTAATAATAATCATAATATAAGACTCACGAGCATGCTTGACACCAACGTATAAATACTCATCACCATGCCTATACGTCGTACTCAACAAATACCACATAGCAAATAGGACTCGACTCCTAATCCCTCAAGCTAAAGTTAGACCAAACACTTACCTCGATGCCACGAACACAATTCACGCCTCAACTATCACTTTACCCCTTGATTCCACCATCAATTCGCTCGTATCTAGCCACAAGTTACTTAATTACATCAATAAATGCGAAATGAATCAATTCCAATGCATGAAAATAAGTTTTCCAAAATTTTACCCAAAAGGTTAAAAATCGCCCCCGTGCCCACATGGTCAAAACCCGAGGTTTGAACCAAAACCCGATTACCCATTCCCCCACGAACCCAAATATATAATGTATTTTGAAATCAAACCTCAAATCGAGGTCCAAATCCCCAATTTTTGAAAAACCTAGGTTCTACCCAGAACACCCAATTTCCTCTATGAAAATCATTGATTTTGAGTTGAAATCATGTGAAAAGATGTTAATGATTGAAGAAAATGAGTTAAAATTGACTAACAATTGATTTGGAAGAAGAGTTGTCTTTGAAAAATCGCCCAAGAGTGTTTTGGTTTTGAAAGAGTGTGAAAAATGGGAGATTTTCCGCTAAGTTATAAATTTACGGGTTGCAGATATGGGAATTGCGACCAGGATTCGCAATTGCGAACCCAAACTTCAGCTAAGTTCGCATTTGCGAAAATGGGGAATTGCGATCAACATGTTGCATTTGCAACGACTGGCCACAAGTTGGGGGGATCGCATTTGCGATTAAAAACCTCGCAATTGCGAGATAGGCTGGCCTTGGCTACTTTCGCAATTGCGACATAGCTCTCGTATTTGCGATATCGCATTTGCGAGCAAGGCTTCACAAATGCGAAGCCTGCAGGCCTGGACAGAAACAGCTGAAGCCTGCAATTCCTTAAGTTCAAAAATTCACCCCGTGGCCTATCCAAAACACACCCGAGCCATCGGGGCTCCAAGCCAAACATGCACACCAACTTAAAAATATCATACGGACTCGCTCGTGCATTCAAATCACTAAAATAACATCAACAACTATGAATTTAACATCGAAATCATGAAGCTTCTCAAGAACTTCAAATTTTCCATTTTTCTCAAATACGATCCGATTCACGTCGTTTCAAGTCTGTTTCTTATCAAATTTCACAGACTTATCTTAAATCACATATAAGACCTGTACCGGGGGCCGAAACCAAAATACGGCCCCGATACCATCAAGCTTTAAACACATTTCACTTTCAAAAACTCATAAATATTCCAGAAAATAATTTTTTTTCAAAATTCATTTCTCGGGCTTGGGACCTCGAAATTTGATTCTGGGCATAAGCCTGAGTCCCATATTTTCCTACGGACCCCGCGGGACCGTCAAATCACAGGTCCAGGTCTGTTTATCCAAAATGTTGACCGAAGTCAACTTAATTCATTTTAAAGTAAAAATTTATCATTTTTCACAGATTTTCACATGTTGGCTTTCCGACTACGCACCCGGATTTGCGCACGCAAATCGAAGTGATGCTGAAAGAGGTTTTTAAGGCCTCGGAACACAGAATTTATTTCTAAAACAAGTGATGACCGACCCACATCTGATCAATCCATAACTTTCGACACAGAGTATAAAATATAAAATAATTCATCACATCTGATCAATCCATAACTTTCGACACACAATCCATAACTTGTGTAGGATTAATTCATCTTCTCCCCAAGGTCAGTTCTTTAATTTTCTTCCAGTTCTTCCCAAAAATATAAAATAATTTCATGTTCAATGAGTGTTCCAATTCCAGACATGATTTTCTCTCACTTCTTTCTCTCAATTTTTTTTCCCAAACCTGCTTAATTTATGTTTTGAATTGCACAGATTAGGACATCTCTTTTGTTTTTGATAAGTTTTTAGTGCACCCGCGAGATCTCAATTTGTGTAGACAATTGATTGTCTTTTGTAGAAATCCATATTTTGGTGTAGATTCTTTACTTCTGACGTACTACCATACGGGGTTTCATTACCCCAAAACATCGATGAAATATTACCTTACATTTTTTCCCCTTGGTTTGACTTTTCTTCTTCCTTATGATGTCTCTTTCTTTTTCCTATGCCGTGCAAGTCTCCTTCTTCTTCCTCTTCTTCTTATGGTTTTCTCTTCTCCATCTCTCTTATACTCTCTCTTGCTATAGTTCTTTTTCTCCTTTTCTTGTCTGCTTTCTGCTTTGTCTTCTATTCTCCAATTATGGATTTTATAAACGGATTGCATGGAAAATAAAAGGTGACTCTTGCTAAAGCTGATTATTTGTATAGTTACTAAAGTAATCAAATTATGAAATTAAAGATACAAGTAATTCTTTTATGTCTGGTTAATTGAATATTGAAAATAAGTTTTGCAGTTGAAGTATACTTTGTATGGGTTTTTTAAAAGCACATATTTATGATGTTAAATTTGAGTTGTTGGAATTAATGTTGTCATTACTTTATGTTGATGTTGAGATTAGCGGTGTTAATTGCGATGTTAATGGAACTACTTTTACGATGGTGGACCTTGTAGAAATCCTAATTGTCCATGACCATGATTCTAAGTGTTTCTAATTACATTTTTTTTTAGTCTTTTGATGTAGTAAAATTGGTAATGTAGACATTGAGTCCTTTGTATGGTCATTGTTTTATTCTTTGTAAAACTTTTATTTTTTGGGGCTTAGTTAGTGCAAGCAAATGTGTATCGTCTTTGGACTTTGTATGAAAAGTTTTTCACCTTTCTTTTTAGGCTTCCCGTCTTTGCATAAAAATGTTGTTGGGAAGAGAATGGAGCGGTGATAATCCCTCTTTTAGATGTAACATTGTAGCTGTTTTTTTGCTCCTGTCTTAGGAGCCATATGTTTATCAATGTAGGAGATTCATATGTTGTGGTTTTCCCTTTTAGTATTTGGATTTTTGGAAAACATGAAGACTTCTCATGGTAAACATCTAAAAAATTAAGTTAATTCTCACAAAAAATCAAAGGTATGAGGGAACTGCGAAAATGAGAGGAAAAAGGACTTTTCTAAAAACTTCTATATTAGAGATCCAAAGAAGAGAGTTTTCTTTGCAGGCCGCCTCTCTGTTCCTCTCTTACTTTGTTCTTTTACATAGTTACATGATTTTTTTTACTTCAGGTCTTTATAATTAATGTTTCTTTGTCATCATTCTTCTATGTAATATATTCAAATGTATTTGTTAGTGTTAGTTCTCAGAAAATGGTTGGCCTTAAAAAGTTATTGTTGGTTAGTTATTGGTAATTCTTTAACGTATTCATTGGCTAATTGTTGTTATGACTTCTTTACCCAAAAGTTGTTGGCTATATCTGATGATTCCATACCTATACACTAATTTATATTCTCATTAACCTGTAAATTAAATATATTTTTTCCCTCAGCATATAGAAACCACTTATACGATATCATTATTGACATTTTTCTATTTTGGTTTGTTCTGTTTTAATTACAGGTTTCGCTCTTTGTTGTGTTGTAATAGCTATCTGTTCGTGCGATTTAGTAGCAAATCACCGGTGGTAAGTACTCATCTTTTGCTGGATTTAATTTTTTCCACTTGCCTTCTTCGTATTAAGGAGATGTTGGTCATTTTATTCATTTCATGTCGTCTCAATCATACTTTAACTATTTTTCATTACAAGGTAATATATTCTATCCAAAATTAGTTATGTAGCTATGCATATAATAGAAATATCTTTAGTTGAGATTTTTTGCTTTATGGTATATGCCAATACAATTTAACTTACATACCTTGTACGCATATGATTCATCAATGATAAACATATAGCTAAAATTATAATTTTTTCCTAGGGTGGGCACAATAATCATGTGATGGCGGTGGCAACGCGAAGTGGAAGAGGCGGTGATGTGCATGCCTCAAGAGAAAATCAAGTTATGGTGGATGAAGATGAGTTACGAGACAATGAAATGCCTTTGGTGGTTGAAGATGTAGTTGAACCAAGTATGAGAGATGATGTACGGATTGATGTTCATGAGGTTGAGGAGGAAACACAAGAGGCCGTGAACCCGTTTAGGGAACACGTGATTGATATGCCCGAGCCGGTGGTGCCCAAAGCCCAAGCACCCTTACCTCGACCTCCTCCGCCCTATCCTCAACGGTTGGCCAAGCAAAAGGGTGACAACCAATTTAAGAAATTCATTGAGATGATGAAGAGTTTGACTATCAACGTGCCTTTGGTGGAGGCACTCGAGCAAATGCCAGGGTACGCAAAGTTCATGAAAGATTTGGTTACAAAAAAGAGATCAATAGAGTGTGAGACAATCAAGATGACCCATCAAGTGAGCACAATTGTACATTCTATGGCTCCGAAACTTGAGGACCCCGGTGCATTCACTATCCCATGTACCATTGGAAGTGCCAACTTTGCAAAAGCCCTTTGTGACTTGGGGGCAAATATCAATTTAATGCCATATTCGGTCTTCAAGACCTTGGGAATCGGACAACCTCGTCCAACTTCTATGAGGCTTCAAATGGCGGACCGGTCAATGAAGCTTTTGAAGCGGCCTTTGGGGATTATGATGATATCCTTGTTCGTGTTGATAAGTTCATATTGCCGGCCGATTTCGTTATTTTGGATTGTGAGGTGGATTTTGAGGTACCAATTATCCTTGGAAGACCTTTCCTAGCTACTGGGAAGGCTTTGGTAGATATCGAGGCGGGAGAGTTGACCTTCCGTGTTGGTGATGAAAATGTGGTGTTCCATGTGTGCAAATCTATGAGGCAACCGAATAGCACCGAGGTGTGCTTGTTTATTGACATTGTCACGGCGGTGATAGTGGATGACACAAGCGCAATGGTGAATGTTGAGGACTCACTTGAAGCCGTGCTCTTGAACATGGATGTTTATGATGATGCTGGGAGAGTTGAATGTGTAAACGTTTTGCATGGTATGGGCTCGTATTCTTATGAGCCTAGGAAGTTATCCTTGGATCTTGAGAATCGCAAAACTCCCCCAACCAAGCTATCTATTGAGGAGCCGCCAGTGTTGGAGTTGAAACCACTTCCTCCTCACCTCAGGTATGAATACTTGGGCCCTAATTTCACTTTGCCTGTTATTCTTTCGTCTTGCTTGACTAACGTGCAGGTTGACGCCACTTTAGCGGTTCTACAAAAGTGCAAGAGGGAGATCAGATGGACATTGGCGGATATTCGGGGTATATGCCCCGCCTTTTGCATGAATAAAATCATATTGGAGGAGTATGCGAGGCCCTCACTTGAACACCAAAGGAGACTCAACGAAGCTATGCAAGAAGTGGTCAAGAAGGAAGTTATCAAGTGGCTTGACGCCGGTGTGGTGTATCCTATTTCTGACAGCTCATGGACTTCTCCGGTGCAATGCGTACCGAAGAAGGGCGGGATGAATGTGGTAACCAATGCTAACAATGAGTTGATTCCTACTCGGACAGTAACGGGATGGATAGTTTGTATGGACTATAGAAAGCTTAACAAGGTGACTCGAAAGGATCATTTCCCGTTGTCGTTCCTCGACCAAATGCTTGATCGTCTTGCGGGTCGGTCGTTCTATTGCTTTTTAGATGGGTATTCGAGGTACAATCAGATTCTCATCGCCCCGGAAGATTAGGAAAAGACGACATTTACTTGTCCCTACGGCACATTCGCATTTTCGAGGATGCCATTTGGATTGTGTAATGCCCTAGCGACCTTTCAACGATGTATGATGGCAATTTTTACCGATATGGTGGAAGATATATTGGAGGTCTTTATGGATGATTTTAGCGTGGTGGGGGACTCCTTTGAAGAATGCTTGACAAATTTGGATCGTGTGTTAGCCCGATGTGAAGATACAAACCTAGTTCTCAATTGGGAAAAATGCCATTTTATCGTAGAAGAGGGTATTGTATTGGGTCATAAGATTTCGAAGAGAGGTATTGAAGTTGACAAAGCCAAGATTGAAGTCATTTCAAGGTTACCTCCCCCTACTTCTTTCAAAGGGGTGAGGAGCTTTTTGGGGCACGCTGGTTTCTACCGAAGGTTCATCAAAGATTTCTTTAAGGTAGTTAATCCGTTGTGCAAGTTGTTAGAGAAGGAGGCCAAGTTTGTTTTTGATGAGAAATGGATGGAAGCTTTCGAACTTCTAAAACACAAGTTGACAACAACCCCTATCATTACCGCACCCAATTGGAGCTTGCCATTTGAGCTCATATGTGACGCTAGTGATGCTGCGGTAGGGGCGGTCTTGGGCCAAAGAATCAACAAGATATTCCATCCGGTGTACTACTCAAGCAAGACGATGAATGAAGCTCAAATAAAATATACAGTCACCGAGAGGGAGTTGCTAGCTATTGTATTTGCCATGGAAAAGTTCCGACCATACCTTATGGGGGCCAAAGTGATTATCCATACCGATCATGCCGCCCTTAGGTATTTGATGACCAAGAAAGATTCAAAAGCAAGGTTGATGAGATGGGTGCTACTTCTTCAAGAGTTTGATCTAGAAATTGTGGACCGAAAAGGAAGGAAAATCAAGTGGCGGACCACTTGTCCCGCTTGGAAGAAGAGGGGAGGCCTTCTGACTGCCTTGAGATCAATGATGCACTCCCGGATGAACAACTCCTTGCGGTATCTATGCATGATATGCCGTGGTTTATCGATGTGGCAAATTATCTTGTGACCGGTATAATCCCGTATGAGCTCCCTTCTAACCAAAGGAAGAAGCTCAAGCGGGATAGTTTGGATTATTATTGGGATGAGCCATATTTATTCAAGATTTGCATCGATGGTGTGATTCTCCGATGTGTCCCGGAAAAAGAACAATTGAGTATTTTGGAGGCTTGTAATTCCTCTCCCTATGATGGCCATCATGGCGGGGTGAGGACGGCTTCTAAGGTGCTTAGTTGTGGTTTCTATTGGCCCTCCTTGTTTAAAGATGCCAGTGATTTTGTCAAGAGATGTGATGAATGCCAACGAGCCGGTGGGATTTCTAAAAAGGATGAGATGCCTCTCAACACAATTCTAGAGGTGGACATTTTTTATGTGTTGGGTATCGACTTTATGGGGCCGTTCGTGAGTTCTTGTGGGAACACCTATATCTTGGTAGCGGCGGATTATGTGTCGAAATGGGTCGAAGTCATCGCTTTGCCCAACAATGAAGCTCGAAGTGTGGTGGCGTTCTTGAAAAAGAGTATTTTCACAAGGTTTGGCACTCCACGTGCTATCATTAGTGATGGTGGTTCTCATTTTTGCAACCGAGCTTTTGATTCATTGCTTGCCAAGTATGGTGTAAATCACAAGGTGACCACTCCTTATCATCCTCAAGTGAGTGGCCAAGTTGAGGTTTCCAACCGAGAGATCAAGAGTATTTTGTCCAAAACTGTCAATGCCAATAGGACCGATTGGTCGAAAAAACTAGATGATGCTCTTTGGGCCTATCGGATAGCTTACAAGACCCCGATTGGTATGTCTCCGTACCAGTTGGTGTTTGGGAAAGCTTGTCATCTTCCGGTGGAATTGGAGCATAAGGCTATGTGGGCGTTGAGAAAATTGAACTTAGAATGGGATGTCGCTGCGCTACTCCAGCGCATCCTTGTACAAGGACAAGATGAAGTACCTTCACGATAAGTAAGCCCGAGGGAAGGAATTCAAAGTTGGTGACATGGTTCTTCTTTTCAACTCCCGGTTGAGGTTATTCCCGGAAAAGCTTAAGTCTAAGTGGAGTGGTTCATTTGAAGTTGTTGGTGTAACCCCATTTGTAGCTATTGATCTCAAAAACAAAAATGGTGAAGTTTTCTGGGTCAATAGGCATCGTGTCAAGCATTACTTAGGAAAGTTTGATGACACCCCCATAGTGGCACTCATTCATTTGAAGTGACTTTGATGATAACATGTGTCATGCCGCAACGTTAAATAAGGCGCTTCTTGGGAGGCAGCCCATGTCTTTTTCTTTCTTTTTTTGATTTCTGTTGTAGATTAGAATTTTTGAGCTAATGGTTTACGAGATATTGCAGGAATTGTGATTGAACCAGTGCAAAACAACTGTGCAAAAAGTGCACAGTCTCTGAACAATGACCGTGTGGCCGAAATCCCACTTTGTGCGGTCCGCACCGGCCAAAGAAAATATTGCCAAGCCTCTGAACTGTGTTCACGCGGCCACGTCCCACTTTGTGCGGCCCGCGTGGTTCGCATGCGGCCGCAGCCCATCTCATGCGGTCCGCGCGCCTTCACTGCAGCTACAGGTAAATGGTAAAGTCCCAGTGCGGCCCGCGGTCGTGTTTACGCGGCCTCATGGGACGGTAAGTGATGGGCCCCACTGTGTTCCCTATAAATAGACCATTAGGATCTTCATTAGAACTTTTCGCCAAAATTAACCCCTGAGCGCTAAAAGTTACTGTTCACATTCAGAGACCCCTCTTAGTGTTAATATCAAGAGCATTTCTTCGCTTTCCTAGTAACATATCTCTCACATTAGTCTTTACTTAGTATTAATTTAAACTTTATACATGTTCTCCTAGTCATAACTTCTTCGTTTTTCTTTTTTTGTTCTTCGTCGTTTCATAATTAGGATAGTTTTATATTGTTCTTGTTGTTCTTTGAAATGATGGGCATGTTATAAATGAGTAGGGACAAAGTAGGGTGCTAAAACGTGAAAGACTTGAGTTTTTTGTAAAACCCTAATTGACCCTATAATTAAAGCCCAGTGCGGCCGCACCCCCTAATTATGCGGTCCGCATGCCTTTTACGCGGCCGCATCATTCTGCTACGCGGTCCGCGTAAACCTTGAACCTAAAGGTTGATTATCCCAGCGCGGCCGCATGCCCAGTTTGTGCAGTCCGCGCCATGCCCCACGCGGCCGCATCCCATGTTTGCGCGGTCCACGTGGGTGAGGTTCAGAGGGAACCAATTTTTAATAGTATGGCCAATGCTGCTGCATGACCAGTTTGTGCGGACCGTGTTGGCCCCCAAACGGCCACACCCCTTGTTCATGCGGTCTGCATGGTTCCTAATCAGAGAGGTGTTCATTTCCCAAGTTGGTCAGTGTGGTCCGTATGCCTTGTTTGTGCGGTCCGCACTGCTATCACCTGTTCTCTGTCTGTGTTTATGTTCTATACTTAAACTCTGCAATTGCCTGAATTAACAATATTAGAATTATTTGTGTGCAGGAAATGGTTAAACAATGAGGGCGTGGAGCTAAACAACCCGGACGAGGAGCTGACCCCTCCCGGGGAGGTAAAGCAAAATTGAAGAAACTCACTCCCCAACCAAAGCTAAAAACAAGAAAGCAGGTGATAAGTGATGAAGAGCAGTCGAGGAGTGAGTACCTCCCCTCCCAGGATGTTTCAACTGATTCGGGGAAAGCCCCCGCAGGCCCAGCTAAAGCTCCAACTGTTATACAACCTGAGTCGTCTGAGGGCTCAGAAGCAGGCAGTGCCAAATACTCCACCTCCCCCACAGCTTCAGAATCCGGGGAGGGTGCAGAAGATAAAAACAAGAGTGATGAGGAGGTCCCAGACAGTGGGGTAGCTAGAGTTGGGGAAATTGAAAGAACTAGAAACCTAGTTGTATGGCAGGACAGATTTGTCAGCGAGGTGGCCTTTCATAAATTCCGGGAAGTGTGGCCCAAGAAGAAGGTGATTCCAGAAAGAAGAGTAGCCACCCGGGATTTGTTACCCTACCTTCCCCGAGTCCATGAACAATTTCTTACTAGAGTGGGGCGGGATTTCTTTAAAGACGAGTCGGTCGATGCAAATGAACATATGGTGAAGGAATTCTATAGCAATATGGCCCACACAAAAAAAGGGTCAACTGCAACCAAAGTGCGGGATAAGACGATAGTGTTCTCGGGAGAGGTGTTGAACGAATATTTGGGTTTCAATGAGGAGGATGACTCTCTGTACAGAGAGAAGTTAGCGTTGAAAGAGGAAGCTCGTCCTTGCGTGGCACAGTTCTTAGCTTAGCCGGGTACTATTCCGGAGTGGATTCAGGTGGGGAAGAAAATACTGCGAAAGGACCTCAATTTTGAGGCGAGAGGATGGTTAACTTTTGTAAACAACAGGTTGGACCCTTCGTCCCATGACCAGACCATTCCAATCGCCCGAGCGGTTCTCGTTGCATCCATCATGTCAGGTTTCACCATCAATGTGGGGAATGTTATGTACAGTGTGATCACATCCATTGGCATTGATACGGACAGAAACTACCCCTACCCGAACACCCTAACAATGTACTTTGAAGATGCAAAGGTGAAAAATTACCCTTTCGATGTTTGAGTCAGGCCGTTGTCCCCGTTCTCATGGTTTAATATTCAGGGGCTGGACAACCCGAAAGGGGATAAGAAGAGAAAAGCATCCACCTCTGCCCCGACTGGCTAGTCTGAGGAGCCAGTTGCGGTAGAGGCTTCTATTGAGCCAGCTACTCCTGCTGCCACTACTGTTCCGGACATCCCATCCTCCTCTGCAGGTCCCAGTTCTTCAACTGGCCCAGTGGTTCCCACATCCAAATCTAACCCCCTCACGGCCAGCAGTTAGCAAAGACATTAGCCAGTTTGAACAATTGGATGTCAGTCTCGACATCCAAGTTGTCCACTTTGGCAACCACAGTTGCGGCCCAGTCTGTTCCAGCCACCGTTGAGATTCCTCAGTCCATTGAGGAGACATTGAAGACACTCCTGGCCAACCAGGAGAAGATTTTGGCTACTCAAGCTGCCTTGACAAAGGCAGTTGATGCACAGGGCAAAGCTCTAAAGGAGCTTGCCAGAGAACACAAGAAGATGAGAAAATCTCGGGCATCTAAGGAAGAGGTGAAGGAGCTCCGAGCTGAGGTTGACAAGCTAAAGGCAGACCAGCTGCCTTTAGACTTGTTCTTTGATGAGTCAGCACCTCCACCAGCAGTAGTTGTACCGGAGCCACAACAGGAGGAGCCTAGGCACCCAAGGAAGAAGAGGAAGCTTCATAGAACTGAGGGTGTTGTGATAGAGGTAACACAGGTTCAGGAGGATACTTTCAGTGCTCCACCAGATGTTCAGCCGGTCCATGACCCGACCCCTATCCCAGCAACAGAGCAGCAGCAGGCCGGGAACCAGTCTGAGGTTCCCACCAGTACAGAGGACCAGGGGACCACTGATCAGCCCATGACGACGGATCAGGCTTGAGGAGCCACTCTATATCATTTCTCTGTTTATATGCTTATTTGGTAGTTGGCTTTGGGGACAATGCCAACTTTTATTCGTGGGGGTGCGCCCTACTATTTTGTATTTTGATGGTTGATACATTTGAGATGATTGTACATATTTATTTGACTCTTAACTTATGTTGCTAGTTGATAGTTGGCCTTTACATAACTTTTCATTCTAGTTACTTTTCTACTTTATGTACATATTCATTTCCCCCCGTTGTATATTCCACTCCCCTATTGTACATATTCATTCATTTTTTTCTATTTTCGTTAAAAAAAATTTGTTTTTAGTTTCATAGCAGGCTCATAACCTTTTTGTTTTGTGTTGGCGTTTGCAATAAGCCCTTGGTTTTCTTAATGCCACGGTTCTTTCCAAGGGTAGAGTGTTGTGCGAACCGGGTGGCTCTTCCCAATGAGAGATAGCGTGACAACCTTCTTAAGGGTTTGAGTCCGTTTTTTATTTTTATTTTTTTTGATTTTCAAGTTTTGCAGTCAAAGGTACCTCAGGCAAAGCTTCACTTGGGCCTAACACATTTGCCTTTGATCCCATGGTCAAAGACATAATGTTGTGCTTAGGATGGTGAAAGTCGTGGCCTTGAGACTCTTGTGTTGACCAAACAATCATCATGTGGTCATATTGGACCATTGTGCGCTTGAATCATAACTAAGGTCGTTGTGGGCCCTCGAACTCGATATCTTTAGCAATCCTTGAGTGTGTGTGGTGAGAATTCGATTTGCGAGTCCAAGTCCCGAGCCGATGGTCTAGAACTTGCCTCGAATGTTTGTTGAGGCAAAATCTTAGGTGAAATTTGGCTTGAGAAGTGATTATAGGCTCTCCTTGATCCAAAATGCTAAGATTGAACTATTCCATGACCTACCAATGAAATAATCCCTAGTTAACCCTTTTGAGCCTTGAACCTTCTTCTTTCAAGAACCAAAGCTACAAGCCTATACCCGTTCTTAATGATACCCTCTCTTGGCACCCAAATCTTCCCTTGAGGAGATGGCAAATATCTAAGTTTGGGGGGAGACAAGAAAGGAAACAATGTGGTAAAAGGTACAAAAGCAAAAAGAAAAGAAAGGTAATGATAAAGAAAAGAAAGAAAAGAAAAGACAAAAAGAAAGACCTAATTGAATAAGGTCAAAAAGGGGATTCAAAGAAAACAAAAGTGAAAAAGGGTGTGGAAAAAGTAGAAAAAAAGAGAAATGTGTTGAATTACATAAGAAAGGGTGACAATGTGTCTCTCTAACCCCTTGAAAAAGAAGTGAATACTCAAATGAGTCAAGAAAGTGTGCTAAAATGAATCAAAAGAAGTGCTTAAGGGAAGATTGAACCCACTAGAACAAAAATATGTCCTACCCTTACCCAAAAGCCTTCACACTGACTCCACAAAAGCCCTACATGATTTTGAGTTGAAGGGAACCTACATTAGTGGATACTTACATAAGGGGCAAGCATATGGTACTTAGAGACGGACTTGTGGCCTCTTCCTTGAGAGAGATGAGTGAAAATCCATCAACCTCGGTTTGTGTGTCAATACTTTAAAAGATGAGGTTTACTTAGGGAGAGTTGAGGATGTGTGAGTTTGGGTTCCACAATGGCCAAAGTAATTGAGAAAAGTTCTTTGATGAAATGTGTCAACTCTTGATGCTCTTGTGTCACACTTGATCCACAAGTTTTCAAAGATTAAATGTGTTAATGAAGCATTCGCATTGAGGGCAATTGTTAGTCCCAATTAATGCTTGTTGAGGTTACTTTAGGATAAGCTGAAATTGCTTGGATGTTGCCTTTGAGGGATGGGTCTTGTTTTGTTTGCTTGAGGACAAGTAAAGGTTTAAGTTTGGGGGAGTTGATAAGTAGGATTTTAACATGTTTTATACCCATACTTGTCTGCGCTTTGAGTGTAATTTGCTATAAAATAGTCCCAAAATGCTTACAGATTGCGCTTGTTGCAGGTTTGAGCTATAAATTGACAAATCGTCAAAGATCGGCTCAAATCGGAGTGAAACCTGCTCAAGTGTCAAAGATCACTAAAGTAAGGACATTCAGAACTTGGTGCAGACCTCACCATCATGTCATGCAGCCGCACCATAGAAGTTCAGAGACTGTGAAACTACAAGTCAAGCTCATGCGGCCGCGTCCCACTTCATGCGGCCCGCATCTCACTCATGCGGCCGCAAAATCTTGCTATGCGGTCGCGTCCCAAAAGTTCAGAGAGTGTCATATTCCAGAAGAAAACCACGCGGCTGCATCCCACTTCATGCGGCCCGCGTCCCTCTCCATGAGGCCTCACTCTATGGTCACGCGGTCCGCGTCCAAGAAGTTCAGAGAAGCTGCCAAAACTATTCATGCGGCCGCACAACGACTCTGTACGGTCCGCGCAAGTCTTCATGCGGCCGCATTCCAACTTTGTGCAGTCCGCATCACCATCTTCAGAGAGCAAGATTTAGAGGTCCGCACTAACCCCGCAGGGGCATTTTTGTCCAGTTTTTCTAGCCCACTATAAATAGAACATTTTACCATTTTTAGGTTAAGTTGGGTACATCTGATAGCTGCTGCACTCGTGAGACTTATGTTTTGGCCTATATTGGGCATTTTTAGCTTAGTTTCATCATAGATTATTGTAGTTTAACATTAGCAATTAATTAATATGGTTGTTTCATCTTCTATTTCTTCATTTTCTTCTTTAATTATGTCTAGCTAAACCCATTAGTTAGGGTTGTAGTTCAACCCTAGTGTGGGTAATTAATGGGTGTAGCTTCTTAATGATAGATTGATATTGGGTGTTTGTTATTTGAGTTAATTTTATGGTTTAATTAAGGATTGTTGGTTGCAAACAATGATTCTAGCTTAGTGGGTCTTGACTCTTCTTGAGAAAGAGAGTCTATAACCCCAAAATTGACCCAACAAGGAATTGGGGTGGACCCATGAAAAATGGTAGTCCCAATTAACGGGTTAAACCTCGAGAGAGTAATCACCCTACTTGAACCCTAGTTGCTTGGTCTAATTGGCCTACCCAATTGGTCTCGAGAGAGTCAATGGGCAAAATCGCTCTCTCTACCGAGAGGTGTGGGAGTGGGTATAATTATGCAACGGTTATAACATTGATCCCAAATATATCAATCTATTATTAGTAGTCTTTACTCGTTAGTTAACCACCTAGGTAATGCCACGACCCTAGTGCCTTTCTATATATTAATCACAACTTAGAACATCTCTCTTTAGCATAAATTAGCCTAAATTTGTAGTTGATAATAGTAGTTATTAAATAAAAACCCTAAAAACTTTTAGAAGTACAATTAGGAGCAAGCACGCATTCCTAGTCCGAACAAATACGCAACTCCATCCCAAGCTCCTGTGGAAATTGACCCCGATACCACTATTCGGGTAAAAGTCTTAACGCCCGCTCTTCCTACCGTTGTGTGAGGTTGAGTTTGCTGCGATCAACGAGTATCTATACACCGGAGTCTAGCATGACTGTGAGTCTTATTTGTGTTTATTCGGATTTTGTGATACCTCTTCCTTGTTAAATTGATAAATTTCATATAATGTGAAGAGTTTGAGGAAGAATTATGAATTGTACATTCTTGGAGCATTGGCTCGAGTTATATTATAAAGCGTGAAAGTATAAGAAATGATTGAACCCCTTTGGATCATTGACTCAGGTGGTAAAGTGAGATGAGAAGTAAAAGTGATGGAAAGAGAAAGAGTTATTGAATTGTTCCCTTGCCGGGATGTTGGAATTTATTGAGTTTGTTCCCTTGCCGGGATTTAACTGTTTAATTGTGTTCCCTTGTCGGGATTCCTATTATTATTTGTTCACTCCCTTGCCCCTTTGTTTGTGATTATTGTTTGGGTGAGGAAGAGCGATAAAGCACGAAGGGTGATGCCGTGCATTGTTTGTTATTGTGAGGAAAAAGTGTAAAAGCACGAAGGGTCATACCGTGCCATGTTTTGAATATTTATGCACGAAGGGTCATTCCGTGCCATGTTTTGAATATTTATGCACGAAGGGTCATTCCGTGCCATGTTTTGAATGATTATGCATGAAGGGTCATTCCGTGCCATGTTTTGAATATTATGCACGAAGGGTCATTCCGTGCCATGTTTTGAACATTTATGCACGAAGGGTCATTCCGTGCCTTGATATGAGAGTTTAGGTGAGGAAGAGCACGAAGGTTAATTCCGTGTACCTTATATGATTGTTTTGGTGAGAACGAGAGTAAAAGCACGAAGGTTGATGCCGCGCAACTATCGATTAACATGTTCTCCTTAACTGTTGCTATTGTACAGTTTCACTTCTGTATCTGTTGACTTTATATCTGAACTGCTACACCCCCATAGCATGCTCCCCCCTCCCTCTTAGCTGTTTAAATCCTGTGTATTCCCTTTTATTGCATATATCTGCACAGGTTATTTTTGGTAGGCTCCGTCTAGCCTCGTCACTACTTTGTCGGGGTTAGGCCGGGCACTTACCAGCACATGGGGTCGGTTGTGCTGATGCTACACTTTGTGCATCTTTTTGCACAGATCCAGGGGCAGCTTTTGGACCTCAGCAGTAGGATTTGATCGGGAGCTGACTTCAATCCAGAGCTTTCGAGGTAGCCTAGCTGACGTCCGCATGCCGGAGTTCCTTCCTATTTTACTTAAATTGTTTCCCTTTTGTATTGGAACAAAGCATTGTATCTTTTATTCAAACCTTGTTTGTAGTTCTCTCTAGTAGTTCGTGAGTTAGTGACACCAGACTTTGGGTAGAGATGTATTTAGACTTCCGCATTTGATGCTGTTATCTAAGTTTAAAGACTTCCGCTTTTATTTAATTGTCTCATTTTATTTATATTGTTGCGAATGTTATCAACAATGTATTAATACTTTGCTGGCCTAGCTCCAACAGTAGGCGCCATCACGACTCCCGATGGTGGAAAATCTGGGTCGTGACATGATAATTACGAGATCTATCTTTATTGATTCGGCGATGATGATTACAAGGTTTGCAACCAAAATCTAGGCCTTTGCTTTGTTGTTGGAGGTCTCCTCCTATTCTTTTGTTCATTTTTCTCTTTTAGGAGTCGGTCTCCATTTCTTGCCTTCTTACCTTCCATTTATACTACCAATGTTCCTCTTTGTCCAACGGTCTTGAACCAAAGTATCGTCTCTTGATTATACTTTTCATTATTCCCTTCGAGCATTACGACACATGTTTCGCCATACAAGCTTAGTGATGGCTCGATCTCGGCAATGGCCGAGATGCTTATCGTTGTTATCCCTTGTGAATACGACCACGGCTCATGAGTCGACCCCTTACCATTCTTTTAGCGTCGATCCACATGTGTACAGATTTTGACCCATATAATATGCAACTCCCAAAAATTACGTATGATCACATACACTTTTAATTAAATTTTCTAACTTTATTATCCAAGTATGTAAAGCAATTAACAAGAAGTTAGTTCACTAATTGAATCATGTGCGAAGTGCAATTATTGCCAATAAGAAGGTGGTAATATTTAACAATTGTATAGAGTATTGACAAGTTGATCAAAAATTTCAACTGTTACTTATTCTAAGTTTTAATTATATGTTAATCACATATCACAACATTATCATCGAAATCAATATGTTATCAGATTGAATGGTACTTTAATTCCTTGAGAATGAAAATATTTTCTAATTTGAATAGGAATTTTCTCTATACAACTGTTTCATTGGGAACGACTGAAAAGTATATATCAAGTAGTAATGTTTTCCTTTCAAACTTTCAACTAATTTTTTTAATCAATGAGCAAATTTGCCAGACGAAAGAATTCAATTGAAATGCATTTGCTAATTACTCTCTTTCCAGTTTTATAGGCTTAAGAAAGTTATAATGTAAATTTAAAATTAAAATTTAGAAAATATTTTTATAATATCAAATTTTGAGTATATGGTTTTCGATTTATAATAGTTAATCACTAGTAATAGGTACAGAAAATCACAAATAATATGCAATTATATAACTTTTACCCGTTGAACAAACTGAACTCTAACGACAAATGTACAAAATTTTCGAACAAAACGTTAAATACATGTAAAACCTTAATAGCCACTTGAGCATGCGTGCAATTTAAAAAGTATGTACAATTTCTATTAGAGAAGTGAACTACACGTAGTTAATAGAATATTTAGCAGTCATATTTATATTACAAATATGTTATTGATTGAGTACATCATTAATACTATCTTGCAAAAGTAATGGATCTGAAATTATGATTTATTTTTTTTATCTATACAACTCAAAAGTACCTAATACAATTTGTAATAATGGATTAGCTCACCTTTAACTTACCATATGCATCTTCCGAGAACATAAAGGATTAACACAACGTAAATAGAGCAACTTGGGAGCCCGATTTATAAGGATTAATACATTTTAATTAAAAATAATGGGGCAGAAAATAATTTAAATTATATAAACTGCATTATTTACAAGGGAAGGCGAGCCTAAGCAACTTAAATATAGGCAAGTTGATTAATACTAAAAAAATCAAAAGCGACTGTAGTCCATCTAAAGAGCTAGGTCATTAGAAGAGAAGTCTATAAATTACGCTCTTTAGGAAATAATAAAATGCAGACACTCGAAACACTATTTCCTAATATGGTGTTGTTTAAGCTTGGTTTCACTCTCACTGTTCTTCTCATGGCAACCATAAGTTAGTATTCATCCCTATTTGTCTCTGCATATTGAAATAATATTATTACGCTTAATTGTCAGCATGTATTAAAGTATATATGTGAATGTACGTATTTATTATACATAGACAAATATAGATATGGTCCTAGCATATTGCATGAATGTGAGTTCTTATTCATGTTATATTAATCATAATTTGATTTTGATAATTTTAATTGTAAAATATTTCAGTGAACGTGCTATGGTTCTCAAAAACGAATGTGCTGGCTTGGAATGTTGATCATGATCTCTCAAGAGTTGAAAGGAGTCTACTCCCTCAACTTAATGATTTTATAACTTGTCTGAAACCTTGTCAAACAAACGACGATTGCAGTGATTGTTGGGTTTGCTGTAAGTGTGATGTGACTCATCATTGCGGCGCAATTACTGGGTAAAGTCCGTGCAAAATGCACATTATTGTTCAAATGCGACGAACTCTACTACTATTTCCAAATTCCAATTACGAATTTGTCTTTTCGTGTGATTTCAGTGTTTTTTTCCTTTCATTTCAATGTTTCCTTTGTCTTTTAGATTTTGTACGAAGAAAGAAGAAAGTTAAATGAATGACTTTCTATTTGGAAATGTGAAAGGCTAAGCCATTTTAGTACTTGTATCTGTTTATAATTTTCATGCCTTTAACAATTTATTTATCATCTGTTACGTACCCTTATATATAACAACAACAACAACAACCCAGTGTAATCCCACTAGTGGGGTCTGGGGAGGGTAGTATGTACGCAGACCTTACCCCTACTCCGAAGGAGTAGAGAGGCTGTTTCCGAAAGACCCTCGGCTCAATAAGACAAAAGATTAAAAAAAAACAATATTAGTAATACCACAGAACAATATGAAAGAAATACATACATATATATATACATATATATATATAAACAATATGAAATATATATATATATATATATATATGAAAAATAAGAACAACATGAAATCAAGAGGCATGATACCAAGCAAAAGCAAAATAGTATCCTTACCAAACTAGTCCCCCAAAGTTATGACATAAGACAATACTCAGCTACCTCCTAGCCTACAACCTTAATACTTGACCTCCACATATTCCTATCAAGTGCCATGTCCTCGGAAATCTGAAGCATCGCCATATCCTGCCTAATCACCTCCCCCAATACTTCTTAGGCCGCCCTATACCTCTTCTCGAGCCCTCCACAACCAGCCGTTCACACCTCCTTACCGGAGCATCTGGGCTTCTCCTCTGAACGTGCCCGAACTACCTGAGTCTTGCTTCCCGCATCTTGTCATCAATGGGAGCCACGCACACCTTCTCTCGAATATCATCATTCCTAATCTTATCCATCCTACTATGCCCGCACATCCACCTCAACATCCTCATTTCTGCTACCTTCATCTTCTGGATATGTGATTTCTTAATCGGCCAACACTCAGCCCCATACATCATGGCCGGCCTAACCACCGCTTTATAGAACTTACCTTTGAGTGTCAGTGGCACTCTTTTGTCATACAATACTCTAGATGCTAACCTCCACTTCATCCATCCTACCCCGATACGGTGCGTAACATCCTCGTCGATCTCCTCTCCCCCCTGGATAACCGACCCAAGGTACTTGAAGCTGTCTCTACTTTGGATGACCTGCGATTCAAGCCTCACATCCACGCTCATTTCCCTCTGTTCAGCGCTGAACTTACACTCCAAGTATTCCGTCTTTGTCCTGCTAAGCTTGAAACCCTTAGATTCAAGAGCTTGTCTCCAAACCTCCAGCTTCTCGTTAACACCGGTTCGCGTCTCATCAATTAGAACTATGTCATCAGTGAATAGCATGCACCATGGCACATCCCCTTGAATGTGATGTGTTAACGCATCCATCACCAGGGCGAATAGGAACGGACTGAGTGCAGAACCTTGGTGTAACCCCATAACAACCGGAAAATCCTCAAAGTCGCCTCCCACTGTCCTAACCCGAGTCTTTGCCCCATCATACATGTCCTTAATCGCCATAATGTAGGGAACCGACACGCCTTTTGCCTTCAAGCTTCTCCAGAGAACTTCTCTAGGAACCTTGTCATACGCTTTTTCTAGGTCAATAAACACCATATGCAGATCTTTCTTCTTATCTCTGTACTGTTCAACCAACCTCCTAACAAGGTGTATAGCTTCTGTAGTAGAACGACCCGACATGAAACCAAATTGGTTGTCGGAGATGGATATTGTCATCCTCAACCTTGCTTCAACTACCCTTTCCCATACTTTCATAGTATGACTTAGTAATTTGATACCTCTATAATTGTTACAGCTCTGGATATCACCTTTGTTCTTATACAGTGGGACCACCGTACTCTACCTCCACTCATCTGGCATCCTCTTTGCCTTAAAAATAACATTCAACAACCTAGTCAACCACTCCAAACCTGTTTTCCCCACACACTTCCAAAATTCCACCGGAATCTCGTCAGGCCCGGTCACTTTTCCCCTACTAATCTTACTCATAGCTCTCACGACCTCCTCAACCTTGATGCACCTGCAGTACCCAGAGTCAGTGTGACTCTCGGAATGCTCCAATTCACCGAGCACAATATCCTGATCCCCTACTTCATTAAGAAGATCCTGAAAGTAAGTGTGCTATCTCCTCTTAATCTGGGAATCTTCCATCAATACTCTCCTACCGTCGTCCTTGATGCATCTCACTCGGTCTAAATCTCGAGCTTTCCTCTCTCTCAGCTTGGCCAGCCTAAATAACTTATTCTCCCCTCCTTTTTCCCCTAGTTCCTCGTACATACGACTATAAGCCGCAGTCTTAGCCTCCGTGACCGCCATCTTCGCTTCCTTCCTAGCTACCTTATACGTCTCCATGCATGCTCGCCTCTCCCCCTCGCCTATGCTCCCCCCTAACGCCCGGTACACCTCTTTTTTGGCTTCTACTTTACCTTGTACCACTTTATTCTATCACCATTCTCCTTTGTGCCTGCCGGTGACACCCATTGAGACCCCTAACACCTCTCTCGCAGCCTCTCTTAAATAGTTTACTGTCATTGACCACATAGAGTTCGTGTCACCACTGCTCCTCCAAGCTCCCATAACCGACAACCGCCCTTCCAACTCTTGAGCTTTGTCCTTAGTTAAGGCTCCCCACCTGATTCTTGGTCTTCCTCGACCCGACATTTTCCTCCTCTTCACCATAATACCAACGTCTATCACCAAGAGCCTATGTCGCGTCACAAGTATCTCACCTGGAATCACCTTGCAATCCTTGCACAAGCCTCTGTCGCGCCTCCTGAGGAGGAGATAGTCAATATAAGTCTTCGCCAATGCATTTTGAAAAGTAACCAAATGCCCCTCCCTCTTCGGAAAGCAAGAGTTAGCAACCACCAACCCAAAAGCCTTAGCGAAGTCCAGTAACGAGGTTCCTCCTTCGTTCCTCTCCCCAAAACCAAAGCCTCCATGCACTTCGTCATACACACCTGCGTTCGACCCAATATGGCCATTGAAATCCCCTCCTATGAATAACTTCTCATTAGGTGGTACCTGATGAATAATCTCATCCAACCCCTCCCAAAAACGTCGTTTAACCTCCTCATCGAGGCCCATATGAGGCGCATAGGCACTAACGACGTTTACGGTGCACTGACCAACCACCAACTTAATACTCATCAATCTATCATTCACTCGTCTAACCTCAACAACATACTCTCTAAGTTCCCTATCCACCAATATACCCACTCCATTCTTTCCCTTCTGGGTTCCAGAGTTCCAAAGTTTATACCCATCTGCGTCCCTCGCTCTCGACCCTGCCCACCTTGTCTCCTGGACACACGCTATATTGACCCTCCTCTTCTTGAGGATCTTCGCCAGCTCTATAGATTGCCTGTCAATGAACCTACGTTCCATGACCCAATTCTCAATCGATGGACACCCTTGTTTTTACCTCCATTGCATTCCAACCCACCTCCTAGCCCCCGCTCTACCTCCCGACCCACCCCCCGCACGCCCCGAGGACATGAACTCACTTGACCATCCTAGACTGCAGCCACTATAGCTACGGCGGACTAGGGGTAATCTCTAACAGACACCACAAAACAATCTAGAATAAGACAAGATGTCACTACAGGTGCCCTAATACAGTGACTAAACTAATAAGAACTAAAAGGACAACAATTTTACTAACACAATAGAAGGAAATAGGCAAATGGGAGGTACCAATTCCCGTGAGTATAACCTGGGAATTGTCTTAGTAGACTCGACTGTATTGCGTCCACCTAGCTCGTTCGCGTCCAACTCATGTCGTTCCTTGCCGATACTCGGGTTGTTCTTCACTGTTTGCATGTGCCTGTCCTCGCCGCCCCAAGCCACCGGTCCAAATTGATACTGTCAGGCAAGTCCTGTTGCGTCGTGTCGGAAAGTTGTTCGGGAGTCGCCGAGATTTATGAGACCTATCGGAAATCTGGGTCCACTTATATATATATAGAGAGAGCAAAAAGTACAATAGTGGAGGGGGCATACACCTGACCTCCAGAAATATGGTGAAGAAACATTTGATCATCCAACTTTGACAATCAAATGGATGGTGAAAGCTATGATGAGTTAAACCTATAATGATGTTTCTATTGTCTATCCAAAAGTGATAAGCAATTGGATGTACAAACTGATGATGGGGTAAGCTTAGATCAACTATACAAAAAGATGCTAGTGTTTCCAACTTTACAAGACAAACGAGGTGCTACGTACCCTTTTAGTTTCTATGATGTAGCAGTACTTTTCTAATTTATATTATGATCCAAACAAGGGGTCATATGACCAATTAATGAATAGAAAGGATTAAGTTTAGAGCTCCATCTTGAAAAGAAGAGCTAAAAATAATATAAATAAATAAAAAGTAATATTCACAGAGGATATATGAATGAAAGAAAAAAATTTAAAGTAAGAGTTAAGTTCCATTGCAAAGTAAACGAGGAAACTCATAAAGTGCATATATAAATATGGTATTAATAGTTCCTAGCTAATTAACCATGAGAAATAAGATCTCTGATAAAATACTTGGGTATATTATTTTATGGATAACATAAAAAAAAATTACTCCCTCCACAAAAGAAAAAAACTTTTAAAATTCGTGGTCTACAACGCGCTATGAGATTTTTGTGACGACAAAGTAAAATTAACAATTTAAAGTTTAATTATTTCTACTTCAGGAATGTTACAACTATGAATAGCGTATATTTGTCGATGTTTATAAAAGATCTTTAGAGATGTAAATCACCATTCTTTCTATTTAATGGGAGATTCTTAATTTGAGATATATATACAATATATAAAACTCCTAAACTCCTACAATTGCAGGTAAAAATGGGTGCTTTGCCTTTAGTGTCAAATCATTGTGTATACATTCGATTTATCCGGAGACTTAATAAACCTAAAAAATAAATATTGGGTAGCGACTTCAAAAATATTTATTTATTTAGTTAGTTTATCCATATTGACGCATATTTTGCCGTCCCTTCACTTATTTCTATTTTCAAATTTAGAAGAAATTGTTTTTCTCAAAAGGAATATGACAACAACAATTGTAACGGCCCGATCGGTCGTTTTGAGCTCTAGCGCGTCGTTCAGCGGTTTGAGGCCATGAGCAGCATCACTTCAGATATTATGACTTGTGCACATAGTCGGAATTTCATTTCGGGTAGTTCGGAGTTGATTTGGAAAGAGAATTCTCATTTCGGAAACTCTAAGTTGAAAGAATTGACTAAGATTGGATTTCAGAGTAAACGACCTCGGAATCGGGATTCGAAGGTTCCAGCGGGTTCGTATGATGATTTCGGACTTGGGAGTATGTCCGGATCGGATTTTGGAAGACCTGGGAACGTTTTGGCGCCTATTGTGAAAGTTAGCATTTTGGAAGAAATTTCATAAGTTTTGGTTGAAGTGCATTTTAGTGTAATCGATGTCCGTTTGGGATTCTGAGTCTGGGAGTAGCTCCGTATGGTGATTCTGGAGATGGGAACGCGATTGGAAGTGAATTTGGAGGTCTGTAGGTCATTTTGGAGTCATTTGGATAGAAATTCTAAGGTTTTTTGAGAAGTTTGACCGAGAGTTGACTTTTTGATATCGGGATCGGATTCCGATTCCGGAAGTTGGAGTAGGTCCGTAATATCAAATATGACTTGTGTGCAAAATTTGAGGTCAATCGAATATGATTTGATAGGTTTCAGCATCGAATATAGAAGTTTGAAATTTTAAAGTTTATAAAGCTTAGATTGGAGGTTGATTCGTGGTTTTAGCGTTGTTTGATATGATTTGAGGCCTCAAGCAAGTCCGTAATGTGTTTTGGGACTGGTAGGTATGATTGGTTAGGGTCCCGGGGGCCTCGGGTGGATTTCAAGTGGTTAACGGATCGAAAATAAAATTTTGGAAGGCTGAAGTTTCTGGTTGCTGGTATAACCGCACCTGCGAGAATTGGGCCGCAGATGCGGTTTGGGCCAAATGTGAAGGGGACCGCAGATGCAGTCGAGCAGCCGCAGAAGCGGGACCGCACCTGCGGCGGTTGAGTCGCAGAAGCGGAAGAGAGGGCCTGGTGAGATGTCCGCATAAGCGGTAGAAGTGTCGCACCTGCGGAACCGCAGAAGCGGTCGAGGGACCGCATGTGCGGAAGTACTGGAGGCAGAATGGTTCTTTTAAAAATCGGGATTTGGCCATTTTCTCTCATATTTTCTTGGCTTGGGCGATTCTTGGAGAGTTTCTAGAAGGGATTTTCATCATCAACAATAAGGTAAGCTAATCCCACATATCTTGAGTTAAATATATCGATTATGTATGGATTTTAGCATGTAAATTGGTAGAACACTTGGGGTTTGAGGGAAAACCTAGAAAAGTGATATTCTTGGAATTTGACCACGATTTTGGGTATGAAATTGAGAGTAAATTATATATCTGAGTTCGTGAGGTTATGGGTAAACTTTATCTTCGAAAAATTTCGAAATCCGGGCACGTGGGCCTGAGGGCAATTTTGTCAATTTTTCGATCGGGGTTAGAGATTGTTATAAATTGGATTGTAATGAGTACTTGAACACATATTAATGGGTTCGCATAATTATTGGCTAGTTTTGAAGCATTGTGCATCAATTTAAGTCTTCGAAAGAGCGTGGAATGCCGGTTATGGATCTTCGGAGCGCGGTGAGTCTCCTTTCTAACCTTGTAAGAGGAAATTGTCCCCATAGGTGATATAATTGGTTATGTGCTCCTATTTTTGGGGGCTACGTATGCACGAGGTGACGAGAGTCCATGCGTAGCTACTATTATGTGTAAGTTCGGGTAGTCTAGGACCCAAAAGCATGCTATACCTGGAATATCTGTAATCTTGTTGGCAGTTGAATTGCTTAAATCTTATCGAATTGGTAAATGAATTTCTAAAAAGATTAAACTTCTTTTTCTTAAATCGCTAAAAGAGAATTTGCTTTTATTTGGATAAACGTTCCCCGATAAATTCTTAATTTGTCATTTGAGCATGTATTTCTATGTGTACTTGCGTCGCATGTATGATTCGCGAGCAGGGTGTTTGTTTATTTATGTTGACCGCGTCGCATGTTTGATTCGCGAGCGGGGTATTAGATGCATCTATGGTTCACACCGTTTGACCCTCGGCAAAGCACACTTTACATTTCTTTTGGATCAGGCCGTACGACCTCGGCATAATTTGCGCATGCTTGTATTGCTTGTCTTGAAACTTATTGAAGTTGTTATTGCCTCTTCCCGGCTTATGAATATATGTTTAAATGATGAAGAGAAATTTGGAAATTTCCTATAAAAGAAAGAATTGTCTACTTGCTTCAATCTATTGAATTACAATCATGTTTATAAAAAATCCACGATTTAATATATTATTGATATAACATTATTGGACCACTAGCAAGTGTCGAAGTCGACCTCTCGTCTCTACTTCTTCGAGATTAGACGAGATACTCATTGGGTACACATTGTTTTCGTACTCATACTACACTTCTGTGCATTTTTGTTGCACAGGCACATGCATCTCTAGTGGCCTAGTGGGCGTAGCAGCATGGTTGATCGGAGACTTAGGTGAGCTGCATTTTCCGGGACGACCCGCAGTCAACAAGTCTCTTTCAAAGTACTGTATTTATTTTCTGTCCAACATTGTATTCCGGACGGTTGTTGTATTACATTATTTCTTAGAAATTGCTCATGCACTTGTGACACCGAGTTCTGGGATGTTTATGGGTTTATTCAAAAACAATTAAAGGTTGTTGAATGTTTCATTATTTATTCAGTGAAATTTACTATGTATTGTTTAAACGTATATAAAAAGGTGATTTCAGAAATAAAAACGAGAATTTAATTAAGTATTTTAGTTGGCTTGCCTGACAGCGGTGTCCGACACCATCACGACCCTTAGTGAATTTAGGGTCGTGACAACAATGAGAGCTTTTTACTTGACAAACATTAATGTCTAGCATGAGTTCTTAACTTGAGAAATAGAACAAGTTCATTTAGGGTCTGTCTGGAAAGCCATATGTAATTATCTGGCTATGTAATCATTAAGGTAGTAATTACACATCCTATTAATTCATAATATAATAATTACGATAACTTACTTATTTATCAGAACGTAATTATAGTGTAATCTCACTGTCATACTTGGTTTGACAAGTGTAATTACATAGTTAAATAAAAAGAATCAAATTAACATATCCAAATATATTAAATAATATATTAAATAATTACAATGTCACGACCCAAAATCTATTTAAGGTCGTGATGGCACCGGACACCACTGCTAGGCAAGCCAACACTAAATAGTTAATTAATTTTTTATTTTAATATTTTTGAAATCATAAATTTCCTTCAACTTAACTAGTAAAAGATGAACTTTACAAAATAATAATAATGTTTTCCAATTTCAATACGGAATATCCCATAATCATCCAAAACCCGGCGTCACAATTGCATGAGCATTTATTAGGAAATAAAATAAAATACAATAACTATCTGGAATACAAATTTGGACAGAAAATAAAATACAAGTGCTCTGAAGGAGACTCTGCTGGCTGCGAATCGTCTCATAAGATGCAGCTCACCTAAGTCCCCGTATCAACCACGCCACTGCACCCACAAGGCCATTAGACATACATGTGCATGTACAACAAAATGTACAGCAAGTGTAGTATGAATATGAAAACAACGCTTGCCCAGTAAGTATTCAGTTTAATCTCGAAGACGTAGTGACGAGAGGTCGACTCCGACACTTACTATGGCCAACAATAATATACCGATAATATGATAAATTATGGATTTTATAAGGTGGCTGTAAACTCAATAACATGAAGTAGGTAAGCATTTCTTTTGTTAATATGAGATTTCCAAATTTATTTTCATCTTTTAACAATTCATATCTCCAACCTATGAGGCCACATCAATTATCAATAATTCCAAAACAATCAACTAAGTCATGCACAATTATGCTGAGGTCGTACGGTCCGATCCAACATAATATTTAAACTGTGCACTACAGAAGAGTCGAACGGCGCGAAGCATAGATGCATCTATTTAATCTGTCGAGGCATTCGACCCGTTCCACAAAAAAAAAAATACAATCAAACAGTCAATCAAAAATTCATCAAGGAGTAATTATTCAAGGAAATGGCAATCCTCTTTTACCGGTCAAGAAATTGAAGTTTTACCTTTTAGAAATTCATTTACCAAGTTTGATATGATTTAAGCAATTTAAATTGACAACAAGGTTACAAATTTTGCAAGCATAGCATGCTTTTGAGTCCAAGACTACCCGGACTTAAGCATAATAGTAGCTACGCACGGACTCTCGTCACCTCGTGCGTACGTAGCCCCCAAAAATAGAGGCACATATTGAATTCTTTCACATATGGGGTTAATTCCTTCTTACAAGGTTAGAAAGGAGACTTACCTCATTCCGAAGCTCGATAACCGGCTCCCAAGCCCTTCCGACAACTCAAAACGATCCCCAACGCTCCAAAACTAGCCAATAAATGTGCAAACCCATAAAGATATACTCTATTACTCATTATAATCCAATTTATAATAATTTCTAACCCCGATCGAAAAGTCGATAAAGATCACCTAATTCCGAAAATTTTTGAGGACAAACTTTACCCATAACACCACGAACTAAAATATATAATTTATTCCAAGTTCTATGTCCAAAATCGTGGTCAAAATCTAAAAATATAAAATTCTAGGTTTTTCCACCAAAACCACAAATTTCTACTAATTTCCATGTTGAAATCCTCTTACAAACCATGTATTTAACTTATAATAAGTGGAAATCAGTTATCTTATGTTACTTGATGAAAATCTCTCTTTGAAGCTCTCCAAAAATCGCTCTAACCAAGTGGGAAAATGAGAGAAGAAGATCCAAATCTCGCTCTTTAAACAATCTACCCAGCGACCTTTCGCACCTGTGTCACTTGACCGCTTTTGCGGTTACACAGGTGCGGCCATAATACCGTTTCTGCGTTCCTTTTCCAGACCCCTCAACTCGCATCTGCGGTCCACTTTTGCGCCTTCGCTTTTGCTGCTCCACGCGCACATGTGCGGTCCTGCTTCTGCGGAACTCGACCGCATCTGCGGTCCCATCCTTCTCCAGCCTAAGTCATTTCTGTGACCCTCATGGCCGCTTATGTGGCTCCGCACCTGCGGCCCTAACCTTGCTGGTGCAGTTACACCAGAAGACAGCAGCCTCAGCGCCTCCATAAGGCCAAATTAAATTGGTTAAACATCCGAAATTCACCCGAGGCCCTCGGGACCCCGTCCAATCACACCAACCAGTTCCAAAACATAATGCGAACTTACTCGAGGCCTCAAATCATATCAAACAATTCTAAAACCATGAATCACACTCCAATTCAAGCTTAATGAACTTTAGAACTTGAAACTTCTACATTCGATGCAGAAACCTATCAAATCACGTCCGATTGACCTCAAATTTTGCATACAAGTCACGACATTATGGATCTACTCCAACTTTCGGAATCGGAGTCCGACCCCGCTATCAAAAGGTCCACTTTCGGTCAAACTTCTAAAAAATCTTCAAATTTCAAACTTTCGCCAAACGACTCCAAAATGACCTATGAATCTTCAAATCCACTTCCGGACGCGCTCCCAATATCAGAATCACCATACGGAGCTATTCTCATACTCTAAATCCCAAACGAACATTGATTACATTGAAATGCACTTCAACCCAAATTTATGAAATTCTTCCAAAATGCCAACTTCCACATTAGGCGCCGAAACACTCCCGGGTCATCCAAAATCCGATCCAAACATGCGCCCAAGTCCAAAATTATCATACGAACCTGCTGGTACCTTCAAATCAGATTTCGAGGTCGTTTACTAAAAAATCCAATCTTAATCAATTCTTCCAACTTAAAGCTTTCGAAGTGAGAATTTTCTTTTCAAATCAACTCCGAACTTCTCGAGATTCAATTCCGACCACGCGTATAAGTCATAATAACTGAAGTGAAGCTGCTCATGGCCTCAAACCCCCGAACGACGCGCTAGTGCTCAAAACGACCAGTCAGGCCGTTACATATAAATTAATAAATAATATCTTAAAAGTAGTAAGTATCTTTCAAATAAATAATATTATTATTTAAATTAATTAATCAAAATTACAATAACGAATTGTCTTTTTACTAAGTCATTAATGTGTGATAAGCACATGTATATAAGAAAGGCTAGATATTAATTATAATCAAGTATTTAAACTATTTTTTTTAAAATAAAAATTTTCAAATAAATAAAACCTTAACTTAAAATAATTAATAAAAGTTTTAATTATGAATTTAACTTTTTACCAACTCATATGAGTAAAATATGAAATTTATGATTTGTTACCCTTTTTAGAATAACAAAAGGATAAATGAGAGTTGTCACACCTCCTTTTTCGCCCGCGCCGCCCGCGAAGGGGCACAGAAGGGAGTTTTTTTCAATTAAAGGACAATCGAATCGGGATTTATTTATTTATTTCAGAGTCGCCACTTGGGAGATTTATGGTGTCCCAAGTCACCGATTGAATCCCGAATCGAGGAAAATATTCGACTTTCCAAATGAAGTCTGCGAACCAGAAATTCTAAGTAAGGAATTCTGTTGACCCGAGGGAAGGTGTTAGGCACCCCCGAATCCCGTGGTTCTAGCACGGTCGCTTAAACTGTTGTAATGGCTAGATATCTGATTTTAATACATATTATAATTTATGTGCTTTTATCAACTTTAAACCGCTTTTATTATTATTATTTTTAGAATTGCAACGTCGTGAAAATGCGTTTCAAACCACATCGCAATCAATGCACCCATGGTTGTTGACACGTTTTGACTCCGTTGAGATTTGGATTTGGGTCGCATAAATGTGCACCCGAGTTTAGGGATGTAGTATTATTAAAATCGTGCCTAAAGAATCTAACGATTTATTACTTTGGAGAAGGCCATGAAATTTGCTAAACGGCCCATCACGAAATCTAAGTATACAATTAAACATTTATTGAGGGCCCCGCAATTTGTGCGTTTTATTGGGCGAGGCTCATCTCATTTATTTTAAAAGGACAATCCTAAAATGCCTACATTTTTCTCTATTAAATTTGTCTCTACAAAATGAAAGAGAAAATGTCTTAATTTATTTACATGCTTGAGTTGTTATAGTTGGGTTTCGAATATGATTCATAAAATCTGAAAATGGTGCAATCAGGGCAATCCGTTGCCAATGCGGGCCCAGGCCCAACGTGTATGGCATAAAACTGGATCTGGGCCATCTTATTCACATGTTACTACCTAGTTACATTATACTAGGCATGTTCACAGTTTGTCAAATTAAAAAAAAAACTGGGCAATCAAGTTTTAATCCTAGACCATTTACATGCTGAAATTGACCAATAGTATTTAGCTAAACAATATTCCTACAAGTTCCGAAACGGTCTATTCATTTAATGAACTAAGTGTTGAATGTTTAAGAATAGTCTAAATCAGCTAACATGCTTTTTGAGACATGATAATCATCCAACAATAACGAATTAATTAGACACAGTTACTACACCATTTAATTATTTTTTTAGGCCATACCTAGATAGTTCGTCCGCTAAGCTATCGTCAGATGTTCCACTATATATATTAAATAGCTACATGATTCTGATTAGAGTAAGCTAAATAATTTATATATACAAATAAAATTCAGAATATAATTAAGAGAAATTCAGAACTTCAACTCTTCATTTCATATTCATGCTTCATGTTTCAGCTTACAGTAACCAGCGTGTTAGTTGTGTACCTGATATTGGAAGCAAAAGAAAAGGGAGATCAACCCTTAATTTCTGAATCCGTATATCAGAATATTTAGATTGTATATCAGGTGTATACTACTCTCTCTTTTAATTTCCAGAATGTTTTTATTTGTATTTTTGGAAGTGTTAATATTTTCGGAATTTTTCTCTCTCTTCAATATTCAACTCCTTCCTCTTTTTTGTGTCAAAAATGACTCTTATTTATAGCAAGACCCTTGTCTTGAACCACTAACCCGAAAATATTCTTCCACCCCCACACTTGCATGCTTTTTTCCCCACTATATTAAACAACTACATTATTCCCTACTAAATTATGTCTTGTCCCCCACTATATTAAACAATTATATCAACCCCCACTACCTCATGTCTTGTCCCCCACCATGTACTATTTTAATATTATTAAAATACTATTTAATCTTAATGGACAAAGCACTCAAAAATAAATAATTGTTCAGATTTTTAATTCCAAAAATACCCCTCCGACCTTACTAAAATTACCATTTTACCCCTGAAAAATTGCAATTTACCAATCTACCCCCATCAGCTATAACCAATTCACCTAATCAATTCCAACCAAAATACAGCAAATATAACCGATTCCTAAACAAATTTTATGAACAAACTCAAACTAAATGATGAACAACAAAGAAACAACTGGAATTATTTTGATTGAACAATCTTTAAACAACAAATCTACTTTCAGATTCAACAACAATAACAAACAAGTATATTCAAATCATGAGCTCAAATTCAAATTAAACTTAAACAAAATAAATAAACAGATTCAAATCACTAAACTCAAATAATCAATTGATTTTCAAATTAAATCCAACAAAATTACAACAAAGATACATGATTCAAACTAAATCAAAAAATTAAAAACCAAAACATAAACTCACATTAAATCACTGGATTAAAACGAACTTCCAACAAAAAATGAACATGAATTAAATCTATATTAAACAACAAACATGACGGATTCAAACGATTTAAACTAACACTCTTCTATATTAAAACTAAATCCTTTTTAAATTAATAAAACAAACTGAAGAAATAATTAATTGAATTTCAACGTGAATCTAACAATATTATAATTAAACTAACAATTCCTTAAGAAAACAAACAAGGACAAATGAAACAAACTAAAAACCAATAAATAAAAAATAAAAAAAATGATAAACACGAACAAAACAAGAATCAAACATTTACCGATTTTAGATCCGAGAATATCAAAACAAAATACGGACAGAAACAAAACTTAAACCCACTAACCGGATCGAAACGACGATCGAAGAAGATGGTCGTTTGGCGTCGTTTGAAGACGACGCAACGACGATGATGAAACAAGAACGCAGCAGCAGCCGTCCACAGCTGGAAGACGCAGCCATGGCAGTAGCGACGACGAAGAAGAAGCAGTGGGCAGCAGTGACGCGAAGGAGAAGAAGAAGGGAGGGTGGTGGGTGGTTTTTTAGGGTTTTGTTTAGGTTGTTTTTTTTTTTTGTGAAATGTAAGATGGGGGGTGTTGTGTTTTTGGGGTTATGGAATGGGTCGACCCGGTTTGAAATGGACCGGGTCGTAGGGGAAGGTTGGATATATTTGGGTCTGGGGTTCAAAATTGAAGAAGAGGCCCAATTCCGATTTTCTTTGTATTTTTTTTTGCTCTCTTTTCGTTTACTTCCTAATTAATAAAACTAAAATTCTAAATTAAGTTATAAAGTAAATTAACTTATCAAAAATACTAATTAACTTCAAATAGCAATTATCGCACATTTAAATAGCAATTAACGATAAAATCGCACAATTTAGACGTTAAATGCTAAAAATGCAACGTACATTATTTTTTTATGATTTTCTCATTTTGTAAAACAAACTTAAATAAATACTAAATGAAAATGCAACATATTTTTGTATTTTTTATTAATTTAACCAATAAGCATGCATAGACAAAAAATACAAATAATTATACAAAAATGCCACGAAAAACACAAAAATTGCACACAAAGGAAAATTATTTTATTTTGAATTTTTTGGAGTAATTCTCATATAGTGCAAAAATCACGTGCTCACAGCTGCCCCTCTTTGTCCGAAAACACGAAGGGTTTTCGTGCAAAGATAAAGTGAGCGGATACGAGCGATTTTTGCCCGTCTGAGTACTCCGTGTGAAGCATTTTTTGAAAAAGTTTAACCGAACCTTTGCTTCTGAGGTTTCCTACATATCCCTGGCTAAAAGGGAATCAGGTTAATGTAGTTCGGGAAGTTTTGGTAGCTGGGACTATCTTGGGACTGCAATGTTACTGCTGTTGCATGCTGTTATTACTGCTTACCGATCTCCTTGTTACACCGTGCTTAAAAGAAAAATCAAGAAGCTAGGCTATACTACGGATTACAAGATCCCATCTATCTTCCATTTGTTCTTGATGCCTTGTTTTCTTGTCGGCTTGCGTCTATTCCGGTGCTTCTTACTCAGAAGCTTCTTCCGAGAACTGACGGGGATGACATCGACCTTTTGCTTCTCTGAATACCAATTCTCATTGTCTGGTTCGGTCTGCTGGGGATATGGCTTCCTTCATTAAGCTTTTCGGTGGTTCCTCTGGGGATACGACTTTCTTCATCAGATTTGTTATGCTGGGCATAATTCAATATTCACAGGCCGCCTCTTTCAAGATGCGTCTTTTCTTCCTTTTGACTCATGCGCTTGAATTTGCGCTGGGATCTCTTGTTGCAACCGTCTGCTTTCCGGTACTGGGGATTTTTGTTGTATCCCTCTGGGGATTCCTGTTGGATTCTTCTTCTTTACTGACTTGCAATGTATTCCTCTATTATATGGGCGGGCTCCCAACTTCAACCAACAACTTTGAAAATAAATTCGTCATTCCTCTCTTCAGGCGGGCTCCTGAGTGCTACAAAATAGACAAAACAAAGGAAATTTTCTGCCCCAGTTTGCACTAGGAAGATTTGTGATTTGTTAGCAATATTGTAAACCACTTATACTATATGCAATGGTGAGAGTAAACTAACGACTAGGCCAAGATGTGCGTCTCCTATGAGTAAAACCCGAAACTCTGACGAGCAAATGCGTTTGCTAAAAAAAATAAAACCTGAATGAACTAAACTAGGAAGTGCGTCTCCAACGAGTAACACTTGTATGACCCAAAATCAGGCAGTGTGTCTCCTAGTGGTAAACTCTCATTTTTAGGAAGTGCGTCTCCTAAAGTAAAATATAACCCGAAAGACCCAGACTAGCAAGTGCGTCTCCTAGGGGTGAAACTTCAATGATTTAAACTAGGAAGTGTGTCTCCTACGAATGAACTTAAATGAACTAGACTAGGTGCCACGCCCCGAAATCCGAGGAGCGCGATCGGCACTCGACCGGGTAGCCCCGGCCAAGCGGACCTGGGTGCCTTTCCTATTCCACATGTCACCCCGCATTTTCATTGTCCATTACTCAAGGAAAATAGTCATTTGTAAATTAAAACACCCTTTTTACAAAACGTACATAGCCACTTAATGAAGTTTACAACTTACATCGCCCCATATACAAAATATATATTTACATAAGTTCGCAACCCACATTTACTGTCTATGGAGCCTCTAAGGATACAAAAGGATGATACGATACTTGCCGGCAACAAGGCTCCGGCTATACCTTACACAAATACCATAATAAGACTCCGGGAAGGAAAGCGGCATGAGCTACGCAAGGCCCCGAGAGGAAAAGGGCTCACCAATGCTTCTGGAGGAAAGTGAAGGGGAGCTACGGACGGTGGACTGGAGTACCTGCTATGGATCCACCTACAATCATAACACGAATGTAGCGCCCCCGGCAAAAGGGACGTCAGAACATTTGAATTGTACTGGTATGTATGAACTAACTTGCCCTGAGTAAACTCAACCATACACAAAACATAAGTAACAGTAGTAATGAAATCACCAATCAAATACACCTGAAAGAAAACAATCAAGCCAAACAAGTTACAAACTCTCCATTTCCCCTTCAACATTTTCATATCAATGATTTCACAATTTTCTCATATTTTCATTTCAATAGTGATTTCGATCACTTTCCATCCTTATTACCTCGGCCACCCTTATCACCACAACCCACACCTTATTACTTCGTGTTGCGGCGCGCAACCCGATCCCACCGTACAATCACAATTCACAAACAACACAACAACAACAACAATAGTTCACAAAGAACAACCACAACAATTTCTCAAAGAACAATAACAACAATTTCTCAAAGAATTTCCACAACCATCAATACTATTTCCATCATGTTCATCAACTCGTATGCATTTTATATCACCGCGATAATTGCCAATACAAGCCATATATGTTATGACCAAAAATAATAATTTCTCAAAGGATTTCCACAACCATCAATACTATTTCCATCATGTTCAACAACTCATATGCATTTTATATCACCGCGATAATTGCCAATACAAGCCATGTATGTTATTACCACAATTGTTCCAAGTTCATCATTCACGATTTCCTTCTATCATTTGTTTCTCAACTCTTACCACATAACACATTCACAACCACACATTTGGTTTATTGCCAATTACGGACACCATTATATCAGGAGATTTAACCACGAACAATCAAATCATACCAAACACAGTAATTCCACAAGTAATTCACGTAGATATTACATACCAGATATTTGTGCACCAAACAAAGTGACTTTACAAATGTCAAAGTTAGCCATACATACCTCGTTTAAGCTTTTCTTAAGTTACTACGACGTTTCGAAAATTCTAGCAATCCCAATCTACTTGAGACATAACAAAATTAACACAAATTAGGAAGGTATTCATGGTTTCAGCTCATTGGAGCATTTTATCAAACACTAGTTGAGCATCTTAAATATTAACTTCCTTTTACAAGATTTCCTTCATTTCCCAACCCAATCTTTACCTATTTATGTTCATCAATCTTCCCACAACCCTATTTGCACATGCATGCATACATAATACTATTATACCAAGAATCGTACCTCAATGACCCATCTCACAATCTCTACAATACCAACACAACCTAGGTTAGACACTCATGGCTCCCAATCACCATCCTATGAGTTATAATGTGTATATCATACATAAATAATCACCATAGAGTAGTTAGAGATGATAGACATACCTCTTGTAGTAAGAATCTTGAGAATCCCCACTTGTGGTGTTCTTGATAAATTCAAGGATTTTAATGGAAATCTATGGATTTTCAAGATCAATCCATGTTAATATAAGTGTTTAGGAGTAGTAATCAACTCAAAAATACTCCAAAAAGCTTACCTTGGATCATAGGAATGAAGTATGGGACGGATTCCCCCTTGTTAGAGCAAGACCTTGCTCAAAAATGACTTAGGGACTCTTCTTACCCGGTCTTGGGGTATTTAGAGACCTGATACTAGCGCGGTCGCGAATCTGGGCGCGCTAGTTTGCCCAGTGTTCTGTCTTGGGCGCGCACATTTTTAGCGCGGGCGCGCATTTGGGCGTGCTAGTGACACATGCCCAGTAAAATGGTTATAACTTTCTGTATACACCTCCAAATAACGAACGGTTTATTGCGTTGGAAACTAGACTCAAAAGGATTTAATTTGATATGTTGTAAGTCACACAACTCCTTGTATAAAGGGAGATATGAGCGTCCAAAGTGAGGTCTTGTGCACACTCATTTACAACTTTCGTCTATTATGAAATTTTCCAACTTGGCTTAGACTTAGGCCTCTCCTTAGACCCCAATTCACTCCTAATATAACTTATACACTTATTAACATATCCAATTGATATCCATTCTATCCTAGATCCTCATTTGCACACAAAATAAAATAATTAGCCTACCTTGGCACGACGAAATCTTAAGTTACTTGAAAAAAAAAAAAATCGGGGCCTTACATTCTCCCCCCCCTTAGGATCATTCGTCCTCGAATGAGGATCGAGGTTAATTCATTAGCCATCCTTATGTTACTCCTGCTTGTTCACATCATGAAATATATCAACAGCCCCGCATTTGGCTTACTCCCTAAATTTTCGAAAATTTCGCCAGTGTTTCCTTTGTAATTAGGCCTATCTACCTGTCAGAGAGCCCCCGAAACATATTTCCAAGTACCATTACACAGTTTCTGTCATCCCTACAACTGGTATACAATTCATTACCTCAACAACTTATACATATTCATACACTTTAAACAACTTGCACTTAGCTCATTCTCTTTACATCGCAAATTGCACATGGTTCAACCAATGTCATTTACTGCACAAAACTGGGTTACTTCAACGAGCCCCATACAATTCAATCACTTTAACATGTCAAAAACGCTTCAATTAATCATTTACCTCAAGGGTTACACATTACCCTAATTGCATCAACATTTCCAATTTGGCACACATTAAGAAGTTACAACAATAAGGCAATTTGGGGAAAATAGTGTGCCTTGCACAAATCTGAACACTACCTCAAATTGCTTAAAGACAACTGTTCGCACGATCCCTATTAGACTTGTTCGAACAGATGGGGATATTTCTCTTTCATTTCTTTTTCCGATTCCCATATGGCTTCCTCGACTTGTTGGCTTCGCCACAATACTTTAACTGAAGTAATTCCCTTGTTCCTCAATTTTCAGACTTGCCTATCAAGAATGGCAAATGGGATTTCTTCATATAACATCTCTTCACTAACCTCGATAGTTTCAACCGGCACAATAGCGGATGGATTTACCCTACTTTATTTAACATAGACACATGGAATACCGGATGTACTAATAACATCTCAAGGGGCAATTCCAGCCTATAAGCCACATGTCCTATCCTTTGAGCGATCCGATATGGCCCGACATACCTTGGGCTCAATTTCCCTTTCTCTCCAAATCGCATGACTCCATTTATGGGAGATACTTTCAAGAACACTCAATCATCTACTTGGAATTCCAATTCTCTTTGACACACGTCTGCATAGGATTTCTGACGACTCTGAGCAGTTTTCATCCTCTCCTAAATGACTTTAACTTTTTCCATAGCCTGATGCACAAGATCTAGCCCTAATAGTTCTTCTTCACCAACCTCAAACCATCCAATTGGAGATCTACACCTCCTTCCATACAATGCCTCAAATGGGGCCATCTGAACACTAGCGTGAAAGTTGTTATTGTAATCAAACTCGACAAGCGGCAAATGGTCATCCCGACTACCTTTGAAACCTAGAACACAAGCTCGCAACATATCTTCGAGCATCTGAATAGTCCGCTCTGCCTGCCCATCAGTTTGTGGAAAAAAGGCTATACTAAGATTTACTTGAGTACCCAAACCTTGCTAAAATTTCTTCCAAAAGTTTGTCGTGAATTGAGCCTCTCGATCGGAAATGATTTAGGCTAGAGTTCCATGCAACCTGTCTATTTCTTTGATATACAGTTGAGCATACTGCTCCACCACAAGCGACGATTCAGCCCTATTTTGCACATTTTCCCTACCTTCATTAGACTTTACAAGACAAACTTTCAAACTAGCCACTAGTGAACCTCCATGGCCAACTACCTTTGACATATCGCCCAGTGAGCTAAACTACCCATAGATTTTTGGCTAAGAGCATCCGCTATGACATTGGCCTTTCTTGGGTGATAGAGAATCTCAATATCATAGTCCTTGACTAACCCGAGCCATCCTCTCTGTCTCAGATTTTTCAACACCTTTTGCTTGAAAATATATTGAGGCGCTTGTGGTCCGTAAATACATCAACGTGGACCCCATACACATAATGTCGCCAAATCATTACACAGAAACTACCGCCACAAGTTCTAAGTCATGTGCTGCATTGTTCTTTCCATGATTCTTGAGTTGCCTAGAGGCATAACTATCACCTTTACATGTTGCATCATTAGTGAAACATCTTTATCACATTTCTCTTACATATGACCTCCTAGGATTTTTGAGTTCTTCAATAATTTCCTTGATATGGTTACAATCTTCTATGAATACTTGCAACTTGCTATTCCAAATTCTCAACAAAAGACATTACTGGATGAGTTTTCTTGTATGACCTTTTATTTCAAAGAAATCATATCTTCTAGCCTTCGCACACACCTTCACATCATCGACATGCACGACATTGCATCAAATGTAATGTAACACTGTGCTCAGACCTTTCCTATACAACATTTTCCCTCCTTACATGACTTATAGAATTTAAGAAACCACTCCACTTTCCCTTGTGAACATTCTCATGATCTCTCTTTACTGTTCAACACCACCCAAAACTCATATCAACACCCTTCATACACATTCAATTCAGAAAGTGCCACTGACCCGAACAATATATGCTGGTACCATCTTTTCTTTCTAACTGGAATATTCATTCCCATTCTATTTTGCTCATAGTGCATAATTGATAGCCTTATTTTGCAACACACTTGTCTACCTTCCGTGAACTTGTAATATCATTGCGCCTGATTTAATGAGCTTATCATACCACAACTTCACCACCAGTAGTCTTACTTTCCATTATATATAGACATGAACTGTCTCTAGATCCTTTAGTTGATATTCGGTGTCACCCAAGTCAGTTGCATTACGGTCAGTCCTTTATACCTTCTATTAACATTTGTGCTCCAAGCGAGTCCACCATTCTGATATGAACTATTTTGCGATAACCATGGACATCTCAATTTACAGATTTTTTCTTCCCATTTATTCTCTCCTCATTCTTCCTAGTTAATGAATAGCTACGAATTCCTCCATATGTTACGTGGTCCTTTTGCCTGATTTAGGAATTCATCTTGCTCATCTCTCAACACTTGTTGGGACACCCATGGGAAGGTATTTTCATCCGCGTATCATTTATCACTTACTTTCTTGTAAGATCCTTTAGAGGCCCTCCATCAAGCCCAAATACCCCTGTGGATTATTATAGCATCATATTTATTTCTCCCACTCGTTTCGCCTTTCTTAACGTCTTGAAACTTTGGTTGAATTGCAATTCCATGATTAACCCATTTTAAAAACTCGCAAAATGTTTACCTTTGATCTATAGTACTTACTTGTGATGCATTGTCCCTAGCCCTCTAACAAGTATAGAACCCTTTTACAAACCTACTCTTAGTTTCTAGGATCGTTGACCCTATCATTCACATTGCCATGTATGAAGAATTAACCTTCCTTAACCTTCCACCTTTTTGGGGGTACTAGTGGTCTATCATTAGCATATCCTTTCAGATAATCACATTATCCATTATCACTTTTCTATACTACGCATGTCTTCAACAAAATATTCAAACATCAAAGCTACATGGTCTTACTCTTGTTTCATTATATTTAAGTGGCCTCACTATGGCCCTTCCTCCCCCACTTGAGGTGAATGTCCCGGATTTTGACACAAGTCTTGAATTTAGCAACTTCATGGATATATGTTTCATTTCTCTATCCCTCACATATATGTTCGACTATTAGGGAGATTGAAGTCACAATGGTATTAACCTCATAAGTTTTCTGCTCTTATTCAGCCACACGGGCATGGGATTCCAATTCCTCATATCAATATCCTTTAGGAGTGTAATATCACTTCGTACACTTCTGGATTTTTTTTATTTTATAAAGTTCGTAGTACATGGGTCTTCTCATCGTGGGTTCAATTAACTCTCCTTTCATAACTTCTTGTCTCCTAGGAGAGACTTGCACTCTCATCATTAATCTCCTGGTCATGTTTCCCATATATCACATGCTTATATAACAAATTTTTTTCTTTTACACCTTAGGATCATTTACATACTTCTCACACTATCCACATGTTCTATATAAGCTCGCGTCTCATTTATCAAGTCAATGTCTCTTTGGAGGTGGTAAATCTTTTTTTTTAACACTTTTCTCGAATAAAGTATGCTTCTGGTACTATGTACGTATTTCATATATTCGTACCATTCGTTCAACACGATACATGTTCCATCTCCTTATTATTCAGGCCTTTGCCCATTTGTCATGTCATATGACAACATTACTTCGAATAGACGAAAGAGCGTTTGAACTTATCTTGAATCTTAAAGCACATGTTAGAAGACAATCTCATAGTCAAGCTCTATCGCACGATCTGGAGTGTTGAAGAAGGGTAACATTCCTAAATGTCTATGTAGCCTCCAACTTATAGATGTGGTCGACAACACACCGATAAGAAGGACTCTACTAGACACGGCTCCGAGACATCCTAGGACACTTTAAAACCTTAGGCTCTGATACCAAGTTTGTCATACCCCGAAATCCGAGGAGCGCGACCGGCACTCGACCGGGTAGCCCCGGCAAAGCGGACCTGGGTGCCTTTCCTATTCCACGTGTCACCCCGCATTTTACTTGTCCATTACTCAAGGAAAATAGTCATTTGTAAATTAAAACACCCTTTTTACAAAACGTACATAGCCACTTAATGAAGTTTACAACTTACATCGCCCCATATAAAAAATATATATTTACATAAGTTCGCAACCCACATTTACTGTCTACGGAGCCTCTATGGATACAAAAGGATGATACGATACTTGCCGGCAACAAGGCTCCGGCTATACCTTACATAAATACCATAATAAGCCTCCGGGAAGGAAAGCGGCATGACCCACGCAAGGCCCCGTGAGGAAAAGGGCTCACCAATGCTTTTGGAGGAAAGTGAAGGGGAGATACGGACGGTGGACTGGAGTACCTGCTATGGATCCACCTATAATCATAACACGAATGTAGCGCCACCGGCAAAAGGGATGTCAGTACATTTGAATTGTACTGGTATGTATGAACAAACTTGCCCTGAGTAAACTCAACCATACACAAAACACAAGTAACAGTAGTAATGAAATCACCAATCAAATACACCTGAAAGAAAACAATTAAGCCAAACAAGTTACAAACTCTCCATTTCCCCTTCAACATTTTCTTATCAATGATTTTAAAATTTTCTCATATTTTCATTTCAATAGTGATTTCGATCACTTTCCATCCTTATTACCTCAGCCACCCTTATTACCGCGGCCACCCTTATCACCACAACCCACACCTTATTACTTCGTGTTGCGGCGTGCAACCCGATCCCACCGTACAATCACAATTCACAAACAACACAACAACAACAACAGTTCACAAAGAACAACAATAACAATTTCTCAAAGTAGAAAACAATCAAGCCAAACAAGTTACAAACTCTCCATTTCCCCTTCAACATTTTCATATCAATGATTTCACAATTTCCTCATATTTTCATTTCAATAGTGATTTCGATCACTTTCCATCCTTATTACCTCGGCCACCCTTATTACCTCGGCCACCCTTATCACCACAACCCACACCTTATTACTTCATGTTGTAGCGCGCAACCCGATCCCACCGTACAATCATAATTCACAAACAATACAACAACAACAACAATAGTTCACAAAGAACAACCACAACAATTTCTCAAAGAACAATAACAACAATTTCTCAAAGAATTTCCACAACCATCAATACTATTTCCATCATGTTCAACAACTCGTATGCATTTTATATCACCGCGATAATTGCCAATACAAGCCATATATGTTATGACCAAAAATAATAATTTCTCAAAGGATTTCCACAACCATCAATACTATTTCCATCATGTTCAACAACTCGTATGCATTTTATATCACCGCGATAATTGCCAATACAAGCCATGTATGTTATTACCACAATTGTTCCAAGTTCATCATTCACGATTTCCTTCTATCATTTGTTTCTCAACTCTTACCACATAACACATTCACAACCACACATTTGGTTTATTGCCAATTACGGACACCATTATATCAGGAGATTTAACCACGAACAATCAAATCATACCAAACACAGTAATTCCACAAGTAATTCACGTAGATATTACATACCAGATATTCGTGCACCAAACAAAGTGACTTTACAAAGGTCAAAGTTAGCCATACGTACCTCGTTTAAGCTTTCCTTAAGTTACTACGACGTTTCGAAAATTCTAGCAATCCCAATATACTTGAGACATAACAAAATTAACACAAATTAGGAAGGTATTCATGGTTTCAGCTCATTGGAGCATTTTATCAAATACTAGTTGAGCATATTAAATATTAACTTCCTTTTACAAGATTTCCTTCATTCTCCAACCCAATCTTTACCTATTTATGTTCATCAATCTTCCCACAACTCTATTTGCACATGCATGTATACATAATACTATTATAACAAGAATCGTACCTCAATGACCCATCTCACAATCTCTACAATACCAACACAACCTAGGTTAGACACTCATGGCTCCCAATCACCATCCCATGAGTTCTAATGTGTATATCATACATAAATAATCACCATAGAGTAGTTAGAGATGATAGACATACCTCTTGTAGTAAGAATCTTGAGAATCCCCACTTGTGGTGTTCTTGATAAATTCAAGGATTTTAATGGAAATCTATGGATTTTCAAGATCAATCCATGTTAATATAAGTGTTTAGGAGTAGTAATAAACTCAAAACTACTCCAAAAACCTTACCTTGGATCATAGGAATGAAGTATGGGACGGATTCCCCCTTGTTAGAGCAAGCCCTTGCTCAAAAATGACTTAGGGACTCTTCTTACCCGGTCTTGGGGTATTTAGAGACCTGATATTAGCGCGGCCGCGCATCTGGGCGCGCTAGTTTGCCCAGTGTTCTGTCTTGGGCGCGCACATTTTTAGCGCGGGCGCGCATCTGGGCGCGCTAGTGACACATGCCCAGTAAAATGGTTATAACTTTCTGTATACACCTCCAAATAATGAACGGTTTGTTGCGTTGGAAACTAGACTAAAAGGGCTTTAATTTGATATGTTGTGAGTCACACAAATCCTTGTATAAAGGGATATATGAGCGTCCAAAGTGAGGTCTTGTGCACACTCATTAACAACTTTCGTCTATTATGAAATTTTCCAACTTGGCTTAGACTTAGGCCTCTCCTTAGACCTCAATTCACTCCTAATATGACTTATACACTTATTAACATATCCAATTGATATCCATTCTATCCTAGATCCTCATTTGCCCACAAAATAAAATAATTAGCCTACCTTGGCACGACGAAATCTTAAGTTACTTGAAAAAAATATTCCGGGGCCTTACACTAGGAAGTGCGTCTCCTAGGAGGAAATCTCGATTTAGGAAGTGCGTCTCCTAAAGCAAAAATATAACCTGAACGACCCAGACTACGAAGTGCGTCTCCTAGGGGTGAAACTTCAATGATTCAAACTAGGAAGTGCGTCTCCTATGCATGAAATCTTAATTTAGGCAGTGCGTCTCCTATGCCTGAAAATAAACTTGGGAAGTGCGTCCCCTAGGGGTAAAAATAAACTTAGGAAGTGTGTCTCCTATGGGTAAAACTTAATGATTTTAAACTAGGAAGTGTGTCTCCTATGCATGAAAATAAACTTAGGAAGTGCGTCTCCTAGGGGTAAAAATAAACTTAGGAAGTGCGTGTCCTAGGGGTAAAAATAAACTTAGGAAGTGTGTCTCCTATGGGTAAAATTTTAATGATTTTAAACTAGGAAGTGCGTCTCCTATTAATGAAATCTTAATTTAGGAAGTGTGTCTCCTATGCACGAAATCTTAATTTAGGAAGTGTGTCTCCTATGCATGAAATTAAACTTAGGAAGTGCGTCTCCTAGGGGTAAAAATAAACTTAGGAAGTGCGTCTCCTATGGGTAAAAATAAACTTAGGAAGTGCGTTTCCTATGGGTAAAAAATAAACTTAGGAAGTGCGTCTCCTATGGGTAAAACTTTAATGATTTTAAACTAGGAAGTGCATCTCCTATTAATGAAATCTTAATTTAGGAAGTGCGTCTCCTATGCACGAAATCTTAATTTAGGAAGTGCGTCTCCTATGCATGAAATTAAACTTAGGAAGTGCGTCTCCTAGGGGTAAAAATAAACTTAGGAAGTACGTCTCCTATGGGTAAAAATAAACTTAGGAAGTGTGTCTCCTATGGGTAAAACTTTAATGATTTTAAACTAGGAAGTGCGTCTCCTATTAATGAAATCTTAATTTAGGAAGTGTGTCTCCTATGCACGAAATCTTAATTTAGGAAGTGCGTCTCCTATGCATGAAATTAAACTTAGGAAGTGCGTCTCCTAGGGGTAAAAATAAACTTAGGAAGTGCGTCTCCTATGGGTAAAAATAAACTTAGGAAGTGCATCTCCTATGGGTAAAATTTTAATGATTTTAAACTAGGAAGTGCGTCTCCTATTAATGAAATCTTAATTTAGGAAGTGCGTCTCCTATGCACGAAATCTTAATTTAGGAAGTGCGTCTCCTATGCATGAAATTAAACTTAGGAAGTGCGTCTCATAGGGGTAAAAAAAAACTTAGGAAGTGCGTCTCCTATGGGTAAAAATAAACTTAGGAAGTGCGTCTCCTATGCGTGAACCATTTCCTTCTTCCTGAATTACCTTCTTACAGAACTGTTTTCCTTAAAAACTTGTGTTGTCTTCCCTCGAAACTGCTGGGGATAACACTGCTGGGGAATTAATCACATATTTGTTGGGGAATAATACTACTGGGGGAATCTCCTTTCTTCCCCTTTTTTTCCAAAACTACTTCCTTCAAAGCTTTTATTTTCTCTCAACATTGCTGAGGATAAAAATGTTATCAGCTGGGGATAACGCTATCGAGGATAACACTGCTGGGGAATTTTGATTCCTTCAAAACTAGTGCTTCACCCTTCTGAAGGCTGCTGGGAATGGCACTGGCCTTTTGCTTCTTCGAGCACAAGTTTCATCCTTTTGTTCTGTCCGCTGCGGAACAACTTCCTTTCTTAAAACTTGTTATGCTAGGGGTAAAACTGGTTCAAAGACCACTTCCCTTGAGACTGGTGCTATCTTTATTCTTCCCCAAATGGGTATCTGACTTTCAGAAAATTTTCTAAATGAAAGGAAAATTTTCTGCCCCAGTTTGATGATCTCCCTTGTGGCATGCCTTTCCGCTATCAATGTCGTTTCCTTTTAAGATTCGACTGTGGTGGTTGGTTGTGATACTCCTACTGAGGATGGCTTTTCCCTTTCTCCTTCCCTGCTCTGCGTTTCAAAAAACTTACTGGGGATGATATTATTTGCTGGGGATGATCCCTTTCTGCTGGGGATATCCATCTTCTTTTGTGGTATAGCTCGGAAACTGGCATTTTCCCGACTTTTAGTCTCGTATGAATTTCCCAAATCATGCTCATTGCTCTCCTTGATTTGTCCACGGGCCTTGGCCTTGAGGTTTATAACCTTTGATTTCGGCTAGGATATCCCTCTTGACACTCGTCAATCCTTTTGTCAATTCCCTTTAGCTGGGGATATCTTTCTTGACACTGGCCTCGCGCTTATTGCTTGCTGACTATACCACTTGGATGTACTAGTCAGATCTTATCTTGCATAATTGGAAAGCTGATGGCATATTTTGAAGTCATTTCTCACTTGTTCTAACCAAACAGACTCTACTGGGAAATTTTCTATGAAAGGAAAAAAATAAACAAAAAAGGAACCGAATAAAAGACAAAGGAAAAAGATGACTCTTTAACAAGAGAAACTATAAATAAAAACCAATCAAATGCAGATACCGACTCTAATGGTCGTGACATGCACATGTGGCTTATCCTCTGCCGTCAATCGTCTTTCAATATCTTCATTTGGCGATTCCCTATTTGATTCTCAATCTTATTCGACTTGTAGTGCCCGAAGGGTTTTCACTATCAAGCCTCTCTCATTTTGGTTTTTCTCTTAGTTTTCCTCGCCTTATGGTGCCCGTGAAAATCTTCACCGATAAGACTCTCTCATTTGTATCACTTTCTAGCTGGGGATTGGGGTGTTACCCCTAAGACTCTCTTTTTATTTCTTTTATGTTGGGGATCAGAGTCCTTTCTGCTGTGGATTAGAGTGTTATGTTCCCCGGTAAGACTCTCGTTTGTTTGACTTGGCATCTTTTGAAGACTGATCAGAGGGTCTTTCTTTGGACCGTAACGTGGGATTTTGGATAGGCTAGAAAGAAAGGGTTTTAAAGGCTCAAAAACAAATCAATTTGGGGTTCAAAATTACAACCTTCGGAACCATATTTGTTTACAACAAGCGCAACCCTTGCCCCAGTTTCTTGCTTGGGGATTTTTTTAATTTTTTATTTACACTATTACCGAGTCGTGAGGCGCCTACTTATCCTCTTTGAGGAATCAGGTCGAACGTAGTTCACAATTCCTCTTTATTTTATTTTTTTCATTTACCTATTATTTTCTTTTCTTTTCTTTTCTTTCTTTTTCTCATCTCTTGTTTTTTTTTGTTGTTTTTGTTGTTTTCTTTTCCTTTTTTTTTTCTTTTTTTTTCATGCTCGTGTTTTCTAGTCGTTGCTACTGATTCCGAACGAGGGTTATGAAAGAAAACCAATAAGGCTCAAAGGGTTAACGAAGGATAAAGTGTTTAGATAGCAGAATAAAATGCCTTCGTCATTCCAATCTTCAAAACATGTCAAATGCAAACAACACAATTAAACAAAGATTTGTAGCCTCTTCTGATGGTGCTGGACTTGACAATTATATTCACACATTTGCTTTTTCATTTGTCATCTCTAAAACACCGTTGGGCAACACTCTCACTCTCATTATCATGAACGACCCTCATGTCAATTTGGCGAATCTTGCCTTTAACGATTTTCTTTATGTTTTACTTGCCCCAGTACCATATGACTCGAGCTTCGAATAATCTCAAACCATCCTTATTTCCTTTAAATGTTTCGATCACCTCTCAATGGTTTTATGATTAACTTTTAAGATTAGGCTCAAACTGTGTGCGCATGTCATGTCACTAGAGTCGGCGCTGAACAAAATGATAAAAGAACTAAACAAAAAGATGACTGGAAATAATAAAAGACCGGATTTTGCATTAGACTAAAGGTGAAATGGTTTGAATAACAAAACAAACAAAACAGACCAGAATAAAATCCCAAAACAATCCTGGACAAAACTAAACAAACCGCTATGACAAAAATGGAAAGATAAGAAAGTTTGACACAAGACAATATCTGGATTACAACCCTAAGAATAATCCGGACAACAGAAATGACAACAAAATAAGCCACCAAAAGCTTCTCTCTTGCTAACCAAGGAACGGAGCGTCCTTCCATTTTATCAAACCTGACATCTTAGCCACTGAGCTTCGTATCAATATTGCCAAAACCATTACCAACTTCAATTTCATCAACCTCAGTCAACAAGTTCGCAATAGGATTCGAGTGCTTCTGTCATCAGGCCTCATCCCCACAAAGTGTGCATCATGATGTGCAGGTAAAGGATTCTGCGTGACATTCTGGGTGTCATTGTCTTGGATTACAATTAGGTTTTCCTGGATCTTGTGTTTCCGGCTTACCACAAACCAACCACCTTAACTTTCTTTGCAATTCAAAACAAAACAGATTAGAATGGACTCAGTCGGTCCTCATTATTAACATCTCTTTCCCCTTTTTTTCTTTTTTTTTTTTAATTTTTCTTTCTTTCTTTTTCGAGTTTTTTTTTTCATTTTTTTGTTGTGGTCGAATCTTATGGAGATTGCCTACGTATCATGACCCCGCATGAATCAGACCTTGCGTAGTTCGGCCAAATAGACTGGGTAACAACAATGAAACATTTTTTTTATTTGCTTTTATTATTTTTTTTTTTTTTTGGAATTATCAATTTTCATAATAAAACAAACTGGATTTCAAAGGTTTAAAGATGACCTACAAACTCGAAAATCAAACAACCCACATATTCTAATCAAAAGATTTACAAACTCAAAAACAAACGGCCAGCTCCCTTTCTCTGTTTGACAAATGCAACCAAACGGTTATTTTTGCAAACGTGGCCCCTTCCAAATTTCACATGAATTTTGACGCCGGGGAGGATAATTTTATGACATTTTACAAACTTGTCCGTTCTTTTACAAAAATAGCCTTTCAACAACTGAAAGATACTCTAAGGCTATCTCGGCAAGAACGGTTTAAGACACTGTCAAAGCTGGCTCGGCTTATTTTGACCAAAAATCCAAATGGTATTCACCTGACCGCTGACTCTTTGTTTTTTTTTCAAATTACAATAAAACCCTGGTGTTGCAAACACGGCCTTTCAGCGCCTCGGGGACGAAGATTTTTAAGGCTGTGTGGGTCAACTGGACCAAATCTAAAACAATGACCCAAAGGTGGCTGTTTATGCAAAGCCAGCCTTCTGGCGTCCCTTTCGGGAACATTCAGCTATTTTTGACAAAAACAACATCACTCGACTTATTTGTGACTCTTTTTATTGTTTTCCAAAATAGAAGACCCGATATTGCAAACACGGTCTTTCAACGCCTCGGGGACGTAAATGTTTAAGGCTGTGTGGGTCAATCGGTCAAAATCTAAAAAATGACCCAAAAAGTGGCTGATTATGCAAAGTCAGCCTTCAGGCGTCCCTTTCGGGAACATTCGGCTATGTTTTGACAAAACAGCGTCACCCGACTTCTTTATGATGAAATTAAAATTTGACATATTTTTTTGCTATTTTAGCAAAAGGGGAGGTTGGACACCACCCGACTTATTTATGACAAAAATTAAAATTTTGAGATATTTTTTTTTTAGCAAAAGGGGAGGTTGGACCCGATTAGGGCTGCCTACGTATCTCACATCCGGTGAGAATCAAACCAGCGTAGTTCGCCCAATTAACTGAACTATTTTAAAACAGGATTTTTTTTCATTTTTGGCAGCAAATAACAAAACCACTTTCAAAGCACGGCTCTTTTCATTTTCATTTTTGGCATTTTCATAAACAAATAAAAAAACTATTTTAAAAATAAAACTCTTTTTTATTTTCATTTTTTCATGGGAAGACAAACTATTTTCCTTTTCTATTTTTGAAAACAGAACAACGACTTTTTTTTTATTTTTCTTTTGCTTTTAGTAAAACAAACTAATAAAACATTTTTTCCATTTTCTCAAAATTTCGGCAGAGTTTTGACAGTATTTGAGCATTGGGTTCTTTCAAAAAGAAACAATTAACTCCCTAACCGCTATTTCTTTTTTTTTTTTCTTTTCCTCAATTTCACAATATTCCTGATATTCAAAAAGTCGGTCAACACACAAGTCTGAATCAAATAAATGCACAAGTAGCAGCAAGTAAGATGCATCAGGATGATCATTTTTATTTTTTGGTACACTTGTCCTAGACAGACCCAACCCCTGTGTTGAGCCTCCAAAGTCAAATGCACTTGATGCAAACAAACGTTCCTACTAGGGATCCGGCATGAAGCTGAGTTATTCTAGGTTCATAACCTGGGTATTTGTTCTAAACTGTGTACCCGAGCGGACAACTCGAGTCGAGGAGGGGGCTACGTACCGGGGACCCACGGGATCGTCCGGCTTTGTAACTTGTCCGGCCTCTTTCTTATTTCAGGTATTGACATTAACAGAATAGGGAGTCTCGACCAGCGAGCTCCTCCCCGGAGGTAAGAAGAGAAGGGTTTCAGCACAGTTTATAACAGTTCAGATAATATCAAAGCGGTAAAAGCATCATTTAGCACATTGAGCCCAAACATGTAACAAAATCAGATAAAACCAAATATAACAATTTATCTAAGCTCGAATTTCTAACCCTGAACCAGTGGTTCTGGGTTAACTTCCCCAGCAGAGTCGCCAGAGCTGTCACACCTCCTTTTTTGCCTGCGCCGCCCGCGAAGGGGCACGAAAGGGAGTTTTTTCCAATTAAAGGACAATCGAATCGGGATTTATTTATTTATTTCAGAGTCGCCACTTGGGAGATTTATGGTGTCCCAAGTCACCGATTGAATCCCGAATCGAGGAAAATATTCGACTTTCCAAATGAAGTCTGCGAACCAGAAATTCTAAGTAAGGAATTCTGTTGACCCGAGGGAAGGTGTTAGGCACCCCCGAATCCCGTGGTTCTAGCACGGTCGCTTAAATTGTTGTAATGGCTAAATATCTGATTTTAATACATATTATAATTTATGTGCTTTTATCAACTTTAAACCGCTTTTATTATTATTTTTTTTAGAATTGCAACGTCGTGAAAATGCGTTTCGAACCACATCGCAATCAATGCACCCATGGTTGTTAATACGTTTTGACTCCGTTGAGATTTGGATTTGGGTCGCATAAATGCGCACCCGAGTTTAGGGATGTAGTATTATTAAAATCGTGCCTAAAGAATCTAACGATTTATTACTTTGGAGAAGGCCGTGAAATTTGCTAAACGGCCCATCTCGAAATCTAAGTATACAATTAAACATTTATTGAGGGCCCCGCAATTTGTGCGTTTTATTGGGCGAGGCTCATCTCATTTATTTTAAAAGGACAATCTTAAAATACCTACATTTTTCTCTATTAAATTTGTCTCTACAAAATGAAAGAGAAAATGTCTTAATTTATTTACATGCTTGAGTTGTTATAGTTGGGTTTCGAATATGATTCATAAAATCTGAAAATGGTGCAATCAGGGCAGTCCGTTGCCAATGCGGGCCCAGGCCCAACGTGTATGGCATAAAACTGGACCTGGGCCATCTTATTCACATGTTACTACCTAGTTACATTATACTAGGCATGTTCACAATTTGTCAAATTAAAAAAAAAACTGGGCAATCTAGTTTTAATCTTAGACCATTTACATGCTGAAATTGACCAATAGTATTTAGCTAAACAATATTCCTACAAGTTCCGAAACGGTCTATTCGTTTAATGAACTAAGTGTTGAATGTTTAAGAATAGTCTAAATCAGCTAACATGCTTTTTGAGACATGATAATCATCCAACAATAACGAATTAATTAGACAGAGTAACTACATCATTTAATTATTTTTTTAGGCCATACCTAGGTAGTTCGTCCGCTAAGCTATCGTCAGACGTTCCACTATATATATTAAACTGCTACATGATTCTGATTAGAGTAAGCTAAATAATTTATATATACAAATAAAATTCAGAATATAATTAAGAGAAATTCAGAACTTCAACTCTTCATTTCATATTCATGCTTCATGTTTCAGTTTACAGTAACCAGTGTGTCAGTTGTGTACCTGATATTGGAAGCAAAAGAAAAGGGAGATCAGCAGAAATTCAGTAGCATACAACAACAACAACATCCAGCAACCAGTAACAACCAGCAACGAGAAACCAGTGACAGATTTTAAAATCAAGATAAAAATCCAGAAACACCGACAATAATCAACGGACAGAAACCAAGGGAATCTTTTCAAATTTGAAAGACTAATTAATGTTCAACCCTTAATTTCTGAATCCGTATATCAGAATATTTAGATTGTATATCAGGTGTATACTACTCTCTCTTTTAATTTTCAGAATGTTTTTATTTGTATTTTTGGAAGTCTTAATATTTTCGGAATTTTTCTCTCTCTTCAATATTCAGCTCCTTCCTCTTTTTTTGGGTAAAAAATGACTCTTATTTATAGCAAGTCCCTTGTCTTGAACCACTAACCCGAAAATATTCTTCCACCCCCACAGTTGCATGCTTTTTTCCCCACTATATTAAACAACTACATTATTCCCCACTAAATTATGTCTTGTCCCCCACTATATTAAACAATTATATCAACCCCCACTACCTCATGTCTTGTCCCCCGCCATGTACTATTTTAATATTATTAAAATATTATTTAATCTTAATGGACAGAGCATTCAAAAATAAATAATTGTTCAGATTTTTAATTCCAAAAATACCCCTCCGACCTTACTGAAATTACCATTTTACCCCTGAAAAATTGCAATTTACCAATGTACCCCCATCAGCTATAACCAATTCACCTAATCAATTCCAACCAAAATACAGCAAATATAACCAATTCCTAAATAAATTTTATGAACAAACTCAAACTAAATGATGAACAACAAAGAAACAACTGGAATTATTTTGATTGAACAATCTTTAAACAACAAATCTACTTTCAGATTCAACAACAATAACAAACAAGTATATTCAAATCATGAGCTCAAATTCAAATTAAACTTAAACAAAATAAATAAACAGGTTCAAATAACTAAACTCAAATAATCAATTGATCTTTAAATTAAATCCAACAAAATTACAACAAAGATACATGATTCAAACTAAATCAAAAAATTAAAAACCAAAACATAAACTCACATTAAATCACTGGATTAAAACGAACTTCCAACAAAAAATGAACATGAATTAAATCTATATTAAACAACAAACATGACGGATTCAAACGATTTAAACTAACACTCTTCTATATTAAAACTAAATGCTTTTTAAATTAATAAAACAAACTGAAGAAATAATTAATTGAATTTCAACGTGAATCTAACAACATTATAATTAAAATAACAATTTCTTATAAAAACAAACAAGGACAAATGAAACAAACTAAAAACCAATAAATAAAAAAAATGATAAACACAAACAAAACAAGAATCAAACATTTACCGATTTTTAGATCCGAGAATATCAAAAAAAAAATACGGACAAAAACAAAATTAAACCTACTAATCGGATCGAAACGACGATCGAAGAAGATGGTCGTTTGGCGTCGTTTGAAGACGACGCAGCGACGATGATGAAACAAGAACGCAGCAGCAGCAGTCCACAGCTGGAAGACGTAGCCATGGCAGCAACGACGACGAAGAGATGCAGTGGGCAGCAGTGACGCGAAGGAGAAGAAGAAGGGAGGATGGCGGGTGGTTTTTTAGGTTTTTGTTTAGTTTTTTTTTTGTTTTGTTTTGTTTTGTGAAATGTAAGATGGGGGTGTTGGGTCTTTGGGGTTATGGACTGGGTCGATCCGGTTTGAAATGGACCGGGTCGTAGGGGAAGGTTGGGTATATTTGGGCCTGGGGTTCAAAATTGAAGAAGAGACCCAATTTCGATTTTCTTTGTATTTTTTTTTTTGCTCTCTTTTCTTTTACTTCCTAATTAATAAAACTAAAATTCTAAATTAAGTTATAAAGTAAATTAACTTATCAAAAATACTAATTAACTTCAAGTAGCAATTATCGCACATTTAAATAGCAATTAACGATAAAATCGCACAATTTAGACGTTAAATGCTAAAAATGCAACGTACATTATTTTTTTATGATTTTCTCATTTTGTAAAACAAACTTAAATAAATACTAAATGAAAATGCAACATATTTTTGTATTTTTTATTAATTTAACCAATAAGCATGCATAGACAAAAATACAAATAATTATACAAAAATGCCACGAAAAACACAAAAATTGCACACAAAGGAAAATTATTTTATTTTGAATTTTTTGGAGTAATTCTCATATAGTGCAAAAATCACGTACTCACAAGAGTTTAGAAGATATATTTTCTTAATAATTATTTTATACTAATGGATAGAAATTAAAACTAGTAAAATATGAAATTGTGGTTAACAACTAAGAAAAACAAAGAAGGTAGAAAAAGAAGAAGCAAAATATGAGAAGTTATAAAATTATATGGAAGCACACTAAAGCAACACGTTGGAAAGTTAAATATGAGAATAAGAGAAATATTAAAAAAAAATATAAAAAGAGTAGTACTTATTATTTGAAAAAGAAAAATTTTTAAATTTTTTTAAAAAGTTACATTACCTTGTAATGACACAGTGTAATTGATACCCTCTCAATTGCACCCAATTCCATGACAAATATGTCAATAACAACAACAACAACAACCCAGTGTAATCCCACAAGTGGGGTCTGGGGAGGGCAATATGTACGCAGACCTTACCTCTACCCCGAGGGGCAGAGAGGCTGTTTCCAGGAGATCCTCGGCTCGAAGAGGCAACAAGAGACACTATATTAGTACTATCAATATACTCATAATAAAACAACATAAAATACCATAAAATCCATAACATAACATAAATACCATAAAAAACAAAGTAACAGCAATATAAGAGATATAGAAAATATGAGAAGGATGTAAGGTATTAATACACAGAAGATAAAGCCCATCATCAGTAGTTGATCAATAGCATTCTAAGACTAATTCCTAACTGGCTAGTCTCACTCTAGTGCGCTGTAAAAAAGACATCACAATTTCCCCTAACCTACAACCTTAATGCTCGATCTCCACAATTCCCTGTTTAGGGCCATGTCCTCAGTAACCCTAAGTCGCGCCATATCCTGCCTGATCACCTCTCCCCAATACTTCTTAGGTCTCCCTCTACCTCTCCTCGTACCCACCACCGCCAGTCGTTCACACCTTCTCACCGGTGCATCAGTGTTCCTCCTCTGAATGTGCCCGAACCATCTGAGTCTTGCTTCCCGCATCTTGTCCTCCATGGGGGCCACACCCACCTTCTCTCGAATATCTTCATTTCTAATCTTATCCTTCCTTGTATGCCCGCACATCCACCTCAACATCCTCATCTCTGCAACTTTCATCCTCTGGATGTGTGAGATCTTCACCGGCCAACACTCGGTCCCATACAACATAGCAGGCCTAACCACTGCCCTATAAAATTTACCTTTCAGTAACAGTGGCACTTTCTTGTCACACAGGACTCCCGTCGCTAACCTCCATTTCATCCACCCCACCCCTATACGGTGTGTGACATCCTCGTCGATCTCCCCGGACCCCTGAATAAACGACCCCAGGTACTTGAAACTACCCCTCTTAGGGATGACTTGAGAATCAAGCCTCACTTCCACTCCCGCTTCCGTCGGCTCTGCCCCAAATTTGCACTCAAGGTATTCCGTCTTCGTCCTGCTCAACCTGAAACCTTTGGACTCAAGGGTATGTCTCCAAACCTCTAACCTCTCGCTGACGCCGCGTCGTGTCTCGTCGATTAGGACTATGTCATCAGCAAATAGCATGCACCATGGCACCTCCCCCTGAATATGATGCGTTATAGCATCCATCACCAGGGCAAATAGGAAAGGGCTGAATGCAGACCCTTGGTGCAACCCCGTAATAACCGGAAAATAATCTGAATCGCCTCCTGCTGTCCTAACCCGAGTCTTAGCTCCATCATACATGTCCTTAATCGCCCTAATGTAGGCAACCGGGACCCCTTTAGCCTCTAAGCATCTCCATAAGACCTCCCTAGGAACCCTGTCGTACGCTTTCTCTAGATCGATAAACACCATGTGGAGATCCTTCTTCTTATCCCTGTATTGTTCCACCATCCTCCTAATAAGGTGGATAGCTTCTGTGGTAGATCGCCCCGGCATGAACCCGAACTGGTTGTCTGAAATAGACACCGTCCTTCGCACTCTCATTTCCATGACAAATATGTCAAACTGCATAATTACACCTAAATTCAATTCCTAGGTGGTTTTCGAGGCATACTCTTAATGTTTTCATAAAATGCGTCAATTTTCACATGACTTACTTCCATTCTCACATGCAGCTTTCAAAAACTATGCACGATCACATGCACTTCTAATTAAGTTTTGTAACTTTATCCAAGCTTGTAAAGCAATTTACAATAAGTTAGTTCATTTATTGAATCAAGTGTGAAGTGCAATTATATATTGCCCATAAGAATATAACAAGATGTAAAATTATTAATTAGCACCCTATAGAGTATTGATTACTATACATAATTTTGATCAATAATCTCAACTGTGCTACTTATTCTGAGTTCTAATTATATGTTAATCACTTATTCTGCAATGATTGCTGGCTTTGTTGTACTTGTAGTTACTATGGTATAACCAGTGATAATAGGTGTTTGGCAAATTAAGAAAAGGTAAATGCCTTTGTGTTTAGTGGCAACAACTCTGCTACAGATCCTTATTACGCTTAAGTAATTCACTATAATTTCAATAATTCTGTTGTATTATCTCGTTTCCTTGTCTTCCATGCTATCGCAGGAATAATAAAGAAATTCATGTGATGGACTTCCTATTGAGAAATAATAATGGATTTCACCCTGTACTTTTGTTGTTTGTATTCTTGTTTATACTCCTGTATTTCTGTATTTTACCTTGGTTGTATTTATTGCGCGAATGAATACAGTTGATACAAGTTGTATTAGTTGCGCAAACGAATACATTTAATACAGGATGTATTAACGACCCGGCCGGTCATTTCATGAATTACCACTCCGTTTCCCCCATTTCTGCTTTCTTATGTGTTGTTTAGCTAAATTTCATCGTATCGTGTCGATTGGTTTGGGTTTGAAGTAGTTTTGGAGTGTTATAAGACACATAGTCTCTTAAGTTGGCCATTAGGTTGAAAAAGTCAACCAAAAGTTGACTTGTGTGTAAAGATTCTCGAAATGGGATTTTTATGGTTCGTATAGCTTCGTGAGGTAATTTGGGACTTATGAGCGTTATCGGAATGCAATTTGTAGGTCCGTGGTAGATTTAGGCTTGAATTGGCGAAATTGGAATTTTGGCATTTTCGGTTGGTAGTGGAGATTTTGATATAGGGTCGGAATGGAATTCCAGAAATTGAAATAGGTCTGTTGTGTCATTTATGACGTGTGTGCAAAATTTCAGGTCATTCGGACGAAGTTTGATAGACTTTTTGATCGAAAGTGGAATTTGGAAGATTTGGAACATTAGGCTTGAATCCGAGGATGTTTTGATGATTCGATTTTGTTTTGAGTGTTCTGAAGGTTGGTATAAGTTTGAATAGTGTTAGATGACTTGTTCGTAATGTTGGTTGAGGTCCCGGGGGCCTCGGGATGGATTCGGAAGATTTTCGGAAAAGTTTGGTTTGGAAGTGTGCAGCTTTAGCTGCTGAATCCCTGTCATAACTGCACCTGCGGATTGGGGACCGCACGTGCGAGATCGCAGAAGCGGAAGAGCAGCCGCATATGTGTCCAGGAGCTGGAAGACCAGAATTCGCAGGTGCGGTAAGTGAGGCGCAGATGCGGTCCCAAGACTTTAAGTGGAAACTGTAGATGCGATTGGTTAGACCGCAGAAGCGGTAAAAAGGTCGTAGGTGCGGAATCCCTGGGCCAGAAAGTATATAAGTCCCCCTTCGCAAAATTTGGGTTGGTTTTCACCATTTTCATTCGGGATTGAAGCTTTTTGGGATATTTTGAAGGAGGAATTCAAGGGAACTTCGTGGAGGTAAGATTCTTGGAACTAAAACTTATTCTATAGTGATATTTTACTAATTAGACATGGAATTTAAGGAAGATAGTGGTTAAAATTGGGGGTTTAGGGTTTGAAATTATAGACCTTGATTTAAGGATTTGATGGGTCGTTTGTGGTCAGATTTTGATGTATTTGGTATGTATGAACTCCTGAGAGTGTAAGGATTATAGTTTTGTGATTTTTATCAGAATTCGAGATGTGGGACCGCGGGTCAGGTTTGGCTAATTTCGGGATTCTTGATGTAATTTGATTATTTTCGCATGAGTTTCGTTCCCTTAGCAAATATTGATGTTATAATTCTGATTTTGGATAGATTCGACGCGAGTTGAGGCCGAGTCGAGAGGCAAGGGCGTCGCGATGTAGTATTTCATCCGGTTTGAGGTAAGTAACATAGTAAATCTAGACCTGAGGGTATGAAACCCCGGAATTTCATACTGTTTTGATGAATGAGGTGACACACATGCTAGGTGACGGGCGTGTGGGCGTGCACCCGTAGGGATTAGGACGTGGTCCGTCCCGTGACGATTGTATAGTTGCATATTTTGATATATTGTATATGATATCCACATGTTTTGGAAATTGGTTTGTTAACTTGGGCTGAATGCCATGTTTGGAGCCTTTGTCCTGACCTGTGTAGACCCTTAGGGGTATTTTTACTACTTTCCTCATACTGTTTTGATTTGAAAGCATATCCTCAGTCATGTTTTACCTGTTTTATTATTTAATTCGGTTTTATTACCTTACTTTTTAATATATGAAAACTGTTGAGCTGAGTTTCCCTGATTTTACTGAAATGCCCGAGTGGCTGTGAGGTTAATGACTGAGAGGTTGAGGACCTAATGGTGAGGATTATATATATGTTATGGATCGGGTTGTACGCCGTAGCGATATTTATATATATACATGGATTAGGCTGCACGCCGCAGCGATATATATTGGATCGGGCTGCGCGCCGCAGCGATATGACGCTTGGGATGTAGGAGCCCCCTCCGAAGTCTGCACACCCCCAGTGAGCGTAGTCGACTAAATATTATGGATTGGGTTGCACGTCGCAACAATTATGATTATTATTATGGGATAGATATTGAGGTGGAGTGTTGAGTGTGAGTACTGATTGACGAGAGCTGAGTCACGAGTGACTGAGAGGCTTGCCCGAGAGGCTATACTTATGAGTGATACCTTGCCAGACGGAGATGTTTATGACATTTTTACCACTTTCACTCTTAATTTTATTCTGAGCCTCTGTTGAAAATGTTAAATAAATATTTTAAAGAATTTTAATTGAAACTGGAGTTTTTATGAGATAACTGGCTACTGAACTACAGAATTTGACTCGATATTTCTGTTGAGATTTCTTATATGATTTTAAATACTCGTCACTGCACTCAGACGTTATTTACTTTAGTTACTTACTGAATTGGCATACTCACATTACTCCCTGCACCTTGTGTGCAGATCCAGGTGCCCGGGCATCAGAGTGAGAGCTTCCAGCACTCTCAGAGTTTATCCAGAGATCGCAAGGTAGCTGCACGACGTTCGCAGCCTTACCTTCCTCCTTCATATCTTAGTATTTTGTTATTTCAGTCTATTTGTATTATTCCGACAGTGATTTGGTTGTACTTAGAGGCTCATGAGTAGTGACACCAGATTCAGGCTGTGTTAGTGTATTTTCGTATTGGTTTTCACATATTTCTGTTGATTTTTATATTACATATGAGGGATTTTGAGACTTAATCTATTTTTAGAAAAATGATTTTATAAAAAGAATTCGATGTAGTAGATGTTGGATTGGCTTGCACTGTGATAGGCGCCATCACGATCGGTGTATTTGGGGTCGTGACAAGTTGGAATCAGAGCCTAGGTTATATAGGTCTCATGGGTCATGAACCGGTTTAGTAGAGTCTCGTGGATCGGCACGGAGACGTCTGTACTTATCCTCGGGAGGGTGCAAAACCTTTAGGAAAAACTTCACATTCTTGAAATTCCTGTCGTACGAATTTGTTGATTCTAGTACTAAACAATTGTTATTCTATTCTCTCATAGATGGTGAGGACATGTACTACTGGTCAGGACGGACGGCCACCAGTACCACCAGTTGGGGCCACTAGAGGTCGAGATCACGGTCGAGGCCGTGGTAGGGGTAGGGTTGTAGCCCGCACAGCAGTTAGGGTAGCACCTGCAGATCCACCAGCCGCCCCAGTTCATGATCAGGTCCTAGTTGTGGACACTCCAGCAGCACCAGCTCAGGTACCAACTGTGCCTATTATGATTATAGGCCTTCAGAAGGCCCTAGCCCAGATTCTATCAGTGTGCACTGGCCTGGCTTAGGCGGTCTCAGTTACTACGGCCGCAACTACTTCTCAGGCTGGGGGAGGTACTCAGACTCCCGTTGCTCACACACCTGAGTAGGTTGTGCAGGGACTTTAGACACCGGGAACACCTCCAGCCCAGCCGGTTGCACCAGCCTAGGATTATGTGGTACCAGTTATGCCTGACGACGAGCAGCGTCGATTGGAGAGGTTTGGTAGACTTCAGCCTCCGACTTTCAGTAGTGCAGAGGGCGAGGATGCCTAGGGTTTCTTAGACAAGTGTTAGAGGATGCTTCGGACCGCAGGTATTTTGGAGACTAGTGGAGTCTCATTCACTACCTTCCAGTTTTCAGGAGCTGCCTTTACTTGGTGGGAGGCTTATGAGAGGCATAGGCCAGTTGATGCAGCACCCCTTATCTGGCAGCAGTTCTCCACTCTCTTATTGGAGAAGTACGTGCCACAGTCTCATGGAGAGGAGCTGCGCAGGCAGTTCGAGCAGTTGTGTCAGGATGATATGACTGTGATGCAGTACAAGCTGATATTTTCAAAGTTAGCTCATCATGCTGTTTGGTTGGTTCCGACGGATATAGAGAGGATCAGGAGGTTCGTGGTTGGTCTCACATATCAACTTCAGATTCTTATGACTAGAGAGAGGGTGTCAGGTGCTACTTTTGAGCAGGTTGTTGATATTGCTCGAGAGATCGAGTCAGTTCGTCGCCAGGAGCAAGATGAAAGGAAGGCCAAGAGGTCTCGAGGATCTGGTAATTTTAGTGGCACTCTTTCAAGAGGCCAGTTTCAGCACGGCAGAGGCCGTCCATTCATACATGCTCAGTCAGCTCGCTCAATTCATCGAGGAGCATCATCGGGCCATGGTTCTCATAGTTTGCCTCACGACCATTCATCAGTTAGTGCCCTACCAGCCTAGGGTTCGTCCCGTGCTCCATCAGTTCAGAGTTCTTCCATGCCAGGTCCTTCTACTGGTCATTCCGGTGCTAGGGGTTCCCTTCAGTTCCCATCTCCAACACAAGGAAGTTGTTATGAGTGTGGAAAGTTTGGGCATATGATGAGACAGTGACCTCAACTTCTTGGAGGTCCATCTCAATAGAGGAGTCAGCCCTCGACTTCAGCTCTAGTTACTTCACCACCCACTCAGGCAGCTAGGGGTGAGGGTCAGTCAGCTAGGGGTCGCCCTAGAGGGCAAGGTCGATCTAGTGGTGGTCAGGTAGACCAGATGCAATTGTTTTAGATGTCGTGATCACAGGTATTGTGTCAGTTTGCCACAGAGATGCATTTGTGTTATTTGATCTTGGTTCCACTTTTTCATATGTGTCATCATATTTTGCTTGTTACTTGGATACGCCCCGTGAATCTCTTATTTTATTTATTCGTGTATCTACTCCGGGTGGGCGATACTATTGTGGTAGACCGTGTATACTAGTTATGTGTGGTGACTATTAGGGGTCTGGAAACCTGAGTGGACCTTTTGTTGCTTTGTATGGTGGACTTTGATGTGATATTAGGCATGGATTGGATATCTCTGTATTGTGCTATATTGGATTGTCATACTAAGACGATGATGTTGGCTATGCCGGGTGTGCCACGGATTGAGTGGCGAGGTTCGACTGATTTTGTCCACAGTATGGTGATTTTATTTTTGAAGGACCAGCGGATGGTTGGGAAATGTTGTCTTTCATACTTAGCCTTTGTGAGGGATGTCAGTATAGAGACTCCGAGTATTGATTCTATTCCCGTAGTGAGGGATTTTCCTAATGTGTTTCCTGCAGACCTGCTGGGCATGCCACCGGATAGGGATATTGACTTTGGTATTGATTTGGTGCCTGGCACAACCCATTTCTATTTCACTGTATCACATGGCATCGGCGGAGTTGAAAGAGTTGAAAAGGCAACTTCAGGAACTCCTTGATAAGGGGTTTATTCAGCCTAGTGTGTCGCCTTGGGGTGCACCTGTTCTATTTGTGAAGAAGAAAGATGACACGATGAGGATGTGCATTGATTACTAGCAGTTGAACAAAGTTACAATCAAGAAAAAGTATCCTTTGCCTCGTATCGATGATTTGTTTGACAAGCTTTAGGGAGTGAGAGTGTTCTCCAAGATTGACCTTCGTTCAGGGTATCACCAGTTGAAGATCAAGGACTCAGATATTCTTAAGACAACCTTCAGGACCTGATATGGTCATTATGAGTTCCTTGTGATGTCTTTTGGGCTGACCAATGCCCCAACAGCCTTCATGCATTGATGAATAGCGTGTTTCAGCCTTATCTCGACTCATTTGTTATTGTATTCATTGATGATATTTTGGTGTACTCGCATAGTCAGGAGGAGCACGCGGAGCATCTGAGGGCTGTGTTGCGGAGATTGAGGGAGGAGAAGCTTTATGCAAAGTTCTCCAAGTGTGAGTTTTGGCTCAGTTCAGTGGCTTTCATGGGGCACGTGGTATCCAGTGAGGGTATTCAGGTTGATTCGAAGAAGATAGAGGCAGTTCAGAGTTGGCCCAGACCGTCCTCAATCACAGAGATTCGCAGCTTTCTTGGATTGGCGGGTTATTACTGTCGGTTTGTTCAGGGAATTTCATCTATTGCATCAACCTTGACCAAATCGACTCAAAAGGGTGCTTTATTCAGGTGGTCAGATGAGTGTAAGGCAAGCTTTCAGTAGCTCAAGACTGGCTTGACCACAGCTCCAATGTTAGTTTTGCCATCAGCTTCAGGTTCATATACAGTGTATTGTGATGCTTCGAGAGTTGGTATTGGGTATGTGTTGATGCGGGAGGGTAGAGTGATTGCTTATGCTTCTCGTCAGTTGAAGCCCCATGAGAAGAACTACCCTGTTCATGATCTAGAGTTGGCTGCCATTGTTCACGCGTTGAAGATTTGGAGGCATTATCTCTATGGTGTGTCTTGTGAGGTGTTTACTAATCATCGTAGCCTCCAGCACGTGTTCAAACAGAAGGATCTCAATTTGAGGTAGCGAATATGGTTGGAGCTGCTAATGGACTATGATATTACTATCTTGTACCATCCGGGAAAGGCCAATGTAGTAGCCGATGCTTTAAGTAGGAAGGCGGTGAGTATGGGAAGTTTGGCATATATTCTTGTTATGGAGGGACCTCTTGCAGTTGATGTTCTGGCCTTGGCCAATCGGTTCGTGAGGTTGGATATTTCAGAGCCTTTTCGGGTATTTTCTTGTGTGGTTTCTCAGTCTTCCTTATTTGATCGCATCAGAGAGTGCCAATATGATGATCCTCATTTGTTTGTCCTTAAAGAGAGAGTTCAGCATGACGATGCCAGAGATGTGACTATTGGTGATGACAGAGTATTGAGGATGCAGGGCCAGATATATGTGCCCAATGTGGATGGGCTTCGGGAGTTGATTCTGGAGGAGACCCAAAGCTCGCGGTATTCCATCCATCCGGGTGCCGTGAAGATGTATCAAGATTTGAGGCAGCACTATTGGTGGAGGAGAATGAATAAGGACATAGTGGGATTTGTAGCTCGGTGTCTCAACTGTCAGCAGGTGAAATATGAGCATCAGAAACCGGGTGGCTTGCTTCAGCAGTTAGATATTCTAGAATGGAAGTGGAAGCGGATCACCATAGATTTCGTAGTTGGGATAACACAGACATTGAAGAAGTTTGATGCTATTTGGGTGATTGTGATCGACTGACCATGTCCGCGCACTTCATTCCTTTGTGTACTACCTATTCCTCAGAGTGGCTGGCAGATATTTATATCCGAGAGTTTTTTCGCGTGCATGGTGTCCCAGTTTCCATCATTTTAGGTAGAGGTAATCAGTTTACTTTGCAGTTTTGGAGAGCCGTGCAGTGAGAGTTGGGTACTCAGGTTAAGTTGACCATAGATTTTCACCCTCAGACGGACAGACGGTCCGAGCGCACTATTCAAATATTGGAGGACATGTTGCGCGCTTGTGTCATTGATTTTGGAGGGTCATGGTATCAGCTTCTACCGCTCGCGGAGTTTGCTTATAACAACAGTTATCAGTCGAGTATTCATATGGCTCCATATGAGGCTTTATATGGGAGACAATGTAGATCTCTAGTTGGTTGGTTTGAGCCCGGTAAGGCTAGGCTTTTGGGTACAAACTTGGTGCAGGATACTTTAGACAAAGTGAAGTTGATTCAGGAGCGACTTCGTACAGCGCAGTCGAGACAAAAGAGTTATGCTGATAGGAAGGTTCGTGATGTGTCCTACATGGTTGAGGAGAAGGTTCTATTGAAGTTTTTACCCATGAAGGGTGTTATGAGATTTGGGAAGAAGGGTAAATTGAGTCCTCGATTCATTGGGCCTTTTGAGGTGCTTCGGAAGATTGGGGAGGTGGCTAAAGAGCTTGCTTTGCCACCCAGCTTGTCGAGTGTGCATCCGGTGTTTCATGTTTCTATTCTTCGAAAGTATGTTGGCGATCCGTCTCATGTTTTGGATTTTAGCACGGTTCAGTTAGATAGTGATTTGACTTATGATGTGGAGCCAATGGCTATTTTGGAGCGTCAGGTTCGAAAGTTGAGATCAAAGGATATAGCTTTAGTGAAAGTACAGTGGAGAGTTCGGCCCGTGGAGGAGGCTACCTGGGAGACCGAGCGGGAGATGTGGATCATATATCCTCACCTATTTTAGGCTTCAGGTATGTTTCTTAACTCGTTCAAGAATGAACGTTTGTTTAATAGGGGAGGATGTAACGACCCGGCCGGTCGTTTCATGAATTACCGATCCGTTTCCCCCATTTCTGCTTTCATATGTGTTGTTTAGCTACATTTCATCGTATCGTCGATTGGTTCGGGTTTGGAGTAGATTTGGAGTGTTATGAGACACATAGTCTCTTAAGTTGGCCATTTAGTTGGAAAAATCAACAAGAAGTTGACTTGTGTATAAACGATCTCGGAATGGGGTTTTTATGGTTCGTATAGCTTCGTGAGGTGATTTGGGACTTAGGAGCATGATCGGAATGCAATTTTGAGGCCCGTGGTAGATTTAGGCTTGAATTGGTGAAATTGGAATTTTGGCGTTTCCGGTTGGTAGTGGAGATTTTGATATAGGGGTCGAAATGGAATTTGGAAAATTGGAATAGGTTCGTTGTGTCATTTGTGACGTATGTGCCAAATTGCAGGTCATTCGGACGAAGTTTGATAGACCTTTTGATCGAAAGAGGAATTTGGAATTATTGGAACCTTAGGCTAGAATCCGAGGATGTTTTGATGATTCGATGTTGTTTTGAGTGTTCCAAAGGTTGGTATAAGTTTGACTTGTGTTAGGTGACTTATTCGTATTGTTGGTTGAGGTCCCGGGGGCCTCGGGATGGATTCAGAAGATTTTTGGAAAAGTTTAGTTTGGAAGTGTGCAACTTCAGCTGCTGAATTCCTGTCATAACCGCACCTGCGGATTGGGGACCGCAGGTGCGAGATCGCAGAAGCGGAAGAGCAACCACAGATGCGGCTAGGAGCTAGAAGACCAGAATTCGCAGGTGCGGAAGGTTAGGCGCACTTGAGAGACCGCAGGTGCGGTAAGTGTGGCGCAGATGCGGTCCCAAGACTTTAAATGGAAACTGCAGATGCGGTTGGTTAGACCGCAGAAGTGGTAAAAGGGTCGCAGGTGCGGAATCCCTGGGCCAGAAAGTATATAAGTCCCCCTTCGCGAAATTTGGATTGTTTTTCACCATTTTCATCCGAGATTGAAGCATTTTGGGAGATTTTGAAGGGGGAATTCACGAGAACTTCATGGAGGTAAAATTCTTGGAACTAAAACTCATTCTATGGTGATATTTTCCTGATTATACATGGAATTTACAGATGATAGTGGTTAAAATTGGGGGTTTAGGGTTTGAAATTGGAGACCTTGGTTTGAGGATTTGAGGGGTCGTTTGTGGTCGAATTTTGATTTATTTAGTATGTATGAACTCATGAGATTGTAAGGATTCTAGCTTTGTGGTTCTTATCTGAATCCGAAACATGGGCTCGAGGGTCCGGTTTGGCTAATTTCGAGATTCTTAATGTAATTTAATTATTTTCGAATGGGTTTCGTTCCCTTAGCATATATTGATGTTATAATTCTGATTTTGGATAGATTCGACGCGAGTTGAGGCCGAGTCGAGAGGCAAGGGCGTCGCAATGTAGTATTTCATCCGGTTTGAGGTAAGTAACATAGTAAATCTAGACCTGAGGGCATAAAACCCCAGAATTTCGTACTATTTTGATGAATGAGGCGACACACATGCTAGGTGACGGGCGTGTGGGTGTGCACCCGTAGGGATTAGGACTTGGTCCGTCCCGTGACGATTGTATAGTTGCATATTTTGATATATTGTATATGATATCCACATGTTTTGGAAATTGGTTTGTTAACTTGGGCAGAATGCCATGTTTGGAGCCTTTGTCCTGACTTGTGTAGACCCTTAGGGGTATTTTTACTACTTTCTTCATACTGTTTTGATTTGAAAGCATATCCTCAGTCATGTTTTACCTGTTTTATTATTTAATCCGATTTTATTACCTTATTTTTTAATGTATGAAAACTGTTGAGCTGAGTTTCCCTGATTTTACTGAAATGCCCGAGTGGCTGTGAGGTTAATGACTAAGAGGTCGAGGACCTAATGGTGAGGATTATATATATGTTATGGATCGGGCTGCACACCACATCGATATTTATATATATACATGGATCAGGCTGCACGCCGCAGTGATATATATTGGATCGGGCTACGCGCCACAGCGATATGACGCTTGGGCTGTAGGAGCTCCTCCGGAGTCTGCACACTTCCAGTGAGTGTAGTCGACTAAATATTATGGATCGGGCTGCACGTTGCAACAATTATGATTATTATTATAGGATAGATATTGAGGTGGAGTGCTTAGTGTGAGTACTGATTGACGAGAGCTGAGTCACGAGTGACTAAGAGGCTTGCCCGAGAGGCTATACTTATGAGTGATACCTTGCCCGAGGGGCTTGTTTATGACATTTTTACCACTTTCACTCTTCATTTTATATTGAGCCTCTGTTGAAAATGTTAAATAAATATTTTAAACGATTTTAATTGAAACTGGAGTTTTTATGAGATAACTAGCTACTGAACTACAGAATTTGACTCGATATTTCTGTTGAGATTTCTTATATGATTTTAAATACTCGTCACTGCACTCAGACTTTATTTACTTTAGTTACTTACTGAATTGGCGTACTCACGTTACTCCCTGCATTATGTGTGCAGATCCAGGTGCCCGAGCATCAGAGTGAGCTTCCAACACTCTCAGAGTTTATCCAGAGATCGCAAGGTAGTTGCACGACGTTCGCAGCCCTGCCTTCCTCCTTCCTATATTAGTATTTTGTTATTTCAGTCTATTTGTATTATTCCGACAGTGATTTGGTTGTACTTAGAGGCTTATGACTAGTGACACCAGATTCGGACTCTGTTAGTGTATTTTCGTACTAGTTTTCGCATACTTCTGTTGATTTTTATATTACATATGAGGGATTTTGAGACTTAATCTATTTTTAGAAAAAGAATTTTATAAAAAGAATTTGATGTAATAGATTTTGGATTGGCTTGCCTAGTACTGTGATGGGCGCCATCACGACCGGGATATTTGGGGTCGTGACATTGTTGAACGAACAAATAAGTAAATACAGACATCTGGAAAGGGAAAATTTGTTATGAATGGTAAATATTGAAACAATACTTGCAAATTATAATTAGCTAAGAAATTGTAGTGATTTTTTTTAAAAATTAACTCTAATAATATTCACATGAGAGGAATGCGTAAGGCATGATCAATTCAGTACAACTTATGTAAATAAGAGCTCTAATAAACTACTTGGGTATAGTGTCATATGGATAGGTTAAAAATTATGCGCTCTCTTATTCCTAGTGTAATTTGACTCGGTGCAGAGCTTTAAGGAAAAACAAATAACCTTCAGACCATTGCCCTTTGTTAATTTAACTGGTAGGGCCTCCAAACAACAAACCTTCAAGGCCCTTCAGACTTGAAAAAATGGGGGCTAGCCACCCTTCTTTCCCCAGCATCATCAATAGAGCTTTCTCTGACCAATTTACACTCCTCCAATCCACTGAAAGTTTCAAGACTCTGGTAACCAAATAGAACCAGGAAGTCTTTGGAAACATTTTCCATAAAAAAGAAAAGAGTCATGGCCAGAATCTCTGGTATTCAAAAGTCTCCTAGCTACCAATTCAGTAGCTACCTGATAAATCTTGAAGCAGATCTGAATGCTAAGCTGAACCACATCCTCAAGAGTGAGGAAGACTTTTGGAAAATAAAGTCTAGGAGCAACTGACTAAATGAGGGTGATGCTAGCACCAGAATATTTCACACTTCCACCCTTAATAGAAGAAGGAGAAACAGAATCCTATCACTAAAAAAAGAGAATGGTAATTGGCTTCATGACCAAAAGGATATTCAGTCAGCCATTGTAGATTTCTTTACTGAGCTATACACAACTTCTCACACTGAAACCCATTGGGAAACAACTAATCACTCCACCGTGGAACCCATCATGTCCCAAAGCCAAAGGGCTTTTATGGACAGACCTCTTCAAGTGAGTGAGATAAAAAGGGATGTCTTCTCCAATAAGTCCTTCAAATCCCCAGGCCCAAATGGCCTCCACCCTTTCTTCTACCAAAAATATCGAGATATTGTAGGGGACTCTGTCATAGAATTTTGTCAAAAATGCTTCTCCACAAGCTCCATGGATAGCATTATGAACCAAACCCTTTTTTGCCTAATACCTAAATGCCCACAAGCTTCAATGCTGAAAAACTTCAGACCAATTGGCCTCTGCAACACCATCACCAAATCAGTCACAAAAATCATTGTGAATAGGATTAAACCTATCCTACCACACATCATTGGACCAAGCCAAACAAGCTTTCTGACTAACAAAAGAGCCTGTGACAATGTTATCATTGTCCAGGAATACATAAACCACTTCAGGAAAATGAAGGGTAAGAGTGGCAACATCATTCTAAAAATAGACCTAGAGAAAGCCTTTGATAGGCTGGAATGGTCTTTTATTAACACTCTAGATGCCTTCAACTTCCCCAAGGGTTTATCCAAGCTCATCATGTCATGCATAAGTACTTCCTCCATATCCATTCTTGTCAATGGGGGAAAAGCTGAATCTTTCAACCCCTCAAGAGGCATTAGATAAGGAGACCCTATGTCCCCTTATCTATTCATTATGTGAATGGAAAGATTTTCTAGATCCATTGACAAGGCAGTTGTGCAAAATCAATGGCACCTCATAAGCATAAGTAGGGCTGGACTAAAAATCTCACACCTATTCTTTGCAGATGACCTCACTCTCTTTTCCAAAGGAAATATCAGGAATTGCAATACCATCCTCTCTATATTACACAAATTTAATAACCAGTTAGGACAAAAAATAAATCTAACCAAATCTAGAGTCCTGTTTTCCTCAAACATTACCCAAGATACCTCCCAACATCTCACCAACCTTTTGTCCATCAAACACACAACCTCCTTTGGAAAATACCTAGGTTTTCCGATTTTCCACAAAAAGCAAGAAGCTTCAGACTTTCAATTCATCATTGACAACATGCAAACCAAACTGGCTGGCTGGAAAATAAAATGCCTTAACATGGCTGGGAGAACAGTCCTGGCCAAGACGACCCTGAGCAGCATCCCAAGGCATGTAATGCAATATATCAACCTTCTTATCAAAGTCACCAACCAGATTGATAGAATCCAGAGAAACTTCCTTTGGGGCACCACCCCTAAAAGGAAAAATATTTCATCTGATTAAGTGGGATGTATCACCAAGACCAAGGATGAGGGAAGTCTAGGGCTTAAAAAAGCTAGCATTAAAAACAAGGCTGCTCTCTCAAATCTGGCATGGGGAGCTTCTAAGAACATCAATAGTCTTTGGATAAGAGTCCTGATCCAAAAGCACTGTAACATGACTAGAACAACCCAAACTTTGAGTCATCCAAAGAACCATGGATCCCCAACATGGAAGGGCATACTAAAAAGTTGGGAGATCTGTAGCAAAGCCAGCAGATGGGTAGTCAATAGAGGGAATAGGGTAAGTTTTTTAAATGACACTTGGATCCCTAACCAGCTAGCAATCAAGCAAATGATAGAAGGCCCCTTAACTGAAAATGACCTTCAAGCCAGGATTGAATCAATTCACAACATGGCAGTTGGGATACATCAACATTGTGCATCACCATACCACCAGATGTCCTGAACCTCCTCAATTATGTGTTCATTCCCAGTACCACCACTAAGGAGGACAACTTAATATGGGACTTGACTACCAATGGCTAGTTCTCCAATAGCTCTGCTTACTCCTTCATAAGCAGGAATATAACAGACCACCCGTCTGGGGAAGAAGCACTCTTCAAATGGATCTAGAAGCTTTAAACTCCCAACAAAATCAAGCACTTTCTCTGGCTCCTAACCCATACAAGACTCCCAACTAGGAGCTTTCTCCACTCTATTGGAATCAACTGTCCCCCTCAATGCCACTATTGTAGTAATTATCAGGAAGACATTGATCACATCTTCTTCCAATGTCCCAATGCTGCACGTTTTTGTAATGATATCTTATCAAAATCCTTAGGTTTTACCTCGTCCCAACCAGTATTCAATAGCCAACTGTGGCAAACTCTCAAAAATGTGTAGTACAACAATTGCCTCAATTGGGACAACATTATCCCCTTCTGCCTTTGGCACATTTGGTTGACAAGAAACAACAATGTTTTCAATAACAAAAAGGAACTCATTAATGCAAACAACACTATATCAAAAGAAACAGAGTACCATGTACTTACAAGTAATAACTCAACAATGGTAACTCATCGGATTATGCTAAAATGGGTACCCCCACCCAGAGGAACCTTTAAACTGAACACTGATGGAGCAGCAAAAGCAAATCCAGGAATATGAGGATCAGGGGGGATATTTAGAAATCATACTAAAGACTGGATATTGGGCTACATGGACAACATACCTCAAACAACAAACACAAGGGCAGAAATTAAGGCCCTTATCCGGGGTCTACAACTAGCAGAACTAAGCAACCTAGTTCCGCTGGAAATAGACACTGATTCAGCAGATACAATAAATATGCTATTAAATGGAAATTTGATTTTTGACCCTCTAATTTGTGAATGCAGATCAATCATCCAAAGGATGGGCAGTGTGGTGGTGAGGCACATCTACTAGGAGCAGAACAGAGTAGCTGATGGGCTAGCAAAGGAAGCAGCAAAAGAAAGTTTTTTGAACAAGTCTTTGTCTCTATTAGTTCCTCCGATGTTTGCCAATGATGTATTTTGAGCAGACATCCTAGGAACTGAACTAACTAGATCTTTTGTGGGTTGTAATTTAAGTACAATTATGCAAAACATTGCAACAATGGGTTCCATGAGGTACCCCAGTAACGTCCCAACTGTATCCTCCCATGTTTAACTAGTATTAATATAATATCCCTTTTGACCAAAAAAAAAAGAAATGATGTTGGGGCAAATACACAAATAGCCATTTTTAGAGATGCTATTTAGAGACTAGCTAGTACTTATTTTGTCCTGAAATTTTAAACTAAAAATCTTCAAGAGAATTCAGGACATTTTTATCTTAAAAAAATAAACTGAAAAACTAAAATTCAAGTTGCACTGGCTAATTCCAAATAGCAGCCCTTTAGTGTGGTTATTTGGTGTCATTTCTACAACTAGTCTTAGGTACGGGCTTTGCGCGTGTACCTATTGTAGACAATAAATTTGGTTCGAGAAAATAAAATCAAGACCGAAATATATTGCAACAATCGTAGTATTTTATTTCGAATATTTGAGTGTACAATCTCTATGAATCCTCTAATTCTTCCTTGCAATAGTAAATAAATTCAAGGGCCTTTGAGCTTGATCTTGAATATGTATTTGTTTCCACGAACGATGATCTTGTTCTTGAGCTTGATTGCTTGAACTTGATCTTGATTCGTTCTTGAGCTTGATTTGTTCTTTTTGAACTTGACTGCTTGAAGCTTGAAACTTGTAGAGAAATTTGCGGCTTTTGATCCACGAGCTCTCTCTTGCTTCTTGTTATAACTTCTGGTACCCTTTCTGAGTTATGAAGACCTCTATTTATAGTTGTGGAAGGTAAGAGTTGTGATAAGAACAAACTCTTTCCGACCAATCAAATTGAAGTGTGACATGACCGCATTTGATTGGCCAGAACATGTCACTTGCACACGTGGCGCGATTTCATTGGTCTTTTAGTGTGACTGGGCATGCCTTGTCATTTTGACACATGGCACGAATCTATTGGCTCTTTCATTTGACTTGGCGCGCCACATCATTTGACACGTGGCACCATACTAGGACTCTAAGAAGATGACATCTTGGGCTTAATTAAGTGGGCTCATCACTTTAGCCCAATTAAATGGGCTAGCCCAATAATATTGGTCTTATATAATTAATCCAATTATATTAGCCCAAAATATTTATTTGGACTAATATGTTTAAAATATAATCCAAATTATTTATTAAATTTGAAATCAATAAATTTTATATGCCTACAAATGCCCTCTACTTCAAGACTTGTTGAGGTGTAGACTTGTCAAAATCGAAAATGGGTAATGAAGTAATGGCGGTCTATCAAATGGGATCACAACAAATATGATCATCATGTGTAACTCTGTATGATCATATCAACATATTTTCTGTTCTTATGATATTTCTATAATTCCCATGGTAAAGTGTAGTGTGAGTAGACTTAATACTACACTGTCAATGCTATACTTTTTTTAATAAATCACATTGCAAACTTCCCGTCCCCTGTGTTAGTGTAAGATTTGTTGTATATCAATGCCAAGTTGACGTATTGTTCAAATAATGGCCATTTACTTAAATAGGAATAAGACAAAACTTATTGAAAGTTGTTTCAATGTGAAATCATATTGTTGCCTATAACCTAAGACTCCTTTTGGGAAAAGAAGTCTTTTCTCATTGTCATGATTAGAAAAAACTTTATATTACTTACAGTTCTTACAATAATTGGAGTCCATCTCGGATTCATTGTCGTCGCCGTAACCAAACGAATCCCATATGGAAAAGAATTGTAGAAGCCGCCTCATACACTCGATCCCACATCGGCAATTCACACGTCTCAGCAGTCCCTTTGAGATCTATATAAACCCATGTGTCGTATTTGTTTAGCATTAATGCAGTATTTGCAAGTCATATTGAGCCTTGTTTTTGCAGACTCGAAAGCATTGACGCGAAAGTAATTTCTTCTTCTTTTCTTGTGCTTTTCTTCTTTTGTCATTTTTTGTAGGTCAAACGAGAAAGATATGTTCTTGTTCAACAAGATGATCCAAGCATGAAGAAGACAATCTTGAGGTGTGAGGGGATAAGTACTCATCCTTACCCGACTACTAAAGGGATTACTTTCATGGCCCGACTACCGGAGAGATTACTCTCAAAATGGCCCGATTCTTGGAGAGATTACTCTTAATGTGGCCCAATTCTTGGAGAGATAACTCTCAATGTGGCACGATTCTTGGAGAGATTACTCTCAAAGTGGCTTGACTACCGGAGAGATTACTCTCAATGTGGTCCGACTACCGGAGAGATTACTCTCAATGTGGCTCAACTATTGGCGAGGCCAACTTAAGGTGCAAAGGGACTCATATGTCCACTTTAAGATTGGAAAGTTATAGTTCCTTTTAAGGACAAACCCGCGAAGAGGCCAACTTGAGGTGCAAAGGGACTTATATATCCACCTTAAGATTGGAAAGTTATAAAGCTTCAACTCGAAGATGACATCGACTTGAATACTTGGAAAACCTTGAAGATTTGGCGGACTTTGCAAACTTCAACTGGAATATTTGGAGGGCTTAAACAATTCAACTTTAAGATCGGCATATTTGAAGACTGGAACTTGAAGACCGAAAGACTTGAAGACTTCAACTTGGGGGGCTTAAATATTTCAACTTTAAGATTGACGAACTCGAAGACTTCAACTTTGAGACTTGGAGGGCCTAAATATTTCAACTTGAAGATCAGCGGATTTGAAGACTTCAACTTGAAGACCGACGGCGTTGAAGACTTCAACTTTGAGACTTGGAGGGCCTAAATATTTTAACTTGAAGATCAGCGGATTGGAAGACTTCAACTTGAAGACCGATGGCGTTGAAGACTTCAACTTTGAGACTTGGAGGGCCTAAATATTTCAACTTGAAGATCAACGGATTTGAAGACTTCAACTTGAAGACCGACGTGGTTAAAGGTTTCAACTTGGGGACTTCAGCTTGAATACACTTGAAGATTTCAACTTGGAGACTTTGAGGGATTAAATATTTCAGCTTCTCTTTTGCTTTACATTGTTCGACTTTTATCTTAGTCGCATAATTTTCAGCTTTACGTGCTTGTAACAAATGATTCATATCTTGTCGTGGGAGAGTACAAATTATGAACCATTTGATGACTTCAATATCTAAAATATATCCAATACTCAGAATCAAAAACCTTCAGAATCGCGCCGGAAAATATCTTGAAACCAACTTTAGATTTCACCATGTTAAAATTTTCAGATTTGCGCAGTCTCACCAAAAAATTCATATCTCGGTGTAGAAATATCAAAATTGCAAACCTTTTGGTTTCAAGAAAACTAGACTTCAATACCTAGAATATATCCAAAATTCTCAATCAAACAACTTCTGAATCGTCCTAGATAATATTTCGAAATCAACTTTACATTGCACCATGCTATCAATTCCAGATTTGCATAGTCTCACAAAAAAAATCATATTTTTGTGTAGGAACGTCGAAATTAGAAGATGTCTTACTTGCCATCAATCGAAATTTAAGAGCCATATTCGCACAAATATCTTGAGTTCAAGTCTCACTGAATTTAAAATGTTGTGCCAAGCATTCCTTTCCTTATACTTGTATTTCCTTTTGATGTCTCTCTTCTCTTCCCCCTTTTTTATAAGGCAGAGGGAGGACTTGGAGACCAACAAACTTGAAGGTTTGGCGAACCTAAAGATATAGAGAATCCCTGGACTTCAATGCAAATACTTGACATCCTCCTAAAATCGGCCCATCGAAGATATCAATTTACCATGGAGGGTTGCCCCCTTTAAATCAAATAAGGTCAAAGTTCAGTAGGAGGATAGCATTTCAGCTTGATCTTACATTCCTTTATACTTCATTCAAACAACAATTGGGGCAATATGTATCTTTTGAACTTATGTAACTGAACTTAGAATGAAACTCTAAGCTGCCTGCGTACCTCGGTGAAGAGGATCAAGTCATACCGTAGTTCAGACTGGGTGGATTTTTTTTTCTTACGTCCTAACTTTTGTCTAGGCCACCTCTTTCAAGATTTTCAACCTAGCGGATTTTTTTTAGGGGGAGGGGTCGTACACAGTTTAGACTCATACGTGCTAGGAGTGTAGCAACATGCAGTTTAGGCTCGTGTGTCAAGGAGCGTCATGACTTGCAGTTTAGGCTCGTACGTTGAGGAGCATCATGACTTGCCATTTTAGGCTCGTACGTCGAGGAGCATTATGACTTGCAATTTCATGGATAATACTTCTTCAAAAACTTGTCGTTGATAGGTCCGATTCTCATACTATCTGCATCAACCAACTTGTAAGCCCTACTTGAATAAGCTTCTTGTACGACATATGGCCCATCCCATTTTTAAGTGAACTTCCCAACAGGTTTATGGGAAGTAATTATGGGTCTTCGTACGACAAGGACTTGATCTCCTACTTGAAAGAATCTCGGACGAACTCTTTTATTGAAGGCGCGAGACAATCGAACTTGATAACATTCAAGACTCTGTTGAGCTTCCAATCTATTTTCATCAAGAGCTTCCAACTCTGCTAATCGAAGTCGAGCATTTTTTTCATCAGTGATCCCTTCTTGAATGGCCAGTCGTAATGAAGGTATTTGACGCTCAAGTGGCAAGACGGCTTCGACTCCATAAACGAGTGAATAAGTAGTCGCCTGTGTTGGCGTGCGATGAGTCATTCTATATGCCCATAGAGCTTCTTCCATACGGTCATTCCAATCTTATTTGGATTTGAAGACAACTTTCTTTAACAAGTTGCATAGAGTCTTGTTGAATGCCTCAGCTATACCATTGGCGACAGCATTGTACATCGAAGAGTTACGTTGCTTGAAGCCAAAGAGATCACAAATCATGTTCATCAACCTATTATCGAATGACTTTCCATTATCCGTTATTATGTAACGAGGAATGCCAAAGCGATAAATAATGTTTACTCGGATGAAACTTGTAACATTTTCCTTTTTTACTTCCTTAAGAGTAACAGCTTCAGCCCATTTTAAGAAGTAGTCAGTTGCAGCCAAGATGTATAGGTGCCTACTAGAGGACTTTGGCAGTGGTCCAACAACATCCAATCCCCAAGCGTCAAATGGCCAGGATGCAACAGTCGGGTGCAACACTTCAGGAGGTTGATGAATAAAATTCGCATGGAATTGACAAGCCTTGCATCTTCGAGCGTAGTCCAAGCAATCTTTTACCATCGTTGGCCAATAATATCCCATCCTTTTTATATGGAAGTGGAGCTTTGGTCCGGACTGGTGTGACCCACATACCCCAGAATGTGCCTCTTGCAAAGCTTGGAGAGCTTCTTCTTCTTCTAGGCATCGCAAGAGTACTCCCTCGAACGACCTTCTGTATAGAGTATCCTTATAGTAAAGGAAGCGAGATGCACGACGACGGATTTCAGTCCTTCTCCTCGGATTTTCTGGAAGTATCCCATAACATAAGTAGTCGATAATGGGTTATCGCCATTCTTCTTTCTCAACTTCAGAAACAGCAACAAGATGCTTGAGTTCGTTATCTTCACCTTCGACCTCATTTGGCTGCGGTACTACCCATTTTTGGTAGACGGTAACTTGCGCTTGGTCAGGCAGGGCTTATGATGAAGCTAGAGTAGCTAAAGCATCAGCCTTCTTATTTTCTTTTCTTGGTACATACTGAATAGTCACATCACTAAGCCACCCCATCAACTTTTTTGCGTAATCATGATATGGGCGTAGTTCAGGCTTCTTGACCTCGTAACTACCCAAAAGCTGATTGACCACTAACTAGGAGTCACCAAAAACTTGCAATTGCAATTGCTTCATATCAACGGCCATTTCAAGCCCAAGTATTAATGCTTGATATTTAGCAACATTGTTGGAACAGAGTTGTGTCAAGGTGAAGGAGTAGGGCAAGACTTTACCTTGAGGAGTGTCAAATACTACGCCAGCCCCGGTTCCCCCACGATGAGCAACACCATCAAAGTACATCTTCCATGGAGGTTGAACTTCAACGACCATTGTGTCCTCATCTGGTAGTTCATCAGTTAGCTCCCAGTCATCAGGTATCGAATGATCTGCCAAGAAGTCTGTCAATGCTTGTCCTTTTACAGCCTTTTAAGGGATGTACAAAATCTCGAATTGTTAAAATTGGAGGTACCATCTTGCGAGTTGATCACTAAAAATAGGTTTTGACATCACGAACTTGATGGGATTTGCTTTAGAAACAAGACGGACAACATGAGCTTGAAAGTAGTGCTTCAACTTTTGAATTGAGAAGACTAGCGCCAAACACAACTTTTCAATTGGCAAATAATTCAACTCGTTTGGTGTCATCATCCTGCTCAAGTGGTAAAGAGAGTTTTCTTTCCCCTCACTATTTTTTGGGCCAACAGTGCTCCAACAGATCTTTCCTGCTCCGCAATGTATATTATCAATGGCTTTCCAGGTATAGGAGCTGCTAAAACTGGAGGCTTCATCAAGTAGGTTTTGATACTTTCGAAGGCATTGCTACAAGCTTGGTCCCACTTGAAAGGAACGCCTTTCTTCATGAGGTGACTAAATGGTTGGCGCCTCCCAGCCAGGTTTGATATGAATCTTCTAAGGTATGCTAGCTTTCCTTGTAGACTTTTCAATTCATGGTATCTCGAGGCTCAGGCATTTTCAAAATGGCATCCACTTTGGCTTGATCAATTTCGATCCCTCGATGTCGGACAACGAAACCAAGGAACTTTCCAGAAGTAACTCCAAAGGCACATTTCAATGGATTCATCCTAAGTTGGTACCTCTGGAGAAATTCAAATACCATTCTCAAGTCTTTCATGTGGTCGCCCTTCTCTCTTGATTTCACCACCAAGTCGTCAACATAGCATTCGACATTCTTGTAGAGAAGATCGTCGAAAATATTCTGCATAGCCCTTTGGTAAGTAGCACCAGCATTCTTCAAGCCAAAAGGCATTAACTTGTAGCAATAAATACCCTTGGGGGTCCGAAATGCAGTAAGCTCTTCATCTTTTGGTGCCATGCGTATTTGGTTATAGCCCGACAAACCGTCCATGAAAGACATTTCCTCGTAACCAGTAGTAGCATCGATCATCAGCTCTAGAATAGGAAAAGGGAATTCATCTTTAGGACATGCATTATTGAGGTCCCTGAAGTCAACAAATACTCGAATATGGCAATTCTTCTTCCTTATAGGGACAATACTTGAAACCCATGTTGGGTATTTAACTTCCTGAATAAATCCAGCTTCAATGAGTTTGTTAACTTCAGTTTCAATCAGGGGAACCAAGTCCGGCCTAAAGCACCTTTGAGCTTGTTTAACAGGGCGAGCACCATTTTTGACTGCAAGGTGATGGACTGCTACTTTCGGGTCCAAGCCAGGCATCTCTTTGTAACTCCAAGAAAAAACATCCCTAAATTCTTTGAGTAACTCAATATAAGTTCTCTCTTTATCAGCTTCTAGTAAAGCACTTAGGTAGGTGGGTCTTGGTTCCTCATCGGTGCCAAGGTTAACTTATTTTAAGGCATCAACTGTCGTCTTCACTCCTTATTCAAGTTCAGGTGGAGCATCTTTTGCATCTTCATCTTCTTGAGGGTCCCCATCATTGAAGGATATGTGATAACATGGCAAAACATACTCCAATTATGCATTATCTCCCATCGAAGACGAAACACCATTCTCGCCTTGTACAGTGACATGATACGAAGAACCTACACTTTCTTCATCTTCGTCACGTTCCTTAGTGTAGACCACAGTATATGGCTTTACCTTCAGTACTTCTTCACATGAAACCACCAGTTTTGTTTGTCGCCTCTCTGGAAGGAACCAAACTTGGAAATCCTTAGAGATCTCCTGAATTTTGGGTGAAGCGGGTGTTCTTGTATTTCGATAATTTCTCTGGAACTTATTCCCCTTCTTTAATGGACCCAATCTCTCAAATACAGAAGTTTTCACAGTTGATTTTCCAAGCCAATCAAAGACAGAAGGCATGTTAGAAGCGGCAGATTCATCTTCTACACTGATATAATTGCTACTCCCCCTTCTTATTGAGATGCGCACTAGTGACGGTTGCTTGTATCCCAGACCTTCACGTGGTTGCCTCATTGCAGCTTCTGATAGGAGTTTCCCTAACTTTGACGGCTCATTGGGATTGTATCCAGCTTTTGCAAATAGCTTGTAAGCGTTAGGATCGAAACCTTCATCTGTTCGTTTTGTAGGGAGTGCCACATTTTGCAAACGATTTTAGGCTACAAACCTTGCAAGTGGCTTTGAGGACAACTTTACTGCCTCAATTCGTTTTACCAGAAGAGTTAACTCCTTTAGCATCTTGGTTTGGAGATTATGTGATCCGCCCTCGTCTTTCTTCCTTTTAGGGACATATTGGAGCGCGAGACTTACTTTCTTTCCATAAGACGCAATACCCCCTTTATGAGATTTATTCACGTTGGGGGGTACCTCCTCAGTAACAGTTTTGGCTTTACCAATAGTCACATCAGCTCTTTTAGCTATGGGTTCGTCATTCTTACTTTTCGTACCATCATCAACTTTCAGCTCATTCACAATGCGGTTCTTAAAGTAGAACTTTGCATCGGCAAAGTGTGACTCAGCCTCGGTGAATGGCTCATCATCAACAACTACCGTCTTCTCGACTTTACCCTCATAGTATTTTAAACATTGATGGTAGGTAGATGGAACTACTTTATTCTCATTATCCAAGGCCTCCCAAGCAAAACATTGTATGAAGTCTTCGCGTCGATCACATGCAGCCATGCACTTGATTGCATATCTTCAATAGTGATTCCCAGCCTGATCGCGCCTATGGCTCTTTGCCCCCCTTGGTTGAATCCTTGGATCATCACACGACTTTTTGAGAGTTCGTTCATGGGAATACCAAGTTCTTTCATAGTGTGGATTGGCAAAATGTTCACTGAGGATTGTCACGACCCAATTTTCGAACCCGATCGTGATGGCGCCTCTTTAAGCAGTTAATTATCATAAACAGTAATAAACATAATATAATATCCATAGGTTGCGAAAACTTTAACGATAACAACAGTGGAAACCATCCCGACACAGCCCAAACCGGGGTGTCACAAGTCATGAGCTACTACAGAATCTGCTATAGGTCTACAAAGTACGGAATCCGATACAACAGTTTGAAGAAAACATAAATGATAGAGGATAAGAGAGACAAGGGGCTGCGGACATCAACAGCTACCTCGTAACTCCAAATCACTGCCTAGCCTAGAAGGAATCAGCGCTCAGGTGCGGACTCTGCTATGCCTGAATCTGCACACACGGTGCAGGGAGTAATGTGAGTACTCCGACTCAGTGAGTAATAATTATAAATAATGGGTGAAAGTATGAAAACACGTAAAGGCACAAGGCAATTCCATATCAAGCAGTAAAATCACTTAAAGCAGTAAATCAGTGAAGAAATCATATGATATTCCTTTTTAAAACAAGTAAAACCGGTAATTTAATAGGTAAATAACAAGTATAAATCCGCCCCTCGGGCATAGTATCAATCGCTCAGAATAGTATCATCCCCTCGGGCTTAGTATCAATCACTCAGAATAGTATTAGCCCCTCGGGCTCACTCTCAGATCATAATGGGTACCTGCGCTCACTGTGCGTGTGCAGACTCTGGAGGGGCCCCTTACGGCCCAAGCACTATATCAAGCCATCTCGTGGAATCATCACTCAGCACTCAGCCTCACATCACATTGCACTCGGCCTCACATCACTCAAGCCACCTCGTGGCATATGAAGTATCTCAGGCCCTCGGCCTCATATCACTCAACATATCCTCACATATGGCCCTCGGCCTCACTCGGTCCAAAAATCATCACAAGCCCCTTGGGCATTAGTAAAACAGTAGTTCTCAGCCCAAAACATGATGTAGAAATATCATTTAAGTTTCAAATCTGAGTAAAGTGGCTGAGTTTGTAAAACAATAGATATCAACAGGACTGAGTTCAAATAATAAGTCAAGCAGTGAGGAAACAGTGATAAAAATCCCCAAAGGGTTCAAATAGTTGGCACGAAGCCCAAATATGGCAAGCAACCCAAATCATGATTAATAAATGAATTTCAGTCAAACACGCGGTAAAAATCATCAATCGGGACGGACCAAGTCACAATCCCCAGTAGTAAAAGACCCCACGCTTATCATCCAGTGCGTGTCTCACCTCAATATAGCACTACGATGTGCAAATCCGGGGTTTCAAACCCTCAAGACATCATTTACAATCATTACTCACCTCGAACTGGCTAAATCTCTAGCTTGCGACGCCTTTGCCCCTCGAATTGGCCACCACGCGCGTCGAATCTATCCAAAATCAGAACGAATACGTCACAATATGCTAAGGGAACAAAGCCCAAGCGAAAATATTCGAAAAATATCAAAAATCCCGAAATTAGCAAAACCCGGTCCCCGGGGCCCACGTCTTGGAATCGGGTAAAATTTACATTTTCAGAATCCTCATACCCTCACGAGTCGAACCATACCAAAATCATCCAATTCTGATACCATTTGGTCCTTCAAATTATCATTTTACATTTTTGAAAGGTTTCACAATTTTCTTCCCAAATTCCATCCCAAATCATGAATTAAATGATGAATTCAATGATAGATTCATGTACTCTAGCCAAATCTGAGTTAAAATCACTTACCCCGATGAATTTATTGAAAAACCTTCGAAATATCGCCAAAATCCGAGCTCTCTAGGTCAGTTTCCTTTTTATTATCATTCCTGATAGTTTTCTTTTCTTTTTCTTCTTTCCTGTACAGTTCCTTTTACGCTGGCTCTAGTGATATGGCATGCATGAGGAATCCTCAGCCCAGTCTTAAAAATCAATCTGGTTCCGAAGTAATAATTCAAGAAATATATTGTGATTATGAATCAGAATATGATGAAGATGAGGTTTTTGAAGAGATTAGTAAAGAGTTAATTCACTTTGAGGAAAAAATCAAACCTAACTTGAGTGATACCGAGGACATCAATATAGGGGACACGAGTAATGTCCGGGAAACTAAAATAAGTGTCCATCTCGAACCAAAAATCCGAGAGGAGTTAATTAAAGCACTCATAGAATTCAAAGATGTTTTTGCATGGTCGTATGACGACATGCCGGGCCTGAGCACTGATTTAGTGGTTCACAAATTGCCCACCGATCCAACGGTGCCTCCTGTCAAGCAAAGGCTGAGAAAATTCAAGCCTGACATGAGTGTGAGAATTAAGGAAGAAATCACCAAACAATTGGAAGCAAAGGTCATTCGAGTCACTCGATATCCTGTTTGGTTGGCTAATATCGTTCCTGTACCAAAGAAAGACGGCAAAATTAGAGTATGCGTCGACTACCGCAATCTCAACAAAGCAAGTCCAAAGGATAATTTCCCATTACCCAATATCCATATTTTGATCGACAATTGTGCCAAGCATGATATAGGATCTTTCGTGGATTGTTATGCCGGGTATCATCAAATTCTAATGGATGAAGAAGACGCAGAAAAGACGGCATTCATCACACCATGGGGAACTTATTGCTACCGGGTAATGCCATTCGGTTTAAAGAACGCTGGAGCAACCTATATGAGAGCAATGACCACAGTGTTTCATGATATGATACACAAGGAGATTGAAGTATACGTGGACGATGTGATCATAAAATCAAAACATCAGGCCGACCACGTTGGGGATTTGAGGAAGTTCTTCTTAAGACTTCGCAGGTACAACCTCAAGCTTAACCCTGCCAAATGTGCATTTGGAGTTCCATCTGGAAAGTTGCTAGGATTCATAGTCAGTCGACGAGGCATCGAGCTAGACCCATCAAAAATCAAAGCCATCCAAGAATTGCCACCTCCCAGGAACAAAACTGAAGTAATGAGTTTGTTGGGAAGGTTAAATTATATCAGCAGGTTTATTGCTCAGCTCACAACAACTTGTGAGCCAATTTTCAAATTGTTGAAAAAGGATGTTGCGGTCAAATGGATCGATGAGTGTCAAGAAGCATTCGATAAAATAAAAGGGTATTTATCGAACCCACCCGTGTTGGTCCCGCCAGAGCCAGGAAGACCTTTGATTCTTTACTTAACAGTTTTGGAAAATTCATTTGGTTGCGTATTGGGGCAACATGACCTCACTGGCAGAAAAGAACAGGCCATCTACTACCTTAGCAAGAAGTTCACAGCTTATGAGGTTAAGTATACTCATCTGGAAAAGACATGTTGCGCCCTAACATGGGTAGCTCAAAAATTGAAACACTATTTGTCATCCTACACTACTTACCTCATTTCTCGGTTGGATCCATTGAAATACATTTTTCAAAAGCCTATGCCAACGGGAAGACTTGCAAAGTGGCAGATATTGCTCACAGAATTTGACATCATCTATGTGACTCGAACTGCAATGAAGGCTCAAGCACTGGCCGATCATTTAGCCGAAAACCCGGTCGATGAGGAATACGAGCCGTTGAAAACCTATTTTCCTGATGAAGAAACAATGCATATCGACGAGGTGGAGCGAATTGAAAAACCTGGCTGGAAACTTTTCTTTGATGGAGCCGCTAACATGAAAGGAGTCGGGATAGGAGCCGTAATCATTTCTGAAACAGGGCATCACTATCCTGTTACGGCTCAATTGCGATTTTATTGCACCAATAATATGGCTGAATATGAAGCTTGCATTTTGGGGTTAAGGCTAGCCGCAGACATGGGTATCCGAGAAATCTTAGTCATGGGAGATTCGGATCTTTTGGTACATCAAATTCAAGGAGAATGGGAAACTCGAGACTTGAAGCTCATACCATACCGACAATGTCTACATGATCTTTGTCAGCGGTTTCAATCAGTGGAGTTCCAACATATTCCAAGAATCCATAATGAGGTTGCCGATGCATTGGCTACCCTGGCATCAATGTTGCATCATCCGGACAAAGCTTATGTAGATCCGATACATATTCAAGTCCACGATCAGCACGCTTATTGCAATATGGTTGAAGAAGAATTTGATGGTGAACCATGGTTCCACGACATCAAGGAGTATATCAGGATGGGGATATATCCCGCACAAGCCACAGGAGATCAAAAGAGGACCATTAGACGATTGGCAAATGGATTCTTCTTAAGCGGAGGAGTTTTGTATAAAAGAACACCAGATCTTGGATTATTAAGATGCATAGATGCCAGACAAGCTACAGCTGTCATGTCTGAAATACATTCGGGAGTTTGCGGACCCCACATGAGTGGATATGTATTAGCAAAGAAGATCCTCCGTGCTGGTTACTATTGGCTTACCATGGAGCGAGATTGTATCAGTTTTGTGCGCAAGTGTCATCAATGCCAAATACACGGAGATTTGATTCATTCTCCACCATCCGAATTGCACACAATGTCGGCACCATGGCCCTTCGTTGCTTGGGGCATGGATGTGATTGGACCAATTGAGCCGGCAGCATCCAATGGGCACAGGTTCATTCTGGTAGCCATTGATTATTTTACCAAATGGGTTGAGGCCAAAACATTTAAATCAGTGACCAAGAAAGTTGTGGTCGATTTTGTCCACTCAAATATCATATGTCGATTCGGAATCCCGAAGGTGATCATCACAGATAACGGTGCTAATCTTAACAGCAACTTAATGAAGGAAGTATGTCAACAGTTTAAGATTACACATCGCAACTCTACCCCATATCGGCCCAAGGCGAATGGAGCAGTAGAGGCAGCCAACAAAAACATAAAGAAGATACTTCGGAAAATGGTAGAAGGTTCAAAACAATGGCATGAAAAATTACCATTTGCATTATTGGGATATCGCACTACTGTTCGCACTTCAGTAGGAGCAACTCCTTATTTGTTGGTATATGGCACTGAAGCAGTAATTCCTGCAGAAGTTGAGATTCCTTCCCTTCGGATCATCGCCGAAGCAAAGATTGATGATGATGAATGGGTCAAAACCCGTCTGGAACAGTTAAACTTGATTGATGAAAAACGATTGGCCGCAGTATGTCATGGTCAATTATATCAAAGAAGAATAGAAAGAGCATACAACAAAAAGGTGCGTCCACGGAAGTTTGAAGTGGGTCAGCATGTGCTGAAACGTGTTCTTCCACATCAGGTTGAGGCGAAAGGCAAATTTGCCCCGAATTGGCAAGGACCATTCATTGTGACCAGAGTATTGTCGAATGGTGCACTATGCTTAACAGATATTGAAGGCAAATGCATGGACATGGCGATCAATTCTGACGCGGTAAAGAGATATTACGCATAACTTTTGAATGTTTGTATTTAACATTATTTCGAAGATTGGAATGACAAAGGCAATTTATTCTGCTATCCAAACACTATACCCTTTTGCTTCCCCTTTTGAGCCATATTTGTTTCGTTCCTACCCTCTCTTGGAATCGATGAAAATCAAATTGAAGTAACAATAATAATGGTAAAAAAAAAATCACTATTATTTAGTGAACTACGTTTGACCTGATTCCTCAAAGAAGGATACGTAGGCGCCTCACGGCTCGGTCATAGGGTGCAAAATATACATAATGTGCACAAAAAGAAACATCAAGAGACCCCAAATCAAGAAACTGGGGCAAAGAATTATATTGGAAATAAGAAAAAAAAAAGATTCCAAGAGTTGTAATTTTAAACCCATATCAAAACTATTTAGCTTTTAATACTTTTTTTTTTCATTTCCCACCACATACCAAAAAGACCTTTTGACCAATTTTAGAAAAATGCTGAGTCAAGCAAATGAAGATGGTTCATAACACTCTGGTACAAACAAGAAAGGAAAGAAAAAATGAGAGAGTCTTATAGGTGAAAACCCACACGGGCACCATAAGGCGACAGAAGTTGAGAGAAAGTAAAATGAGAGAGTCTTATTGGTGAAAACCTTCGTAGGCACCATAGGGCGAAAAGGAAGTGAGAAATGAACAAATGAGGAAGGTTTATCGGTGAAAACTCTTTGAGATATTGCAAGTCCAACAGGTCTGTGAAATGAAAAATGAAGTTGGATTACGGAAATTTTGGGGGAAAACAAAAATGAGACAATTGAAAGGAGATTGATTAAAAGACTGGGTTGATTAATCCGAAATGCATACCCTGATCATTGGTGCCAGTAACTCCAATCAGATAAGTTTTTATTCTTTCTCCAACAGTCATCCAAACTTGGATTTTTCTTTTCATTCTATAATTGTCGAAATCAGCGTGTTTCGTCACTAATAATCTTACTTTTCTAAAGCTTTGAGATAAGTTTTATTCCAAACAAATAAGAAGGAATGTCAAGGTATACTACCAAGATTCAAGGTTACATGATGCAAAATACGGCCATGAAAGGCGGGAGATAAAAAGATATGGGTGTAAGAAAAGTGAAATCAAAAGTGGATCAGCAAAGTCAGAAGGGACATATAATTACAGTTAAAAGGGTTCGAAGGAAAACATACAGAGGGGAATCCTATAGTCAAGGATCAATTACAAGGACAAAACAGTCTTTTTCAACCATTCCAAGGCAATAAAAAGAGACGAAGAGAAGCCTCACCATCGGCAAGAATACCCCAGTTAACCACCATGCTTTAAACTAACGAAGTTTTCTTTGATTTAAAACAGGGGCAAAGACAATATTTGTGTCAGGAAATACCTGGTAAAGAAAAGAAGAAGTCAGGCGTCCACCTGGAGAATGAGGATGAGAATTAAAGAAGTCAGGCGTCCACCTGGAGAATGAGGATGAGAATTAAAGAAGTCAGGCGTCCACCTAGAGAATGAGGATGAGAATTAAAAAAGTCAGGCGTCCACCTGGAGAATGAGGATGAGAATTGAAGAAGTCAGGCGTCCACCTGGAGAATGAGGATGAGAATTAAAAAAGTCAGGCGTCCACCTGGAGAATGAGGATGAGAAAAGAAGAAGTCAGGCGTCCACCTGGAGAATGAGGATGATAATTTAAAGAAATCAGGCGTCCACCTGGAGAATGAGGATGAGAAAAGAAGAAGTCAGGCGTCCACCTGGAGAATGAGGATGAGAAAAGAAGAAGTCAGGCGTCCACCTGGAGAATGAGGATGAGAATTGAAGAAGTCAGGCGTCCACCTGGAGAATGAGGATGAGAATTGAAGAAGTCAGGCGTCCACCTGGAGAATGAGGATGAGAATTAAAGAAGTCAGGCGTCCACCTGGAGAATGAGGATGAGAATTAAAGAAGTCAGGCGTCCACCTGGAGAATGAGGATGAGAATTTAAGAAGTTAGGCGTCCACCTGGAGAATGAGGATGAGAATTAAAGAAGTCAGGCGTCCACCTGGAGAATGAGGATGAGAATTGAAGAAGTCAGGCATCCACCTGGAGAATGAGGATGAGAATTAAAGAAGTCAGGCGTCCACCTGGAGAATGAGGATGAGAATTGAAGAAATCAGGCATCCACCTGGAGAATGAGGACAAAGAATTGAAGAAATCAGGCGTCCACCTGGAGAATGAGGATGAGAATTGAAGAAGTCAGGCGTCCACCTGGAGAATGAGGATGAGAATTAAAGAAATCAGGCGTCCACCTGGAGAATGAGGATGAGAATTAAAGAAGTCAGGCGTCCACCTGGAGAATGAGGATGAGAATTGAAGAAGTCAGGCGTCCACCTGGAGAATGAGGATGAAGAATTGAAAAGTCAGGCGTCCACCTGGAGAACGAGGATAAGAATTAAAGAAGTCAGGCGGCCACCTGGAGAACGAGGATAAGAATTAAAGAAGTCAGGCGTCCACCTGGAGAATGAGGATGAAGAATTGAAGAAATCAGGCGTCCACCTGGAGAATGAGGATGAAGAAGTTAAAAAGAAGTCAGGCGTCCACCTGGAGAATGAGGATGAAGAAGTTAAAAAGAAGTCAGGCGTCCACCTGGAGAACGAGGATGAAGAAAGAAAAGAATCAGTCAAGGCACCCACCTGGAGAACGAGGGAAAACAGTTGAAGTGTTGAAATCAAAAGCCCGCTCATATGATAAAGGAGCACATTTAGAATCAATAAAGCAGAGGAGTCCAACAAAATCCCCAGCAAGAAACAACAAGAGTCCCAAAAGAAAATACGGGACATAATGAAAAAGAATACGGAATAAGCCAAATGCCCAAGAGTCACCAAGATATCAAGACAACAAGAAACGCAAGGGCATGATCTAGATAAGATTTTTTATAATTCTTGTACCATAATCTAGTTTAGTTTTTGTATTACCTTTGAAGTAAGGTGTAATAAGGAGGTCAGCAAGCAGTAAAAACAGCACGAAGCAGCAGTAACATCACAGTCCCACGGTAGTCCCAGCTACCCAAAACTTCCCGAACTACATTGACCTGATTCCTTTATAGCCAAGGATATGTAGGAAACCTTTGAAGCAGAGGTTCGGTCAAATCTTTCAAAAAATGCTTCCCACGGAGTATTTGAACGGGCAAAAATCGCTCGTGTCCGCTCACTTTATCTTTGCACGAAAACTCTTCGAGTTTCCGCACAAAGAGGGGCAGCTGTGAGCACGTAATTTTTGCCTTACGAAAACTACTCCAAAATAAATCAAAAAAATAAAATAAATTTCTTTTACTGTGTAATTCTTGAATTTGCGTGGTGTTAAATATTTGTGTTATGTCCGTAAATGTTTACTTTGTCATAATAAAAATGAAAAATAAAATAAAATACATGTTGCATGCATATAGGATTTAATTATGCATTTAAAAGATAATTTAAATAAAATCACAAAAAAAATATGCATTAGTTCTATTTTAAATATTCCACTGTGTGATTAATGTTTTGTCTATGTGTTAAATAATTGTTATAAAGTAATTAATATATTTTTGTGAAGTTAAAATTGTTTTATAATTAAAATTAGAAATTTAAATTAGAAAAATGAAATAATTGAAAAAGAAATAAAAAATTGGACGTGGATTAAAATCCAGGCCCAAAATCAAGTTAACCCCCCCCTCAGCCCAATCAAAACAACCCAGGTCCGGTCCAACTCAGGAGCAAATCCAAACGACGACGTTTGGTCCCGCTTCATCAAGGACTGTTGGATTAAATCAATCCAACGGCTGAGATACCTTGCCCTTACCCGGAACCCTCTACCCGACCCATTGAGCCGACTCAGCCGACCCTGGCATTAAACCAAACGACATCGTTTGGTTTAATGAACTGATCCTGGCCCTTCATTCTACTTGATCTAATGGTTAGTATCAATTCACCTTCCCCCTATATAAATCCCAAATCCCTACCCCGGCCCCTAACTGAACACCCCCCTCCTCTCACTGTTCATCATCGTCCCCAAACCCCACCCCTAACCCTAGCCGCCCTAGAATCCCACCGCCTGAAACCCGGCGGCATCAACGCCGCCGGTCACCAAAATAACACCCTAGAACCCCCTGAACATCCTCTACACAAATCTGACCTTAGTTTCCTTCGAATCAGACCCCAACTCTTCGAATACTAAATCGAAGGTGGGTCTGAAAACTCAAACCTTTCCAATGGCTTCCAAAATAACACCATAGTACCCCCTAGCATGCCTCGTTATGGATCTGAAGTTTGTTTGGCTCGAATCAGTTCCGAGCTTCTCGAATCTTCTTTTGAAGATTCGGACCAAACAAGAACAAACTCAGATCCGTTCTAAACTGACACCAAATGACCCCTAGGCTACCCTCACCCTTGTGTCGTATTTGGTCCCCCTCGAATCTGACCAGAAATGGTTAAGTCCCAAATCGAACCTTCAAGAACCCTAGAAATACCAGACTTTTGGATTCTGTTCACTTCAGACGAAAGATTGAGGTTTAATCGACCTTAGTCGAAGTATTTTCAGTGGAAAATACTTCGACTAAGGTCTGTTTGATTTCAAACAAAATCCGAAGCCAAGTTGAATTCGAGTTTGATTAAAATTCAGAGGTACTGTTCTATTTCTGTTTGTGTATTCTATATGTATTTTCGTTTGTTTTAATAACTTGTTAATTTTTCACATTTTTGTTTTGATTAATTCTGTCATCTTTGTCTCATGCCCGTCTATATGATCAAAATATGAAACTGTTTCTGTTGGTTGTGATTATTCACAATGTAAGTAATCGACTCGATTAAGTTCGTCGATTAGTTATATTATGAATTCTCATTTATGATGATGCTGATTGAAACAATCTGCTTCTATTGTTTTAAACTGATTATGGACAAATGTTGTAAATAATCAACTGATTAATACTCGTCAATTAAATCATGTTTGTTTACAAATCAGTAAATTCAAATGTATGATGTGTATGTATTGTTTTCTGAACAGGGCATTGTCAGTATATTGACAATGCTCCTGTGTGTGTTTGATCTTGGTTCAATGTTAAGTCCAGTCTGAATTGTTATAATAATTTCAGTAATATGTTGTTATGATGTTAGTTCTGAATTCAGTGTGATTTTACAAATGTTGATTAGATGTAATTGTGTTAGAAGGTTACATTCTTAGTTAGGATTCAGTCTAAAACTTTAGGATTGGTTATAGCTGCTTAAACAGATTTTAAAATCTGTATTGTTAGATTCTGAATTTAAGGCAGTAATAACAGTAATTACAGTAGGAAATCTGGGACATTTTTTGGGACAGAATAGTGAGGGTAATGTGATAGAATAGTGGACTGAAAGTGGAATGTTGGTTGGCTATAATTTAAGATACTAATGGGAAACAAAGGGTAATGGGCTGCTGAAAAATCAGGATAAGAGCACTTAGATTTAAAGTATTCAAAAGCAGTTTTAATGGAAAATTTTCTGATTTTTAAAAGGAGAAAAGGGTCCAGGCAGCACTAGAAGGGTACAGGACAGCCCTGTATAAATAGAGGGGGATTGGGACTGATTTAAGGGCAGATTTTGAAAGAGAAAAATCTGATAAGAGAGATTTTTTTGAAAGAGAAAAAAAAATTCAGATTTGAGGGCACATTTTGAAAGAGAAAAATCTGATAGAGGCAGATTTTAAAACAGAAAGATTTTAAGAAGAAAAATCTGATTTTGAAAGGAGAAGAAATCTGATTTAGGAGTTCTTTTAGAAAAAGAAATAGAAAAGAAAATATTCGCGCACACACACACACACAGTGAAGCTGAAACAGAAAAAATAGAAAAGAAAAGAAAAAATTCGAAACTTTGTTGTTCTTTTTGGAATCTGTCCGGGTCTGTGTACTGATACTATTTGGTCTTAAAATCTGAAGTTCTTTAAGAAGCTTTACTCTTGTGAATCTGGGTTTCTCGGGTCTTGTTATTGCTCAAATCTGTGGAAATACTGATATTCTGCCAGTATTTTGTTACTGCTGCTACTGCTGAAATTTACTTCTTCTACCTTCATTTCCAGGTACTTATCTTTTGAATTTTATGTTGAAAAGAGATTCAACATGACAAATCCATGAAGCCTGAATTGCAATTCTGTTTCCAATTGTCCAAGTTCATTAGTTTAAATTTCATTTTTTTTGTTTCATGTTAGTTAACTAGTAGTGAATTCAATTTGATAGCTATGAGTTAATTGTCTTATTTTGAAATTCATATAAAGCTTTGTAATAATGTTAGCCATTCCGAAATCTCATTGGTATAGGTATATGTGAATTGTCAAAACAGGGAGTAAGGCATAAAAATGGGCCATTGATTACATCCCATAATACCATTAGCTAAATGTAAAGTAGAATGGAAATATTAAGAAGTTACATTAGTAGTATATCTTGTAACAAATATGATTTTGTTTAGATTGGTATAAGTTATTATATGGTATGATGACAGGTATAATCATATGAGTAAAGTGAGTTGGTATAGCTCGTCATGATGTTAAGAATATTATGAATGTTTAGGCGTACAACTATGTTGTATGTAATACAGTTCGAATTGAATCAATTTGAATAATAACTCTTTTCTCATCAATTTGATTATTTATCGTTATAAATAAACTGAGCAATTATAATTCTGGATCAAAAAACAAGCATGTGAGAATGAGGTGATATGTATAAGAACCAATCGCAACACTTTATATCAATGGTAAATAAAAGTAGAATTTGCACTAATTAAAATAAATAAAAATTGTTCAAAAATACTTCTTCCCTTCATAAATTATTTTTGTGAGTTTCATATGGCATTCATCCTTTGGTATATGTATATGTTGTATTTGTGAAGAATAGTATTAATCATGTTCTTATTTTACTTTGAATTTGAATAGTCTTGGGATGAACATAATTAATACTCGGAAATTATAGTCAACGGGCAATACTTAATAAATTGTGAATTCTTTTAAGAATTTAAAGGCATCCCCTAAAATATGAATTTTACAGGAATTTCATATAAAAAATGTGTAGATATAATAAACAATTTTGTGGAAAATCCATAATATTATTACAAAAATTTTACGCAATTAGGGATGCGTTCGCGTACCCTGATTATTTTTTTAAAAAAAGAAAATTCGGATTATGCATACGCGCAATTTCGAGCGAATATTTAAGAAAAGGATTTTTCCAAGGATGTTAAAATAATTTCATATAACCCGAGGTGTGCAGTTCATTATTTAAATAAAAAGGGTGATGATGTTCCTGATTTTATTTTAAATTTCGAACATATATTTTTTATAAAAACTATAACATGGACAATTTTATTGTGTACACGTACGCGTGGCATGATCCCCGATAATTATAAAAAGTATATAATACGAATATACGTACGCGTAATTCGTCCATATAATTGTAAACAATAAGTAAAAAGCGGTAGTAAAATCATGCAATAAAAACGTATTTAGTAAAATCAAGATAATTAAGCCAATAATAAAAACAGTTAAGCGACCGTGCTAGAACCACGGAATTCGGAAATGCCTAACACCTTCTTCCGGATTAACAGAATTCCTTACTCAGGATTTCTGGTTTGCAGAATAATAAACAGAGTCATATTCTCCTCGATTCAGGGATTAAAATTGGTGACTTGGGACGCCTTAAAATTCCCAGGTGGCGACTCTGAAATAATTAAATAAATCTCGTTTCGACTGTCTTTCAATTGGAGAAAACTCCCCACGCGCCCCGCGGGCGCGGTAAAAAGGAGGTGCGACAAGCCCGAGGGGCTGATACTATTCTGAGTGATTGATACTGAGCCCGAGGGGATGATACTATTCTGAGCGATTGGTACTATGCCCGAGGGGCGGATTTCTACTTGTTATTTACCTATTAAATTACCTATTTTACTTGTTTTAAAAAGGAATATCATTTGATTTCTTCACTGATTTACTGTTTTAAGTGATTTTACTGCTTGATATGGAATTGCCTTGTGCCTTTACGTGTTTTCATACTTTCACCCATTATTTATAATTATTACTCACTGAGTCGGAGTACTCACATTACTCCCTGCACCGTGTGTGCAGATTCAGGCATAGCAGAGTCCGCACCTGAGCGCTGATTCCTTCCAGGCTAGGCAGTGATTTGGAGTTACGAGGTAGCTGTTGATGTCCGCAGCCCCTTGTCTCTCTTATCCTCTATCATTTATGTTTTCTTCAAACTGTTGTATCGGATTCCGTACTTTGTAGACCTATAGCAGATTCTGTAGTAGCTCATGACTTGTGACACCCCGGTTTGGGCTGTGTCGGGATGGTTTCCACTGTTGTTATCGTTAAAGTTTTCGCAACCTATGGATATTATATTATGTTTATTACTGTTTATGATAATTAACTGCTTAAAGAGGCGCCATCACGATCGGGTTCGAAAATTGGGTCGTGACAATCCTCAGTGAACATTTTGCCAATCCACACTATGAAAGAACTTGGTATTCCCATGAACGAACTCTCAAAAAGTCGTGTGATGATCCAAGGATTCAACCAAGGGGGCAAAGAGCCATAGGCGCGATCAGGCTGGGAATCACTATTGAAGATATGCAATCAAGTGCATGGCTGCATGTGATCGACGCGAAGACTTCATACAATGTTTTGCTTGGGAGGCCTTGGATAATGAGAATAAAGTAGTTCCATCTACCTACCATCAATGTTTAAAATACTATGAGGGTAAAGTCGAGAAGACGGTAGTTGTTGATGATGAGCCATTCACCGAGGCTGAGTCACACTTTGCCGATGCAAAGTTCTACTTTAAGAACCGCATTGTGAATGAGCTGAAAGTTGATGATGGTACGAAAAGTAAGAATGACGAACCCATAGCTAAAAGAGCTGATGTGACTATTGGTAAAGCCAAAACTGTTACTGAGGAGGTACCCCCCAACGTGAATAAATCTCATAAAGGGGGTATTGCGTCTTATGGAAATAAAGTAAGTCTCGCGCTCCAATATGTCCCTAAAAGGAAGAAAGACGAGGGCGGATCACATAATCTCCAAACCAAGATGCTAAGGGAGTTAACTCTTCTGGTAAAACGAATTGAGGCAGTAAAGTTGTCCTCAAAGCCACTTGCAAGGTTTGTAGCCCAAAATCGTTTGCAAAATGTGGCACTCCCTACAAAACGAACAGATGAAGGTTTCGATCCTAACGCTTACAAGCTATTTGCAAAAGCTGGATACAATCCCAATGAGCCGTCAAAGTTAGGGAAGCTCCTATCAGAAGATGCAATGAGGCAACCACGTGAAGGTCTGGGATACAAGCAACCGTCACTAGTGCGCATCTCAATAAGAAGGGCGAGTAGCAATTATATCAGTGTAGAAGATGAATCTGCCGCTTTTAACATACCTTCTGTCTTTGATTGGCTTGGAAAATCAACTGTGAAAACTTCTGTATTTGAGAGATTGGGTCCATTAAAGAAGGGGAATAAGTTCCAGAGAAATTATCGAAATACAAGAACACCCGCTTCACCCAAAATTCAGGAGATCTCTAAGGATTTCCAAATTTGGTTCCTTCCAGAGAGGCGACAAACAAAACTGGTGGTTTCATGTGAAGAAGTACTGAAGGTAAAGCCATATACTGTGGTCTATACTAAGGAACGTGACGAAGATGAAGAAAGTGTAGGTTCTTCGTATCATGTCACTGTACAAGGCGAGAATGGTGTTTCGTCTTCGATGGGAGATAATGCATAATTGGAGGATGTTTTGCCATGTTATCACATATCCTTCAATGATGGGGACCCTCAAGAAGATGAAGATGCAAAAGATGTTCCACCTGAACTTGAATAAGGAGTGAAGACGACAGTTGATGCCTTAAAAGAAGTTAACCTTGGCACCGATGAGGAACCAAGACCCACCTACCTAAGTGCTTTACTAGAAGCTGATAAAGAGAGCACTTATATTGAGTTACTCAAAGAATTTAGGGATGTTTTTGCTTGGAGTTACAAAGAGATGCCTGGCTTGGACCCGAAAGTAGCAGTCCATCACCTTGCAGTCAAAAATGGTGCTCGCCCTGTTAAACAAGCTCAAAGGTGCTTTAGGCCGGACTTGGTTCCCCTGATTGAAACTGAAGTTAACAAACTCATTGAAGCTGGATTTATTCAGGAAGTTAAATACCCAACATGGGTTTCAAGTATTGTCCCTGTAAGGAAGAAGAATGGCCAGATTCGAGTATTTGTTGACTTCAGGGACCTCAATAATGCATGTCCTAAAGATGAATTCCCGCTTCCTATTCTAGAGCTGATGATCGATGCTACTACTGGTTACGAGGCAATGTCTTTCATGGACGGTTCGTCGGGCTATAACCAAATACGCATGGCACCAAAAGATGAAGAGCTTACTGCATTTCGGACCCCCAAGGGTATTTATTGCTACAAGTTAATGCCTTTTGGCTTGAAGAATGCTGGTGCTACTTACCAAAGGGCTATGCAGAATATTTTCGACGATCTTCTCTACAAGAATGTCGAATGCTATGTTGACGACTTGGTGGTGAAATCAAGAGAGAAGGGCGACCACATGAAAGACTTGAGCATGGTATTTGAATTTCTCCAGAGGTACCAACTTAGGATGAATCCATTGAAATGTGCCTTTGGAGTTACTTCTGGAAAGTTCCTTGGTTTCGTTGTCCGACATCGAGGGATGGAAATTGATCAAGCCAAAGTGGATGCCATCTTGAAAATGCCTGAGCCTCGAGATACCATGAATTGAAAAGTCTACAAGGAAAGCTAGCATACCTTAGAAGATTCATATCAAACCTGGCTGGGAGGCGCCAACCATTTAGTCACCTCATGAAGAAAGGCGTTCCTTTCAAGTGGGACCAAGCTTGTAGCAATGCCTTCGAAAGTATCAAAACCTACTTGATGAAGCCTCCAGTTTTAGCAGCTCCTATACCTGGAAAGCCATTGATAATATACATTGCGGAGCAGGAAAGGTCTGTTGGAGCACTGTTGGCCCAAAAAATAGTGAGGGGAAAGAAAACTCTCTTTACCACTTGAGCAGGATGATGACACCAAACGAGTTGAATTATTTGCCAATTGAAAAGTTGTGTTTGGCGCTAGTCTTCTCAATTCAAAAGTTGAAGCACTACTTTCAAGCTCATGTTGTCCGTCTTGTTTCTAAAGCAAATCCCATCAAGTTCGTGATGTCAAAACCTATTTTTAGCGATCAACTCGCAAGATGGTACCTCCAATTTTAACAATTCGAGATTTTGTACATCCCTTAAAAGGCTATAAAAGGACAAGCATTGACAGACTTCTTGGCAGATCATTCGATACCTGATGACTGGGAGCTAACTGATGATCTACCAGATGAGGACACAATGGTCGTTGAAGTTCAACCTCCATGGAAGATGTACTTTGATGGTGCTGCGCATCGTGGGGGAACCGGGGCTGGCGTAGTATTTGACACTCCTCAAGGTAAAGTCTTGCCCTACTCCTTCACCTTGACACAACTCTGTTCCAACAATATTGCTAAATATCAAGCATTAATACTTGGGCTTGAAATGGCCGTTGATATGAAGCAATTGCAATTGCAAGTTTTTGGTGACTCCTATTTAGTGGTCAATCAGCTTTTGGGTAGTTACGAGGTCAAGAAGCCTGAACTACGCCCATATCATGATTACGCAAAAAAGTTGATGGGGTGGCTTAGTGATGTGACTATTCAGTATGTACCAAGGAAAGAAAATAAGAAGGCTGATGCTTTAGCTACTCTAGCTTCATCATAAGCCCTGCCTGACCAAGCGCAAGTTACCGTCTACCAAAAATGGGTAGTACCGCAGCCAAATGAGGTCGAAGGTGAAGATAACGAACTCAAGCATCTTGTTGCTGTTTCTGAAGTTGAGAAAGAAGAATGGCGATAACCCATTATCGACTACTTATGTTATGGGATACTTCCAGAAAATCCGAGGAGAAGGATTGAAATCCGTCGTCGTGCATCTCGCTTCCTTTACTATAAGGATACTCTATACAGAAGGTCGTTCGAGGGAGTACTATTGCGATGCCTAGAAGAAGAAGAAGCTCTCCAAGCTTTGCAAGAGGCACATTCTGGGGTATGTGGGTCACACCAGTCCGGACTAAAGCTCCACTTCCATATAAAAAGGATGGGATATTATTGGCTAACGATGGTAAAAGATTGCTTGGACTATGCTCGAAGATGCAAGGCTTGTCAATTCCATGCGAATTTTATTCATCAACCTCCTGAAGTGTTGCACCCGACTGTTGCATCCTGGCCATTTGACGCTTGGGGATTGGATGTTGTTGGACCACTGCCAAAGTCCTCTAGTAGGAACCTATACATCTTGGCTGCAACTGACTACTTCTTAAAATGGGCTGAAGCTGTTACTCTTAAGGAAGTAAAAAAGGAAAATGTTACAAGTTTCATCCGAGTAAACATTATTTATCGCTTTGGCATTCCTCGTTACATAATAACGGATAATGGAAAGTCATTTGATAATAGGTTGATGAACAGGATTTGTGATCTCTTTGGCTTCAAGCAACATAACTCTTCGATGTACAATGTTGCCGCCTATGGTATAGCTGAGGCATTCAACAAGACTCTATGCAACTTGTTAAAGAAAGTTGTCTCCAAATCCAAATGAGATTGGAATGACCGTATGGAAGAAGCTCTATGGGCATATAGAATGACTCATCACACGCCAACACAGGCGACTCCTTATTCACTTGTTTATGGAGTCGAAGCCGTCTTGCCACTTGAGCGTCAAATACCTTCATTACGACTGGCCATTCAAGAAGGGATCACTGATGAAAAAAATGCTTGACTTCGATTAGCAGAGTTGGAAGCTCTTGATGAAAATAGATTGGAAGCTCAACAGAGTCTTGAATGTTATCAAGCTCGATTGTCTCGCGCCTTCAATAAAAGAGTTCGTCCGAGATTCTTTCAAGTAGGAGATCAAGTCCTTGTCGTACGAAGACCCATAATTACTTCCCATAAACCTGTAGGGAAGTTCACTTAAAAATGGGATGGGCCATATGTCGTACAAGAAGCTTATTCAAGTAGGGCTTACAAGTTGGTTGATGCAGATGGTATGAGAATCGGACCTATCAACGACAAGTTTTTGAAGAAGTATTATCCATGAAATTGCAAGTCATAATGCTCCTCGACGTACGAGCCTAAAATGGCAAGTCATGATTCTCCTCAACGTACGAGCCTAAACTGCAAGTCATGACGCTCCTTGACGCACGAGCCTAAACTGCATGTTGCTACACTCCTAGCACGTATGAGTTTAAACTGTGTACGACCCCGCCCCCTAAAAAAATCCGCTAGGTTGAAAATCTTGAAAGAGGTGGCCTAGACAAAAGTTAGGACGTAAGAAAAAAAAAATCTACCCAGTCTGAACTACGGTATGACTTGATCCTCTTCACCGAGGTACGCAGGCAGCTTAGAGTTTCATTCTAAGTTCAGTTACATAAGTTCAAAAGATACATATTGCCCCAATTGTTGTTTGAATTAAGTATAAAGGAATGTAAGATCAAGCTGAAATGCCATCCTCCTACTGAACTTTGACCTTATTTGATTTAAAGGGGGCAACCCTCCATGGTAAATTGATATCTTCGATGGGCTGATTTTAGGAGGATGTCAAGTATTTGCATTGAAGTCCAGGGATTCTCTATATCTTTAGGTTCGCCAAACCTTCAAGTTTGTTGGTCTCCAAGTCCTCCCTCTGCCTTATAAAAAAGGGGGAAGAGAAGAGAGACATCAAAAGGAAATACAAGTATAAGGAAAGGAATGCTTGGCACAACGTTTCAAATTCAGTGAGACTTGAACTCAAGATATTTGTGTGAATATGGCTCTTAAATTTCGATTAATGGCAAGTAAGACATCTTCTAATTTCGACGTTCCTACACAAAAATATGATTTTTATTTTTGTGAGACTATGCAAATCTGGAATTGATAGCATGGTGCAATGTAAAGTTGACTTCGAAATATTATCTGGGACGATTCAGAAGTTGTTTGATTGAGAATTTTGGATATATTCTAGGTATTGAAGTCTAGTTTTCTTGAAACCAAAAGGTTTGCAATTTTGATATTTCTACACCGAGATATGAATTTTTTGGTGAGACTGCGCAAATCTGAAAATTTTAACATGGTGAAATCTAAAGTTGGTTTCAAGATATTATCCGGCGCGATTCTGAAGGTTTTTGATTCTGAGTATTGGATATATTTTAGATATTGAAGTCATCAAATGGTTCATAATTTGTACTCTCCCACGACAAGATATGAATCATTTGTTACAAGCACGTAAAGCTGAAAATTATGCGACTAAGATAAAAGTCGAACAATGTAAAGCAAAAGAGAAGCTGAAATATTTAATCCCTCAAAGTCTCCAAGTTGAAATCTTCAAGTGTATTCAAGCTGAAGTCCCCAAGTTGAAACCTTCAACCACGTCGGTCTTCAAGTTGAAGTCTTCAAATCCGCTGATCTTCAAGTTGAAATATTTAGGCCCTCCAAGTCTCAAAGTTGAAGTCTTCAACGCCATCGGTCTTCAAGTTGAAGTCTTCCAATCCGCTGATCTTCAAGTTAAAATATTTAGGCTCTCCAAGTCTCAAAGTTGAAGTCTTCAACGCCGTCGGTCTTCAAGTTGAAGTCTTCAAATCCGCTGATCTTCAAGTTGAAATATTTAGGCCCTCCAAGTCTCAAAGTTGAAGTCTTCGAGTTCGTCAATCTTAAAGTTGAAATATTTAAGCCCCCCAAGTTGAAGTCTTCAAGTCTTTCGGTCTTCAAGTTCCAGTCTTCAAATATGCCGATTTTAAAGTTGAATTGTTTAAGCCCTCTAAATATTCCAGTTGAAGTTTGCAAAGTCCGCCAAATCTTTAAGGTTTTCCAAGTATTCAAGTCGATGTCATCTTCGAGTTGAAGCTTTATAACTTTCCAATCTTAAGGTGGACATATAAGTCCCTTTGCACCTTAAGTTGGCCTCTTCGCGGGTTTGTCCTTAAAAGGAACTATAACTTTTCAATCTTAAAGTGGACATATGAGTCCCTTTGCACCTTAAGTTGGCCTCGCCAATAGTTGAGCCACATTGAGAGTAATCTCTCCGGTAGTCGGACCACATTGAGAGTAATCTCTCCGGTAGTCGAGCCACTTTGAGAGTAATCTCTCCAAGAATCGTGCCACATTGAGAGTTATCTCTCCAAGAATTGGGCCACATTGAGAGTAATCTCTCCAAGAATCGGGCCATTTTGAGAGTAATCTCTCCGGTAGTCGGGCCATGAAAGTAATCCCTTTAGTAGTCGGGTAAGGATGAGTACTCATCCCCTCACACCTCAAGATTGTCTTCTTCATGCTTGGATCATCTTGTTGAACAAGAACATATCTTTCTCGCTTGACCTACAAAAAAATGACAAAAGAAGAAAAGCACAAGAAAAGAAGAAGAAATTACTTTCGCGTCAATGCTTTCGAGTCTGCAAAAACAAGGCTCAATATGACTTGCAAATACTGCATTAATGCTAAACAAATACGACGCATGGGTTTATATAGATCTCAAAGGGACTGCTGAGACGTGTGAATTGCCGATGTGGGATCGAGTGTATGAGGTGGCTTCTACAATTCTTTTCCATATGGGATTCGTTTGGTTACAGCGACGACAATGAATCCGAGATGGACTCCAATTATTGTAAGAACTGTAAGTAATATAAAGTTTTTTCTAATCATGACAATGAGAAAAGACTTCTTTTCCCAAAAGGAGTCTTAGGTTATAGGCAACAATATGATTTCACATTGAAACAACTTTCAATAAGTTTTGTCTTATTCCTATTTAAGTAAATGGCCATTATTTGAACAATACGTCAACTTGGCATTGATATACAACAAATCTTACACTAACACAGGGGACGGGAAGTTTGCAATGTGATTTATTAAAAAAAGTATAGCATTGACAGTGTAGTATTAAGTCTACTCACACTACACTTTACCATGGGAATTATAGAAATATCATAAGAACAGAAAATACGTTGATATGAGCATACGGAGTTACACATGATGATCATATTTGTTGTGATCCCATTTGATAGACCGCCATTACTTCATTACCCGTTTTCGATTTTGACAAGTCTACACCTCAACAAGTCTTGAAGTAGAGGGCATTTGTAGGCATATAAAATTTATTGATTTCAAATTTAATAAATAATTTGGATTATATTTTAAATATATTAGTCCAAATAAATATTTTGGGTTAATATAATTGGATTAATTATATAAGACCAATATTATTGGGCTAGCCCATTTAATTGGGCTAAAGTGATGAGCCCACTTAATTAAGCCCAAGATGTCATCTTCTTAGAGGCCTAGTTTGGTGCCACGTGTCAAAAGATGTGGCGCGCCAAGTCAAACGAAAGAGCCAATAGATTCGTGCCATGTGTCAAAATGACAAGGCATGCCCAGTCACACTAAAAGACCAATGAAATCGCGCCACGTGTGCAAGTGACATGTTCTGGCCAATCAAATGCGGTCATGTCACACTTCAATTTGATTGGTCGGAAAGAGTTTGTTCTTATCACAACTCTTCCCTTCCACAACTATAAATAGGGGTCTTCATAACTCAGAAAGGGTACCAGAAGTTATAACAAGAAGCAAGAGAGAACTTGTGGATCAAATGCCGCAAATTTCTCTACAAGTTTCAAGCTTCAAGCAGTCAAGTTCAAAAAGAACAAATCAAGCTCAAGAACGAATCAAGATCAAGTTCAAGCAATCAAGCTCAAGAACAAGATCATCGTTCGTGGAAACAAATACATATTCAAGATCAAGCTCAAAGGCCCTTGAATTTATTTACTATTGCAAGGAAGAATTAGAGGATTCATAGAGATTGTACACTCAAATATTCGAAATAAAATACTACGATTGTTGCAATATATTTCGGTCTTGATTTTATTTTCTCGAACCAAATTTATTGTCTACAATAGGTACACGCACAAAGCGCGTACCTAAGACTAGTTGTAGAAATGACACCAAATAACCACACTAAAGGGCTGCTATTTGGAATTAGCCAGTGCAACTTGAATTTTAGTTTTTCAGTTTATTTTTTTAAGATAAAAATGTCCTGAATTGTCTTGAAGATTTTTAGTTTAAAATTTTAGGACAAAATAAGTACTAGCTAGTCTCTAAATAGCATCTCTAAAAATGGCTATTTGTGTATTTTCCCCAACATCATTTCTTTTTTTTTTTTTGGTCAAAAGGGATATTATATTAATACTAGTTAAACATGGGGGGATACAGTTGGGACGTTACTGGGGTACCTCATGGAACCCATTGTTGCAATGTTTTGCATAATTGTACTTAAATTACAACCCACAAAAGATCTAGTTAGTTCAGTTCCTAGGATATCTGCTCAAAATACATCATTGGCAAACATCGGAGAAACTAATAGAGACAAAGACTTGTTCAAAAAACTTTCTTTTGCTGCTTCCTTTGCTAGCCCATCAGCTACTCTATTCTGCTCCCAGTAGATGTGCCTCACCACCACAATGCCCATCCTTTGGATGATTGATCTGCATTCACAAATTAGAGGGTCAAAAATCAAATTTCCATTTAATAGCATATTTATTGTATCTGCTGAATCAGTGTCTATTTCCAGCGGAACTAGGTTGTTTAGTTCTGCTAGTTGTAGACCCCGGATAAGGGCCTTAATTTCTGCCCTTGTGTTTGTTGTTTGAGGTATGTTGTCCATGTAGCCTAATATCCAGTCTTTAGTATGATTTCTAAATATCCCCCCTGATCCTCATATTCCTGGATTTCCTTTTGCTGCTCCATCAGTGTTCAGTTTAAAGGTTCCTCTGGGTGGGGGTACCCATTTTAGCATAATCTGATGAGTTACCATTGTTGAGTTATTACTTGTAAGTACATGGTACTCTGTTTCTTTTGATATAGTGTTGTTTGCATTAATGAGTTCCTTTTTGTTATTGAAAACATTGTTGCTTCTTGTCAACCAAATGTGCCAAAGGCAGAAGGGGATAATGTTGTCCCAATTGAGGCAATTGTTGTACTACACATTTTTGAGAGTTTGCCACAGTTGGCTATTGAATACTGGTTGGGACGAGGTAGAACCTAAGGATTTTGATAAGATATCATTCCAAAAACGTACAGCATTGGGACATTGGAAGAAGATGTGATCAATGTCTTCTTGATAATTACTACAATAGTGGCATTGAGGGGGACAGTTGATTCCAATAGAGTGGAGAAAGCTCCTAGTTGGGAGTCTTGTATGGGTTAGGAGCCAGAGAAAGTGCTTGATTTTGTTGGGAGTTTAAAGCTTCTAGATCCATTTGAAGAGTGCTTCTTCCCCAGGCGGGTGGTCTGTTATATTCCTGCTTATGAAGGAGTAAGCAGAGCTATCGGAGAACTAGCCATTGGCAGTCAAGTCTCATATTAAGTTGTCCTCCTTAGTGGTGGTACTGGGAATGAACACATAATTGAGGAGGTTCAGGACATCTGGTGGTATGGTGATGCACAATGTTGATGTATCCCAACTGCCATGTTGTGAATTGATTCAACCCTTGCTTGAAGGTCATTTTCAGTTAAGGGGCCTTCTATCATTTGCTTGATTGCTACCTGGTTAGGGATCCAAGTGTCATTTAAAAAACTTACCCTATTCCCTCTATTGACTACCCATCTGCTGGCTTTGCTACAGATCTCCCAACTCTTTAGTATGCCCTTCCATGTTGGGGATCCATGGTTCTTTGGATGTCTCAAAGTTTGGGTTGTTCTAGTCATGTTACAGTGCTTTTGGATCAGGACTCTTATCCAAAGACTATTGATGTTCTTAGAAGCTCCCCATGCCAGATTTGAGAGAGCAGCCATGTTTTTAATGCTAGCTTTTTTAAGCCCTAGACTTCCCTCCGCCTTGGTCTTGGTGATACATCCCACTTAATCAGATGAAATATTTTTCCTTTTAGGGGTGGTGCCCCAAAGGAAGTTTCTCTGGATTCTATCAATCTGGTTGGTGACTTTGATAAGAAGGTTGATATATTGCATTACATGCCTTGGGATTCTGCTCAGGGTCATCTTGGCCAGGACTGTTCTCCCAGCCATGTTAAGGCATTTTGTTTTCCAGCCAGCCAGTTTGGTTTGCATATTGTCAATGATGAATTGGAAGTCTGAAGCTTCTTGCTTTTTGTGGAAAATCGGAAAACCTAGGTATTTTCCAAAGGAGGTTGTGTGTTTGATGGACAGAAGGCTGGTGAGATGTTGGGAGGTATCTTGGGTAATGTTTGAGGAAAACAGGACTCTAGATTTGGTTAGATTTATTTTTTGTCCTAACTGGTTATTAAATTTGTGTAATATAGAGAGGATGGTATTACAATTCCTGATATTTCCTTTGGAAAAGAGAGTGAGGTCATCTGCAAAGAATAGGTGTGAGATTTTTAGTCCAGCCCTACTTATGCTTATGAGGTGCCATTGATTTTGCACAACTGCCTTGTCAATGGATCTAGAAAATCTTTCCATTCACATAATGAGTAGATAGGGGGACATAGGGTCTCCTTATCTAATGCCTCTTGAGGGGTTGAAAGATTCAGCTTTTCCCCCATTGACGAGAGTTGAGTCACGAGTGACTGAGAGGCTTGCCCGAGAGGCTATACTTATGAGTGATACTTTGCCCGAAGGGCTTGTTTATGAGATTTTCCTGTTTTCACTCTTCTTTTATACTGAGCCTCTACTGAAAAATGTTGAATAAATGCTTTAAAGGATTTCCATTAAAACTGGAGTTTTATTGAACTGTAGATTTTGACTTTGATATTTCTGTTGAAATTCTTGATAAAGTATGTATATGATTTTAAATTGCTCGTCACTGCACTCAGACTTTATTTACTTTAGTTTCTTACTGAGTTGGCGTACTCACGTTACTCCCTGCACCTTGTGTGTAGATCCAGGTGCTCAAGCATCAAAGTGAGAGCTTCCAGCACTCTCAAAGTCTTATCCGGAGATCGCAAGGTAGCTGCACGGCATTCGCAGCCCTGCCTTTCTCCTTCCTATTCTTGTACTTTGTATTTCAGATTTATTTTGTATTAAACAGAATATGTTGAGTTGTACTTAGTGGCTCATGACTAGTGATACCAGATTCGGGCAGTGTGATGTATTTACGTACTTATTTCCGCGTATTTTCTTTGATATTTTAAAAATGAAAGATTTGAGGCTTAATCTGTTTATAAAAATGAATCTTGTAAAACATCTTCACATTGTTCGTGTTGTTTTAACTAGCCTAGTACTGTGATAGACACCATCACGACCGAAGTATTCGGGGTCGTGACACCTCCAAAGATGGAGAAGAATCTGTCGATGGAGGCAATCTATTAGAGCGGCTTCTAAGTTTCTTCTTCTCCCTTTCATCACATGCTTTGTATTCAATCCGGTAATTACGTGCTAATCGTCGGCAACCAGAGGCAACAGTGACGGCGAGCGAGGACTGGATACTGATGATGCTTCAACGAGACGACATTAGGGTTGTTCTTGAACAAAGATGACGGAGTTAGGGGCTGAGCAACTTGAATTTTCTGTTAATATATTTCAATGTATTTTAATGTATCTCGCTGTATTTCATTGTATTCATTATATTCATTGTCTTTTTTTCACTGTATTTCAATGTATTTCATTGTATTCATTGTCTTTTTTTTCATTGTATTTCAATGTATTCTATGTATTTCATTGTATTCACTGTCTCGCTATATTCCATGAATGTATTCATATGTTTTTTTTAAGTAATATAATTTATGTATTCAGATGTATTATATAATTTCTCTGAAGATTGCTATATTTTTGGGGTATTTTTCGGTTGAGAATCTTTTTTATAACTGGAAATACAAAATTTGTGTGTTATAATTGAGTTTGTTGAGTTATATTAGGAGTCTATTATATTAATTGATTCACTTTTTGTTTAAAAACAGTGTAATCTCATGTTTCACGCCGTGAATAAAGTTGAATACAGTCGAATACAATAATTTGTCCAACTGTAATCTCATGTTTCACGCTATGAATACAGTCGAATATACCCGAATATAAAAATCTATCTAGCTGTAATCCCCTGTTGCACGCCTAGAAATGCTACTGTAATCATGAATATAGTAGCTTAAATACATCGAATACACTCTAAAAAATCTGAAAATATAGCTACAAGAAGTAATATAGTAAATGATAGCTACAACTAGCTAATAACCACTAAAACATAGTGATTTTTGAAAGTTTCTCTTTATCTTATTGTGGTCGGCTGATGGAAAGCCGGGTCATATATTTTCTAGCTAGCCCATTTAATAAGCGTAACCACTATACTAACTCTAGCAAACCCATTACACAAGCCATAAAAGGACATCACATCTATATTATATTAAAAGCACGAAGACCCTTAGCGAAATGTCGTTTACCTTTTTACTCTTTAAAGGTAAAATTCATACTATACAAAATAGTCATTTAATTATTTCCCTAATATTTTAGACTTTGAAATCAACTAAAAATTTGTTTATTAAATACTTCCTTATTTTAACTATATACAAAATTCCAAATATGAGGACTCTTCTTAAATCCTTCTAAGTTTTCAAGTTTGTTTTTTAACTATACAAGGAACCGTTACGCAATTCTTTTTCCAAGCCTTTGCCCTTTTAATTTGATAGAAATAATTGAATCATTCTTGGTCTCAAACTTAGATATTTAAATATAATAAAATTTTATATTTGTCCAAATCCCCATCACGCATATTTACTTTTCAAGTCTTTAACCTTTTTGTTTAGTTATAAATAATTTAAATTATGCTTGAACTTAAATAGTTAAATATAATAAAATTTCATTTTTGGTCAAATCGAAATTATACATAATTTTTACATCTTTTTAGTCTATTTCTGTTACACTTAACGGCTAATTTGGTAACCAAAATGGAAAAACAGGCAAAATAAATTTTTTAACAATTGTTATTTGAATTTTGGTTTCTTCTCTCCCCGTTTATTGAAATGGTACGTTAACATTTTGATAGATTTAACTAGAACCGTCCCAAAATATTGGAGCAACTGTACATCTCATCATTAGAGCATTAAAATCTATAGCTATCTATTTATCTATATTATGTTAAAAGCATAAAAGCACTTAGCGAAATGATATTCGCTTATTTTACCCTTTAAATTTTTTTATACTAGACAAAATAATCATTTAATTATTTTTCTAATTTAAGGATTTTAAGATCACCTAAAATTTATTATTATATTTTTCGTAATTAAACTAGGTAGGAAGGAACTTTAAAATCGAATAACACTTTTACCTTATATAGATTTTCTTATTTAAAGGCCATAAATATAGAGTTAGTATCGAACTATTCTTATGAGATTCTTTACTATGAAAAACGTGAGTTAACAATTACGAATCCTCAAAACATAAAGATTCAAAACGTATTATTTTTATTACTATTTGAAAATTGAATTCTCATTGGAAAAAATATAATTATTGTCAAATATTTAAAAATTAGAATAAGATAATATTTAGAATTTAAATTAATAAAAACTAAGTTATTTCTTTTAATGTTGAGAACAAATAATTAATTTATTGAATTAACTAATTAGCATATCCAATTCAATTATTTTAAAAATTTATCATATAAGAAAATTTATTTGTTAAATTGACAAAACACTTAATTTATTTTTATAAGAAGAGTATCGATGGTGAAAAAAATTATAAAATATAGCAAAATCAATTATAGTATAAAATTAAGATTCAAATCGATAAAAGCACAAATTAGCAATAAGATAAAATTGTCGAAGACAACCGAATTATAAGTGAGTTGTCATTTGTTTCTTTCTTGAATTCAATCTAACAAATGAAAACATCTCGCTAAATATTTATACTAAGTTTTTTCTTGTAAAATATTAATTCAATATTAGTCATTCTTTGAACTTAACATTGTCATAATATGTTTTGAATCTTTATGTTTTGAGGATTCGTAATTGCTAACTCACGTTTTTCATAGTAAAGAATCTCATAAGAATAGTTCGATACTAACTCTATATTTATGGCCTTTAAATAAGAAAATCTATATAAGGTAAAAGTGTTATTCGATTTTAAAGTTCCTTCCTACCTAATTTAATTACGAAAAATATAATAATAAATTTTAGGTGATCTTAAAATCCTTAAATTAGAAAAATAATTAAATGATTATTTTGTCTAGTATAAAAAAATTTTAAAGGGTGAAATAAGCGAATATCATTTCGCTAAGTGCTTTTATGCTTTTAACATAATATAGATAAATAGATAGATATAGATTTTAATGCTCTAATGATGAGATGTACAGTTGCTCCAATATTTTGGGACGGTTCTAGTTAAATCTATCAAAATGTTAACGTACCATTTCAATAAACGGGGAGAGAAGAAACCAAAATTCAAATAACAATTGTTAAAAAATTTATTTTGCCTGTTTTTCCATTTTGGTTACCAAATTAGCCGTTAAGTGTAACAGAAATAGACTAAAAAGATGTAAAAATTATGTATAATTTCGATTTGACCAAAGATGAAATTTTATTATATTTAACTATTTAAGTTCAAGCATAATTTAAATTATTTATAACTAAACAAAAAGGTTAAAGACTTGAAAAGTAAATATGCGTGATGGGGATTTGGACAAATATAAAATTTTATTATATTTAAATATCTAAGTTTGAGACCAAGAATGATTCAATTATTTCTATCAAATTAAAAGGGCAAAGGCTTGGAAAAAGAATTGCGTAACGGTTCCTAGTATAGTTAAAAAACAAACTTGAAAACTTAGAAGGATTTAAGAAGAGTCCTCATATTTGGAATTTTGTATATAGTTAAAATAAGGAAGTATTTAATAAACAAATTTTTAGTTGATTTCAAAGTCTAAAATATTAGGGAAATAATTAAATGACTATTTTGTATAGTATGAATTTTACCTTTAAAGAGTAAAAAGGTAAACGACATTTCGCTAAGGGTCTTCGTGCTTTTAATATAATATAGATGTGATGTCCTTTTATGGCTTGTGTAATGGGTTTGCTAGAGTTAGTATAGTGGTTACGCTTATTAAATGGGCTAGCTAGAAAATATATGACCCGGCTTTCCATCAGCCGACCACAATAAGATAAAGAGAAACTTTCAAAAATCACTATGTTTTAGTGGTTATTAGCTAGTTGTAGCTATCATTTACTATATTACTTCTTGTAGCTATATTTTCAGATTTTTTAGAGTGTATTCGATGTATTTAAGCTACTATATTCATGATTACAGTAGCATTTCTAGGCGTGAAACATGGGATTACAGCTAGATAGATTTTTATATTCGGGTATATTCGACTGTATTCATAGCGTGAAACATGGGATTACAGTTGGACAAATTATTGTATTCGACTGTATTCAACTTTATTCACGGCGTGAAACATGAGATTACACTGTTTTTAAACAAAATGTGAATCAATTAATATAATAGACTCCTAATATAACTCAACAAACTCAATTATAACACACAAATTTTGTATTTCCAGTTATAAAAAAGATTCTCAACCGAAAAATACCCCAAAAATATAGCAATCTTCAGAGAAATTATATAATACATCTGAATACATAAATTATATTACTTAAAAAAACATATGAATACATTCATGGAATATAGTGAGACAGTAAATCCAATGAAATACATAGAATACATTGAAATACAATGAAAAAAAAGACAATGAATACAATGAAATACATTGAAATACAATGAAAAAAAGACAATGAATATAATGAATACAATGAAATACAGCGAGATACATTAAAATACATTGAAATATATTAACAGAAAATTCAAGTTGCTCAGCCCCTAACTCCGTCATCTTTGTTCAAGAACAACCCTAATGTCGTCTCGTTGAAGCGTCATCAGTATCCAGTCCTCGCTCGCCGTCACTGTTGCCTCTGGTTGCCGACGATTAGCACGTAATTACCGGATTGAATACAAAGCATGTGATGAAAGGGAGAAGAAGAAACTTAGAAGCCGCTCTAATAGATTGCCTCCATAGACATATTCTTCTCCATCTTTGGAGGTGTCACGACCCCGAATACTCCGGTCGTGATGGTGTCTATCACAGTACTAGGCCAGTTAAAACAACACGAACAATGTGAAGATGTTTTACAAGATTCATTTTTATAAACAGATTAAGTCTCAAATCTTTCATTTTTAAAATATCAAAGAAAATACGCGGAAATAAGTACGTAAATACATCACACTGCCCGAATCTGGTATCACTAGTCATGAGCCACTAAGTACAACTCAACATAGTCTGTTTAATACAAAATAAATCTGAAATACAAAGTACAAGAATAGGAAGGAGAAAGGCAGGGCTGCGAATGCCGTGCAGCTACCTTGCGATCTCCGGATAAGACTTTGAGAGTGCTGGAAGCTCTCACTTTGATGCTTGAGCACCTGGATCTACACACAAGGTGCAGGGAGTAACGTGAGTACGCCAACTCAGTAAGAAACTAAAGTAAATAAAGTCTGAGTGCAGTGACGAGCAATTTAAAATCATATACATACTTTATCAAGAATTTCAACAGAAATATCAAAGTCAAAATCTACAGTTCAATAAAACTCCAGTTTTAATGGAAATCCTTTAAAGCATTTATTCAACATTTTTCAGTAGAGGCTCAGTATAAAAGAAGAGTGAAAACAGGAAAATCTCATAAACAAGCCCCTCGGGCAAAGTATCACTCATAAGTATAGCCTCTCGGGCAAGCCTCTCAGTCACTCGTGACTCAACTCTCGTCAATCAGTACTCACACTCAACACTCCAGCTCAATATCTATCTCATAGTAATAATCGTTGCGGCGTGCATCATAATATATAGTTGACTACGCTCACTGGGGGTGTACAGACTCCGGAGGGCTCCTACAGCCCAAGCGTCATATCGCTGCGGTGCGCAGCCCGATCCAACATATAATTCACTGCGGCATGCAGCCTGATCCATATATATATAAATATCGCTGCGGCGTGCAGCCCGATCTATAACATGTATATAATCCTCACCATTAGGTCCTCAACCTCTCTTAGTCATTAACCTCATGGCCACTCGGGCATTTCAGTGAAAATCAGGAAAACTCAGCCCAAATAGTTTTCATGTATTCCGGAGTAGAGTAATGAAACCAGCTTAAACAATAAACAGGTAAAAACATGACTGAGGATATGCTTTTAAATCAAAATAGTGTGAGAAAAGTAGTAAAATACTCATAAGGGTCTAAACAGTTCGGCATAAAGGCCCCAAACATGGTATTCGGCCAAGTTAACAACCAATTTCTAAAATACATGGATATCATATAAAATATATCAAAATATGCAACTATACAGTCGCCACGGGAAGGACCAAGTCACAATCCCTACGGGTGCACGCCCACACGCTCGTCACCTGCGGTCTTGCAGGTGCGTTACACCTCCCGCACCTGTGACTTTTGGCCTTCTCTCATATGGCCGCATTTGCGGCTGATCTAGCGCTTTTGCGATCTCGCACCTGCGGTCCCCAATCTGCAGGTGCGGTTATGACAGGGGCAGTAGCTGAAGCTGCACACTTTCAAAACCAAACTTTCCGAAAATCTTCTGAATCTATCCTGAGGCCCCCGAGACCTCAACCAAAAATACGAACAAGTCACATAACACTATTCAAACTTATACCAACCTTCGGAACACTCAAAACAACATCGAATCATCAAAACACCCTCGGATTCAATCCTAAGGTTTCCAAAACTTACGAATTTCGCAAACGACCAAATCAAATCACCTCCTAATGACCTGAAATTTTGCACATACGTCACAAATGACACTACGGACCTACTCCAATTCCGGAATTTCATTCCGACCCCGATATCAAAATTTTCACTACCAACCGGAAAATGCCAAAATTCCAATTTCGCCAGTTCAAGCGTAAATCTACCACGGGCCTCCAAATTACATTCCGAACACGCTCCTAAGCCACAAATCACCTCATGAAGCTATCTGAATAAAAAAAATAAATTTCGAGATCGTTTACTCACAAGTTAACTTCCGGTTGACTTTTCCAACTAAATGGTCAACTTAAGAGACTAAGTGTCTCATAACACTCCAAAACTACTCCAATCCCGAACCAGTCGACACGATACGATAAAATGTAGCTGAACAACACATAAGAAAGCAGAAATGGGGAAAACGGAGCGGTAACTCATGAAACGACCGGCCGGGTCGTTACAGGAGGAGAAGTCGTGTTCTCTGCCGCTTATCAAAAGTAGAAGCAACAAAAGCCGAAGTATAGTGCCTTCATCTTCAGACTTGATCCGGCGGAGGAGAAGAAATCGGGAAGTAGAGAGAGAGAGAGAGAGAGAGAGAATAGATATGGGGTAGGGGATTGGAGAAATTTGAGGGGATATGAGAGAGAAAAATAATGCAAAGCTTATTTTATGGCTTAAGGGTAGGAGGTGACCATAAATAGATATTTGGCTATAAAAAATCAAAAAATAGCTATGGAATATAATTTTTTAAAAGGGTATTTATTTAAAATAAATAAGGTATCAACCTTTGCTACAAGACGTAACTAATCCTAAGATAAAAACAGAAAGGTCTTGAGTCCAGGCCTAGTAGTCTCCCGTAGAAATAATACCAGATAACCATTTTTTTAATGGTGCTACTTAAAATACAACCATAATTTACAATGCATTTAAATTTTAGCCACCGTTCATGGAACTGGATTCATCTCTGTCTCTATAAAAGTTCCCCTGGTTCTATTTTTTTTTCGCATTAGGAGAAACACCAATCATATAATAATGCACAAGCTAAGTTCACTAGTCTAGACATGCTTAGCCAGAGACATTTTCATTACCAACACCGCCAAAGTTAACATGCGATATACAATTTTATTTTGGACATATTTATAATTCTCTCCCGCAAAATCTGACATATCATCGTATCAATATAAAGAAAACCTTTATAATAAGGGAAATGATTAGGCAAGACGTGGCCAACTTGGTCATGTGAGGAGGAGGAGCATAGACGCCCCGGTGAGGAAGTGTGAGAGGTTGACATTGGATGGCCTACAGAGAGGTAGAGGTAGGCCAAAGAAGAGGTGGGGAAAAATGATTAGGCAAGGCGTGGCCAACTTCAGCTGACCGAGGACATGACCCTTGATAGAAAGGTATGAAGGTCGAGAATTAAAGTAGTAGAGTAGGTAGTATAGAGTGTTCATAACTTTAGTATTGGCACGCAGTCTCGTTTTCTATTGGTAGTAGGTTTTATGACTAACCGTTATTTTCTTTCATTGCTGATCACTTTACTGTCTTGTTGTGTTATTCTGATTTTATATGGCTTTTTGATACTGTCTCTTCTTGCCTATATTTTTATTAATGTGGTACTTATACTATTTTAAGCCGAGGGTCTATTGGAAACAACTTTTCTATCCTCACAAGGTAGGGGTAAAGTCTGTGTGCATACTATCTTCCCTAGACCTTACGATGTGGGATAATACAGGGTATGTTGTTATTGTTGTATACAGTAATTAAGGTCATTTTTTCATTAAATGGGTTAATGGGTTATACTATCAATTATTCCACATAGTTGCCACATGCCACGATGCTGATATATTGCCAAATTCTTGAGTCCGAAACTTTTTTAATTATTTTTTGACAAAAAACACTTTTGTACTACTTTAAAAAAAAAGTTACATAAATGAGTAAAACGCAGTATTATACTGCGAATTACTTTAACGGAAATTTTGCCGTTAAATTAATTCGCAGTATAGTACTGCATTTTAAATTTTTTTTTTTAAATCGCAGTACTATACTGCGTTTTACTAAGATATATTTGTAAAACGCAGTATAATAATGCGTTTTACATTAAATAATTGCGTTTTACTCTGGTTTTGCCCCCACCAATAATGAACTGACATAACAATAATTCAATACATAAAACGTAGTATTGTACTGCGTTTTACATAGAAAAATTCTACACCCCAACGTCGGACTTGCCTTATTTAAAGGCGTTTCAATTTTATAAAAATTCATTCAATACTTTATTTCAAACTTACGTTCATACTTCTCTCTTCTTCTTATCAATTATTTTTTTACAATGTCTGAAGTGGCAAAAATAAGGGTTTCACTATATTGGGGGGGGGTGAGGTTGTGTTGGAGAATAACTCTGTGAGGTATAGCTCACCTCCACAATGTCATGTTAAATTGCCGCTTACTATGGAGTACGATAAATTGGTATCGTTGTTACGTAAAAAATGAATGAGAGGAGGCGTTCGGTTACACCTTAAAATAACCGGTAGATTTCCGTATTCAGTGACTCCGCAGGGGTTTGCTTATTATTCTGAGTTTAACATCGAGGATGGTGAAACTCTTAGAGATTTTTTGCTGATTCTGGCTGAATATATGGAATTTATTGTAATAAAATTATTAAAAATGTACGTCAAGGTGGAAGACGTTCCCAATAATGAGGGCGTGCATAGTAGGGATAACCCTCAGTCATCGGGTGGTTATTCTGGAGCAGTTTTTGCCGGACAAATTGGTGATGAAAGAGCTTGCCTTGATTTAAACTTGTCACCACCGGCGAATGAGCAACCACAAAATAATTTTTTGACTTTAGATAATCAACAAGACGACTGGTAAACTTCAATTTTACTATGCTTTAGCGATGTTTAATTTATGTTTTAATTGAATTTGTATTAACACTCATATTTTTCATAGGGGGTACCGTCCGGATATGAATTTTATAAGTTTTGACCCTGCCCCTAGTTGGAATATGCGTAGTTCTGGAGTATTGGACCATGGTGGTCCATCTGGGAGTCATCATCAACAAGAAAATATCCATCATGAAACGTCAAGACAGTATGACTTGTAAGTAAAGTGATATAGCTATATCATTTTGTGATATAGTAAAGTGATATATCTAAAGTATTTATCTAGTTGGGTAACTTATCATTTTGTTCTTTATGTGCAATGAAAACGAGCTTCTTGAAGCTCCTGACCTCACACAATTGCCCATAGACGGCGTATTTACTCGTGATTTGGCAGATGCGCAGAGTTAGGAAGATGATAGTGATTATGACAACAATGCGGATGAGTCTGGGGATGACACACCCTTCCATGATGAGGGTGATGAGGAGGTGGAAGTGAATGTTGAACCTGAGTTGACTAGGGAGCATGTTCCTCCACCTCCAGCTAGACCAAGAGTGTACGAGTCCCATGTGCCATTTCATGAGCAGAATATTCCCTACCTTAATAATTTGCCAAGCATGCCGAATGTGGATGCCCTCACAAGGGATGATGATGAATTTCGGTCAGCGATGTGGGATGAGTCTAGACTAGTTGTTCTGACAAAGGGCATGTATTTCCCCGATAAAGCTCGCCTAATTAGGGCTGTAAAAATCTACAGTATAAGAGAGTGCCGCGAGATGACGGTAAGTGAATCAACTAGGGAGAAACACAAGGCTGTGTGCCGTAGAGAATTTATGGGTTGTCACTGGATGTTGCGTGCCACCAAGAAGAAATCAGGTTTGTGGAAAGTGGGTAAATTTATTAGCGAGCATAGATGTGAAATGGACACATACAATGAGAATCACTTCAACTTGGATGTGGACTTGATTTCTCTTGTCTTGATTCCATATTTGGAAGTGTCCATTAGGTTCAAGATTAAAGAGTGTATTACAGCCGTCCACCAGGAGTATGGTTGTACTATAACCAAAAGAAAGGCATATCTCGGTCGCAAACGTGCCTTTGAACTTATTTATGGTGACTGGGATAAGTCTTTTTCAAATCTGCCCAGGTACATGGCCGCACTGCAACACTTTAACCCCGGGAATATTGTTGAATGGAGGCATGAGCGGAGTCCGGACAGACCCGAATATATTTTCAACTATGTGTTCTGGTCATTTAAACCAGCAATTGATGGTTTTGTGCATTGTCGTCCTGTTATTTCCATAGACGGTACTCATGTCTATGGAAAGTATGATATTAAGCTTTTGATTGCAGTTGCAGTAGATGCCAACGGGCAAATATTTCCACTAGCTTTTGCCATATGTGCCAACGAAAGTGAAGAGACATGGATGCTTTTTTTGAACCACTTGAAGCAGCACGTTGTCAAACAGCGTTCAGGTATTTGTCTAATATCTGATCGGCATGGTGGTATTTTAAGTTCTGTACGTCACTTGCCTGAATGGCAGGAACCATATGCATACCACCGTTACTGTGTGCGTCACCTGAAGGCCAATTTCCAGAAGAAATATCCTAACAAGGCATTGCATGACTTAATGTGGCTGGCTGCAACTGAGCACCAGCAGTGCAAATTCACGAGGCGCATGGAAGCGATCCGGCAGTTAGAACCACGAGCCTATAATTGGTTGATGGGGCATGAGCTTCACATGTGGACATTGCATGCTGATGGTGGCAGACGATGGGGAGCCCTTACTACAAACGTGTCGGAGTCATTCAACGGCTTGTTGAAGTCTGCCCGTGGACTGCCTGTCACTGCCATGGTCCGCATGACATTCAAACAGAGTGTGGAGAGGTTTGTTGAAAGGCATGCAGCTGCATCAGCATTGATGGACAGGGGTGTTCAATTTATGCCAATATCCATGAGATGATTTGAAAGGTCCAGGAGGCAAGCACAGTGGCATTCATTTCTTCAGTACGATCATGAACGGGGTGTTTTTGAAGTTAAGACCGCTATCCGCGGACACCGTGGGAATAATCTATAGACGGTGAATGAAAATAGAAGGTTATATTCATGTGGGAAATGGACCATCTACCACATGTCGTGCGCACATGCGTTAAAGTACTTTCAACAAGTTGGATATGGGGCAACAAACTATATTGATAGGCGATACAGTGTTGCTGCATACATAGACACGTATAGTGGGAAGTTGCAGCCATTAGGTGCTGAGCATTATTGGCCGCCGGAACCTTTTAAGATGGTATGTAACAAGGACTATTTGCGCAAGCTGCAAGTGCAAAAGAGAACGCGTATACGGAACCAAATGGATGTTGGTGACACCGTTTATGCGCGTAAATATGGCATATGCTCGCAAACAGGACACGACCGTCGTAAATGTCCTTCAGGTGGTGTGCGTGGCGGTGGTAATCCGGCTCCTGGTGCAAGTTCGTCGAATGTACCCAACTATCAAGGATACCCCTAGTCTTTTATTTTGGTATTGTTTTTTGTAATGCATGTTTTTACTTGTGTATGTTGCAATATATATCAAATAAAATTATGTTCCACAATTTGAAATGAGTGAAGAAAAATCTGTTTAATTGTAGGAAATGTAATATGTAAAGCGTGGTTTGATAGTTTCATATGCGCAACACAAGCACTTAAACTTAACTTGCACTTCAATTAAAATAAAGCATTACTACAACACAAACACAAACATAACAGGCCAACATAATAAATATACATGAAATATGAAAAATACACTAAACACATACAAGCAAATGTTTAGTCCCGGTTGCCATTTATTCTCCGCTCCAACCACTTAAATCGTTCTTCGATTCGTTCTTTTTCTTCTTCAACCTCTTTCAGTTTCGCCTTCACCTCCGCAAGTTCCCGTTTATATTTTTCTTTTCGTTCCTTTTGTGCTTCACAATTCCATTGTGCTTTCCATTTTTCTTCTCCCACCTCCTTCAGTTTCACCCTCATTTCTACAATAATTCTATCGCTTTCTCTTTGTGTTTCCCGTTGGCATAAACACATATTATGAAGAAACTGCAGTTGTTCTATGTAGCATTCCTGATAACATGGTTCATCAACCCATTCCTAAAAATCACAAATAGGTTCGCCGGAAACCTTGTATAACTGGTTCATACAGCACCAGTAGCGGCGTCCAACTTCACCATCGTCCCAACAATTTTGCATCGAGCATTCTTTTCCACAGTTGCACTTTGGTGCACGAAGAGGTTGAGCCATTTGATGAAATATTTACTTTTAGTAAAAAAAAACCTTACTTTTAATGAAATATTTGCTTTTACTAATTTTTGAGCACACAAAATAACTATAATGATGCTGTTATTTATAGGCGAGACAAAATACATAAAGCGTAGTATAGTACTATGTTTTATGGAGTTGTCTTGTCGTTCTGAAAAAGATGAAAACCATGTGAAAAAGCTGGTTTATCGCAGAAAAATTTAACACATAAAGCGTAGTATAGTACTACGTTTTATGGAGTTGTCTTGTCGTTCTGAAAAAGATGAAAACCATGTGAAAAAAGCTGGTTTATTGCAGAAAATTTTAACACATAAAGCGTAGTATAGTACTACGTTTTATGGAGTTGTCTTGTCGTTCTAAAAAAGATGAAAACTATGTGAAAAAAGCTGGTTTTAGTTATCCTTTGTGCAGTGATGGTTTTAGTTCTATTGTTTGTTTTTCTATGTACTGCTATCCTTTGTGCAGTGATGGTTTTAGTTCTAGTATAGTACTACGTTTTGCAATGTTTGTGTTTCTTGTGTACTGTTTAAGTAAAACTGCTGTGCAAATGCAATTAAAATATAAATGTTGTTAAACGATAATTGTTATCATTATATACATAATGCACTATTTACACAAACTAAAAACCTAAGTAAATCAGTGAGTCCCGCAGCCTGTGTGCTTCAGTGCTGCTGCTGGCCTGAGTCGCATCCCCTGTCGCCCGGGTACACTATCTGGATCATCATCATCAAGCCGCCTCTTTATGTGAGGATGTGCAGCAGCATCGACACCACAACTGGCAGGATCGGAAGAATAGGCCGCCGGGCCGTCAGCTACCTACAAAACAAGTACTAAACTTAGCATGTGACAAAGTATATTTGTATTGTACGTGTTAAGTCAAAAAATATATTCCCACCGTGGTCTCGTCGGCCTCTTGAATATACGCATCAGTGGTGTCCTCATCAAAGCATGTAGTGGCCTCAAAGATGGGCTGGGACGATGCCTTCATAAGAAAGTTAAAAATTAATTAATGGCAGATCATTAAGGAAAAAAAACAAATTGAAATTTTAAAGTAATACAAACATACCTGCGCCTGTGATAGATCCGCATCAACCGCCGGGGATGAGGCATAACTCAACCTGCGCCCGCCGTCCACGTCCCGGGTGGGCCGATCCTCAGCTGCGGTAGATGGGCATGCAAAGTACTGGTCTACATCCCCGTCGAATGTACCCTTGATCGACAATGCTCCTGACGGGGTGACCTGCGATGCTGGCAGAGATAGCTGAAGGTTGTACGAAGGTATGCTGCTGGAAGACTCATATTGCCGAGGTATATAACCCGGCTGATCATCTCCAAGCGCCACAACTCCAAAGTCCTCATCATGTCCCTCAACAGGTGGGTCGACAGGTGCCTCAACGCCCCCTTACTGGGGACCACCTCATCGCCGTCCCCCGTGACCTCGTGAAGCACCCCTACCTCGTGGGGCACCCCTCCCTCATTCCCTACCCCTGCCTCATGGGACATCCCCTACCCCGATGGTAGTCCTCTGGTGCCGCATACTGAGCCTCGTGGTCCAACCTCACGGCATCTCTCGCCTGAAACAGGGTCCGACGAGCCAACTGTGCCACCCGCCGGCCATAGTCAACGACTGCAGGGATGTCGGTATGCTGCTGCATCTCCTGTGAAATATTTAAAATATTAATTAAATAACGCAATATAACAATTATACGATATTAATAAGCCAAAAAACATACCAGTGCCTCGTGTCTCCCGGCGTATGGTCTGTAGCGCTCGCCAAGTACATGAATAGGGTTCCCGATAATCAGTCGGGTGTGACGGCGGTACCATGATGCATACATATGAATAGTGGCCTCCTGGGTAAATGTAGGTGCTGGCAGGATACGGTCAGCTCGGTGCTCCTCCCAAATAAGGACCTGCTGCTCCAACCATCCCATATATATATCGTCCGGCCTGGCACGGTCATCCCGCTGATAGTGTATAGCCACCCATCCAGGATCCTTAGGTATAGGCTGGGGACGGTGAAACTGGCGAAGCACACGCTTTGTGGCATGATACTCAACCATATCGAAGAAGATCATCGGGACAGAGGTGCTCCAAAGCATTCGATCGACTGAGCAATAAAAGGGCAGCTGAGCTACCAACTCGTCGTTGTATGGCGTCCAGATAAACTGCCAAATAATAACATAAAAGTGAGTATGCGCAACACAACTCAATTTAAACAAGTAAGTGCAGGTACATATCTACCTGTCCGTCCACCAGCATATCTAGCACATCCCTGATAAGGGGATATTATGATGAGCATCGGTCCCTCGGTAGTTCCCATGCCGGAGAATCCACCTAGAAGCTAGAGGGAGAAACGGATAAGCCTCACCAGGCGCAAGTGCTGGTAGAGGTGGCTGCAACGGCATGATCCGCTGCCAGACCCAAACCTAAGATAAAAGGTTGATGTAAAATTTATGAGTCATTTCGACCATATAGAATTCGGAGAAATGAACAGAGTATTCGAAAATGTTGTCACCTGTAGGAGGGGCAGAAAATCACATATGTCTACCGCTGGGCCATGCTCGCCCGGTACATGCTCCTATACAGGTATGCGAGAATAGCAGCACCCCAACTGTACTGGGGAAACCATCCAACTCCTGAAGATGATGGAGAAAGCACATACTTACTTTACTCCCCGAAGTGTTCGAGAACAAGACACACCCGAAAAGCAGGAACAGCGCCAACCGCGTGTACCTCTCAATATGGAGATCCTCCGTCTCGCCGGTAATGTCTGAGTGCAAAAACGCCATATGATCTCTGATGGCTGACAAAGCAACGCGACTGTCCCCAGCATCACCTTGAGGTCTATAACCAGTAAAATGCATCATCATATCCAAAAATTGTGCACGCATCATGGATCTAATGTACTGGGGCAGTGCTACGGCCCGTCCATCTACGCGCAGCCCGTAAAAAACCTGAACATCCTCCAGCGTGATGGTGGCCTCTCCAGTGGGCAAGTGAAAAGTGTGTGTCTCCGGTCGCCACCGCTCTACCAAGGCCGTGATGAGAGATCAATCAAGTTGCATCCATCCAAGCTCAAAAATCGTATAGAAGCCCGTAGCCTGTAGGCGCGCGACTACGCGGGCATGGAAAGGATGCTCCCCGATGAACTCCCATAAATCATCAGGTCTCCTGGGGCGGAGAGGCTGCATCGATAGCTGTCCCTCCCATACAAATGAGGACCTATGGTCACCCTGCAACACTAGTAGCTGATCCTCGGCAGGTCCGGGATGCGCAGGCGTAGGAAAGTCCATGTCGTCTATTATAATTTAAACAAAATTAATTGTGTATGTTAGCTTTATAAATTAAATAATTAATTATGTTTAAAATTGGACTGATTAATTATGTATGGGTTCCAGGCTCGATATTTGAGGCCCGATAGCACCGAGTTACCCTTAATTATTATGCGTGTCAATTTCAATATTTTTAGAATTGTGTCTGTTAGATTAATAAATTAAATAATTAATTATGTTTACAATTGGACCGAATAATTATGTATAGGTTCCAGGCTCATTTTTTGAGGCCCGGTAGCACCGAGTTATCCTTAATTATTATGCGTGTCAATTTTAATATTTTTAGAATTGTGTCTGTTAGCTTAATAAATTAAATAATTAATTATGTTTACAATTGGACTGAATAATTATCTATGGGTTCTAGGCTCGACTTTTTAGGCTCGGTAGCACCGAGTTATCCTTAATTATTATGCGTGTCAATTTTAACATTTTTAGAATTGTGTGTGCTAGCTTAATAAATTAAATAATTAATTATGTTTACAATTGGACAGAATAATTATGTATGGGTTCCAGGCTCGATATTTAAGTTAATTTTACAACATATAGGAATTTGTTACTTTTGTAAGTTTATTGTTATAATTAAATAATTAATTTTGTAAAGTGTAATTGGATAGAGTTTGCAGTTACTACATACTTAAACTGCATAGACTCTACGCTAAAAGGCTCTACATTTTACTACGCTAAAAGACTCTATATTTTACAACACTAACAGGCTCTATATTTTACTACACTAAAAGGCTCTATATTTTACTACGCTAAAAGGCTCTATATTTTACTACGCTAAAAGGTCAATATTACATATAAAAACAACTAACATAAAATACAAATATGAACAACAAACAAAATAAATAATATTAATTTTTTAACAATACAAATAATTTATCAAATTTTAACAATATTTTGTACCAAAGCTAATAAATCAATCCGGGTATAAATAAGATACGAATTTAAACACAAACATAACACAAATTAACATGGAAACACATTAAACAATATAAATATGCATGTACTATACGAGTTTCGACATAAACAAAATTGAAATACCTCGATTTAAATTTTTTAAATTTGATTGAAATGGATTTTTTGCACCCGAAAGAAGGAATCCAAAGCTTGTCTTGTATGTGGGACCTACACTCCTTGCTCTTTAGGTGACGGGTGGGGCCCAAAAATTTTTTTTGAAGTTTGACGCGGGACGCGGGGTGGGGGGACCAGCAGAATCGAAGGTTTTTGGTTTCCTTCGGTTCAGTGGTCCAAGGAAGAAGAAGGGGCTATATTTTATTGAAGTTGTTCGCAGTATTATACTGCGTTTTAAGTAAAACGCAGCATAGTACTGCGATTTACAAAAAAAAAAAATTAAACAAAAACGCAGTACTATACTGCGAATTACTTTAACGGCAAAATTTCCGTTAAAGTAATTCGCAGTATAATACTGCATTTTACTTATTTATGCAACTTTTTTTAAAGTAATACAAAAATGTTTTTTGTCCAAAAAATGATTAAAAAGGTTTCGGACTCCCAAATTCTTAACAGAAACAAGGATTCATTTTCACTATAAGTTAAAATTTTGACTCCACTTGAGTATCTATTTTTCTAAAAAGAATCGACTGCTGCCTTTCAAGCGAAAATGCTTACCCATCTACCTTATATTTATATAGTATTATAAAAAATATTTATACAATCAAATGACTTAAAAGGTAATTGTACTTGCTTCTATACAAAAAGCATTAATTAGTAACTTAGAGTAAATAATAAGTATTGGTAATATGTTCTAACGTTAAATTAACTAATAGCTAGTGTGTATATATATAATATATATAACTTAAATCCTATATGAAATAACTATTACACAATTTGAATCTCCATCTAACATCTCCTCCTGCAATACAAATGAGGTGCATAAATGAAATAAATAAAAGTAAATAAATTCTATGGTCTACACTAAGGCTGATAGCTTAATCGTATTAGTCGAATTTTTCCACACAATAGATGTGAGTTCAATTCCTATCATACCCTTTTTCCTTCTCTCCCAATCCCCCTAAGTAATGATGGAAAAATATTTGAAAAGAAAAGAAAAGAAAAGAAAGAAAAGAATTATATAATCTACCAAATGTCCTTATAAATCAACTAAAATTTCACCACCTTGAACTAATTGGTTCTTCCATAATTGTCTCCAATAAAGGCTTCTTTGATTTGCATGACACCCTATACCTAAATTCTTGTACCTCCACAAAACCTTCTAATTCATTCAAATTCAAACCTAACCATCCAACACCATCTTTTCCCGATGAATTATCTGGTATATGTGCTGGTGTCGATCCTGAGTTAGCCATCATCAGAAAAACTTCCATATCTTTCTCCGTGATCACAGAATTCACTCTCTTCATAGGAAACATAACGTAAATGTTACCAAACTCCAAGTCTTCATCGGCCGACAAGGCGAAAAACCGTCGGCCGATGATCAACGAGCAGGAGTTTACTAAGAAGAAGTTTGGATATTCCAACATAAGCTCTGCTGCTTTTACTATTTCATGAAACTGTTGGATTTGTCCATTCGGTAGAATAACCTTAGCTGCTTTTGAATTCCTTATCCTTGTTGAAGTAGTGCAAGAAATAAAGTTCCCCATAGAAAAAACGAAGAATTTAAAATGGAAAGGTTTTAGATTGTGATTTCTTGGTTTTGGTTGATAATATTATAAAGAGTTAAGAATCGAGGAAATAATAATGATGGAGAAAACCACAAGCTACTTAATTTTGGGTGTTTTGAAGGAGTTTTATCTATATATACGTCTTATATCGGAAACAACCTCTTTACCTGCTCATAGAGATAAAATTTACGTATATATTACATTTCTCAGACTTCACTTGTGTAATTATACTAGGCATCACAACATCACATAATTGTGAAATATTCAGATAGTAATCTTTGTTTTTCTTGTAGTGAAAATATACATGGACAAGGAAGAAATTCAAGGTTTCTTTTTTCTTGTTATTTTTCTTCTTCAAAATTGTTATATTTATAAGGTTGTATGTTAGTAGAAGGTTTACTATATAAGACGCATTAATGTACGTGGGGACTGACCTGTTAAATCCGTGGGAATGTGTTGGCAAAAAATTTGGTGCGTATGGTCAAGTGGGTGTGGAAGTTTTTTTTTCACTTTTTCTTCATTTTTTCAACGTTTTAGTTTCATTTTCATGGTGGGGTTGGGAGAAAAAAAAATTGATTAATGTTCTCTTTGCTAATTCATCTATCTCATTTTATATGACAATGATTTATAATAAAAAGAATTTTGATACTTACAGCCTAAAATAAATTATAAATATTTATATAATAATAAATCATCTCCTTAAGAGTAAACAGTATAAAATTAAATTATTTTTAAACAAATTAAATATGATATTATATTTGAGATATATTAAAAAGCAAAATATGACATATAAATTGGGAAGATGGGATAATATCAATTTGTGTGGTGTATTTGAAATTGTATTAATATATAGTAGTATTTCAGAGCTATTAGCTCTCCCCCTTTCTGCAACCCAAGCTCGGATATGAATTCGTTCAAATATTAAAACCAATAATTTTGAAAAAATTGAAGTTAGAGACGAGATTACAGAGGAAAATGAAGAAGAATTTCACTGTAAATTGATCTAAATTATTTCGCCATTCCTATCGGGTTTATAGGGGGTAAAATTCAAAAATAGTCAGATTTATAACTGGTCGTTCAAAAATAGCCTAATTTCAAAAAGTAATCGAAATTTAGCCATTTTTCATGTAAAGATAAATCTGAGCGAAAATACTATTCAATACCCGGAAAATACGCCAGTATATTATGCTGGAGTTCCAGCATAAGTATACTTGAACTCCAGCATATTATACTGGAGTTCCAGGATAAGTATGCTGGAACTCCAGCATAATATGATGGAGTTTCAGCATAAGTACACTAGAACTCCAGCATAATATACTAAAGTTCCAGCAAGTATATCGGTCCAGCATAATATACTGGAGTTTGGAGCACCGGTGTTCCAGTCTCCAGTATATTATACTGGAACCAGCAAAGTATATCGGTCCATCATAATATGCTGGAGTTGATACACAGGTGCACCGAACTCCAGTATATTATGCTGGACCGGTCTCTGTTGCAACAAAATAGTTGCTATTTTTTATTGACTTAATAAACGCTGGCTATTTTTTACAATCAGTCCGAAAACTGATTATACCGTACTATTTTTACGGTTTATAGAGAGAACATTATTGGGCTGGGCTTTTATGATTTAGTGGGTGGAGTTCAGCCCATTACAGATACGCTTTGAGTTTGTCCAAAACACGTGCTTGTTAAGTGCATTTAGGAAAAGAATGTAAATCGTATAAATAATATGCGACTTGTCCTGGTAAGCAAATATAAAACCCGGTCGGCACATTGTAGGCGAATCCAGGATTTGAGGCTTATGGGTTCCTACCGTAATTTAGATTAATATGCAATAATAATTGGGTTCACATTTACATATTTACAAATATTTAATGAATTTCTTAATATAAATATAGAGTCTATGCAAAAGTTACTGGGTTCCCGGAAACCCATATTGTATACTCTAGATCCGCCCCTGCACAAATAACCTATAAAACTAGTTACGGTCAGCAAAGTTTTAACGACATCTCCTTTAGGCTTTGTGCTCACTCCTTGTATGGATTTTACATATTTTTTGAATTCTCAGAATTTTAGAAAAAAATTCTCAAATTATACTCGCTTTTTACCTCCAACTTCTAGGAGATGGCTGCAGTACATAAATAAATTTATTTGTTTATTTGTCATCTATCTAAATAATCATATAAATGAATACATTCTCCCTCGGTATATATGAATAATTGTAAAGCTCGAATTATACGAACAAATGATAATCCAACTCTATATACGAAGAAATCATATTTGTAAGACCAATAGATGCATGCCATGCATGTTTTCACATACACGTTTTTTGTATAAATTATGGTTAATGTATATGTTTTAACCTCATTAATTCACTTAATTATGATATATTTATATGATTTGGTGTAAATATTTGACGTGAGTAAATTTTTATCATTGGTTAGGTTTAATTTTACCATAAAACTATATGACACATCGATTTCATAAAATTTCTTTGTCACTATCAATGCAAATTATCATAGAAATTAGTGGTTTCTTATTTTGCTAATATATAGCATTATAGTTGGTTGATATAGATTGTGCAATTGACAGTCTAGATAAGCTACTCAACACTTTAGTGATATAGCAATGAAGCCTAGAAAATGACCTTCATTTATACACGCAATTGATCATTTGGAAGTATTTCGTGAATTTTGCAATATTTAAGTGGACAAACGATATGATGACAAATCCATAAGATTAGTTTCATTTGATGGATAATGGTTCGTGTTGAAATGCAAGTAAAAATAGCACGAGTTAGCCTGTTTTCGGATGAGTCATTCAAAAATAGTATGTGTTTGTAAAGTCATTGAAAAATAGTCATTATTTTGCTGCAACAGGAAAATTTCCAGCATAATATACTGGAGATCGGTGCACCTGTGTATGAACTTTCAGCATATTATACTGGAACTTCAACATGTGGAAAGTGGCTAAAAATCGCTTATTTTTTAAACTTCGACTATTTTTTAATGACCAATTGTAAATTTGGCTATTTTTGAATTTATACTGAAATGCAAATATGCAAACAATACATACATAGTGGTAGGGATGTGCACGGATCGGATCAGATTTAGCACATTTCGGATTCGAATTTCGAATTTCGGATTTCGGATTCGAATTTCGAATTTCGGATTCTAGAAAATGCAATCCGAATCCGATCCGAAATATATCACATCGAATCGGATTTTAGAGTTTGGATCTGATCGGATTTCGGATCGTATTATTATGCCTCAAAGTTGTAAACTAATATGTATATTTTCTTTGTAAAAGAGGCAATACATTAAGAAAAATTTATGTTTATGTAATTATGAGAGTACGATGGTGCCAATATAGCTAAATCTAGCAATTGTAAAGGTAACAACTTGGAGAAAAATGTAAAGGAAGTACTGACTATCCGAAATTAAAGTGTAGTATTTATACATTGCCTAATAATTTCGGATTTCAGATCGGATCAGATTAAAATATACCAATCCGAAATTTTAATAAACACAATCCGAAATCCGATCCAATCCAAAATCCAAAATTAAATGGATCGGTGCGGATTTCGGATATCCGATCCGAATGAACAAACCTACCTAGTGGGCTACGGCCGGAATCTTGGGTAATGGGTTTGGGGTAGGTTGTTGCAGTTTCTTTTGGGCTTTATGGGCAGAAGGATCAGGGGATTTCTCTTAGATACAACAACAACAACAACGACCCAGTATAATCCCACAAGTGGGGTCTGGGGAGGGTAATATGTACGCAGATCTTACCCCTACCCCGAAGGGTAGAGAGGTTGTTTCCAGGAGACCCTCGGCTCAACAAAACAACAGGAGCCGATATATTAGTACCATAAAAATGCATAATAAAATAACAGTATAATAAGAGATATGAAATACAGAATACGAAATACGAAATAGATGACTGGTATAGTAAAACTAGCAGGTAAAGCCCTGCATCAATAGACGACCAATGACATTCTCAGTCTAACTCCTAACTGGCTAGTCTCACTCTATTGTGCTGTAGAAATATTGATAACTCTCCCCTAACCTACAACCTTAATGCTCGACCTCCATAATTCCCTGTCAAAAGCCATGTCCTCAGTAATCCTAAGTCGCGTCATGTCATGTCTGATCACCTCTCCCCAATACTTTTTAGATAATGATTTTAAATAAAAGTAAATAATGAATTCGATCAGCTTTTTGTGTAAAGATTCCGATTGATTTTAGATGTAGCTTAAATGGCTAATCTACTTCCTCCACTTTAAATAATGCAGTTACTGTTAGACAAGCTTTCAAGAAAGTATAGAAATCTTGATCACCACTCGCTCAGTCCCTATGGTCTAAAATATGTTTTTTTAGGAAACATTTTGGCACTCCTACAAATTTTCTAAAGAAAATATATTTGACAGAACAGATCACTTATGAAAATCATTCTTTCGTACAAAATTCATAAGTAAATTTCAGTTGTTTTATATATTTAATGGAGTCATATCATCACCCGTAAGCTTAAGACAAGTTCCCAAAGTTTTTCTGTTGTAAGCATTCCCATGATACAAAGGAAAAGGAAATTTGTATGGGTCAAAATTTGGTAATCACGATAACGGGTAAGTAAGATAAAGGACGGGATCAACCATGATACGACGAATGATGGTCATCCTCATAAAGGCCGACGCCAGAAGAGGGTAGCTGAGATATGATAGTAACGGTAATTTAGGTTCAGAAGTTGACATAAAGAATCTTCCTTTGGATATTCTCTATATTGTACTTTTTAGGGTTTTTGGGAATGTCCATTATAAATAAGAAGTTATAGGGAACAAAAAGGGGATCTACCTTTTTCTGAACGAGAACATATTGTAAAAGTTGAAAGAAGAATACACGAAAAAGTAATCTTATTCATTTATTCAAGCTCACGTTGTGCTGGCCGAAAGAAGCAAGCAAAGAGTCTTACTCTTTCTAGAAATCCCGCAAACTATTAATCGACATACTTAGCACTCACCGTGAAAATTAACGGAAATTATTTGCCTCCTAAAAAGATTATTTCAGAATAAATAGGCAATAGTTAGGAGAGGTGCGCCAGCGGCAAGCAAAAGATAACCTTTGCTAATAATAACACAATACGAGTCTTGAATTTGTTAAGGAGCGATTTACCTCCCCTTTCCCCTTCCTTCAACGTGGGATTTGTGAGCGCGAAATTAAATTTAATCGAATTTTAACACGTATCGAACTTCAAATGAGAAACCTGTGATGACCCAAAAGGTCATCTTTTGTTTTAGAATCCGATTCCGTATTCTGAGGCCTTGAAAATCTCATTTTATCTCTCATCGATTTGCGTGCGTAGTCCGGGTGCATATCCGAAAAGTCCTTATGTGAAAAATTTAAGAAATGATGATTTTTAGCTTAAAAAGATGATTTTGTTGACTTCAGTCAACGTTTTGGGTAAATGGACCCGGACCCATGTTCCGACGATCCGTAGTAAAATATGAGACCTGGGCGTATGCCCGGAATCGAATTCTGATGTCCTAACTCGAGAAATGAATTTTTGAAAGAAATTGACAAGACTGAAAATACAATAATTTAAAAGATTTGATTTTGCTGGTATCGGGCCCGTATTTTGGTTTCGGAGCCCGTTACAGGTCCGTTATGATATTTAAGACTTATTTGTGAAATTTGGTAAAAATCGGAAGTGATTTGTTGTAATTCAGACCTTTGATTAAGAAAATGGAAGTTTTGAAACTATCTTGAAAACTTCATGTGTTTTTGTGTTGAATTCGTAGTTCTAGATATTATTTGGCGATTTGATCACGCGAGCAAGTTTTTTATGACTTGTGTGCATGTTTGGTTTGGAGCCCTGAGGGCTCGGGTGAGTTTTGGATAGGCTACGGAATGTTTTGGACTTAAGGATTTTTGATGGTGTGCTTCAGGTCTGCAGACTTCGCATTGGCTCGTAAATGCGAGCATCGCATTTGCGATCAGAAGGCTGAGAAAGGGACCTTCGCATTTGCGAAGCTCAGTGTCGCAATTGCAATTAGAACAGTGGTCGCATTTGCGAACACTTGTTCGCATTTGCGATGCTAGCAGGCTAGGACAACCTTCGCATTTGCGAAGTAAAGTCCACATTTGCGAGTTCGCATTTGCGAACCTGTGATTGCAAATGCAATACCTGCAACTGTTCAAAACAATTTTTGGACGGCATTTTTCATTCATTGTCCCATTTTTTAAAACCTAAACTTCAAGAGGCGATTTTCCTAGGGCAAGTTCTTCCCCAAATCATAGGTAAATTATTCTTAAATCATTTCTTTAAATTTTTATTTTTTTTTACAAGATTTCATCCTAGAATCTAGGGTTTTTCATGGTAAAAATTGGGGGTTTGGGTGGAATTAGGAATTTTTATAAATTGGGGATTAAGACCTCGATTTGGGGTCGGATTCCAAAATTAATTGTATATCCGGGCTCGGGGGTGAACGGGTACTCGGGTTTTGATCCGAATTTTGAGTTTGGACCAAGCGGGTCCGGGGTCGGGTTTTGACCTTTTGGGAAAAATATTGAAAAATTTATAATTATGCATTGGAATTGATGTTTTTAGCATTTATTGATGTTATTAAGTTACTTATGACTAGATACGAGTGGATTGGTGGTGGAATCGAGAGGTAAAACGGTAATTGAGCTCTGAAACACCCTTTGTCTTGAGGTAAGTGTTTGGTCTAACCTGGACTTGAGAGATTAGGGATCTCCGACTTATTTGCTATGTGAAATTCCATGTGTGTGGCGTATAAGTGTGGTGACGAATACCTATACGCCGCCAAATTATCTGTTTAGCTTGTTTCCTTCCCTGTTTCCTTATATATTGCTTTCCTGTCTTAACTGCTACTTGTTTATTGATGCTTCCATGTTTAATTGCTTCTTGTTAAATGTTGTTTTCTCTATTGAAGGTATTAATTTTTCCATAGTTTTATTATATTGTATTGTTGGTTTATGTTGGTTTATTGATGCTTCAAGGTACACTTTGGTTGGTCTCGTTGTGTAGTATTAACTGTTGAAGTTTCATAATGGTATAGATCTCTTGTTGTTATGATTTAAGGTATAAATATTGTGGGAGGTTTGAGCTAAACTGTGAAATACTTGTTTTATCTTTGTGATTGGTACTGATATGTTGGGATCGGGTTGCACGTCGCAACATGAGGAATAAGGATAAAATGTGATTGTCTTGTGGGATCGGGTTGCACGCTGCAACAAGAAGTAATAAGGGTGGACTGGTGGGATCGGGTTACGTGCCACAACATGAGGAATAAGGGTGATATATTGAGGAGTAATAAGGTTGGATTGGTGGGATCGGGTTGCACGCTGCAACAAGGAGTAATAAGGGTGAAAGCTCATATTGTTATTGATAATATGGTGGGATCGAGATACTCGCCGCATCAATTGTCGTTTATGTATTCTTCCTCTGTTGAGATTCATTATTGTGGTGTTGAAATTATTTTAAGAATTGGTTATAGCTGAGTATTGGTAGAATGACCGGGTTTCGTATTTACTTAATGCAAGTTACTGTTATAATTCATTCTACTATTCCTTTTTGTCTTAGTATAAACTGTTGCAGGTTATATATTGTTATGCCCCGCCGTAGCCTCGTCACTATTTCGTCGAGGTTAGGCTTGGCACTTACCAGTATATGGGGTCGGTTGTACTAATACTGCACTCTGCACTTTCTGTGCAGATTTCGAAGCTGGTGGTGGCTGATCGAGAGGTCGATTGCTGATACTTCAGACAGGAGACCCAAGGTAGTCCTACAGGCGTCTGCAAGCTCTAGCGTCCCCTCCTATCTTTACTTCATTTCTGTTTTACTTTCTTCGAGACAGATGTATTTTCTTTTAAACCATTACTTGTTGTATTCATAGAATGTTCGTGAGTTGTGACACCAGTTTGTGGGTGGTATCTATTTCGGCTTTCCTTAATAATATATGAGTAATCAGTTAAATTATGTACTTCCGCTTTTACTTTTGTTGATTTAGTTTGTTAAATTTTAATTATAAAAGGATAAAGGAAAAAGGTGTAATATTCTGTAGTATTGGCTTGCCTAGCGAGTGCAATGTTAGGTGCCATCACGATCCCGAAGGTGAGAAATTCGGGTTGTGACAAAACCTAAAAGAATATGTAAGACGAACAATTAGTAAATTTTAATCAAAGAAAAATTTACTTCTTTATATTTTGAATGGATTTAAATAGCTTAACTTTGACAAATCAAATAGACAATGAATGCATATACTTGGCATTAAATCACTAGATTTAAATCTTGAATTCAACCCGTCACTGTCATGCCCGAATATTCAACCATTTCTAGAAGTCACTAACTAGAAATTTATATTTTCTCCGTAGAAGATCTCCGGTGAGAATGCATAAACCATATACTAAATTAGGGTTTACGTAAACTCATAACTAACACGGTAGATTCACCCCTTATATGATTATAGTATAGTCACCCATTCAGGGGTGAAGTTAGTGTGTGAGTTATGGATTCATCCAAATCTAGTAACTTTGGTCTAAACTTATCTTAATAAATTTATTGGATATGTACAAAATTATTAATTTAGAATCCATTAACTTAAAAGAATTAAAATTCTGAACCCATAAATTTCAAATCTTAGCTTCGCATATGCATTTCTTCCATGGGTTCCCTTCCTCCCATGCCACCCCCTCTGTCCACCTTTTCCTTCCTCCTTCTATAAGTATTAAAGTTGACTCATTGGCAAATGATATAAAATAAAATCAAAAACTTTTTCGCGTAACTTCAACATACGGGCTTGAAGTAGCAAAGACAGTCACGCAAAACTTCAGCATTCTAGTAGACGGGTCTAAAGTAGCAAAAATTGTTGAACCAAGTGTGCTGAAGTTTTTGTTTGTAATTGCTGAACTTAAGCATAATAGCTGAAATTTTGTTCACTATTTGCTGAAGTTTTTGTTTGTAATTGCTGAACTTAAGCATAGTAGTTGAAGTTTTGTTCTCTATTTACTGAAGTTTTTGTCTGTAATTGCTGAACTTAAGCATTCTAATAGCTAAATTTTTGTTCTCTATTTGCTGAACTTCAGTATATTTTAGCTGAAGTTTTGTTCTATATTTGCTGAACTTCAGCATGTTTTATGCTATCGTGTAATTGATTTTTTGTACAGATAATAATTTTATCATAATTAGAATTAGTAACTTAAAAAACTAGATAATGATTTAGCACAACAGGTTAAAATGCATTGATAATGTACAAAGCTGAATCCAAAAAAAATAATAGAATGTGAATTAAAGGAAATGGACTTATATTTACATACATGTACGTACTTACTTAGAAAGTTATTTATAATTGGTTTTTAAATAATCTGATAAACATACTTATGGCAACATCATCCCCATGAACTGAAGTTTCATAGCAGCACCAACAGCAGCAGAAAAAAGAAGAAGAAGAAGAAGAAGAAGAAGAAGAAGAAGAAGAAGAAGAAGAAGAAAACGAAGGGGGAAAAGGAGGAGGAAAAAGGGGGCTGAAGTTATTTAAAAACTGGGTACAAGTTAAAACTTAAAAAAAAAAAAGTATAGATTAAATGGGGGCGACCAAATAGGGCGCCCCGTGCTTAGCCCTATTAGGTTTACGGGCAGAAGCTTGGAAAATGGGCTTGGGGAAATTTTGAATAAATAGGATCATTTGGTACCACCTGTCTAAATTTTAAGAAGAATTAACCCAAATAGTCGCCTACACAACCGCTTAAACTAAAATAGCCGATGAAGGTATATTATATGCATAATTTGTATATATATGTGTATAATTATGTATAATTAATGTATATTTTGTGTATATGGCTGGAAAAAGTAAAAAATAAATATAACCGGCTATTTATGTAAAGATCTCAAATTTTAAAGCACGTTGTCGGAATTTTGAAGTATATTGCAGAAAATTTTAAAGCACGTTGTGGAAATTTTGAAGCACGCTGCTAGAATTTTGAAGCATGTTGCCAAAATTACAAGCTACAAAAATCCTGGCAATATGCTATAAGATTCTGGCTGTGAGCTTTAAAATTCTGATGCAAAGCTATTTATTCAAAAAAAAAAAAAAATTAAAGAAGTCAAAATATAAATGATAATTCTAAAAAAGATCCATCCAGTGTAATTTTCTATTTATTTTTAGGCTTGTGGAGTTTCTGTTGGGCTTTATAATTATGGCTAGAGGAAGGATTAGGGGAATTCTCTTTGATTTGGATACAACTTATTATTTCTCTTTTATACAGCTAAAACATATTCTTATATTGGCAAGTATTGTTTGATATATTATATTATTGTGATAGTTAGACGATAGAGAGAAGTTATTTACCTTAGAAATGCAACAAGCCATTTCATGAGTTTCAAATTTAATATCCATCTTAATGTTTTACTATTTTAGACTGTTCTTGTTTTCAAAAAAAAAAAAATGTTTAAAACTATATGGATGCTAAAATAGTATTCTACTTTGTTGAATTACCGCAAAGTCATTGCATGGTTCAACGTTTAGTGTTTTTAACATTAAATATATTAAATCTTTAAAAATTATTATTCATATCAATTATTTATTATAATTTTTACACATAAAATTATACTTCATATTGAAAATACTTTAATTCGTATATACCTGATATCGAATTTGGTGGATCTGCCCCTGCTATAAGCTACTTCCTTAAGGGGTGGATCTAGAAGTCCGTACGTGGGTTCGACTGAACCCAATAACTTTTGTTCAAACAATATATTTATCCTAAAAAGTCCATTAAATATTTGTACAAATATTAAATTTAAAACTCAATTATTAGCTTGAAATCATAGTTTTAAAATTTAAAACCCATAAAAATTTAATCCTAGCTCCGCCTCTAACTTCCTCCGTTTGAAATAAAATGATTGCCATTAGACAAGCTTTCAAGAACGTATAGAAGTCTTGAGATGAAGAAGAAAGAGATATAATTATTGGGTTATATAATTACTATTCTAATAATTACATGACTTAGCAATTAAATAGCAAAATAATTATAAAGACATTTTTTATCGTGATATAGTTACTGTACAATCTTTTTGCCATGTTAAGTTGTAGAAATATAATTACATAATTAAATATTTTCTTAAAATTTTAAATATAAGTTGACACACAAAATATTACGCTTAAAGAACTATAGTACCGTGTTATATGCAGAGGCAAAGTCAGGTTTTAAGTTTATGAGTCCGAGACTCTAACTCTTTAAGTATTTAATTATAAATTAATAATTTATACATATTTAATATATATTTTTAAGTCAAATAAAAGAGTTAAACAAAAACCGCTAGATGCATCGAACCCATAGTTGACACTCAATCTCCGTCCCTAGTTATATGCCTTTTTCTAAAAATTTGGTCAGATTGACAGTCAAGAAGGCTTTCATTGAATGCAAGGGTGGTAAATGGACGGGTCAGATCAGATATAGATGGATTGAAAATGACTACGGGTAAAATTTCCGACCTCATCCTTATTTAATCAGGATAAACGAATAGGTTAAACGGTAGATAACTTCATGAATATGATCATTTTTGGGAAAATTCCTAGTCTTCCAAACTTGGTGAACCCTAAATTTGAGTCTTTGCAGAACTAAAAGTTAAATCCATTGGTTATATATTTTTTTAAGTGAATAATATGACTCTTATCAATATTTGACCCATTTTAAAAAAATTTATTGTTCAATATAATTTTTAATAAATAATATAGATGAATAACTATTTTTTTTATCCATATTGCCACCACTAATTAAACGTGACATATAGACACTGAAACAACACTCACGTAACACTAGGGAGGGGGAGAAATGTTGGTTTAGGACCCTTATAGATAAATAAACACATAGGATCATTTTCTTCCGTTAAAATTATAATAACTAATTATAAAAGTTCACATTTTTGTCAAATTTTAACATGCTTAAATTGAGTAATGACAAGTAGATTTGTCTTTATTTTAGTTAGGGGTGTCAATGATTCGGTTCGGTCGGTTATTTTATAAAATTGTACCATACCACAGTGATTTATTATGTATAATCAAAATTACACTTTTATAAACCGTACCAATCATGTCGATTTATGTTCGGTATCGGTACGATTCAGTCAAGTTTTGGTATTTTTTAAATGTCATTTAAAAGTCATTAGTAGATACAAAATGTAATATTATACGTACTTTCATAGGACTTAACAAAACTCTTTAGAGATTTTTACTATTTAAAGGGCGATGTTAAGAAAATATGAAAGATGGCTAGAGTATAGATCCATCAAACATAAAAGAAACTAAGCGAAGACAAAGAAAATATAAATCACACGAGTGGAATGATATTAAGCAAGATGATACTCAATAATAATGTCTATAGCATATTAAATATTCGAAACATAAATTTAAATCATACGAAAGGAAATATATTCAGTACATTAAAAGTTGCTACTCATAATTGCTAGAATACCTTGTGTCTTGCTAGTGATTATGTCACGACCCAAACCTCGATCCGGTCGTGATGGCGCCTCTCGTGAAGACAAGGCCAGCCAAATAACCCATTTCGCCTTTTCAAAATAGTTAAATATTAATAAACAGTTTAAGTATGAATAGATAACCACAAACTAAGCAAAAGATTTCTTTATGAAGTGCGGAATACAGCCCAAACACATTCCGATATCGGGGTGTCACAAGTCACGAGCATCTATTAGAGTGTAAATACAACTACAAGGTCTAAAATATACAAAACAGGAATAATGAACAAAAGGGAGAAAAACGGTGCTGTGAACGTTGTCAGTCACCTCGCTAAACTCCGATAACTCTACCTCCGATCAGCCAAAACCCGCCTACCGGGTGAACAAATACCTGCATCTGCACACGAGGTGCAGAGAGTAAAGTGAGTAATAAAAGTAAATAAAGACTGAGCAGTAGGAAACAATGAATCCACATTTTTACATTAGGCTAAATAAGCACAACAGACTTTCAAATCATAATACGAGTCAATCGTCTCATTTTAAATTCAGCTTTTTGGTTAAAAATCATTTAAAATACCTTCCAGCAATTTTAGTAGGGGTTCAATATCATTTGTAAAAAAAAAAGGTGAAAACTATAATCGGCCCCTCGGGAAACATCGCAATCATAAACACCTCATAACTTGAAATTTTCTGTGGAAATAACCAATGCCAAATCAGTGATAAAATTCTGAACATCTCATTAACCCCAGTTTAACTAAAAGTTGTTTTAAAATATTTGTTCAACATTTCGACAGAGGCTTATTATAAAAATGAGTGAATACAATCACTAAATAACATATTCGATAGAAACTCACTTTAAAGAGGAGTGAAATCAATGAGTTCATAAACAGGCCTCTCACGCAAAACATCACTCATATGCATGTATATATATATATCTATCGCCCCTCGGGCTAGCCTCTCTGTCCCTCGTGACTCAACTTTTACCAATCAATACTCACACTCAGTATTCACGCTCAATAGGTACCATATAATAACCACTGCGATGTGCAGCCCGATCCATACATCGCTGCGACGTGCAGCCCGATCCATATATTTCGTCGACGACGCTCACTAAGGGTGTGCAGACTACGGGAGGGGCCCCTTACGGCCCAAGCGCAATATCAAGCCATCTCGTGGCATCAAATCTAGTCCCTCATCCTTATATCAATACTGTTGCGGCACGCAGCCCGACCCATATAAGCATTGCTGCGGCGTGCAGCCCGATCCGTATCCATATATATGTATATATATTGCTGCGGCATGCAGCCCGATCCATAGATATATAATCCTCACAACTAGGCCCTCAGCCTCTCTCAGTCATTTACCTCACCATCAGACACTCAGTATATCTCAGTCATCAATCTCACAATCAGACCCTCGGTCTATCTTAGTAAAACAGGGAACTCAGCCCAAAACAGTTTTCACATTTTTAAGAATGTAGTTATAAAGCCAGATTTGAGCAATAAGCAGGTAAAACATGACTGAGGATGTGCTTTCAAACAAATAGAGTGAGGAAAAATAGGAAAATGCCCCTAAGGGTCACAACAAGTCGGCACAAGGCCCCAAACATGGCTTACAACCCAAAACAGTTATAATAACATCAAACAATTAACTATGAAATGCACATTTAATTTAATCATTCGGGATGGACTAAGTCAAAATTTCCAGCGGTGCTCTACCCTACGCTCGTCATCTAGCATGTAGGTCACCTCAAAGTAACACAACGATGTGAAATCTGGGGTTTCAAACCCTCAGGACAGTATTTACAATCATTACTTACCTTGAACCGGCTAAATCTCTAGCTCGCGACGCCTTTGCCCCTCGAATCGGCCACTACGTGCGTCGAATCTATCCAAAATTAGAACGAATACATCACAATATGCTAAGGGAACAAAGCCCAAGCGAAAACAATCAACAAAGGGCACGATTCCCAAAATTACCAAAACCCGAGCCCTCGGGCCCACATCTTGGAATTTGACCAAATTCACAAAACTAGAATCCTTATACTCTCACGAGTCTAACCATATGAAAATTATCCAATTCCGATACCATTTGGTCCTTCAAATCATCATTTTACATTTTTGAAAGATTTTACAATTTCCTCCTAAATTCCATCCCAAATCACGAATTAAATGATGAATTCAATGATAGATTCATGTACTCTAGCCAAAATCTGAGTTAGAATCACTTACCCGATGAATTTCTTGAAAAACCTTTGAAAAATCGCCAAAATCCGAGCTCTCTAGGTCAAAATATCAAATAAAATCCAAAACCTCGTATTTATAGAGTACCCCTTAGATTTTAGCCTCTGCGGTCCGCACAAGCTAGTGCGGTCCGCGCAAAAACAACCGCGGCCGCACAGGCCTTCCTCTGCAGTGATAGGCTTTAGTATTTTGGTCATAACATTCGCTACAGATGTCCAAATTGTGATATCTTTACATTTCTGGAAACTAGACACGAAGGGATACAACTTTCGTTATTGAATCACCTCAAAATTCCTTGTAGATCAAAACAATATGAGCTTTCGAAGTTGGACCAGCGGGAAGGTTCTTCACCGCGGCCGCGCCTCCTTTTGTGCGGTCCGCGCGACACCTACCGCGGCCACCGCCGCACCCGTTTTTTCTGTGGTCCGCACAGCACTCACCGCGGGTGCACTTATTTTTGTGTGGACCATGTGGGTGAGTTCCGGGGCCTGCAACCCTTCTGGACCTGCTACGACTATGATTTTCGCACTAAAACATCCCGGAACCTACCCGGAACTCCCGGAACTTCAAACCAATTGTACCAACACATCCCATGACATCGTTCAAACTTGCGCAAAACTTCGGAACGCTCACAACAACATCAAATCACCAATTTAACATAGGATTCAAGCTAAGAACTCCAAGAACTCTTAAATTATGCTTTCGATCAAAAAGTCTATCAAATCTCATCCGAATGACCTAAAATTTTGCAAGCAAGTCCTATTCAACACTACGGAGCTACTCCAACTCTCGGAATTTCATTCTGACCTTTATATCAAAATCTCACCTATCAACCGGAAAATGCCGAAATCTCGATTTCGCCAATTCTAGCCTAAACCTTCCACGGACTTCCAACATGCATTCCAATCACGCTCCTAAGTCCCAAATCACCTAACGGAGCTAACCAAATCATAAAAATTCCAATCTGAGATCAAATAAAAACAAGTCAAATCGTGGTCAAACCTTTCAAGTTTTAAGCTTGCAATTGATACTGTTCTTCCAAATTCATTCTGATTAACCTGGAACCCAACACCAACGATTTACATATGCAATAATACACCACACGGGGCAAGTCATGCTCGAGAACTGGAGAGCAAAGTGCAAAAGCTCAAAATGACCGGTCGGGTCGTTACATTTTCCCCACTTAAACATACGTTCGTCCACGAACGTTCTCGGAGTTGTTCCAAGAGCCAACCAATCGCTGACTAACCTTACCATACACATACCCGAGGGTGATCCCGTGTCACCCTGTCTCACCTAGGTTTGATAGCACAACATAACTGAAATGTCATAACCCAATCTAACCCATAAGCCTTAGAACCACATTTCCACTTCTGAAATCATTCACAAGATCAGAATCTCACATCTATATTCAGAATAAGCCCGAACAAGCTGTAATCACTCATACTTGCAATCTCAGGTGCAATCACTTGATATACCAAATGACTCAAACACTCGTAGTGATAACTTCTAATCACAACAGCTGCACACAACATCCGCATACCGATAGAAAAACTCTTAACAACTAAAGTCTCATTCCAACATTTCCATATACAGCCAATGATAAATGAAGCACACAATAAACCATAACCATTTCTTAGATCAGCCATCCATAAGGCTACTTCTCCTTTGGCAAGGACCATACCAAATTTCTGAACCGAACCTCGATATTTATCCATCAAACATGCTGAAATCGAATCCGTTTGTATTCATTACAGACCCCAACGATCTCATCTAATCCAACACAATTACTCTGGTGACATGATACACCAAGACAGGCTAAAGCCATAACTTGCACAGTCCGCGCACCAATAAGTAACAATCCGAACATACTCACACCATGAAACTGACTCAAATGAAAGAGTTGTACCTCAAGCTCACCAGTACCATCACAACACATGGCTGAGAACCCGTCTCGTATCATAGAAATAGAACACACGAATCTAACCCGCCAGGTCATTTTTTCCACATAGCTTCGCTGCAACGCGCGATCCCATCCAAACACTACTCTGGATAAAACACCTCAAGTCACTATGTTCAAAATCGACAACCACGCTCAATAGATGTCTGGAACCAAAGCAAATCATTACACCCACGGTGAAACAAATGACATACACCATGCAAACTCGATAGGACATAACCGATATGCCATTCACCGAGCAACTCCCAATTACTCTTCCCGCTCGACTTCCATTATGAAACTCCGATAGAACCGCACCATAGGTGCCTATAACCAACAGATCGTATCGTCTCACAACACAGAAAGGTAACACATAGATCCCCCTAATTGCTAATAGCTCAAAACAACCGAAGCAACACATCCTTCACCAACAGCAACTTGAAGTCAACAAAACTATCTCGATGTCGGACACATATCCCATATAGGTCTACCAATGGACCATACATCAACTCTAGTTACACACAACAGATAAATAATCCTTCGAAGGTCTACAATGACTGAATCATAGCACATACTAATATCTGACTAACTTACCCACATTTTGCCATCCACAACCACAAGCTAACCTGTATATGAGAACTCCTAGTCTCCAAGTCCATAAAATACACGAATTACCATATTTGATCCCAATTACGCCACTCTCATATATAACTCACCTCTAGTACCCAATCACCCCACGAGAGATGCTCTAAGATTCTTCGGTGCTGCCAAGCAAACCCGAATATCAGTAGCTAACCTGACGAGAAGTGCTGCAATACTACCGAAGTACCATCAATTTAATCACATTACCCTTTTTCTGAAACATATACTTTCGTCAAATCACTTCCAATTAGCAGTACCATTTCCTTGATTATCTGAGGCTACCTGTTGCCTAAGAGTTTTATGAACTTCCTTTCAGAACTGAACTATAACTTATCTAGCCAAGAACTTCCATTGATCCCATCTAGAAGAAAAATCATTACACATCTCATGCCTCTCACACTCGTAGAAAATACACATCTCCAACCACAGCAGAAATCGACAAGAACTCTCTCAATTCCATTTGCACAAACTAAACTGTCAGGACTGAATCCTTCTAACTAGACCAAGTTAAGCAAACCGTCAAAACCCAAGAGCATTGCTGCATAGTACCTGCAAGGACTCATTATCTCGAACACACCCAAGGAATTAATCATATCCTTACCATACTGGTCCGGCCAACTATCGAAAATTCCTCTTTGTTGTAGCGCTACAATGCCTCAACCCAGGCTTACCACACGAGACCCAAGCATAAGACCACATTGTCTAAGACCCATAAGTCACTGAATACTCTCTCAATTACTCCCCAAAACACCACATTCCAGAATACTTTACTCTGACAAACTTCCTGTGAATCTAAATCCGTTACCTTTACTTTCCTGATACTGATACATAGAATCCCATAATTAATATAGAAATACCACAAGTCTTGACCTCTTCCAATGAAAACTCAGTCTCTAACCACACATACAACTTTAAAAGCGATCCTTCCCCGTAGAATCTTGAACACCTTAGAGCCATTCTTGAGAGTCATTCACTCTCCTTCAAACTGTAATTTACATAATCATCTCAATACAACCAAGCAACCTCCTACTCTATGCACCGAGCATCCTTTACCAACGACAACTCAAGACATTCCGTGATTCTCTTTCCACATGAAGCATAGTATAACCTTTGTCGAAATCTTCCTTTACTCGAACTATTCTCGGTCTCAATTTCCGCAAGTCATAGCTAATTCACTCGCACGCCTCAAACTGGAACCAACATAGCACCTAACTATGCAATCAACTGCTCACAGCAGACTCCCCCACTTGGCTCGAAGCCATAGATCAAGATACCATCAATAACTCATAACATTTTTACTCTATTGATGCCACAATACCATAGTGAGATTAAACTCAAATCATTTGTAATCTTGTGAAAACATAGATCATCTAGTACTGTAAATCTTCTACAAATCTCGCATTCATCCCCGCAACAGTTAAGCCCACTCTCTTAAGCGACCCGAAATTTCAAATTTCAACACGTACTTTTCAATTACACATAAGGATCATACCACTTCAGAACACTCCATATGACATAACCCGTCTGCTTCGCCTCAATATAACATTTCTGTATACCTTCCACAGTCATACATATTACGCAGTCACTTAGTCTTCTTGAGTCCGAGTTCATACCGCAACATGAAATTTACTTCACTCCCAACTAGTAGACATGAAAAGATTCTTAACGCGCCCATAACTCGGGGCTACACATCCCATCACAGTGGAAATCCAACACTTAATAGTTCATCTATCATTCAGCAGACCTTCCTCGTCACTTCAAGTCACATAGATACATCTCGCAGTACTGACATACTCATCACGTAGCTATTTAGCCGCCATTCCCACTTATAGGGACAATACCGAACATATAAGTTCAAAAACACTTGCTCACACAATCAGCACCTCGGTGCTCAAGCTATAGGCAAAGATCCGGCCTCAAGTCCTCCAGACTGGCCTAACATCAACACACAGAGATCACATCTCGCCCCTCGATCAAGGAATCACAAGCCATTGATGTACATCTGATACTGAGTGCTCATGCGTGCATACGAACGCGTGGAAGGAGTTTCAAGAGTTACTTTTCAAGCTGAATCAATGACGCACGATAAGAATTCAAGAATATGAAGTTTTCCTAAAGGTTCTGCAGCCTCTCGAGGATAAATACAGACGTCTCTGTACCGATCCGTGAGACTCTACTAAACCTGCTCATGACTCATGAGACCTATGTAACCTAGGCTCTGATACCAACTTGTCACGACCCAAACCTCGATCCGGTCGTGATGGTGCCTCTCGTGAAGACAAGGCCAGCCAAATAACCCATTTCGCCTTTTCAAAATAGTTAAATATTAATAAACAGTTTAAGTATGAATAGATAACCACAAACTAAGCAAAAGATTTCTTTATGAAGTGCGGAATACAGCCAAACACATTCCGATATCGGGGTGTCACAAGTCACGAGCATCTATTAGAGTGTAAATACAACTACAAGGTCTAAAATATACAAAACAGGAATAATGAACAACAGGGAGAAAAACGGTGCTGCGAACGTTGTCAGTCACCTCGCTAAACTCCGATAACTCTGCCTCCGATCAGCCAAAACCCGCCTACCGGGTGAACAAATACCTGCATTTGCACATGAGGTGCAGGGAGTATAGTGAGTACTCCAACTCAGTGAGTAATAAAAGTAAATAAAGATTGAGCAGTAGGAAACAATGAATCCACATTTTTACATTAGGCTCAATAATCACAACAGACTTTCAAATCATAATACGAGTCAATAGTCTCATTTTAAATTCAGCTTTTTGGTAAAAAATCATTTAAAATACCTTCCAGCAATTTCAGTAGGGGTTCAATATCATTTGTAAAAAAAGGGTGAAAACTATAATCGGCCCCTTGGGCAATATCGCAATCATAAACACCTCATAACTTGAAATTTTATGTGGAAATAACCATTGCCAAATCAGTGATAAAATTCTGAACATCTCATAAACCCCAGTTTAACAAAAAGTTGTTTTAAAACATTAGTTCAACATTTCGACAGAGGCTTATTATAAAAATGAGTGAAAATAGTCACTAAATCAACATATTCGATAGAAACTCACTTTAAAGAGGAGTGAAATCAATGAGTTCATAAACAGACCTCTCAGGCAAAGCATCACTCATATGCATGTATATATATCTATCTATCGCCCCTCGAGCTAGCCTCTCTGTCCCTCGTGACTCAACTATTACCAATCAATACTCACACTCAGTATTCACGCTCAATAGGTATCATATAATAACTGTTGCGGCGTGCAGCCTGATCCATATATTTCGTCGACGGTGCTCACTAGGGGCGTGCAGACTCCGGGAGGGGCCCCTTACGGCCCAAGCGCAATATCAAGCCATCTCGTGGCATCAAATCTAGGCCCTCGACTTATATCAATGTCAGTATAATAATGCTGCGACGCGTAGCCCGACCCATATAAGCATTGTTGCGGCGTGCAACCCGATCCATAGATATATAATCCTCACAACTAGGCCCTCGGCCTCTCTCAATCATTTACCTCACCATAAGACACTCAATATATCTCAGTCATCAATCTCACAATCAGACCCTCGGTCTATCTCAGTAAAATAGGGAACTCAGCCCAAAACAGTTTCCACATTTTTAAGAATGAAGTGATAAAGCCAGATTTGAGCAATAAGCAGGTAAAACATGACTGAGGATGTGCTTTCAAACAAATAGAGTGAGGAAAAATAGGAAAATGCCCCTAAGGGTCTCAACATGTCGGCACAAGGCCCCAAACATGGCTTACAGCCCAAAACAGTTATAATAACATCAAACAATTAACTATGAAATGCACATTTAATTTAATCATTTGGGATGGACTAAGTCAAAATTTCCAGCGGTGCTCTACCCCACGCTCGTCATCTAGCGTGTAAGTCACCTCAAAGTAACACAACGATGTAAAATTCGGGGTTTTAAACCCTCAGGACAATATTTACAATCATTACTTACCTTGAACCGGCTAAATCTCTAGCTCACGATGCCTTTTCCCCTCAAATCGGCCTCTACGTGCGTCGAATCTATCCAAAATTAGAACGAATACGTCACAATATTCTAAGGGAACAAAGCCCAAGAAAAAACAATTAAACAAGGGCACGATTCCCAAAATTACCAAAACCCGAGCTCCCGGGCCACGTCTCGGAATTTGACCAAATTCACAAAACTAGAATCCTTATACTCTCACGAGTCTAACCATACAAAAATTATCCAATTCCTATATCATTTGGTCCTTCAAATCATCATTTTATATTTTTGAAAGATTTTACAATTTCTTCCCAAATTCCATCCCAAATCACGAATTAAATTATGAATTAAATGATAGATTCATGTACTCTAGCCAAAATCTGAGTTAGAATCAATTACCCGATGAATTTCTTGAAAAACCTTCGAAAAATCGCCAAAATCTGAGCTCTCTAGGTCAAGATATCAAATAAAACCCAAGACCTCATATTTATAGAGTACCCCTCAGATTTTAGCCTCCGCGGGCCGCACCAAATCGACCGCGGTCCGCACAACCCAGTGCGGTCTGCGCAAAAACAGTCGCGGCCACACATGCCTTCCTCTGCAGTGACATGCTTTAGTATTTTGGCTATAACTTTCACTAGAGATGTCTAAATTGTGATATCTTTACATTTCTGGAAATGAGACACGAAGATCTACAACTTTCGTTTTTGAATCTTCTCAAAATTCCTTGTAGATCAAACGATATGAGATTCCGAATTTGGACCCGCGGGAAGGTTCTTCACTGCGGCCGGCCTCTTTTGTGCGGTCCACACGACACCTACCGCGGCTGCAGCCGCACCCGCTTTTGTGCAGTCCACACAGCACTCATCGCGGGCGCACTTATTTTTGTGCGGACCGCGTGCGTGGGTTCCGGGGCCTGCAACCCTTCTGGACCTGCTACGGCTATGATTTTCGCACTAAAACATCCCGGAACCTACCCGGAACTCCCGGAACTTCAAACCAATTGTACCAACACATCCCATGACATCGTTCAAACTTGCTCAAAACTTCGGAATGCTCACAACAATATCAAATCAACAATTTAACATAGGATTCAAGCCTAAGAACTCCAAGAACTCTTAAATTATGCTTTCGATCAAAAAGTCTATCAAATCTCGCCCGAATGACCTGAAATTTTGCAAGCAAGTCATATTCAACACTACGGAGCTACTCCAACTCTCAGAATTTCATTCTGACCTTTATATCAAAATCTCACCTATCAACCGGAAAACGTCGAAATCTCGATTTCGCCAATTCAAGCCTAAACCCTCCACGGACTTCCAACATGCATTCCGATCACGCTCCTAAGTCCTAAATCTCCTAACGGAGCTAACCAAATCATAAAAATTCCAATCCGAAATCAAATACAAACAAGTCAAATCGTGGTAAAACCTTTCAAGTTTTAAGCTTTCAACTGATACTATTCTTCCAAATTCATTCTGATTAACCTGGAACTTAACACCAACGATTTACATATGCAATAATTCACCACACGGGGCAAGTCATAACCGAGAACTGGAAAGCAAAGTGCAAAAGCTCAAAACGACCGGTCGGGTCATTACAGATTATGCGAAAAATAGTTTAGTTTCAATAGGAGTAGTATATTAATGGGTTTGAGAATTAGAATTTTGAGTTTAATTCCTTGTTGTCTTGTAACTGGTTCTATAATGAGAAATTTTCACAAACCACTATTTTTTAGTGGTCATTAGCTAGTTGTAGCTATCATTTACTATATTACTTCCTATAGCTATGTTTTTAGTTTTGCTAGAGTGTATTCAATGTATTAAAGCTATTGTATTCATGAATACAATAGCAAAACTCAGCGTGAAATAGGGGAGGACAACTAGGCAATATTATTGTATTTGACTGTATTCACGATATGTATTTGTGAATACAGTAACCTAAATAGCATAAATCGTGGTCTATTCAGCTATTTTTAAACGGAAAGTGAATCAATTAACACAAATAGATTCCTAATATAACTCGACAAACTCAATTATAAATCTGAATACATAAATACATCTGAATACATAAATTATATTAATTAAAAAAAATATGAATATATTCATGGAATATAGCGAGACAGTGATTACAATGAAATACATGGAATACAGCGAGATACATTGAAATACAATGAAAAAAATAATATATACAATGAAATACATAGAATACAGCGAGATACATTGAAATACAATGAAAAAAGGTAACCGACTCTTCAAGTTGCTCAACCCCAAACTCCATCATCTTTGTTCAAAAATAACCCAAATGTTGTCTCGTCGATAGCACATTTCGAACCTCCATTGTCAGCCCCAATTTATTCTATGTCAGATTTCGACATTGATACGAAACAAAGTACTTGCTAATGCTAAATCCCCATATTTTCTTCACTGGCGGGGCTTTTTCTTTTCTTTTCTTTTTTTGAAAATATCTTTTATTAGATTGGATATAGGAGCAAGTATGATAACAAAAGGATTGATGCAATGGTGTCATTGGATTCAGAAAAACACGAGGTTGGCACAATGGCGCTACCAAAAGGGTGTTTTGATCCCGATAGAGTTTGGTGAAATGGAAAAGTAGGTGTGTATAAACGGAACCGAAAAATCGCATAAAATCGAAAAATAGTTATATTCTAGGGCTTTATTTCGACATTGATTCAGAGCCCCAGTCCACTGACAATGAAAATTTCGTTCGACAATGGAGATGAATTAATGGAGAATCATGGTTGTATTCATGGAGAAAGACTGGCGTTGAGAGAGAGAGGGAGGGTAGAGAAAAATCTGAAAGAATGAGAGAGAAAAATAATACAAAACGTATTTTATGGCTTAAGGGTAGGAGGTGACCATAAATAGATATTTGGCTATAAAATCAAAAAGTAGCTATGGAATATAATTTTTTAAAAGGGTATTTATTTAAAATAAATAAGGTATCAACCTTTGTTACAGGAGGTAAAAGTTCCTTCTATAATTTCAAGCCCAAGAAAAATTTAGTGCTTTATTATTTTTAAACTTAATATATAAATATATATTTCCATATAAAACCAACTGTGAGTTTTATGCCTACTTTTTTTTAAAACCAAAAAATGTCTCCTATATATAACCGTATCAGGTCCATTATTTCCCATTCTAAAACATTTCCCGGAGTAACGACCCGGCCAATGGTTTTGAGAATTTAAGCTTCGTTCAGTGACGTAAGGTCTTGAAAAGCTTCATATTATATGTAACGACTTGCGTGCATGGTTTAATTTAGTTACCGGGGGATTCAGAGTTGAATTGGAAGAAGAATTCTAGTTTTGGAAACTTAAACGGTGAGAATTTGTAACGACTCGGCCGGTCGTTTTTAGAATTTACGCCCCGAACCTCTATTAACTACTTTCCCCAAGTTTATTTCTGCTAATGTGATTTGCCGGGATGCTCGGTTTTGAGTTTCGAAGAGTTTTGGAAAACTTAGTCCCTAAATGAGAGCTTAAGTGTTAGAAAGTTGACCGAAGTTGGAACAGTGGGGAGACAGCCTCGGAATTTAAATTCGACGGTTCGGTTAGCTCCGTTAGGTGAATTTGGGGTTGGGAGCGTGTTCGGAATGTGTTTTGGAGGTCCGTAGCTAATTTAGGCTTGAAATGCCGAAGTTTGAATTTTTGAAGTTTCCGATCCGATAGTGAGATTTTGATCCGAGGGTCGGAATGGAATTTCGGAAGTTTCAGTAGCTCCGTCATGTCATTTGGGATGTGTGTGCAAAATGTCATTCGGACCAGATTTGATACAGTTTTTAATCGGAAACATAATTTAAGAGTTCTTGGAGTTCTTAGGCTTGAATCCTATGTGAAATTGGTGATTTGATCTTGTTATAAGCGTTCCGAAGTGTTGATCAAGTTTGAACGATGTCATGGGATGTGTTGGTATAATTGGTTTGAAGTTCCGGGAGTTCCAGGTAGGTTCCGGGAAGTTTTAGTGTAAAAATCATAGCTGTAGCAGGTCTACAGGGGTTGCAGGCCCCAGAACTCACTCACGCGGTCCGCACAAAAATTAGTGCGCCCCCGTTGAGTGCTGTGCGGACCGCACAAAAGCGACCGCAGCCGCGGTAGGCGTCGCGCGGACCGCACAAAGTGGGGCGCGGCCGCGGTGAAGGGCCCTCCCACTGGTCCTACTTCGGAAACTCATATCTTTTGATCTACAAGGAATTTTGAAGTGATTCAAAAACAAAAGTTGTAACCCTTCGTGTCTAGTTTCCAGAAAAGTAACAATATCGCAATTTGGACATCTGTAGCAAATGTTATGGACAAAATACGAAAGCCTATCACTGCAGAGGGAGGCCTGTGCGGCCGCACGTTGCCTTTGCACGGACCGCACTGGCTTGCGCGGACCGCGTGAGTTTTGGTGCGTCCCGCAGTAGCTGAAAACCTGAGGGGTACCTATAAATACGAGGTTTTGGGTTTTATTTAATATTTTGACCTAGAGAGCTCGAATTTTGGCGATTTTTCGAAGGTTTTTCAAGAAATTCATCGAGGTAAGTGATTTTAACTCAGATTTGGCTAGAATACATGAATCTAACACTGAATTCATCATTTAATTCGTGATTTGAGAGGGAATTTGGGAAGAAAATTGTGAAACCCTTCAAAAATATAAAATGATGATTTGAAGGGCCAAATAGTGTCGGAATTGTATAATTTTCGTATGGTTAGACTCGTGAGAGTGCGAGGTTTCTGGGAATATAAATTTTTACCAATTCTGAGATGTGGGCCCGAGGGGCGTTTGGTCATTTTTCATAATTTTGCGTATTAGCTTTGAATTAAAACATAGAATCATTTGTTTGAGATGATATTTACGATATGCAATTGAATTGAATAGATTTGGGCCATTTGGAGTCGGATACTCGTGGCAAAAGCGTGGTTTCTAGTTGATTTTGAGCCGATTCGATGTAAGTGGCTTGTCTAACCTTGTGCGGGGGACCTTTCCCCTTAGGATGTGCTATATTTGATAATTGAAATGCCATGTACGTGAGGTGACGAGCGCGTACTTGAGCTAATTGTTGAAAATCCGATTTTTCCTTAAGTATTTCAATTGAGTTCTTTTTTTCCTGTTTATTCTACTCGTGAATTTAGCATGTTGCTAGTCTAGAAAGGCATGTTTGGTTGACTTAATTGCCTATTTGCTTAAATCGCCTGAATTACATTACGTGAAGCATGTTAGGCTAGAAGTAAGTGTTTACTTGGTACGAAATTAGCGTTTAATTTAATATTCTTGTATTGTTGCTCTGTGTTTTAAATTGGGACTACGGGACGGTATCTCGGGAGATTTCCCCTGCACATTTACTTTGGGACTACAGGTTAGATTCCCGGGAGATTCCCCCTGCACATTTATTTTGGGACTACGGGTTAGATTCCCGGGAGATTCCCCCTACACATTTATTTCGGGACTACGGGTCAGATTCCTGGGAGATTCCCCCCCTGCACATTTACTTTGGGACTACGGGTTAGAGTCCCGGGAGATCCCCCTGCACATATATTGAGGATACCAAGAGATCCCCGAATTATTATGGAGGATACCAAGAGATCCTCAGGATACTAAGAGATCCCCGAATTATTATGAAGGATACCAAGAGATCCTCGGGATACCAAGAGATCCTCGATTATCATGCATGTTGTGAGCAGTATTTACCTTGTATTGTTTTGTCTCTGTTTTCTATTACTGCATTCCTTATTTATCCTATTTCGATTCTCGTTGTAGACTTTATCTATACTGTTCCCTTTATCTTATCATTTATTATACTTATCTCAGTAGGGCCCTGACCTTCCTCGTCACTACCCAACCGAGGTTAGGCTTGCCACTTACTGAGTACCGATGTGGTGTACTCATGTCTCTTCTACGCATGTTTTTTATGTGCAGCTCCAGGTACGCACTATCCTCGCGGCGGAGACATCTAGCAGAGACTTTGAGGTACATCTGCCATGTCCGCAGACCAGGAGTCTCTATCTTATTCCAGCCTTAGTATATGATTTTCCCTTCCCTTGGTTATGTAGACATTTTGGAGTTAGAGCGGTATATTTCATTTCTATTAGCCTATGTTTCCCGTGAGTTTCCGGGTTTTGGGATTGTTTTAGTCTTGAGATATTGAGTTGTATATGTCGAGCGGCATTTAGTACAATTTCCTTCTTAGATATTATGGTATTCTATTTTCCGCAATTATTATGTTTCCGCAAATGTTAGGCTTACCTGGTCACGGAGACTAGGTGCTGTCATGACATGTTCACGGTTGGTGAACTAGGGTCGTGACAGAATTTGACCGGAATTGGACTTTTGAGTTAACGGGCTCAGAATGGGTTTTGGGTAATCTCAAAAGCTTCGTATGGTAATTTTGGACTTAGGTACGAGTCCGGATTCAGATTTGGAGGTCCATAGGATAATTTATGGTGTTTCGACAAAAGTTGGAAAAGTTGAAGTTTGAAAAATGGACAAGTTTGACCCATAGTTGACTTTTGTTATATCGGGGTCGGAATGTTATTCCAAGAGTTGGAACAGCTCCGTTATGTCATTTTGGACTTGTTTGCAAAATTTGGCTTCATTCCGGGTTGATTTAATCGATTTCGGCACAAGTTTTCGAAGTTGAAAGATTTGAAAGTTCATAGTTCCATCCATGGTGTGATTAGTCGTTTCGGCGTTGTTTGATGTGATTTGAGACCTCGAGCGAGTCTGTGTTAGGTTATGTGACTTGTTTCTTTGATTAGACGGGGTCCCGAGGGCCTCGGGTGTGTTTCGGATGGGCTACGGGCCAAACTCTTCTATTTCTGGATTGCTGATTTCTGGTATCTGGTGTTCTCTTTCGCGATCGCGTAGTGTCCTGTTGGCCTGTCATATTTTCCTTCATCACATTCATATTTTGAGTTTTAGACCTCGGTTTTGGGAGCTTCTTTGTGGGTTTTTCAAGAAATTCGATTGGGTAAGTGTTCTTCACCTAGAATCTAACATATTCCATAATTTTATCTTCATTTTCATCATTTAATTTGTGTTTTGGGTTGGGAAAATATTGGTTTTTGAAGAAAATTTCTAAAATAAAAATCATGATTTGAGGAACCAAATGGTATCGGAATTTGATAAATTTTGTATAGTTGAACTCGTATTGGAATAAGTATTCGGTTTTTGTAAAATTTATCGGGTTCCGAGGTGCGGGCCCGGGAGTCGACTTTTGGATCGTTTTTTGGATTTTGTTAAAGATTGAGACTTTGTGATTCGGAATAGTTTCTTATGTGTTTTATTTGTACTTTGAAGTTAATTTGGTTAGATTTGAGCCGTTCGGAGGTCTTTTCACCCTAGAAATGCATTTTAGAGTATCGGTTTGTCGTCTTTGAGGTAAGTATCTTGCCTAACCTTGTTGGGGGACTTCTTCTTAGGATTTGAGTCTTCTATGTTGATTGAAGTCCGCGTACGCGAGGTGACGAGTGCGTGTTCGGACTTATTTGTGGAAAGTTGGCTTTTTAGAGTTCTTAGGCCCTTATATTCACCGAGTATGAAGTTGTTCTTGATATGATAGAATTTCCTGTTTACTAATTTCATCTCTACATGCTTTAATTGGAATTAATTGCTTTATGATTCACTCTTATTGCCTATTTGACTCTTATTTTGCTTAACTGAAGATTTTTACCTCTTCCATTGCCCTGCAATCTTTCATAACTACTTGTCTTTATTGGAAACTATTATTATCTCATAATTTGCTGAACTACATATTGTGGGATCGTTGCTGTATATTATTTTCTCCCTTGTTGAGTTGTTCTTATTACGCTTAGTATTCTCTATTATGGTTATTCCTTGTGAGCTAGTTTTACCATCTCCCTGTGATTGAAAGTTCTTGAGTTGATTTATTGTCATGTTCTTTATATATTGTCATTATTGCTATTGTACTTGTTGTGGTGGTGCACGAGGTTTCTGCCGTGCGGTTGTTGATATTGTAATGCATGAGGTTTCTGTCGTGCGGTTGGTTCTTGTGGGGTTGCACGAGGCTTCTACCATGCTATTGCTACTATTGATATATTGCACATGCGGCGTGACAAGGCGGGATATGTATATATGCTTATATGTGGGTTGCACATGTGGCAAGACAAGGTGAGAACATTATGATGCACGTGTGGCGAAACAAGGTGGACACTTATTATGTTATTACTTGAACACGTGGCGAGACAAGGTGGGCTATGTCAGGGATTTGATTGTGATGATTTGTGATGCCTAGGGGAATTCTTGTTGTTGATATTGTGTTGTGGTACGCGTACCTGTATGAGTTTTATATCGTGGGAGTTGTGAGAAAACATCTTATGTGTTATCCGTTCTTTTCCTTATACTTATTAGCTGGTAGGAACTATGTTAGAGCACTTGCACAAGCATACACGTAGTTGAACACCCCTATTAGCAATGAAGTTTCTCCTTGTATTGTCAAGTATAGAGGTACACCCTTGTCTACTTTTCATATATGTGAGAGTAGCTCTAGTTAGCAAGTGAGTTGTCAGCGTGACCATAAGGTGCGATGGGAGCATAGGATGCCAAGTGTTAGGGTTCAGGTATTGGGACCCATGTGCTATAAGTTTTCTGAGGTTCGGTACTTCATAGAGTTTGTTGGCTAAGACATGATGTGAACACTGTCGTAGGTTCTGAGTTATTGCTTACCTTTACTGTATTTGTGATTTAGGATTGGGTTTTGTGATTTCGCTCGCTCTTCTACGTCATTATTATGGTATTTCTGTTGTTACTAGTTGTTTTCTTCCCTTATTATAATTGTTGTATTGTTAGAAATATTGTGTAGTCTTTATATATATATATATACAACATGTTCCGTTGTTCCTATGCTTATATTTGTACAGTTTATTAGACCGGTAGGTGTCTTGACGGTTCCTCATCACTACTCCACTGAGGTTAGTCTTGATACTTACTAGGCACCACCGTGGTGTGCTCATGCTACTCTTCTGCACATTTTTTGTTGTGCAAATCCCAGGTATCAATCGTTAGTAGCTCTACGGATCATTGCTGAGGAGACTCGAGGTAAACCTACTACTGCGTTCGCAGGCTTCGGAGTCACCTTCTTACTTGTATTCAACTATTTTCACTCTTTTCTGAACAGTTTATATAGAAGTGGTAGTTAACTCTGTAGAGCTTATGACTTGTATTACCGGGTTTTGGGAATAAGTTCATTGTATAAAGGATTCATTCCTGAAGAATTTTAAGATGTTATTTATTATTATTGTTCTTCCGTACATATTAGGCTTACCTAGTCCTTAAGGCAAGATGCCGTCACGAAACCCAACGGAGGGGAAATTGGGTCGTGAAAAGATGGTATCATAGCTCTTGGTTCATAGGTGCTACGAGTCATAAGCCAGTTTAGTAGAGTCTTGCGTATCGGTACAGAGACAGCTGTACTTATCTTCGAGAGGCTACGAAACTATTAGGACAATCTCACTTCTTTCATTCCTATCGTGCGAGCTTATTGATCTAGGTGTCTGAACTATTATCATTCCATTCTCTCACAGATAGTGAGGACACACGTTGTAGTTACCGATGACACTGCTCCCAGAGCAGGGGTCGCTGGAGGTAGAGACAGAGGCAGACGAAGAGTATGTGCCACAGCTAGAGCACCTACCAGAGCAGCTGTTGAGGAGCCGCCAATAGCTCTAGTTGGGGGGCAGGTAACGGAGACGCATGCTGTTACCCACGGAGTTCAGGAGACCTTAGCATAGTTCCTGAGCATGTTCGGTACATTGGCTCAAGCGGGGTTGATTTCGGTTGCACCAACTACTTCACAGACCAGGGGAAGGACTCAGACTCCCACCGCCCATACTCCAGAGCAGCAAGTTCATATTGGTCAGGTTCTAGGTGTCAGGGTGGCGCAGCCTGTGGTCCTATCTCAGCACGTAGTTAGGGCAGCAACATCTTAAGAAGAGCAGCTCAAGCTTGAGAGGTACAATAAGTACGACCCTCCTACATTCAGTGGTTTGGCTTTAGAGAGTGCACAGGGTTTTCTGGAGGAGTGTCATCACATCCTCCGCACTATGGGTATTGTTGAGTCAAGTGGGGTTGTTTTTACTACATTCCAGCTTAGGGGAGTGGCTTATCAGTGGTGGCGGGTATATGATTTGGGTAGCCCAACCGAGTCAGTGCCACTTACATGGGTTTAGTTTTCAAAGATGTTCCTAAGAGAGTTCGTACCTCAGTTCCTTGGGGATGCATGGCGCACGGATTTTGAGCAACTGAGCGAGGGCACTATGTCAATATCAGAGTACACCGTCAGATTTAGTGATATGGCCATACATGCACCGACCTTGGTTTCTACCGTTCAGGAGAGGGTCTGCCGCTTTATTGAGGGGCTCCATCCAAGCATTATGACTAGCATGGCCCGGGAGTTGAAGATAGAAATTTCATATTAGCAGACCGTAAGTATTGCTAGGAGGGTGGAGGGCATGTTGGCTCAAGTTAGAGAGGAGAGAGAGGTCAGGCAGGGCCATGAGAGAGAGGGCAGACGAGATTAGGAGAGAGAGTTTGAGGAGGCGAGGAGGCCTCGTAGACCGGGGAGATCTACCGGTCCTTATTTTAGAGGCAGGGTGCGACATGGTAGAGTTTTTGTGGGTTAGCCAGTTCAGTTCACGCTTCAGGCTTCGCATAGTGATTCAGGTATTCATGGGTCTCAGAGTACCCGTACCGCACAGTTCCCACAGCCTTATTAGTAGAGAGGTTGCTTTGAGTGTGGAGATACTAGCCATTTGGTGAAAGATTGTCCCAGACTTCATGCCGATGTGTCATAGCGAGGTATTCAGGCGAGTTGAGGGCACCCAAAAGGGGGTGGCCCGGCCCGTTGATGTGCTTTACATAGTAGTCTTGAGACCGTTACGCCAGATGATGTCATTCAGGTATGCTTTTGGTTTGTTATAGAGGTGCACTATCCGTACTTCATTACAGTTCTGCTTATCGGAGTTCCCCTATCTGTTGCTCCACTTATGGGTGTGTTTCATAATTAGCACTCTATTTATGTGATTACCCTACTGGGAGGTTTTATGAGTGATAGCCATTCCCATCGTCTGTTTCTAAGCCTTATTGAGAGTTATGAGACTAGTAGTAAATTACTTGTTGTCCTTTTCGGTAGGATTGATGCGATCTCTGAGTATTTTTTATTACGAGCTATGATTTTTATGCTCCATTAGTGTAGGATCCAGTACTTGTTGTAAATTGTGACGGAATTGATTAGTGAGAGTTTCCAGCTGGTTTGATGTGTACCCTACTTGTGATTCAGAGTTGAGGGCGGGACCCTCGTGATTTCGTATGATTTGATGTGTTGAGACCGGGCTGTGTACTGTAGTGGGAGTTATATTAGTATAAGATCCTTGTGATTCTTTTTTATGCTCTAGTTCTTTATTGTTAGATTGTTTGTAGAATAGTATTGATAGACTTGTTTGATAGTTCCCTTATGTGTTTCCCTTTCCATATTCAGTCATTTCATTTTGTGCTTCTTGAATTTTAGCTTTGCGGGGTATGTGCTCAATGGTGTTAGTTGTGGCTTGTTGGTTCGAGTGTTAGTTATGAGGTTTTCGTGGTTCTTGTATCGTTGTTAGTGTTATGGGGGTTTGAAACGGGTTCCTATTGAATATGAGGCTTATGGCCGGTGTCGAATTTGATTTCAGGCAGATATCATGATCAGAAATCTTCCTGTGGGCCTAGGTATGATGAGTCATGTTGTGTGGTTGTACTCTCTGGGTGTTGGCATGAGTTGATGCAGCTAGTTGAGACTGATATCGGATGTGGATTTATGATCGAGTCTTTTGGAAATGGATGGAAGGTGAGAATTCTGGCTCTAAGGCATATTGTGTATTGCTAGAAAGGCTAAATTTTAGTTGAGATGGTGTCGTCAGGTTTATGTGGGTTGGGGTGACGTGAAATCACCTACGGGTGTATGTTGGAAGTGTGCACTCAGTGACTTGAGGACTTTGAGGCGAATCTTGGCACGTTCGAGGACGAATGTTAGTTTTAAGAGGGGGAGGATGTAACGACCCAACCGATCGTTTTGAGAATTTAAGCTCCGTTCAACGGCGTAAAGTCTTGAACAGCTTCATATTATGTGTATCGACTTGCATGCATGACTGAATTCAGTTACCAAGGGATTCAGAGTTGAATTGGAAGAATGATTCTAGTTTTGAAAACTTAAACGGTGAGAATTTGACTAGAATTGGACTTTTGAGTAAACGGCCTCGGAATGGGTTTTGGGTGATCTCAACAGCTTCGTATTGTGATTTTAGACTTAGGCGCGCTTCCGGATTCAGATTTGGAGGTCCGTAGGATAATTTGAGGCGTTTCGGCGAAAGTTGGAAAATGGAGAAATTTGACCCATAGTTGACTTTTGTGATATTGGGGTCAGAATGTGATTTCGAGAGTTGGAACAGCTCCGCTAAGTCATTTTGGACTTGTCTGCAAAATTTGGCATCATTCCGAGTTGATTTGATTAGTTTCGGCACAAGTTTTCGAAGTTGGAAGATTTGAAAGTTCACGGTTCGATTCATGGTGTGATTCGTCGTTTCGGCGTTGTTTGATGTTATTTAAGACCTCAAGCGAGTTCGTGTTAGGTTATGTGATTGTTTCTGTGATTAGACGGGGTCCCGAGTTCCTAGGGTGTGTTTCGGATAGGCTACGGGCCAAACTCTTCTATTTTTGGATTGCTGATTTCTGGTATCTGGTGTTCTCTTTCGCGATCGCGTAGCTCAAGTCGCGATCGCATAGTGTCCTATTGTCCTGCCACATTTTCCTTCATCGCGTTCGCATTGTTAGGTTCGCGATCATGAACATGTAATTTCTTCTACAATGTGTTCGCTTCTAAATGTTCGTGTTCGCGTAGTGTTAGCCTTGCTGGGAGCCCTAACTTTTTCTTCGCGTTCGCGTCTCTGAGTATGCGATCGTGTAAGCTCAGTCCACTATTATCCGCGTTCGTATCACCTTGTTCGCGTTCACGTAGGTCGTTTTGGGCAGCCTTCTTTTTCTTCTTTGCGATCGCAAGTAAAGTTTCGCGATCCCAATTCATTAAATTCCTGGGCAGAATATAAATCTTCAAATCGAGGGTTAGGCCATTTTCACTATATTTTGAGTTTTAGACTTTGTTTTTGGGAGCTTCTTTGTGGGTTTTTTAAGCAATTCGATTGGGTAAGTGTTCTTCACCTAGAATCTAACATATTCCATGATTTTATCTTCATTTTCATCATTTTATTTGTTTTTTGGGTTGGGAAAAATGTTGGATTTTGAAGAAAATTTCTAAAATTAAAAATCATGATTTGAGGAATCAAATGGTATCGGAGTTTGATAAATTTTGTATGGTTGAACTTGTATCGGAATAGGTATTCGGTTTTTGTAAAATTTATCGGGTTCAAAGGTGCGGGCCCGGGGGTCGACTTTTAGATCGATTTTTGAATTTTGTTAAAGATTGAGACTTTGCGATCTGGAATAGTTTTTATGTGTTTTATTTGTACTTTGAAGTTAATTTGGTTAGATTTGAGCTATCCGGAGGTTTTTTGACCCGAGAAGTGCATTTTAGATTATCGGTTTATCATTTTTGAGGTAAGTATCTTGCTTAACCTTGTGTGGGAGACTTCCCCTTAGGATTTGAGTCTTCTATATTGATTGTAGTCCATGTACGTGAGGTGACGAGTGCGTGTTTGAACTTATTTGTGGAAAGTTGGCCTTTTAGAGTTCTTAGGCCCTTATATTCACTGAGTATGAAGTTGTTCTTGATATGATAGAATTTCCTGTTTACTAGTTTAACCTCTACATGCTTTAATTGGAATTAATTGCTTTATAATTCACTCTTATTGCCTATTTGACCTTTATTTTGCTTAACTGAAGATTTTTACCTCTTCCATTGCCATGCTATCTTTCATAATTGCTTATCTTTATTGGAAACCATTATTATCTCTCCTGTAATTGTTTAGTCTTAATTGAGGTTATGATTATCTTCCTGCTGCTCATCCTTAGTTGAAATTGTTGTATATTCTTCGTAATTTTCCCAATCTTAAAAGAAGTTTAGATATCCTATATTTAGTTGACATTTCTTTATTTGGAATTATTTGACTCGTGTTAGCATCCTTGTTGTTGAACTACATATTATGGGATCTTTGCTACATATTATTTTCTCCCTTGTTGAGTTGTTCTTATTACACTTAGTATTCTATATTGTGGTTATTCCTTGTGAGCTAGTTTTACCATCTCCCTGTGATCAAAAGTTCTCGAGTTGATTTACTTGTCATGTTTTTTATATATTGTCATTATTGCTATTGTACTTGTTGTGGTGGTGCACGAGGTTTCTGTCGTGCGGTTGGTTCTTGTGGGGTTGCACGAGGCTTCTACCGTGCTATTGCTACTATTGATATATTGCACATGTGGTGTGACAAGGCGGGATATGTATATATGCTTATATGTGGGTTGTGCATGTGGCGAGACAATGTGAGAACATTATAATGCACGTCTGGTGAAACAAGGCGGGCACTTATTATGTTATTACTTGCACATGTGGCGAGACAAGGTAGGCTATGTCAGGGATTTGATTGTGACGATTTATGATGGTCTGGGAGCATTCTTGTTGTTGATACTGTGTTGTGATACGCTTACCTATATGAGCTTTATCTCGTGGGAGTTGTGAGAAACATCTTATGTGTTGTCCGTTCTTTTCCTTATGCTTATTAGCTGGTAGGAACTATGTTAGAGCACTTGTACAAGCATACATGTAGTTGAACACCTCTATTGGAAATGAAGTTTCTCCTGGTATTGTCAAGTATAGAGGTACACCCTTGTCTACTTGTCATATATGTGAGAGTAGCTCTAGTTAGCAAGTGAGTTGTCAACGTGACCATGAGGTGCGATGGGGGCACAGGATGCCAAGTGTTAGGGTTCAAGTATTGGGACCCGTGTGCTGTAAGTTTGTCCGATGTTCGGTACTTCGTAGAGTTTGTTGGCTAAGACGTGATGTGAACACTATCATAAGTTCTGAGTTATTGCTTACCTTTACTATATTTGTGATTTAGGATTGGGTTTTGTGATTTCGCTCGCTCTTCTACGTCATTATTATGGTATTTCTGCTGTTACTTGTTGTTTTCTTCCCTTATTGTGATTGTTGTATTGTTAGAAATATTGTGTAGTCTTTATATATATACATCATGTTCCGTTGTTCCTATGCTTTTATTTGTAAAGTTTATTAGACCGATAGGTGTCTTGACTGTTCCGCATCACTACTCCACTGAGGTTAGTCTTGATACTTACTAGGCACCACCGTGGTGTGCTCATGCTACTCTTCTGCACATTTTTGTTGTGCAGATCCCAGGTATCGATCGTTATTAGTTGTGCTGATCATTGCTGAGGAGACTCGAGGTAAACCTGTTGCTGCGTTCACAGGATTTGGAGTCACCTTCTTACTTGTATTCAACTATTTTCACTCTTTTCCGAATAGTTTATATAGAAGTGGTAGTTAACTCTGGAGAGCTTATGACTTGTACTACCGGGTTTTAAAAATAAGTTCATTATATAAAGGATTCATTACAGAAGAATTTTAAGATGATAGTTATTATTGTTATTCTTCCGTACATATTAGGCTTACCTAGTCCTTAAGACTACGTACTGTCAAGAAACCTAACGGAGGGAAAATTGGGTCGTGACAAGTTAGTATCAGAGCTTTAGGTTCATAGGTGCTACAAGTCATAAGCGAGTTTAGTAGAGTCTTGCGGATCGATATGGAGACATCTGCACTTATCTTCGAGAGGCTACAGAACTATTATGAAAATTTCACTTCTTTCATTCCTATCGTGCGAGCTTACTGATCTCGGTGTTTGAACTATTATCATTCTATTTTCTCACAGATGGTGAGGACACGCGCTGCAGTTACCGATGACGCTGCTCCCGGAGCAAGGGTCATTGGAGGCAGAGGTAAAGGCCGACGATGAGTACGCGCCACAGCTAGAGCACCTACTAGAGAAGCCGTTGAGGAGCCGCCAGTAGTTCTAGTTGGGGGGAAGGTAATGGAGACGCCTGCTATTACCCACGGAGTTTAGAAGACATTAGCACAGTTCTTGAGCATGTTTGGTACATTGGCTCAAGCGGGGTTAATTTCGGTTGCACCAGCTACTTCACAGACTGGGGAGGGACTCAAACTCCCATCGTCCACACTCCAGAGTAGCTAGTTCATGTTGGTCAGGTTCCATGCGTCAGGGTGGCGTAGCTTGTGGTTCCATCTCATCACGTAGTCAGGGCAGCAACATCCGAAGAAGAGCAGCTCAGACTTGAGAGGTACAAGAAGTACGACCCTCCTATATTCAATGGTTTGGCTTTAAAGAGTGCACAGTGTTTTCTGGAGGAGTGCCATCACATCCTCTGCACTATGGGTATTGTTGAGTCAAGTGGGGTTGCTTTTACTACGTTCCAGCTTAGAGGATTGACTTATTAGTGGTGACGGGCATATGAGTTGGGTAGCCCGACCAAGTCAGTTCCACTTACATGGGTTCAGTTTTCAGAGATGTTCCTAAGAGAGTTCATACCTCAGTCCTTTCGGGATGCATGGCACATGGAGTTTGAGCAGCTGTGCCAGGGCACTATGTCGGTATCAGAGTACGGCATCAGATTTAGTGATTTGGCCAGACATGTACCGACCTTGGTTTCTACCGTTCGTGAGAGGGTTTACCAGTTTATTAAGGGGCTCCATCCCAGCATTAGAACTAGCATAGCCCGGGAGTTGGTGATAGATATTTCGTATCAGCAGACCGTGAGTATTGCTAGGAGGGTGGAGGGCATGCTGGCGAGAGAGAGAGAGAGAGAGAGAGAGAGAGAGGAGAGAGAGGTCAGGTAGGGCCGTGAGAGAGAGGGCAGACGATATCAAGAGAGAGAGTTTGAGGAGGTGAGGAGGCCTCGTAGACCAGGGAGATCTGTTGGTCCTTATTGTGGGTCAGCCATTTCAGTTCGTGCTTCAGGCATCGCATAGTAATTCAGGTATTCATGGGTCTCGGAGTACCCGTACTGCACAGTTCCCACAGCCTCATCAGTAGAGAGGTTGCTTTGGGTGTAGAGATACTAGCCATATGGTGAGAGATTGTCCCAGACTTCGGGTTGATGTGTCATAGCGAGGTATTCAGGCGAGTAGAGGGCGCCCAAGAGAGGGAGGCCCGACCCATTGATGTGCTTCACATAGTAGGCATGAGGCCGCTGTGCCAGATGATGTCATTTAGGTATGCTTTCGGTTTGTTATAGAGGCGCACCATCTGTAGTTCATTACAGTTCTACTTATCGGGGTGAATTCCCCTATCTGTTGCTCCAGTTATGGGTGTGTTTCATGATTAGCACTCTATCTATGTGATTACCCTATTGGGAGGTTCTATGAGTGATAGTCGTGCCTAGTAGTAAATTCTTGTTGTCCTTTTCGGTAGGATTGATGTGATCTCTAAGTATTTTTTATTACGAGTTACGATTTTTATGCTCCACTAGTGTGGGAGCCAGTACTTGTTGTAAATTGTGACGGAATTGATCTAGTGAGAGTTTCCAGCTGGTTTGATGTGTACCCTTCTTGTGATTCAAAGTTAAGGGCGGAACCCTTGTGATTTCGTGTGATTTGATGTGTTGAGACTGGGCTATGTAGCGCGGTGGGAGTTATATCACTATAAGATCCTTGTGATTCTTTTATATGCTTTAATTCTTTCTTGTTAGATTGTTTGTAAATTAGTATTGATAGACTTGTTTGATAATTCCCTTATGAGTTTCCCTTTCTATATTCAGTCATTTCGTTTTGTGCTTCTTGAATTTTAACTTTGCGGGGTGTGTGCTCAATGGTATTAGTTGTGGCTTGTTGGTTCGGGTGTTAGTCATGAGGTTTTCATGGCTCTTGTATCATCGTAAGTGGTATGGGTGTTTGAAATGGGTTCCTATTGAATATGAGGCTTATGGCCGGTGTCAGATTTGATTTCAGGCGGATATCGTGATCAGAAATGTTCTTGTGGGCCTAAGTATGATGAGTCATGTTGTGTGGTTATACTCTGTGGGTGTTGACATGAGTTGATGCAGCTGGTTGAGACTGATACCGGATGTGGATTTAGGATCGAGTCTTTTGGAAATGGATGGAAGGTGGGAATTCTGGCTCTAAAGCTTATTGGGTATTGCTAGAAAGACTAAATTTCAGTTGAGATGGTGTCGTCAGGTTTATGTGGGTTGGGTTGACGTGGAATCACCCGCGGGTGTATGTTGGAAGTGTGCACTCAGTGACTTGAGGACTTCGAGGCGAATCTTGGCACGTTCGAGGACGAACGTTGGTTTTAAGAGGGGGAGGATTTAACGACCCGACCGGTCATTTTGAGAATTTAAGCTCCGTTCAGTGGCGTAAGGTCTTGAACAACTTCATATTATGTGTATCGACTTGTGTGCATGGTTGAATTTAGTTTACAAAGGATTCGGAGTCGAATTGGAAGAAGGATTCTAGTTTTGGAAACTTAAACTATGAGAAGTTGACCGGAATTGGACTTTTGAATAAACAACCTCGAGATAGGTTCTAGGTCATCTCAACAACTTCGTATTGTGATTTTGGACTTAGGTGTGCGTCCGAATTCAGATTTGGTAGTCCGTAGGATAATTTGAGGCGTTTCCGCGAAAGTTAGAAAAGTTGAAGTTTGGAAAATGGAGAAGTTTGACCCATAGTTGACTTTTGTGATATCGGGGTCAGAATGTGATTCCGAGAGTTGAAATAGCTCCATTATGTCATTTTGGACTTGTCTGCAAATTTGGCATCATTCCGGGTTGATTTGATCGGTTTCGGCACAAGTTTTCGAAGTTGGAAGATTTGGAAGTTCATAGTTCGATTCATGGTGTAATTCATCATTTTGGCATTGTTTGATGTGGTATGAGACCTCGAGCGCGTCCGTGTTAGGTTATGTGACTTGTTTTTGTGATTAGACGGGGTCCCGAGGGCCTTGGGTGTGTTTTGGATGGGCTATGGGCCAAACTCTTCTATTTTTGGATTGCTAATTTCTGGTATCTGGTGTTCTCTTTCGCGATCGCGTAGATCAAGTCGTGATCGCGTAGTGTCCTGTTGGCCTGCCATATTTTCCTTCATCGCGTTCGCATTGTTATGTTCGTGATCGCGAACATGTAATTTCTTCTGCAACGCGTTTGCTTTAAATGTCTGCGTTCGAGTAGTGTTAGCCTTGTTGGGAGCCCCAACTTGTTCTTCGCATTCACGTCTATGAGTATGTGATCGCGTAAGATCAGTGCACTATTATCCACGTTCGCATAACCTTGTTTGCATTCGCGTAGGGTTGTTTTGGGCAGCCTTCTTTTTCTTCTTCGTGACCGCAAGTAAAGTTCTCCGATCACGATTCATGAAATGCCTAGGCAGAATATAAATCTTCAAATCGAGGGTTAGGCCATTATTACTATATTTTGAGTTTTAGACCTCGGTTTTGGGAGCTTCTTTGTGAGGTTTTTAAGCAATTCGATTGGGTAAGTATTCTTCACCTAGAATCTAACATATTCCATGATTTTATCTTTATTTTCATCATTTAATTTGTGTTTTGGGTTGGGAAAAATGTTGGTTTTTGAAGAAAATTTCTAAAATGAAAAATCATGATTTGAGAAACCAAATGGTATCGGAATTTGATAAATTTTGTATGGTTTTTATTTGTACTTTGAAGTTAATTTGGTTATATTTGAGCCGTCCGGAGGTCTTTTCACCCGAGAAGTGCATTTTAGAGTATCGGTTTGTCGTCTTTGAGGTAAGTGTCTTGTCTAACCTTGTGTGGGAGACTTCCCCTTAGAATTTGAATCTTCTATGTTGATTGTAGTCCGCGTACGCGAGGTGACGAGTGCGTGTTCAGACTTATTTGTGGAAAGTTGGCCTTTTAGAGTTCTTAGGTCCTTATATTTACTTAGTATGAAGTTGTTCTTGATATATAGAGTTTCCTGTTTACTAGTTTCATCTCTACATGCTTTAATTGGAATTAATTGCTTTATTATTCACTCTTATTGCCTATTTGACCCTTATTTTGCATAACTGAAGATTGTTACCTCTTCCATTGTCATGCTATCTTTCATAACTGCTTGTCTTTATTGGAAACTATTATTATCTCTCCTGTAATTGATTAGTCTTAATTGAGGTTATGATTATCTTCCCGCTGCTCATCCTTAATTAAAATTGTTGTATATTCTTCGTAATTTGCTCAACCTTAAAAGAAGTTTAGATATCCTATATTTAGTTGACATTTCCTTATTTGGAATTATTTGACTCGTGTTAGCGTCCTTGTTGTTGAATACATATTGTGGGATCGTTGCTGCATATTATTTTCTCCCTTGTTGAGCTGTTCTTATTACGGTTAGTATTCTCTATTGTGGTTATTCCTTGTGAGCTAGTTTTACCATCTCCCTGTGATCGAAAGTTTTGGAGTTGATTTACTTGTCGTGTTCTTGTGTATATTATCATTGTTGATGTTGTACTTGTTGTGGTGGTGCATGAGGTTTCGGCCGTGCGATTGTTGATATTATGATGCACGAGGTTTCTGTCATGCGGTTGTTGTTGTGGGGTTGCACGAGGTTTCTGCCATGCTATTGCTACTATTGATATATTGCACATGCGGCGTAACAAGGCGGGAGGGTTGCGCATGTGGCGAGACAAGGTGGGAACATTATGATGCACGTGTGACGAAACAAGGCGGCACTTATTATGTTATTACTTGTACACGTGACGAGACAAGGTGGGCTATGTCAGGGATTTGATTGTGACGATTTGTGATGGCGTGGGGGCATTCTTGTTATTGATATTGTGTTGTTGTACACTTACCTGTATGAGCTTTATCTCATGAGAGTTGTGAGAAAACATCTTATGTGTTGTCCATTCTTTTCCTTATGCTTATTAGCTGGTAGGAACTATGTTAGAGCACTTGCACAAGCATAGACGTAATTGAACACCCCTATTGGCAATGAAGTTTCTCCTGGTATTGTCAATTATAGAGGTACACCCTTGTCTACTTGTCATATATGTGAGAGTAGCTCTAGTTAGCATGTGAGTTGTAACCATGACCATAAGGTACGATGGGAGCACAGGATGCCAAGTGTTAGGGTTTAGGTATTGGGACTCGTGTGCTATAAGTTTGTCCAAGGTTCGGTACTTCGTAGAGTTTGTTGGCTAAGACCTGATGTGAACACTGTCGTAAGTTCTGAGTTATTGCTTACCTTTACTATATTTGTGGTTTAGGATTGGGTTTTGTGATTTTGCTTGCTCTTCTACGTCATTATTATGGTATTTTCGTTGTTACTTGATGTTTTCTTCCCTTATTGTGATTGTTGTATTGTTAGCCATATTGTGTAGTCTTTATATATATATACATCATGTTCTGTTGTTCCTATGCTTATATTTGTACAGTTTATTAGACCGGTAGGTGTCTTGACTTTTCCTCGTCACTACTCTACCGAGGTTAGTCTTGATACTTACTGGGCATCGACGTGGTGTGCTTATACTACTCTTCTGCACATTTTTGTTATGCAGATCCCAGGTATCGATCGTTAGTAGCTGTGCTAATCATTGCTGAGGAGACTCGAGGTAAACCTGCTGCTGTGTTCGCATGCTTCAGAGTCACCTTCTTACTTGTATTCAACTGTTTTCACTCTTTTCCAAACAGTTTATATAGAAGTGGTAGTTAACTCTGTACGGCTTATGACTTGTACTATCGGGTTTTGGGAATAAGTTCATTGTATAAAGGATTCATTCTAGAAGAATTTTAAGATGTTATTTATTATTGTTGTTCTTCCGTACATATTAGGCTTATCTAGTCCTTAAGACTAGGTGCCGTCACGAAATCCAACGGAGGGGAAATTGGGTCGTGACACCTAATTCTATTGAAAAATGGGCAAAGGTCGATTAAGAAGAATTGAAAAGCGAAAACCGAAACCTTTCAAATGTTTTTTATGTGAAGGAATCAATTTCACATATCCAACAGATTTAATCTCTCATATGAAAGATAAACACAGAGAGAATACACATAAGTGTGAAGTTTGCTCAAACTATTTCAGAACTCTTGAAGATCTTCAGCTTCACTAGGAAGCTGAAAAACACTCGTAGAGTTTCTTCTCTCTCACTTTTTTTTTGTTTTTAGTTGTCTAGCTTCTTTTATTTTCAATATTTTACTTCCTTGAAAATGATTAGAGGTCGCGATCCTAGTGTAGATTTAGTAGAATAAAAAATAGTGTTGCTAGTGGTGATTAAATTCGTTAATTCTGTTAATGATTTTTGTTATCACTACTTCGTCCGAAGTCCACAGGAAAAAAATCGCTATACTGAAGGAACTAGCTAGTCGTCATACTGAGTCAGTCAACGGTAATTCTACTGAGTTTAAGAAGTGCAAAGTATATTTACAAGGGCGTCTCAATAAAATTCGTGGCCTAAAACCAAATTTTAATAAGGGGCCTTTTTTTCTTTTTTCTTTTGTTTATATTGTAGTTATCTTACAAAATGTAATGCTAATATTTATTTTGGTTTTTTCCTTTCTTTTTGTCTATAATTTAGTTATCTTACAAAATATAATATGTAGTACTAATAATTATATTGGTAAGAAAATTCAAGTTACTAAGATGTTAGCGAAGTATTTACAATGTGTTACCATGGATCTTATTGTAAAAAATATTATTTACCAATATAAAGATTTGAGTATCTTAATTCAAAGTTCTAAAATATTTCTATCTATCTATATAGAATAACAAAAACAACACTATAAGAGAATGCCAAGTGGATTACCCACAATTCAACACATGTCAAATTTTAGAACACATCTCCAGTAACAAAAGCAAAACTATAAGAGAATGCCGGGTGGATTATCCACAATTCAACACATGTCAAATTTTAGAACACATCTCCAAGATAGTTGGAGTTTAAAATTAATTTAAAATACAAATCATGAAAATAAACTCAGAACCAACAAATTTCAAAAGAATTGTATGTTTTCTCCCACATTTTGCAGTTATCCTCACACTTTTTTTGTTGGCAGTTTTTTTAATAAACAACTGCATACTCAAATTTACAAATTATTTTTATAAAGAAAAAGGAAAAAAATAGTTGGAGCATGACAGATCGTGCTCCAAACCACCAAAAATCCAATTTTATCTACTCATTCATAACGATTGATTATGGCTTTATTGTTTCAAATCCTTTTCAAATCTCAAATTCATCTACTCACTATACCAGTCTGATTACTACAACAGCTTTACAAATATGGATACACAAGTTCATGAAATCAGAAAAATTTCAAGCATCTCAAAGTTAGAGTCGTTCGAATGTGGAAAATCGATTCAAGCCTGAAATATCATATTCCATAAAATTGATTTTACAGGATTCAAAGATAACATATATAACTTTCACATAGTTTAAAGTTCCGCTTTTTGTAGTATTTCTGTTTCTGTTTTTGAAAATAGGATTAACAATTCTGTATAAATTATAGAAAAGTCAATATTTTTTCCAGTATCACTAAAGTACTTGCTAAGATTTATATGAAATTTCTTTGATCCCCATAGCATCAACTGTATAAGAAGTTGCTCCAGTTATTCAATGTAACGACCCGACTGGTCGTTTTGCTTTTTAGAACCACGTTCCCTTAGGTAAGACTTTTTGTACTTACTTTTACTGATTTATGACTTGCGAGAATGGTTGGTTCGGAATTTTGAAGAGTTTGGGTTGAAATTGGAACACTTGGTTCTTTAAGGTTAGCTTAAAAGACCAAGTTTGACTTCGGTCAATGTTTTGAGTAAATTACCTCGGAATCCGGATTAGAAGGTTCTAACAGGTTCGTATGATGATTTTGGACTTGGACGTATGTCCAGATCGGATTTTGGATGACCCAGGAGCATTTTGGTACCTAATAGTGAAAGTTGATTCCTTAAGGATTTTGAAGTTCTTAAATGTTTGGTTTGGAGCGGGTTTTTATTTTATCGAGGTCCGAACGAAATTCCGAGATCGAGAATAGTTATGTGGTGTCATTTAAGACTTACACGCAAAATTTGGTGTCAATCCGACTAGTATAAGTACGTTTCGGCGCGTTAGAAGTAATTTGAAGAACTTGAGATTCATAAGTTTGATTCAATTGGTTTTGGGGGATGATTCTGAGATTTAGCATTATTTCGGGCGTTCTGAGGGTTCGAGCGAGTCCATTTAATGATTTCAAACATGTCAGTATGTTCGGGCAGGGACCGGGGACCCCGAGCGTTAATCGGACAAGGCTCGAGTGAAGTTGGAAAAAATGGAAAGGAGCTGAAGCTCCAGCTATCTGTCATAACCGCACCTGCGGTTGGTCAGCCGTAGGTGCGAGACCGCAGGTGCGGTCAACACATCGCAGAAGTGGCCAAGGAGAGGAGCCAGGAACTGCAAATGCGGCTCCTTCTCCACAAAAGCGGCTACGCAAGAGCTGCTCAAAGACTGTAAAAGCGGTCCCAGCCCGCCTGGCCCAACTCTGCAGATGCAAACCCCCTCTCGCAGAAGCGAGACCACAGATGCGGTCCCCTGACCGCAAGTGCGGAAATCGCCAAGGCAGTGCCTTCATTAAATACAGGAATGTGTTATTTTTGACACATTTCCACCATTGTTTGGGCGATTAGGGAGCTTTCAAAGAGAGAAATTCCACCTAGCATCTTGAGAAAAGTTTATCCTACTTATTTCTAGTTTAATACTCGAGCCTTGGGTAGATTAACACACAAAGATTAAGGAAAAATCATGGGATTAGAGCAAAACCTAGGGTTTTGATAAAAGTTAGATTTAACCACGAAATTTGTTATGGAATGAAGTAGAAATCATATATTATTGATCCTTAGGTTATAAAGAACAATTTTCTTTGAAAAATTTCGGAATCCGAGCACGTGGGCCCGGGGTCGGATTTTAGGAAACTTGTGTTTAAGGTTGGGAAATTACTTTAGTAATTAAAATGTGAACTCTTGAACTTGTATTGACTAGTTCCTACCTCGTTTAATTAGTTTTGGATCGTTCGACTCCAAATTGAGGGTTTGAGCACGTTCTTGGTATTGGAAGTACACTTTGGAGCAAGGTGAATCTCCTTTCTAACCTTGTAAGAGGGAATTGTCCCTATAGGTGAAATAATTGAATAAATTGCCACTAAATGTGGGGTCTACGTATGCACTAGGTGACGAGAGTCCGTGCGTAGCCACTATTATGCTTAAGTTCGGGTAGTCTAGGACCCAAAAGTATGCTTTATGTGATATTCTTTTAACTTTATGGTCAATTTGGATTGCTTAAATCATGTTGAATTTGGTAAATGAAATTAATAAGAGGAACATCATTTTCTTGACCCTTTTAAAGAGAAGTTGATATTTCTATGAGTAATTGCTCCCCTGATATATTATTGTCTTACTGTTTGTTGTGTTTAATTATATTTGACCACGTCGCATGTATGATTCGTGAGCGAGGTAATAGATGCATCTATGGTTCGCGCCGTTTGACCCTCCGGCAGTGCAAACTTTATTTTTATGTTGGATCGGGTCGTACGACCTCGACACTATTTGCGCATGCTTCTTGCTCGGTACTTTTCTATGAATTGAACCTTGTTATATGCCTTGAAATGTAAATGGCTAACTGTGATATTATCTAGGAAATGACCTATTACTTCTTGCTACAAATTGTTATTTATTTGTGACATCTATGCTTAGCATAACACTTTCTCATATTATTTGACCCTAGCAAGTGTCAAGTCGACCTTTCGTCTTTACTTCTTTGAGATTAGACAGGATACTTACTAGGTACATATTGTTTATATACTCATACTATGCTTCTGTACTTAATTGTACAGGATCTGAGGTAGGTACATCTGGCTACCAGTCTGGTGCGCATTCTTGATCGTAGTCTGAGATTCCACGGTGAGTTGCTCCCTTCCTATGCCGTTCAGCAGCATGATGGAGTCTCTCTTTGCTTTTGGCTGTATATTCTATTACAGACAGTAGGATAGATTTATTATTTTGTATATTCTACTAGATGCCCATATACTTGTGACACCAGGTCTTGGCACATACATTGGTAGACTATTCTTTTGGGTTGTATAATTATTATTTAAAGTTGCTAATTATCACTATTTTAAATTCAAGGTAAGAAAATGTTGGAGTTGTTTTGACAAAGTAAAAATGAGAAAACGTTAATATTTTCGAGTTGTCTTGCCTGGCAATGGTGTTGGGCGCCATCATGACCTATAATGAAATTGGATCATGACAACATAGTATTAGAGCCGTAGGTTCACGTAGGTCTCACGAATCATGGGCAAACCTAATAGAGTCTTGTGGATCGGTATGGAGGCGTTTATATTTATCTTCGAGAGGCTATAGGGTGTTAGGAAACTACTCTTTATTCATTTCCTAACATGTAGTGGTTGGTATACTAAATTTTCCTCTTCTATTCTCTCACAGACGGTGAGGACACACACGACAGATCTTCCCGACTCGGGAAGAGCTGCTCCCCCCATTGCTAGAGGCCGAGGCAGAGGCCGGGGGAGAGAACCAGCCCGAAGTAGGGGATGAGGGCATCCTAGAGCTATTCCAATAGTACCATCGGAATATTCTGTGGGAGATCCTATCATTGAGGAGCAAGGTGAGGTGCTCGCAGCTGATCCTACCCCGGAGGACTTTATGACAGCATCGGGTTTTCAGGAGGTCATAGGTCATATGCTGCGGTTCACGGACACCATGACTCAGGATGGTTTATTTCCAGCGGATCCAGCTACATCACAGGTAGGAGGGGAGCATAGACCCTTACTGCTCAGGCTCCTGGTCACGCAGCTGCAGTGTATTAAACTCTAGAAGCACTACCCACAGATGGGGCTCAGCCAGTTGCTGCAGTGGTGCCCGAGCCCAGACCAGTTGTGGATGGTGACCCACATAAGTTATTAGACAGATAGACTAGGCTACACCCTCCTATCTTCGGGGGTTAGCGTCATGAGGATGCCCATAATTTTATTGAGGTTCAGTGACAGACTACACAACATGAGGATATTGGAGTAGCATGGGGTTGACTTCACTACTTTCAACTGGAGGGCAGGGCCCGTAGATGGTGGCAGTCCTATATTCTTGGCAGGCCAGCAGGTTCTCCTCCCATCACTTGGGGTCAGTTCACATAGTTATTCTTGTACATGTATATTCCACCCTCTGAGAGGGAAGAGCTCCAGTATCAGTTTGAGTAGCTTGAGTAGGGGCAGATGTCCGTGACCGACTATGAGGCGAGGTTTTCTGAGTTATCTCGCCATGCATTAATGATGCTTCCTACTAACGCATAGAGGGTGCAGAGGCTCGTTGCAGGGTCGTATTCTGGCATTAGGGCCAACATGGCCCGAGAGGTGGAGATGGGGACTCCTTATCAGCTAGTGGTGGAGATTGGTCAGAGGATTGAGGGCTACCGTCTGAGAGGTAGGGAGCATATGCAGCAGGACAAGAGGGCTAGATTCTCCGGAGAGCTCAAAGGTGCTCCTGCTAGGGGAAGATGTCAGTTTGGGAGGGGTCAGCCTAGCAGGCCCCCATATTCAGCACCACCACCTCCATGAGGTGCTCCAGCGCGCCCCTATTTCAGCGCCATCCCAGAGAGTTCCTACCGTCCGCCAGATGTTTAGGGTTCTTCCAGTGGACATTCAGGTCCCCAGGGTTCTTCTGGTCCCTATTTCAGTGCTATGCCAGAGAGTTCATACCGTCCACCAGCTATTCAGAGTTCCTCTAGTGGGTATTCAGGACATCAGGGCTAGGCTTCTAGACAGCAGGCTATGGTGCCGAGAGGTTGTTACGAGTGTGGAGATTCGGGTTGTCACGACCCAAAATCCACTAAGGGTCGTGATGGCGCCAGACACCGCTGTCAGGCAAGCCAACCATAAATACTTAATTAAATTCTCATTTAAACAATTGTGAAAAACTCTGATTTTTTTTCAATTTTTACTAGTAAAAGATACTCAGTTCAAATTAAACATACATGTCAAAAAGTCAATACAAAATACCCCATAACTATTCCATAACCCGGTGTCAGAAGTGCATGAGCTATTTCTAGGAAGCAATACAATACAACAATTGTCCGGAATACAAATTGGACAAAAAATAAACACAATAATCTGGAGGAGACTCTCCTAGCTACGGGTCATCTCGAGAAGTGCAGCTCACCTAAGTCTCCACATCAACCATGCTGCTACGCCCTCCAGGCCACTAGTGATGCATGTGTCCGTGCAATAAAAATGCACAGCAAGTGTAGTATGAGTACGAAAATAACGTGTACCGAATAAGTATCTCGTCTAATCTCGAAGAAGTAGAGACGAGAGGTCGACTTTGACACTTACTAGTGGTCCAATAATAATACATCCGTAATATAATGAATCGAGGATTTATATAATCAGGATTTGTAATTCAATAGGGCGAAGCATGTAACCAATTCTTTCTTTTATGCGAAATTTCCAAATTTCCTTTTTCATCATTTATACACATATTCTCAAGCCGAGAAAGGGAATAACAACTTCAATTAGTTTCAAGGCAAGCAATACAAGCATGTGCAAATCATGCCGAGGTCGTACGACCTGATCCAACAGAAATGTAAAATGTGCACTATCGAGGGTCGAACGGCCTGAACCATAGATGCATCTATTACCCCGCTTGTGAATCATATATGCGATGCGGTCAACATAAATAAACAAATACCCCACTCGTGAATCATACATGCGACGCGGGCACACATAGATACACAAAGTCAAACATCCAATTAAGAGTTTATCGGGGCATGTTTATTCCAATAAAAGTCAATTCTCTTTTAATGATTTAATAAAAATGAAGTTTAATTCTTTTAGAAATTCATTTACCAATTTGATATGATTTAAGAAATTCAAATGTCAATAAGATTACAAATATTCCAAGTATAGCATGCTTTTGGGTCCTAGACTACCCGGACTTAAACATAATAGTAGCTACGCACGGACTTTCTTCACCTCGTGCATATGTAGCCCCCACAAATAGGAGCACATAACTAATTATTTCACCTATGGGGACAATTCCCTCTTACAAGGTTAGAAAGGAGACTCACCTCGCTCTGAAGATCCATAATCGGCATTCCACGCCCTTCTGAAAACTCGAATCGATGCACAATGCTCCAAAACTAGCCATTAATTATGCAAATTTGTTAATATATGCTCAATTACTCATTACATTCCAATTTATAACAATTTCTAACCCCGATCGAAAAGATGACAAAATTACCCTCGGACCCATGCGCCCGGATTCCAAAATTGTTTGAAGATAAAGCTTACCCATGAACTCACGAACTCAAATATATGATTTTCTCTTAATTTCATACCCAAAATCGTGGTCAAAATCCAAGAATACAAATTTTCTAGGTTTTTTCCTCAAACCCCCAAATTTCTACCAATTTACATGCTAAAATCCATATATAATCAATATATTTAACTCAAGATAGGTGGAGTTAGCTTACCTTGTCGTTGATGATGAAAACCCCCACTTGAAGCTCTCCAAAATCGTCCACACCAAATGAAAATGGGGGGAAAATGACCAACCCCCGATTTTAAAAGAACTTACTGCCTCCAACACTTTCGCACATGCGGTCACACGACCGCTTCTGCGGTTCCGCAGGGGCAGCCCCACTACCGCATTTGCGGTCCTTCCAAGGCCCCCTATTTCCGCTTTTGCACTCCTTCTTCCGCAGGTGCGGTCCCGCTTCTGCGATGACTTGACCGCATCTGCGGTCCCAGCCTTCTCCCTTCTCAACTACATTTGCGCTCCTTTGGATGCTTCTATGGCTCCGCACCTACGGCCCAAACCCCGCAGGTGCGGTTACACCAGATATCAGCTGTTGAAGCCCTTCTTCAAACTCCAAATTTGATCCGTTAACCATCCGGAATCCACCCGAGGCCCCTGGGACCACAACCAATCATGCCAACCAGTCCCAAAACACATTACGGACTTGATCGAGGCCTCAAATCATATCAAACAATGCTAAAACCACGAATCACACTCCAATTCAAGCTTAATGAACTCTAAAATTTCAAACTTCTACTTTCGGTGTTTAAGCCTATCAAATCACGTCCGATTAACCTCAAATTTTGCACAGAACTCATATTCGCCATTACGGACCTACTCCAACTTCCGAAATAGTAATCCGACCCCGATATCAAAAAATCTACTCTCGGTCAAACTTCCCAAAAACCTTCAAATTTCTATATTTAGCCAAATGACTCCAAAATGACCTACGGACTTTCGAATTCACTTCCGATCATGCTCCCAACACCAGAATCACCATAAGGAGCTACTCCCAAACTCAGAATCTCAAACAAACATCAATAACACTGAAATGCACTTCAGCCCAAACTTATGGAATTCTTCCAAAAATGCTAACTTCTACAATAGGTGTCGAAACGATCTCGGGTCTTCCAAAACCCGATCCGGATATACAACTATGTCCGAAATTATCATACGAACCTGCCAGAACCTTCGAATCCCGATTCTGAGGTCGTTTACTCAAAAACCCAATCTTAGTCAATTCTTTCAACTTAAGGTTTCCGAAATGAGAATTCTCTTTCCAAATCAACTCCGAACTTCCCGGAATTCAGTTCCGACCATGCGTACAAGTCATAATACCTGAAGTGAAGTTGCTCATGGCCTCAAACTATGGAACGACGTGCTAGAGCTCAAAACAACCGGTCGAGTCATTACACGGGTCACATAAAGAGGCCCTGCCCCAGACTTCGGGGCAAAGCAGTACAGCAGGGTCAGCAACCCATGATCTCAGCACCGGTTGCCCAGCCTCCTAGAGGCGGGGGACAGACGGATAGGGGTCATCCTAGAGGTGGAGTCCATATAGGGAAAGGTCAGCCAGCTACTACTCAGACAGGTGGAGGCCAGCCAGTCGGCGCTCCAGCTAGATTCTATGCCATTCCGGCCAGACCAAATGTATTGGCCTCAGATGCCCTTATCACAGGTATTATCTCTGTTTGTGGTAGGCATGCTTCAGTGCTATTTGATCCAGGATCTACTTATTCATATGTGTCATCTCTATTTGTTTATTACCTGGATGTTCCTCGTGAGCCTTTGGGCACTCCTATTCATGTGTCCACTCTTGTGGGCGATTCAGTGGTTGTGAATCGGATCTACTGGTCTTGTGTGGTCACATTTTGCGGTTTCGAGACTAAAGCAGATCTCATGTTACTTGACATGATCGATTTTGAGTTCATCCTGGGCATGGATTGGTTATCTCCATATCATGTCGTCCTAGATTGCCATGCCAAGACTGTTACATTAGCAATGCCAGAGTTGCCAAGGTTGGAGTGGAAGGGTTCCTTAGTTAATATATCTAGTCGGGTTATCTCTTTTCTAAATGCTCGACGCATGGTCGAGAAAGGTTGTTTGTCTTATCTAGCTTATGTTCGGGACATCACCGCATAGTCTCCAACGATTGATGCAGTTCCAGTAGTCCAGGAGTTTGCCGATGTGTTTCCTTCTGGCCTTCCTGTCATGCCACAGGATCGTGATATTGATTTCTGTATTGATTTGGCTTCAGGATGCCCACCCTATATCTATTCCATCGTACCATATGGCTCCGAAAGTGTTGAAGGAGTTGAAGGAGCAGCTTGAGGAGTTGTTAGAAAAGGGGTTTGTTAGACCAAGTGTGTCACCTTGGGGTACACCAATGTTATTCGTAAAGAAGAAGGATGGGACCATGCGGATGTGCATTGATTACCGCCAGTTGAACAAGGCTACTATCAAGAACAAGTACCCATTGTCGCGCATTGATGATTTGTTCGACCAGTTGCAGGGTTCTAGGATGTTCTCTAAGATCGACTTGAGATCAAGGTACCATCAGTTGAAGATTTGGGACTCAGACGTTCCGAAGACTGCTTTCCGTACTAGATATGGTCATTATAAGTTTCTGGTGATGTCCTTTGGCATAACTGATGCCTCAGCTGCATTTATGAACTTGATGAACAGGGTGTTCAGACCTTATATTGATTACTTTGTTATTGTCTTCATTGACTACATCTTGATATACTCACGCAGCCTAGGGGAGCACGAGCAGCATTTGAGAGTAGTGCTTCAGACCTTGCGAGAGCAGGAGCTATATGCTAAGTTCTCCAAATATGAGTTTTGGCTAGATTCAGTAGCATTCTTGGGGCATATTGTGTCAGGAGAGGGTATTAAGGTAGATCCCAAGAAGATTGAGGCAGTTCAGAGTTGGCCATGTCCTACTTCAGTGACCAAAATCAGGAGTTTCCTGGGGTTAGCCGGTTATTACAGATGATTCGTGCAGGGATTTTCATCTGTTGCATCACCGCTGACTAGATTGACCTAGAAGGGTGCTCCGTTCCGTTGGTCCGATGATTGTGAGGTAAGCTTTCAAAAGCTCAAGATAGTTTTGACTACAGCACCAGTTATTGTGTTACCTTCCGATTCAGGGATGTATACGGTATATTGCGATGTTTCACACATCAGATTGGGTATTGTATTGATGCAGGAGGGGCGAGTTATTGCATATGCTTCGCATTAACTGAAGATTCATGAGAAAAATTATCCTGTGCATGATTTAGAGTTAGCCGCGATTGTTCATGCTCTTAAGATATGGAAGCATTATCTGTATGAGGTGTCATGTGAGGTTTATACTGATCATCGTAGCTTACAGTATTTGTTCAAGTAGAGGGATCTCAATTTGAGGCAGCGTAGATGGCTTGAGTTACTGAAGGATTATGACATCACCATTCTTTATCATCCGGGCAAGGCAAATGTGGTCGCGAATGCCTTAAGCAGGAAAGCAGAAAGTATGGGTAGCTTGGCATTCATTTCAGCAGAGGAGAGGCCACTAGCCTTGGACATTCAGTCCTTGGCCAACAGACTTGTGAGGTTAGATATTTCAGAGCCCAGCCGAGTCCTTGCATATATTGTTACTCAGTCTTCATTATTGGGGCAGATCAAGGCATGACAGTTCGATGATCCACATTTGGCGGTTCTCAGAGAGACAGTGCTATAGGGTAGTGCCAAGGAGGTTTTTATTGGCGAGGATGGTGTTCTGCGACTTCAGGGTAGCCTATTTGTTCCTAATATTGATGGCCTGAGGGAGAGGATTCTAGATGAGGCACACAGTTCGCGGTATTCCATTCATCCGGGTGCTACGAAGATGTATCGTGACTTGAGACAGCATTATTGGTGGTGAAGGATGAAGAAAGACATAGTGGAGTATGTGGCTAGGTGTTTGAATTGCCAACAGGTTAAGTATGAACACTAGAGGCTAGATGGCCTACTTCAGCAGATGCCTATACCTGAGTGGAAGTGGGAGCGCATTACTATGGACTTTGTAGTTGGGTTTCCCCAGACCTTGCGGAAGTTTGATGCAGTATGGGTCATTGTCGACAGGTTGACCAAGTCGGCACACTTTATTCCAGTGGCGACTACTTATACTTCAGAGAGGTATGCTCAGATTTACATTCGGGAGATAGTCCGATTGCACGATGTGCCTGTTTCCATCATATCAGATAGAGGCCCTCAGTTCACTTCCCATTTCTGGAGAGCCATTCAGAGTGAGTTGGGGACCCGTGTGGATCTTAGCACAGCATTCCATCCTTAGACCGACGGACAGTCGGAGCGGACAGTTCAGATTTTGGAGGACATGCTTAGAGCCTGTGTGATTGACTTTGGAGGGCAGCGGGATCAGTTCCTTCCCTTGGCGGAGTTTGCTTACAACAACAACTATCAGTCCAGTATCGAGATGGATCCATTTGAGGCTTTATATGGTCGGCGATGTCGTTCTCCTATTGGGTGGTCTGAGCGTGGTGAGGCTAAGTTGTACGGTACAAACTTGGTGAAATATGCCTTGGAAAAGGTAAAGTTGATTCAGGAAAGGCTTCGCATAACTCAGTCTAGACAGAAGAGTTACGCGGATCAGAAGGCGTGTGATGTATCATTCATGGTTAGCGAGAAGGTTCTCTTGAAAGTATCGCCGATGAAGGGTATTATGAGATTCGAGAAGAAGGGCAAGTTGAGCCCAAGGTTTATTGGCCCATTTGAGGTGTTGAGGCGAGTTGGAGAGGTTGTTTACGAGCATGGTTTACCCCCAGCTTATCGGGAGTTCATCCAGTTTTTCACGTGTCTATGCTTCGGAGGTATCATGTCGACTTGTCCCAAGTGTTAAACTTCAGTACCATTCAGCTGGATGAGAGTTTGGGTTATGAGGAGGAGCCAGTTGCCATTGTTGATAGACAGGATCGCCAGTTTAGGTCCAAGAGGATTTTTGTGGTGAAGGTCCAGTGGAGGGGCCAACCAGTCGAGGAGGCGACCTGGGAGTCCGAGGAGGACATGCGGAGCGGATATCCACGCTTATCCGGCGCTTTAGGTATGAATCTAAACCCGTTCAAGGAAGAACGTTTGTTTAAGAGGTGGACAATGTAAAAAAAAATATCCAACAAAGTTAAACAAGAAACTTACCTCAAACAAGCCAAATCGATACACTAGAAGTGCCTTCCCTCTCAAATCATTCTCCGAACGGTTTGAAACTAGCCAAAAGCAACTCAAAATCATCAAATAATGCCATAGGAAGCAAACCCAATCGATAAAGGTCGAATATTTACACATTTACTCAAAGTCAACCAAAAAGTCAAAGTCGGGCTCCCACCTCGGAACCCCACAAAACTCACAAAATCTAACAACCCATTCAATTACGAGTCCAACCATACTAATTTCACTCAAATTCGACTTTGAATCGATGTTCAAAACCCAAAAATTTACTTTAGGAAAGTTTAGACAAAAATTCCCAATTTCTCTTTAAAAATCATAATCCAAATGCCAAAATCGAAGATAGATTCATGAAATATAATCAAAACCAAGTAGAGAACACTTACCCCAATCCTTGTGGTGAAAATTACCTCCAAAATCTCCCAAATTCGAGCTCCCCAACTCAAAATGTGATAAAATAACTCAAGGGTCCGAAATAGAGTACTTATACGCACTGCCCAGGTATATTTTTCACGATCGGGGGACCAGCTTCGCGATCGCAAAGCACAAAATGTTCATACTCAAAGAATCTCTACGCGAACGCAGCCCAGGCCCGCGATCGTGATGAACATCTGCACAGACTAGCGCGAATGTGGATGCAACAGTGCGAACGAGATGAAGAAGCCATGAAGACCTGCCCAGCCTAGCTCTACACTACATGAACCCGTAACCACTTACGCGAACGCGATGCTCAAGATCTAACAACCTACACGAATGCGGTGGAATATTTGCGAACGCAAAAAAGAAGAAGATACCCAGCTCCAGAATTACTCTACGCGATTAAGTTCCCTGCTTCACGATCGCAATGCTCTGCAAAAACTCCAACAACCAGCAATGCAAAAACCATCCGAAAAGATCCGAACCACGTCTGAAACTCACCCGAGCCCCTCATATCCCGTTCGAGCATACCGACAAGTCCCAAAATATACCACGGACCTACTCGAGACCTCAAATCACTCATAACAACATCAAAACCACGAATCGCATCTCAAATCAAACTAAATGAACTTTTGAACTTTCAACTTCCAAAACTCGTGCCAAACCATATCAATTCAACTCAGAATGACCTCATATTTTGCACACAAGTTCCAAATGACATAACAAACCTATTCCAACTCCCCAAAATGCGAACCGAATATCATCAAAGTCAACTTCCGGTCAAACTTATGAACATTCCATAACTCCAAATTGCCAACTTTCGTCAATTAGCGCCAAAACCTTCAAGAAACATCCAAATGCAAATTCGGGCATACGCCCAAGTCCAAAATCACCATTCGGGCCTAAGAGAACCATCAAAACTCCGGTCCGGGTCAAATATGCAAAAATCAAACTTGGTCAACTCTTCCAACTCAAAGCTTCTAACATGAGAATCCTTCTTCCGAATCGATCCCGAATCACCTAAAACCAAACCAACGATTCACAAAAGTCATATTACGTCATATAAAGCTACACAAGACTTCAAACAGCTGAACGAAATGCAATTTCTCAAAACGACCGGTCGGGTCGTTACAGGAGCCCTAACTGAAAAAATGAAAGAAAAAACCATAAACTAAAAATGAATGACAAACCAGACGAATGAAACTAGAGGGGAAGAAAAGGAACTTACAGTTTCAAGCCTTTTTCCGCTGAACAACAGTGAAATGAGAAAATGAAAGTAGAAAGAGTATTGGAACTAAAAGAGGGAGGAACTCTACTAAAAAGAAAAACGAGAGAATGTACGCAAAGAAAAAAAAAAAAAAGGAGGGAAGATAGCCGTGTTCTTTTTCGTGCGAAATTGTGAATTTGAAATTTGTTTAGGCAACAAACCAAATTAGTTGTTGCCAAAACTAAACATTTAAACAATAATATATTGTTGCCAATTTATTTTTATTTTAAATTTATTATAATATTTGCATATTATGGCAACAAGATTAATGTGTTTGCCTACGAGAATAAACTCATTGTTACAAGTTTAACTTTCTAGCAACAATTAAAGGTGGCAAACGGGCGGTCGGGTGGGTAATGCAAAAATGGATAAGTTATTCAACCTGACCCATATTTATTTGAGAAATTTTCATAAAGCATTATCTTTTAGTAGTAATTAGTCATCTATAAATACCATTTGCTATATTACGGAATATAGATACCTTTTCTGTGGTTATAAGATGTATTTGATGTATTTAAGCTATTGTATTCATGAATACAGTAGCAAAAATAGGCGTGAATCAGGGAAGTCCAGCTAATTAGTTGTTGTATTCGAGTGTATTCGACTGTATTCATGGAGTGAAACATGGGATTACAGCTGGACAGATTACTGTATTCGACTGTATTCACGGCGTGAAATTGGGGATTATACTGTTTTTAAAACGGAAAGTGAATCAATTAACATAATAGACTCCTAATATAACTCAACAAACTCAATTATAACACACAACTTTTGTATTTTTCAGTTATAAAAAAGATTCTCAACTGCAAAATACAATGAAATAGATAGAATACAGAGGGATACATTGAAATACAATGAGAAAAAAAGACACTGAATACAATGAAATACAACGAGATACATTGAATTACAATGGAAAAAAAATAGTGAATACTATGAAATACATAGAAATACAGCGAGATACAGCGAGATACATTGAAATGCTCTTAAAAAAAGGTAACAGAATCTTCAAATTGCTCAACCCCAAACTTCAGACGACCTATTTTAGTCGACAATTTTCCGACGACCCATTGGATTCAGACCATGATTCCATAAGTAATTTGAATGTATCTCGCTGTATTTGAAGATTATGTACACTCTGTTTGACTTTGATAAGGACATCGTTGTATTTGCTGAAACTACCACTACAGATGAAGGTCCCAGAAGAATCTAAAACATAAAAAAAGTAGAAACCTATTATTCTTGTCTTGATTCAAGAATCCAACCAAAACCAAAGATGTAACCCACCAAAATTCTCAAAAGCCAATCACACCACAGGCTTCAAAATTCTAAAACCACCAAATTGCAATAAAATCTTAGGGAACTTGCGGTGAATAGCAGGATAAGCCCCATATGCAATGACTATCAAAATCAAAGCTAAAAGAAGAGAGATTTTAGGATCGGAAACTTTAGACAAAGAGGTTTCTGAACTGGGTTTCTCTCAACCGAATGCGGGGAGCCGGAGCAATTTCTGAAGTGGGCTTTGCACAAATCCGGTGGAAGGAGGAGGAGATCGGAAATTTTAATGGGATGGGGGAAGAGAATGGGATGTATCAAAGTAGAGAGAAAGAAAATATTGTAACTGATTAGCGTATTTAGTGGCTTAGGGCTAGGAGGTAACCAAAATTAAATATTTTGCTATAAACCTTAAAAGGTATCTATAGAATATAATTTTTTAAAATAGTATTTGTTTAAAATAATAAGGTGTTAACCTTTGCTATAGGAGGTAAAAATTCCTATTTAATACGGATAAAAAATAGAATAACCTACGATCTATGACTTCTTGAATATGGTCACTTTTGGGAGAAATTTTAGTCTCCCAAACTTGATGAACTCACTTTGCAAATGTTAAAGTTAAACTCATTGGTTATCCATCGATTATCAATTTTTAAGTGGATAACATAAATCTTATTCATATTTGACCCTTTTTTAAAAAAGTTCCGTATCCAACTCATTCTTTAGTGGATAATATGGATGAATAACTGTTTTGTTATCCATTTTGCCACCACTAGCAACAATAGAAATTAGAATCACGTTGTTGCCATTTATTTTGATTAATCAAGAACCATAAACTTGTTAGCATTTCTATATTTTCTTGTAGTGTGAGTTTATTTGATCTAATTTAGTTTAAAATATTAGTTAAATTGACTATCGAGAAACAAAAAGTGCCTCGTAAATTAGGACAGAAGATAAATAGTTCTTTCGCACCTACCATCAAATGGTTTTCCGTTGACACATATACTTGAAAAAAAGCTAGAATCTAGCTGAAAGACAATACATACCGAATTTAGCATATACTGTAAAATCTTACTATTGCTTGGTACCTAATAAATATCAATTGTTTTTTGTTGGAATTGTTTTTCTTAATGGTAATAAATATATGTTGCAGGTAAATAGTAGGAATACTACTTCTATATCCACAAGAAACGTAACATATTGTAAAGTTGAAAAAACCAATATGCATTCCCAGGGCGGACCTACATAGGAACTAGAGGGGTTACCGGAACCGTTAGCCTCGGCAAAAATCGTGTATATATAATATGTATATACAATAAGGACCCTTTAAATATTTTTGATGTGCCCCCTAAGTTGAAAAGAATGATTGTGCGGCTGGTTTAGCATTTCACATGTGTTCCCTCACTTACTATATTACCTAGGTTTGAGCCCCAACACCATCCTTTTCTTAATTTTATTTTTTCCCTCTATGAATTCAAGGAAGTATAGAATTCTGTATTTAGTGCTCATCTTGTTTTTTTTCTCTTTATCTTTTCTAAGTGCATAAACAACATAGTAGTCAACTTCAACATAAATAGTCTGAATCTCCTAATTTTGAGAAACATCCTTCTTCTAGATATTAAAAAGGTAACGGAGAGAAACATAAAAAGATTAAAGGAAATTGGAAGGGCATAAGATATTCCATTAGCAAGAAGCCAATCACCTTCTTTATCGTGATAATTAAGATTATAAGCTTTACTATTTTCTTGACCTGTATAAATATAAGTAGTAATTCAATAAAAAATTCCCCCAAAACAGTAATAAAAAAACTCCAAAAATCCTTATGCGATATCCGTTAATTCAACGGCATGACTGAGACTCTACTTGGACAACTTAACATACCTTTAATCTTGATGTTATTAGACTTAAGTTTATGATATGTTTGAACATCCTTTCGGTCACTAATTCAAAATCATTGAATTTACGAGGAATTAGCACGTCAGATTTTACCGTTACTAGCTGACATATCTATGTATATAGCGGTGCCCCCGCTGCGCTCAAATCCTGGGTTCGCCTCTGCATTCCAATCCAAAATCGAAAAAGGATTGCATTCTTTTGTAAATAGCACTAAAGGAAACATAAAGCAATATGCATTCTTGACAAGCGAAAAGTGTCACAAAGGGAATAATATAATGAACATCTATGGATTTAATACCCATTACATTAAACACTATATTAAACTCTAAATAACTGTAAAAACAACATATTTGCTCAGTTTCAGTAGATTTTTTTCGTCCCGCGTGAGAGCGGAATGCTTTGTGTAGCAAGCTGCTCTTTTAACTTACAAACTTAATTGAAGCTCGGAAATTGCTCATGTCTGCCCATTTACTCCTAAGGGTAAGAGGCTACCTACATAGCTATAAATACCAGTAACTAGGGGTGACAAATGTACTGGTTGGGCTGAATTTGGGCGGGTCAAGATAAGTTAGGTCATTAAATGGGTCATTGCCCAATCCAACCCAAAGTGTATTTAGGATAAGAAGGACTGGGTCAAAATGGGCTAAACAATGGATCATACAGCCTATCAATATACATGGCTACCAATTTTCCCTCCAATTCAATCACGTTATAAAACTTATATATTCTTGATCTTTCCGCAGTGAAATCATTCTGAAATTTTCGGTTCTAACATTAAATTCTACTAAGCATATTTCACCTTCCAAAGTATTCTTGATGCATTCTTGATCGCTGTATACATAGCTCCATCAATACTTCTCCCAACACTAGCGAAGAAAAAGAGGGCGTACCTTTAATCCTTCTCCATGATTCATCTGAGCCTAGAGTGAAAACCCAATATCGTGTGGGTCTATACCGAGAATGTGTAATCCTCAACATTTTGTAACCCCTCCGGTCCAAAATAAGTGATTTTTTTGCAGTTTTTTTTGTGGTATAGCGCGGTCTAGCCAGTTTTTGGACTGGTCATTCAAAAATAGTCAACATTTTCCAAGTCATTGAAAAATAGCCACTATTTTGCTGCAACAGAGACCGGTCCAGTATAATATACTAGAGTTCGGTGCAACTGTGTATGAACTCCCAGCATATTATGCTAGACCGATATATTATGATGGAGTATTTTTCCGGATTTTGAACAGTATTTTCATTCAGATTTGTCTTTACATGAAAAGTGGCTAAATTGCGATTACTTTTGAAACTGTGGCTATTTTTGAATGACCACTTGTAAATCTGGCTATTTTTGAATTTCTCCCCCAAAATAAGTGATTTTTTCAGATATCAAGAATGAATGAATTATTTTTTTCCTACATTGCTCTTGTAGTAGATAGTGTTGGAGTATGTATTAGGAGTGTTTATGTGAAAAGATAATAAATATTAATATAGTCAATTTCATTGCTAATTAATGTTAAAAGGTGGATTTCTTAATCTGTGTAAAAACAGCTAAGAAATTGCACGGGGCGCCCTATTTGATCGCCCTCATTTAACCTATATCCATTTTTTTAAAAACTTTTAACTTGTACCCACTTTTTAAACAACTTCAACCCATTTTTCCTCCTCTTTCGTTTTCTTCATGTTCTTCTATTAACAACTGAAAATTAAGACTTGGTCAAGCTTTTTTATAAATACAGACGGCAATCTCAAGAAAGGAAGTTTCTTTTACTTGTCTGTTGCTTATGGTATTTTGTTCTCGGCTTCTCATTAAGGAAAAGACAATCTTAAGCTGCCAAATGACTCATTGCTTTGGATCAAGGAGGCCTTTAATAAAAAATAATTTCTACTTAAAAATTTAGTATTTGCAGTTTTGGACTCAACTGGTTGATGATATTCCCTAAGTAAATTTTCTTTTCTGTTTTGTTTTATAGTTAATCTTAGAAGGAAACACAGATTCCCATTGTAAGCATGAGCAATAGTTTTATATGTTCTTCCTTTTATGTTTTGGTTAGTGTCGCAAAAGTGAAAGAAACAAATACCTATGAACAAGGGGAGGATTACACTCATGCTGTAAATAGGCTAAAACTTCAGCTCTAGAGCTGAAGTTCGCCAGTTACAAACAAAATTTCGGTTTTAGAGCTGAAGTTCGACAGTTACAAAACAAAAACTTCGGCTCTAGAGCTGAACTTCAGGTCCGGCTACTAGAATGCTGAAGTTTTGCATGATTGTCTTTGCTACTTCAGCCCCGTATGCTGAAGTTATGCGAAAAAGCGGGTACGCTTGCAACTTTTTTTTTTGCAAAGCGGACACAAGTTAAAACGTGATACAAAAAACGGGTATAAATGCAAATGCCCCAAAAGAATTACTTATTTTGGACCGGAAAAAGTATTTATGGTTCGAAAACTAACGAATAGTAGTTGGATGCAAAGTACTTTAGGCACAGAGGGAATGTTATTTTTCTAGTACTAGGATTATAAATAACAGGGCGCTCGCTGCACACTTTTACCCCATAAGCAGATCTTTAACGTAATCAAATCTCTGATGGTCTATAAAACCAAGTAATTCCTCAATACGAGGAAAAAGGCTTTTTTTATGTTTCACCTTCAGGTCCATGGTGTAGAAAATTTCTTTATTCCTTTAGCATTACAAGGAATTTGGTTCTATTGGAACTAATGTTTTAAAAGGCGGAGGCGTGCTCTCACGATGCGAGACGTAAGCCCTGAGACATGGGACGTCGGATCTTTAAATTTTACTAATTTCAAAAATTTTAAGATAATATAAAATAAAAAATAATTATAAAAATTATATTAAAATCACAAAATTATAACAAATAATCTATTTAAAATATATATAAATTATAATTCAACTATGAATAATACGAAAAGTATGACATATATCATAATATGCAAATTAGCTACAACGTCGTTACAACTCAAACATCAAAAGTAATGTATTCGATACGAAATCTTATATGTATCTCTTAAGCAATGATGAATCTTGAAAGAATTTCGATATTATAATTTGATATTTTGCTTAAAATACGCCTTGTATTTAATATGCTTTCTATTTGAAAAAGAATTTAAATAAAAACATAATTCATAATTTAAATATGATTCTCTAGCATCATTTATTTTTAAGTTTCAACAAGTTAATAAAGTGACACATAATCCACCATACAATACCATGATAATTAATTATTTGTAAATAGTTACTAGCTAATACTGAGCTATTAATAAGTATTGTATCTCTTAAACGTGAAAAAAATAATATTTAAAAAAATTATGGACTATTATATACTAAAGACATAACAAAAGTTAGTAAATAAATACTTTTTAAATGAAAGATTTATTTAAAATTAACTATCATAGCAGTCTTAGTAGATAACGTGCAATAATTTTTATTTTAATTATGACATAAAATACTCTCAACTAAATGATTTATGATTAAGAAAAAAGTAATTTTGAATAGTCAACGATTTATTAAGAAAATTTGAGGATTTACAAGGTTAGTTACATATAATTGCATAAAGTTCTAATAGGCGAGCCCAGTACGCTGGGAGTTGGGCGTGTCCGGGGCGTAAGCCCCGATGGCCGAGGCGTAAGTCTCACGGAACTAAGCCACACACATAAGTCTAGGGGCGTTTTACGAGTGCTCAATCCCGAGGCGAGTCCCAATTCTGCCTTTTAAAACAGACATTGAAACGACACGTGGAGTGCCTTTGATGGATGTCTACAAAGTGTGGATTCGAGAAAAATGAGTTAGGAGACCATTTAAAACGCATTAAAGACTTGACATAGCCTAGAGAATATTTAATAGAAAATTTCTTCAGGTATTGAAGACCATTTATGCAGTCGATTTTGAGGGAAACATTTCGATCGTAGGCTTCAGAGGAGGTTCACAATCGCAACCAACCGTTGGAAGGGTAGTTAACGGACTACCTTCCGACTTTATTGTGCATTCTTTAAGTGAACTATGGGTGATGGTTCGAGATGGAATTGCAACGAACCTCAAAACGAACACATATGGTGCTACACAATTTGATGTTTACAAGGTTGATGTGGATAAGGAGAGTTATGAGGAGGTTTTTGATTTAGGGAACAGGGCACTCTTCCTTGGCTTTAATGCCACTTTGGCTGTTGAACAATATGAATATTTTAAGGGCCACCGTGTATATTTTACAGATTATTGTTCTTCGTCATACTTCCACAGTGAAAGAGGAGGTGGCAAGGACCTGGGCATATACTACTATCTAGATGGCAACATTAAACCCCACTATACCTACCACAGATTCAGTCCACCAATATGGATCTTCAACAGTCCTTTCTCAGTTTAGTATTGATTCAGAATTAATATACTTTGCTAACTGTGTTGCGAACTACTTTTTAGTTCGTCTTTATTTCCTAGCTTTCTTTTTGTTGGAATTGCATGTAATTCTCTTTTGGTAGTAGTTAAATTACTTGTTTGTCTTTAATTCTTTGCTTTCTTTCTGTCGGAATTACATGCTATACAAGATTGTGGTGCTAGTTACATGCTATAATTTAAGTATTTTCCCTAGACAAATATCATCTCAAATCGAAATACACTAATCACAGGACTAGAAAACAAATAGTAACGAAAAGAAGATCTCATCTCATGTCAGCATAATGAGATAAGGAAACTAGACAAGCATTCAAAAATATCGCATGAACTATTAAAGTTGAAGATGAAAAAGATGATTGATTCCACAGCATGTAGAATGCCTATTACTTGACTGGAGGGAACTGGGAAGTTTGATGAGCATTCAAAAACTTGATCAGTTTTGTTTCCTTTACTGCTATTTACATGAAATTCGTCACAGTTGAACAAATCACCAGAGTATTATTCAAGGTATCTTATCCTTTCATGAGATCGGCATACATTGACCGATGAATAACATGTTGAGGCGAGACAATTGCACCGTTAACACGAAGTTGTCGCAGAAAATCCACTCGCACTGATTTGAACTGATATCGCTGCAGTAAAAAAGTAACATTTGAATAGATGGGAAGGAAAGAGAAGTTCAGATAACATATAGACCGTGTAATAACATGGGGAACAGGAATGACTGTTATGCTTGGTATCTATTGCAGTGAAAAGACAGAGAGAAGAGCCAATCACTTCTTTCAGACTCTCAATTGGTGAAAATCTTGGCATCTTTTTCTCATTACTGTTGTGGCCACAGTCTGGTTTACCAGCATATGCCTTTGACCGCATCAACAGTTCACATTTCCCCGGGCGGGGCTTGGGGGGGGGGGGGGAACTTATTGAAATAGGTAAATATGTAACTCTATCTGAAATGTAGCTTCAATGATAAACCTAATGATCCTTGCCAACCCAGTAAATACTATTAGAGGATTAAAACGTTACCATTAATAGAGGTGTTCTACAAAAAAGAGAAAAAAGAAAAAAGGAAGAGGAAATAACACCAAAAAAGAGATCATATAAAGCGGAGCTGACACACAAAAAAAAATCGAAATGTAAACCCAACATAAAAACCTGTTGTACAGCTTACACATAACTTTTACAGCATATGTAGAAGTAAAATGGAATAAGCAGAGTAGCAATGGAAAAAAAAACAAAGATATTAAAATGATCGAAGGCTACCTTTAATTTCCATTCAAAATCAAAGGAATGGTAGAAAGGATCCAAAAGTGTGATCTGATCTTCTTCTTTGATCTGTCAACAGGAGTAGTTTGTAATGTGAAAATCTAAGGGGAATGCGAGCAACTGAAGATCAGCAAGTACTCCAACAATTAATGTAAAATAGAATTCTCAGTAGTCACTGTATATCTATCTACTCTCTGCTCTCTCTCAAACAAAAAGATGGTTTATTACACAGTCAACTTTTCTTTTGTCTTTTCTTTCTTTCATTTATAATTCATTTCGTCTTTTTATCCTGCGTAAACACAGGAAAATTGGAACATACCACAATCCTGTATAGCATAATTTAAGGATGTCACAAATTTATTAACATGATCAAAAATTTAGTTGGATGGAGATATTGGATCTAAAATCAGCTCTTCAATATAATGTGAAACTCTAATGGAATACAAAGGGCAGTCTTTGCTTTCTAAATCTCTTATTTAATGGAACAAATACTGGGGATAATCTGCAAACATTTACTATTCCAACCAGGGGCGGAGGTTCGGTTGAACCCAGTAATTTTGGTTCAAACTTTGTATTTGTCTAAAAAAATTCATTAAATATGTACAATTTATTAATATAGAACCCAGTAACTTAATATGATTAGAATCTCGAACCCACAAACTTAAAATCCTGGCTCCGCCTCTGATTCCAACTTTGTGTACATTATATTCCAAGTGTGTAATTCACTATATTAGTATTCACTAAGTATTGTAACTTAATAAGATTTTTCTTCCAAGAAGGGAAAGTAGAGGAGAAATGATCACTTGTTGCCGGACATACTTCCACTTTAGCAGCAAAGTAACTAAGAAAAGAATATGTGAACTGTGCCTGTTGCTTAGAACTGTACTTAAAAACTGATCACATTCGTTTAAGTAACAGAGATTAGACCAAAGGTGTTACTTACTGCAGTGCCGCGTATTCCGTAAACAGTAATTACAAAACATGTGCGGTCAGAATCACAGACGACATAGTATCTGCAGAAGAAGAGTAGAAGTTGAGACAAGATAGTAGCTGCAGATTGTGGGGCAGCTCTGGGAGGGGGGAAGTGACAGAATCAACTCTTCTAAGGTAAGGTAACTTACATTGGTCTTTTGCTCGGATTCTTAACTGAAAACAGAACTTTTCCTGTGATTGCTTTTCCTTCATTAAGACCTTCAGTTAGGCGATCGACAGTAGCTCTCTCATAAGAAGGATCCACTACAAGAAAGTATTTTGCCCATTTTATGGATTACAAGCTTAATCCAATATCACGCTGTTTTTTGGAAAGGAAAAATATCTAAGACCCATATATAAAGCTTACATTCAACAGAAGCAAGTGATGATGCTAGCGAATCAACAGTAGGCAGAGATGATGATGTTGGAGAAGAAAGCTGCTTAGCATCATTCAGTTTCTGAAAGACAGGATCAAGTTATCCAACTACCTTCACAATCTCATGCATAAAAAGACATGTAATATGCATAAAAATGACATGTAATCTGAGAAAACCTCCTGTGTTTTATTGATATTTAATATACTGAATGCATAAAGCTATTCTTGGAATTAGTACCTTCAACATTTTTGAGTCCCTTTCTTAATCTTTTTTAACTGTCTTACTAGAATCCTGTTTCCCTTGCATTTGATTTTCCTAGCTGCCCTTTATACTTATCAAGGATTTCAAAGCCAAAATTTGAAGATACAGAGCAGTACTTGATAGCATCTCAAAATACTATCGTACTGAATTTTCTGTGGTATTAGGATGTGAAACACATCAGGAATATGTAATTCTGATGATGGAAGCAGAGTTACCTCATGCTTGAGTTCCACAGGGGTGACAGGCAATATGCATGAATTAGAGTCACAACTATATAATCTTACCTTAAGCAAAGAGTCTACATCATCAAGAACATCGCACAGATTTGACGCTTGCTCTATAGCTTTAATACTAGGATCCAATAATCCAGCACTTTCAAATCCAGATAGGGCCATCCAATAGTTCTCCAGAAACTTGTACGTCTGTTGAACCAAGTTACAGAATCACAAAAAACATGGTATTGAAATTTTGAGGAGGCAAATGAAAATAAGGATATATAAGCAGATATGAAATGTCACGGTGAAGAAAATAGATGCTTTCTTTTGAATATACTCTTGAAGTTTCATGACTAAGCATAAACATGCTCAAGTTGCCAAGATATAAGTATAATTCAAGCACATGAAAAGCTCCACAGATAGATATTTTGCTATTTAGTTCTCTCTTTGTTTCCAGTGAATCAGGAAGCCTTTTATTACATGCTTCCAGGAACTATTTAAACATTCAGGTACATAAAAGTTATGTGCTAGAACAATTGGAAATAAGAATTGGTATATAGCCTTACCATCGAACAGTTGAAACACAATTCAGCACTGCGCATCATCTTTTGGTCTTTCGCCTGAAATAGAACACAAAATTAGAGGGCCTGAGTAAGAAATGCAGACAAAACAACCTTAAGGGGATATAAGATAGTTCTGAAGTCCATGAGGTAAATTATAAGAGGAAGACAGCAAAGTAGGCTTATTGTGGGAAGCTTTACGCAAAGATAAACTGGCAAGAAGCATACTCACAGCATTCTTGTATGCTTTTAATGACTGATAAAGCATATCATGATCCCAAGCTCCAGTCAGAAAATAGGCAGTGAGACATGCATTTCCTAGGGCATCTGGCAAAAAAAATGAATGATCATTCAAGAAACCTGAGTTTGGATGTAACTAAATCATGATAATGGATATTCAATCTTATCAGTTACGAAACCAACTCCACCAAAAATATTGTAAATTTGTCAAAGCAGGAAACTGAAATAACTGAGCTTGCAAATGAAATACGATATGCAATTTGCACGTCATGTACTAGATTCATGCAACTTTTTATGTACATATTCAAGAGCGTCTACTAGTTTATAAGTATATGCTCCAGATCACCTACATAGTTTCAGTTCCTTCAGTTTTGTGTTCTACAGAAGTTATCTGGTACGTTTAAATTATGGGATTACATGTGGTCTCAGTTACATAGTAAGCACAGGTGGTCTCAGGTATATATCTAAGTTACATGTTGAGAATCCTGGGATTAGAAATTGATTTAATTTGCTACCATATCCTTCAAAGTAAGTGGAGAAAATTACACGCACCATTATAAGGTGAGTATACCAGCATGTGTATCACATTAAAAAGAAATCCCTCTTTCCTTTAGCATGTATAATGTGATAAATAAGAGCAAAAAGACATGCTTAGTGGACATTCAGACTTCGCGACATAGTTGATAAGCACATTTTTCAGGATCATATTAGAACAAATTAAAACAGTAAATCGTAGAGTGGCGCAGCTCAGTTTAATCATAGACAGTTAATTTTCAGTCCCTGACATTTTTTGGTTCTTCATCCTCCTTCCCTTTACTATTTAATTTTATCAAGTTTATGACCAACAAACTTATTATTCTTCCTTAAAGCGGTATACGTTTTCAGGAACTGCTACTTAATGTATCAATAGCAAGTATATCCAAGAATTACAAAATGCAGTCTTACACCATGATATTCCATCCCGGATATCCAGAGCAATTGCTTCCTTGGCATGCTTAATACTTTCAGCAATGATTTCTTCTGGATCTTCAACCTCTGGAAAGTTGAATACAATCAATTAATACTACAGGCACTCTCTAAGAAAATGTGACTACATAATTAAGGTTCAAAATTCAAAATGCTAGAAGTTCCAAAGGAAGTACAAAAGTTTACCTATTTCACCAGTGCACTGTCGTCTTTCGAGTACTGATAATTGACGTAATAGCTCCAAATTTTTCGGATCCTGAAAACAACAAATACAAATATATCCATCAGAATTTTCAAGAACTAAATTGATCACCAACAAAACTCTAATTAAAATCCAAGAAGCAGCATATAAAATGACCTGTTCAAGGCCTAATTTAAAGCAACTTTTAGCTTTATCAAGATCTCCTCGTTTCCAAACACAAGTTCCTAAGCATATCCATGCATCCACCATATAACTATTCAACTGAAGCTGTTACACAAATCAGCAGTCATGAAAATGAATCATAAAAAGAATAACTAATTAGACATATAAATGTGAAATTTCCTTTGAAATTTACTCACAGCTTCTGTTAAACTTTGCTCTGCTTCCTTATTATAACCAGGAGACACATCCAGAAACTTCCCTCTCAAGTACAAATACATCGCGTTATCCTCCTGCGATTGCCGCTTCTCTACTCAACATAAAAAAACATTATTAAAACCACAAATTACATTCAAAACACTAGAGATTACGTCGATAATTAAGATATTTAATTACGTTTCGATGCTTTTTCAACTTTACGTTATCGAACTCATTCAATGCGTTCTCCGAAGAATTCAAGTACAAGTATATCGGTTGATCTTCTCACGTTTGCTTTTTTTTTTCTTTTTCTTTTTATAAAACATGATTTAAACCAAAAAAAAATACATTAAAAAAAAGAGATTAATCGTGTAAAGCAATTACAGAACTTCAGAGTCCAAATTCAATGCATCTGAATAAATACAGTAACATTTTTAAACTCGGAATTCAATGCATTTTTCTAAGAATTCAATTACCTTTAGGAATAGCGTCGAGTAATTGGATAGCACGATCAGCTTGTTCTTTCAGGACAGCAATTTTTTCCTGACGACTTGGGAGGAAATAGTGATTGCGAAAATCATTGATTACTTTAGCGAATTCAATCACCTGTGAAAACACATTCTCTCCTCCGGCGTCTCCTCCGGCGTCTCCTCCGGCAGAACTGCTCATTTTCTCCGGTAAATAAAAAACGAAGTGAAAAACAGTTGAAATGTATGTGAAAGCGTGAAGAGTACTGAAGTCTGCAACTGGGAAGTTATACGGTTATGGTTATTTGGGGGAAATTTTTTTGTTTAAATAAGCAGACACGTTTTCTTTGCCTGTAATTTTCAGAAATTATAGATTCACCCCTAATATTCTCCGTTATGCTTCTTTACTTCCTTTTTCCTTCTAATTAACTTGCTATCAAGTCCTTACTAAGTATTTGGTCTTATTCATGAATAGAACATTTAATATGTTACTTATAAAATTTTCTTGAAAATTTTATTTAATCCGATGAAAGATTATCATGATTTCGGATAATGTAATATTTAATATTTCATATTCAGAATTGATTGTATACAAATATCTTGAAAATTTTATTTAATCCGCTAAAAGATTATCATGATCTATGATAACGTGATATTTTAATACTAATTGCAGTTAGAACTTAATTATATTTATTTATAGGATTTGATATTGAAATCTCTTTAGAAGATTGAATCCAATAATATAATAGTGAAGTATTTAATATTGAGAATTTGATCATCTCTATCTAATATGATGTTGTGTTTGAATATCGTTGGAAATTTAAATTCTCTTTTTTATTACCCTTTTCCTCTCGACCTCCCCTAAATATTTAAAAGAGTAGCTTATTTTGGGAGTGGACAAGCATTAACATAGCATTAGTCGGTTGAATTGTGCGGTTGTGCCCAATTACACGGTGTGCCGTTGTCCATTATTTCTTATTTGGGCATGAAAGTTCATATTGCAATTTTGGAAAGCAGTACAACAAGAGTTGGGCACACAGGTTGAGTTGAGTACAACATTCCATCCCCAGACGGACGGACAGTCCGAGCGCATCATTCAGGTTTTCGAAGATACGCTACACGCTTGTATTATAAATTTCAGAAGTTCTTGGGATTAGTTTCTACCGCTTGGAGAGTTTGCCTATAACAACAACTACAATCGAGTATTCAGATAGCTTCTTATGAGACCTTATATGCAAAGCGGTATCGATCTCTAGTTGGTTGGTTTGAGCCGGGAGGTGTCATCTTTAATTACTAATCAAATAGTAGGAAGAATTGGAAAAAAAAAATTAAGTCGATTGACAGTCACTATGACCAAATTTTAGAGCGAAAATGGCATACAACAAACATTACATACTTGTAAAATTCAAAAGGATTTTAGTAAACATGAATTTATTAAATGAAAGGCATGAATCCAATAATATTCACAAGAACATATCATAATAACTGTATTTTAATCAACAAAGAAAAAATGTGGAAGTTAACAAACTATAATAGGAAGTGAGAAAAAAGAATAAGGAAATTAAATTTCTGGGGCCTAAGCGTAAATAATGAAACTATATGACTACCTACCTCTCCTAACAGCTTTTTCCCGCCCAATTTCTTTATGCCACGTTTTATTTCTCTTTTTTGATAATTCTAATCTCTTTCTCTAATCTCTTCAGTTATTGATAATTTTCAGATTTAGTCCTTGTAATATTTGGCTAAGCACTTTAACCTTTAATTAACTAAAATATATGTTTCTTTTATATAAGAAATATGTGATATTCAGATTATTTCTGAAACTATATAATTATACATGTGAAGAAACTCTTTTTTTGAATGGTTAAACTTCCAAAGTTTGTAACATAATTGAAAAATAATTTTCATATGTATTTAACAGAGAACATTGCGGCAAATTTCGTACTGATTATTTTCAATTTTTATTTTGTACGTTAAAATATTTTATTTAATACATATTCCAATTGTTAAAGAAACGAATTATACACACCAACGATTGTAGCCTGTCTCAATAAAAGCCAAATAGTACACCTAGTAGCAATAATACAGATTTACATAGATAAGGACTAAAACTGGGAGGAAAACAAGGAAAATTAGTAGTAAGCCAGGGACCAAACTCCCCATTTTTCTTCTTTTGTAAAAAAAACAGATACCAACAGAACAATTAGTTTCATGGAATTTGGACAAAAGAAGACAAGTAATCAGAATGGTAGATAGTAAGACTACTACAAAGAGAACATATAGGGCATTCTATGTTGCACGGACTGTTGCCACACCCATGTCGGATCCTCCAAAATACATTATTTTTGGAGGATCTAACACGCACCTGACGATATTTTTCAAGAGCAACATAGAGGGCATTCGCTTCACGTGCATCATCTACTTAGAAAAAATCATATCAAATCCAAATGCTTTGACTGGTGGGAGGTTTGATGAGCATTCTAGAAATTTGATCATTAGTTTTGTTTTCTTTACTACTATTTACATGAAAAGCCATCTCAGTTGAACAAATCACCAGTATTATTCTTTGTTATCTACACACAGATGTAAGAGAACACAGACTTCTTATGCTTCCTTGGATTCGGGGTACATTGCACACACAATTACTCTGTTTACATGAAGTTGTTAGCACTTGTTGCAGTAAATCGACTCGCATTTGATAACTTAATGACACACTCACTGTCTTTAATGCTCTTATCATTGTTGCATTATATTAAGTGAAACTCTATAAATTTGATTGAGAATGTCAGGGGTAGATAAGTGGCCAGTACGAGACTAGTAAAGCTTGATTTACGTCCCCCAAAATTTTTAATAATGGATTTTATAATTTTTTCAAATTAGACAATATTAATGTTTGTAGAAAAAAAAATTGTAAAAAAAAGGCGTCTACTCTTAAATAGTAAAAAAAATTAAAATTTTGATTTAAATTACTTAAATCTTCATATAGTAAATATATTTTTTACGACAATATCAAAGGTAACATATTGCAAATACATGTCAAACATCTCATTTATTTAAAAAAAAAAATCTAATATAAATAATAATATCACTATGTGAAGTTAAAGACTTTATGTCATTTAAGAATATATACTATAAACACAAGTATGAAAAAAATGACAAGATTGATTTATTTATTTTTTGCATATATGTGTGTATACGTACTAATAAAAAATGTATAAGGCCTCTTATTAAAATTTGGCTTTAGGCCACTAATTTTATGGAGCCGCTCTTGCCAAGTAGTGGTACATTGCAGCATTATGTGCCGATTTCCTAGCTTCTGCAAATTTCATGTAAAATTCATCAATACCTTGTAGAATTTCGCTTTCGGTCATTAAATTAATGAGAATTTAACGATTATTAATTACCTAGTTATTGCGACCAAAAATACTCACGCAAGTATACGTGGTCGCCAAATAATAGAGTAGTGAGTAGAGTATCGTTGCCGCGAAGACTTATGATTAGCTTATGACTGATTCAAACTCAATTAACTTATTGATTCAAGAGATTTCTCACAAAATATAGAAGGGACTAATTTACTACTTAAAATTATCAAGCAATAAATTAACTAGAAATCAACTGAAATAAATAGCAATTTCAAATAACAATCAATAGGAGAGGATATTCTAGAGTCACGGGTTAGCTAACAATCATGTTGTGTTCTTGGCTTAAAATGACTAATTGATTTATCTGAATTGTTGATTGACAGGGTTGATATTACTCATAAGAATTTGTCGAGTCCTTACTCGTCTATTCAAGTTAACTTAATACCTATATGATTATAGAATTAAGATTAACAAGAATGCATTTACAATTCATGTATTTCAACTAAGCTATGCAATTAGGTATATGTCTTAGGTTCAAGGACTTACTCTATTTAATTCTATATGCAATCTAGAGTTCCTACTTTCGAGTTCAACTCTAGATTCGTAGATAGTATTTCATTGTTAGCTACTCAGCAAAATAATTAAAAATAGAATTAAATAAACAACCCAATATGATAAAATCAACTTCGTCAAATTAAACTTCAAACATCAACATTCATGTTTCACCCACGACCCTAGAACAATAGGATTCTTAGACACTCATGTTCATACAATCATCAAAAATAAGGTTTTCAAACATAAAATCAATGAGTACTAGAAAAGGGATGGAAGAATTGATCAAATCCGTGCGCCCAAGTGTTTTGCCCGTTTGTTCTCCTCTCAAAGTCACGTTGCCCTCTTCAAAATAGGTTTAGGTTGGCTTTTATATCAGTTGGGGCGTCTTGGGGTTAAAATAGCCGAGTCCTAGTCGAAACAGGACAACTTTGTGTTCCGAGCGTCCAGGGCAGCGTGGGGCACTGGCCCTGGTGCCCAAAATATTTTGATTCTGTAAATTGCACCCCGCACTGGCTGTGGCCCTTAAATTCCTTTTTTACTTTTTCTTCCCAATTTCACTCCAATTCGCGTCATTTCGTCCCAATTGTATCTGAATGATTCCTACACATAGAAATACCACAAATGAGCACAAATCATCATATTATATATCTCAAATCTTCGAGGCATGAGCAAAATGCCAGGCGATATATATCAAAATATGCATACATTAAGTCGATTATCAATACCCCACACTTAGACTCTTGCTCGTTCTCGAGCAATGGAACTATATTAATCCCCCAAAACGTATTTATCACTATGAAAGAGCACTTCATAATTAATTCAATCAAACACCCTACCTTTGGACTATGATCGATATCGGTAATTAAGTATGAACACGCGAATTTCACATTCTGACCGCTTTTAAGCTAGCCCAAGTATATACAATGATATTCAGACAACTCGTGCAACCTCTCCACAACCACCTCACATCAAGAGATGACTCGTTACACTAAGCATCCTCAACTCACGTACGCACTCAACAAAAGAAAGTGTACAACATCACCAATCCGTCATGAGACCAAGTGCCCTCACCACAAACAAAGTAGTGAATATCAAAGTCCACACATTCAAATATGTCATTGAACATTTATTTAAGGACATCACACAATTGAACAAAATTCACTCACTCTCACAAAGAGTTCATGTGTATCTCGTGGTCGTATCATAAGTTTGCCCGTAGTGTATATCTCTACTAATCTAATCTAGCCAAATCTAGGATCAATTAGGACTTCAAGGTTGTAATGCAGGCTAAGGGACGGGTAGGATATATTTAGAAATAGTGACTAACCCTCCTAAGCACTTTAATACACTACACTCACAAATCAAACACCTTTTTTCAACCTATTCACTTATCATACGCCATATATAACATAGCCCTATTTTCAATTAAGCACCTCTATGGATTCACTAGAAAGCGTGAGAAAGATTAGGAGGTGAGTATCTTTCTGCATTATTTGAACTTTTATTTGTTTCTTCTTGCAACATTTTTTTTCTTTTTTTTTTTCACACACTCCATGCATTGAAGTTCATAAGCTAGTGATCTTTATTCATAATTTTAGTGCACCTTAAGGGCCCTTCCATGGTTCCACTCAAAAGTAACTCCCCAATCTCTCCCCTTACTTCTTTTAGCGACTAAGTGTCTTAGAAGGTAAAGGTTCAACAATCTCGAATCAAGAACAAAGTAGGAGTAGGGCTTGTAATGTGGGTGCCAAGGAAACGGTCTATAGGCTCAAAAGGGTTAACTACGGATAGATTTTATTTATGGTAAGCAGTAAAGCTCAAAAAGATCAAAGAAGGCTTAAAATCATTTTTCAAACCAAGCATCACCTAGAATTTCACTTCAACTCACATACTGGACAAGTTTTAGACACAAGTACAATGACATGGACTACACAAAAATCTCACCTCACACATGGCACATGACTCACTAAGGACGGTTTCATTCCGACTCTCTACTGTCACGACCCAAAACCTGACCCGTCGTGATGGCTCCTATAGTGAAACTAGGTCAGCCTCAACTCAACAATCAACCCAATAATAATAAGTTTGAAAATATTTACGGAAGTTTTTAACAGTAAAAGAACTATTTGAAACATAAGAAATTCTAAGATTAGATACAATCCAGCCCAAAACCGGGGTGTCACTTAGTGTATGAGCGTCTAAGAAAAATACATAATCTATTATAATGTCTAAGGGAGCAACTGAAATACAACTGGAAAGTAAGGTGGAGAGTCAAGGCATGCGAACGTCGTGCAGATACCTCAATAATTTTCTAAGTCAAAAGCCTCAATCAACAACTGTCACTGGATCCAAAAGTGTCCGAATCTGCACACAAGGTGCGGGGGGTAACGTGAGTACACCAACTCAGTAAGTAAGAAGTCCAACCTATGGATTGATAGGTAGTGGCGAACTCAACCTTGTTGATACCCAACTTTTTCATATATTTTTTATATGCATAAATACCTTCAAAATAGTATATATATATATAAACATGCACAAGGGTTTTATATTTTTTTTCAAATTTTAAGGATTTAAATTAATTTATTTCCTTCCCTTTTATTCATTAAATTCTCAATAATTATTCCTCAAATTAGTGTTGTGGTAATTTAGTCATTTAATTTATATATTTATGCCAAAATATGGTTAAAATATTTTTATGCATTTTTATAATTGCATTTTTGTATTTTTAAAGCTAAATTGCATATAATTACAATATTAATGTATAATTATATTTATATGCGTAAAATTGATATCCTATATTTTTAAATGTTAAATAACTATTTTAAATCATTTTAGTAAATGAAATTATTTTCCAAAAATTATTTATTAATTAGTATAAATTATATAGTGAAAATTGGCTATTTAAAATATAGTCAGATGTGCATTTCAATTGTAGCCCAATTTAAACCTAACCCCAACCCAATTTCGTATTAAAAATACCCGACCCAAGCCCTGAACCCACCTACCCGACCCAAAGCCATATTAAATCCTGGCCGTTGATCTAAAAGATCAACGACCCTCGTCCGTTCTTACCATTTTTAATTTCAACGACCCCTAACCCTAGCTCATTATTCAGATACCACCGCCTCTGTATTCTCTCATCTCCTCCCCTCTCTCAACCACTCAACCTAACCCTAGCTCCTTCAACCGCCGACCTTCTTCTCCAGTGATCTCCCTTCAACTCCTAAGCCTCCAATGGCTCCTCTAATGCTATGCTTGCCTTCTCTAAGGTCTTCAAGGGCCCTGGACCATGCCGACTTGCATCTAGGGTTTGCTATTTGTCTGTTCTTGGCTACTTCAGTGTGATTTCAAGCAAAATTATGTTGTGCTTGTTACGATCCTTGGGATTCTAGATAGGTTCCTTCATCTCTATTTGGGTTTCTTCTAAAACACTAATTTCTGCCTACATCTTCTAGATCTTTACAATTTTAAAATGATTTGAGTTTGTTTCTTTAGTATTTTACACTGTTCTTGGGACTTTTTTAAAAGAATCATCGATTTCAAAGGGTTTTCACCTTCTTCTAAAATTAGAATTTTCAGAACTCCTTTTAAAACTTTGTTTAAACTGATTCCTTATGTTTAAACTTCCATCTCTTGCATATTTTGACTGATTCTATGATTTTTCTACCTTTTCAACTCGCCCATATTGAAAGCCCTAATTTTCTAGGCTTCTTCGTTTGATTCTGTGTATTAGCATGACTGCTCATTTCTTGTTTGAGTTTCTGTGACTATCTTGCTTCGAATATGTTCTTAATGAGTTTTACAGGCAGACTAGCAAGGAGGAACGGTGCACCTTCATTGAATGAGAAAACAAGAGTCCAGAGAAAGAAGTAGTGTCATGTTTATGTAATTTAGTTGATGCTAGTTTGTAGGAGAAGTATAGTACACAACTTTCTGAACATTTCTTTTGTGTTTTTATTGTAGCAGACCTTTTGTTTTGTTAATTTCGCTTCGACCAAAAATGAAATCGGAGCTCATTTGTTCAATATGATATCATTTATGCTTGAAGAAACGGCGTCGAAACATAAGAAAAACGAGCGCAACACAACTCAAACCTATTCAAAACTCACTCGAGGCCCTCGGGACCTCAACCAATAATTCCAACAAGTTATATATCACTACTCGAACTTAGTTGGACCTCCAAAACACCCAAAACAACACCAAAACACTAAATCAACCTCGAATTCAAGCATAAGAACTTCTAAACTTCCAACTTTTTGCCAATTCAAGCCTAATTCTACCACAGACCTCCAAATTATATTCCGGACACACTCCTAAATCTAAAGTCACCCAACGAAGCCAATAGAATCATAAAAATCCAAATTTGAATTCGTTTACTTATAAGTCAACTTGCAGTTGACTTTTCTAACTTAACTTTCTAACTAAGAGACTAAGTGTTCATTTCACTCCAAAACTACTCTGAACCCAAACCTACCAACTCGATACAACTCAACACAGTTGAACAACACATAAATAAGCATATATGGGAGAAATGGGTCTATAACTCTCAAAATGAACGATTGGGTCATTACATCTTCCCCCTCTTAAATAAATGTTTGTCCTCGAACGTGCCCAGAATTGTTCTAAAAGTCATTCCATCCAGCCACTATTTTCACTAATGGGGACACTATCGAACATATAAGTCCACAAGCACGCGCTCACACAATTAACACCTCAGTGCTTAAACTACCGTCAAACCCAGCCTTAAGTCCTCCAGACTGGCCCAACATCAACATACAAAAATCACCTCTCACACCTCATCCAGGGAATCACAAGCCGTCGTTGCACAACTGATATCGAGCGCTCATGTGCGCATATGAATGCGTGGAAGGAATTCAAAGAGTTACACTTTAAGTTGAATCAATATTGCACGATAAGAATTCGAGAAGGTGAAGTTTTCCTAAAGGTTCTACAACCTCTCGAAGATAAGTACAAACGTCTTCGTACCGATCCGCAAGACTATACTAAATCCGTTCATGACTCGTGAGACCTATGTAACCTAGGCTCTGATACCAACTTGTCACGACTCAAAATCTAACCATGGTCGTGATGGCGCCTATCGTGTTACAAGGCAAGCCTACTTCCGAAAATATTACTACTAAACCGATTATAAGAAATTAATAAAATATGTCAACATTTAAATTTTTCATAAACTAAATCAACTCTAAATATAATATAGGAAAATACGGAAATGAGCCCCAAACATCGGGGTGTCACTAAGCCATGAGCGTCTAAAACTATAAATTAAGATATATAAACTGTCTAACTATCCAAAAGAAGAAATGACAAGAGGAGTAACAAGGTCCTACGGACACTAGCAACTACCTTGCAATCTCCACAGATAGCCGGCCTGAACTCAACGATCAACGCGCTCTAACTCACATGGATCTGCACATAAAGTGCAGGGTGTAGTATGCGTACAACCGACTCAGTAGTAACAGAAATAACTAAGGAACTGAGCAGTAGTGACGAGCTAAGTAAAACAGTCCAATTATTTATTTTCATAATTTAAAAATAAACAGGTAAATTCCATAACTTAGTAAATGCCACAAAGAAATTTAACATATAAATGCAATAACAACATAAATAAATTCAACCTCACAGCAGTGTCACTTCATCACTCATCACTCGCTCTCAACTCTCAACACACTCAAAACACTCAACACTCTACGCTCACTGGGGGTGTGTACAGACTCCGGAGGGGCTCCCAAAGCCCAAGCGCTAAGCACGGACAACTCACATGCCATCATATCAATACCTGAATCCGCACGGTCAACTCACGTGCTACGCAAACAACTCACATGCTATGGTATCAATACCTGGACCCGCACAGTCAGCTCACGTGCTATGCGGACAGCTCACGCGCTATGGTATTAATATCCTCATAATCAGGCACTCGGCCTCACTCAGTCATGTACCTCTCCAGCCTCACAATGCACCACCAATAAAGGGATACAACCCACATTAAGTATCGCAACATATCAGCAAAATAATAGAGGCTGAGTTAACATGTACAATAATTTCTATGTCTGAGTACAAATAACGTGAGCATGAATGAAGTCTAAATATGATCTCTAACATAAAGGCAAACAAGTTCACCAACAAGTAAATGCATAAATACATATAATGGTTATTAGGCCTCACAGCCTCACGGGACGGACCAAGTCTCAATCTTCGAGGTATACACCCACATGCCTGTCACCTAGCGTGGGTATCACCTCCAAACAATCACATGATATCAAATTCTTCGGGTATATACCTTCAAAGCTAGAGTTAAAACTGTTACTTACCTCAATAGCGTAAAATCTTACTCCGGATGTCCTCATCCCTCGACTCGGTCTTTAAGAGCTCCGAATCTATCCATAATCAGAATAATGTTATCAATATGGCCAGAGAATCGAATTCCACAATAAAAATTACAAAATAGGCCAAAAATTCAAAACCAGCCAAAACCCGGCTCCCAGGCCCACGTCTCAAAACTAGTCAAAAATGGTAGGATAATAAACCTCGTCCTCTCCCGAGTCTAACCATATAAAATTTATCAAAATAGGACTCTGTTTGGTCCCTCAAATCCCTACCTAAAACTCTCCAAAACTCAAATTCTAACTTCCTCAATTTCACTTTGAAATCATCAATCAAATCCCAAAAACGAAGATGGATTCATGAAATATAACCAAAACCGAGTAGAGAATGCTTACCCCAATTCCTATGGTGAAAATCGCCTCCAAAATCACCCAAATCCGAGCTCCCAAACTCAATATATGATTGAATGAACAAACCCTTGTTTTATATAATTTTCTGCCAGATATTCTTCCTCGTTTCCCGTGACAAACTATCTCGAAACTCATTTTTTTATACATCCAACAGATTCCTTGTGAAATTCTAATTAAGTTAGGCTTTTGAATCACTCAATTTGACCTTATAATGAATGAGATACGTTGGTTTCAATATTTACAAATAGTGCGGATTTTTAAATACGCCGTCGGTGACAATTTCGTACTTATTCTGAAAAATCTAACAACCTAATTCTTAGTAAAATGACCATAAAATCCCCATACGATGTCCAAATTCGACGATTCTTTTTGCTACGGGTCCGTAATTATGATACAGATCTAATTATTTAGTCAAAAAAGAAATCGGAGCTCATTTGTTCAATATGATATCATTTATGCTTGAAGAAACGACGTCGAGACATAAAAAACCGAGCGCAATACAACCCAAACCTATCCGAAACTCACCCGAGGCCCTCGGGACCTCAACCAATAATTCCAACAAGTCATACATCACTACTCGAACTTAGTAAAACCTCCGAAACACCCAAAACAACGCCAAAATACCAAATCAACCTCGAATTCTAGCCTAAGAACTTCTAAACTCCTAACTTTCACCAATTCACGCCTAATTCTATCACAGATCTTCAAATTACATTCCGGAAATACTCATAAGTCTAAAATCACCCAACGAAGCTAATCGAATCATAAAAATCCAAATCCAAATTCGTTTACTCCTAAGTCAACTTCCGGTTGACTTTTCTAACTTAGCTTTCAACTAAGAGACTAAGTGTTCATTTCACTCTAAAACTACTTCGAACTCAAAGCTACCAACTCGATACAACTCAATACAGCTGAACAACATATAAATAAGTATAGATGGGGGAAATGAGGCTATAACTCTCAGAACGACGACCAGGTCATTACACAAAAGACTATCTATTTTATAATAGTAAAAATATTTTAGAATTTAAAATTAAACTACTCAAATCTTCATATTAGTAAATAATTTTTTTTACAATAAAATCGAAGGTAATATATTACAAACACTTAAGATAATCCACACAAAACTCGAACTAAAAGTAAAACTAATATTCTAGAAACATATGGTAAGACTTATATCCATGGCCGAAGTGCCTAATAAGCCATTTGATACAAAATGCCTAATTTGTGTTCTTTTATCTTTTCTCTTTTTGAATATTTCCTTTTATTTAATCATAAACATACAACCGAGGCATTAGCGGCAGTTATCGTACATCTAATGGATAAAAAATTGAACTTAAAGATCCTTTTGGTAAATACACTCTAGTAATTTCTCAAGTTCTTTCACATTAATTATATAATTGGAAACAATTCTAGTAGAAACTCTTTCAGCTAATGGGCGCCCATGTGATTGCCAATTGTACTTTATAAGGCAGTCAGTTAAACGTTTCCAAGCATCCGCTATATTGGATCCAACTTAATCTAGACGATAAATCAATACTAGTAAGAAAAAGAAACTCTGCAAAATCAAATGAATAATTGCAAATTAGGCATCAAATTACAATATAAATGTATCTCTCACAGCTTCATACAGATGATACTCATCTTCTTTATTATAAACGGGAACCGCATCCAATAACTTTCCTCTTAGATATATTTTGACGTTCCGATTGCATTATTTCTGCGCAATTATGTTGATCACAATACATTATACGTGTTCGTTGTAACCCTATTTTTAAGATCTATAGTCAAACACATTCACACTAAAATGCATATACTCCTCGATTTTTATTTTAACTCCAAGTAATAATTTTTTTAAGAAAGTGAAAAGAGGCAAATGCTTCTCATCGTGCTTTTTTCTCCAGTATAGTAAAAAGTAAAAATAATTATATCAAGAGATCACATACACACACACTACTGCCACAACCTCTGCAGATAAAAATTCTCCCTGATCATTTTCTTTATTTAAGAGCTAAAAAATTCTCCCTGATCATTTTCTTTATTTAAGAGCTAACATAACATTAAAGGAAAATCTCAAGTAATATTAATTTAAATTTATTCATACAATTGGGAACAACAAACAAGAAAATATAAATGTGTACTGTCCGATTGGTGCTAGCGTATGGGCATGGTTAAGACCTATAAGGACCACAATAAATCAAATTAGGGATTTTTACACAAATAGCCAATTGGATTCTCGGTTTATTTTTTTATGATTTGTTTGGAAGGCCATCACGTAATTGGAATTAGTGTGTTACTAGGATAGTAATTATACAGCCTAGTAATTACAGTATTATAAGTATGACAGTCTATTTGTTTGTCATAGTGTAATTACAAGTGTATATTTTGGTTGCACAAGTGTAATTACACAGTTAGATTAAATTTTAAATATAAAATTAATTATTCAAAATTAAAATTTTATATTTAAAAAATATATGCCTTTATAAATGATATTAATTTTGAAATATATATTGTTTCTTGAAAATATATTAATTACTAATCATATGTTTGTACCTAATATCGTAAAAATAATTGATATATATATTTTAAAATTAATAATATTTTACTTTAATCAATTAAAAAAACTAAAAATACATATTTTGTAAGAATATCATGGACTATATGCTTGATAAGATGATTAATATTTATACATATAATATAATATTACTCAAATATTTTACGAAAAAATAATCTATCAATGCTAACTGAAAAATGAATGGCATGCAATCTGAATTATTAAGTAAATACTGCTAAAGCAATTAGAATGGAAGAAAAAATATAACATTTACTCAAAAAAAAAAAATAACACAATACTCTAATGTAAAATTACAACATAACATAAAATAAGTTTCAACATAAATTAATTAAATATATTTTACAAGAAAAGAAAAACAGAAGCCTATAACCACATTCAACAATGATATTTTATTTTAATGACATCACTCGTTATATGCTAAGTTTATTAATAATTTATTATTTCTAATATTATGAGGAGTAGTTTCAAAACTAGTATAAATTATGCTAAATAAAGAACATAAAAAATATAAGTAACTATATGGAATCTCAAAAATAAAGGTTGAAAATGAGAATATTATTTAAATATTAAAACTAATATGTAATTTTAACATAATTAAGTTTGCATATAATCTCATCAATTAACAAAATTCAACTTTAATGGCATCACTCATTATAAGTCAAGTTTGTGGATGACTTATTCTTTCTAAGATTACGACGTATAAATTTTTAGAAAAATTAGAATTATAATATAGTTAATTGTAATAAAAAAATAATTAAGAAGAAATAAAATATGAAAAATTATGTAGAAACACGTGAAGTAAAGGCTGGGAGATGAGAAATAAGAAAAAAATAATATTAAGAAAAAGAATTTAAGATGTTAAAAAATAAATTAAAAAGAAAAAAAATAGAAATAAAAAGTAAATTAAAAATAAAAGAAAAGAAATTCAAAAAATAATATGATAATTACACCATGTAATTACCGGCAATTCTCAACTCCTCCTTGAGAATTGCAAAGTGTAATTACATCCCCCTCAATTACACCCAATTACATGTTGACCATGTAATTATTTGGTGAGACAAATATGTCAAAACTATATAATTACATCCAATTACACCCAAATCCAATTACATGATGGCTTTTCAAATAGGCCCATAGCTTATGCACGATATACACATATTATATAATTTTCAGATGGTTTTAGTTTATGTTATTGGATGAACAACTATTTAGGTTAATCCCACTTCTTTCAACCACAAGTAAGAACTGTTGGCGCTCCAACAGTAGGTAGCTCTTTGTTCATTTTTCTTGGTAAATACATGCCATAGTGGGCCTTGACAGTTTTTTGTGAGAATTATATCAACATAGGGTTTGCCAGAAAGGAGCAGTTCAGTATTCAGAAGATGTACACTCTATCAAGACCTCAATACTCAAAAGTTGGATGAAAAGCCTTACTACTGGGTACAAGTATCCCTAGACACAACTTTATACTATGGTTAGCTCTAAATCACAGACTTGCTACTGTGGATAGACTAGTAGCATGGGGCATACATGTTATTCTTGGATGTGTTTTATGTAAGAATGAAAAAAATGAAACTATGACACACTTGTACTTTGAATGTCAGTATTCAAGGAGCATATGAGACACTCTGATTAACTGGATAGGAGAGAAGCATCAGATTGGTTCATGGGAAGAGGAAGTTAAATGGCTGAGTGCAAAACAATCGAGCTTATGGAAGTATTCTGGCGTTTCTGTTTGCAACACTAAAATACCATTTTTGGATAGAAAGGAACATGCGCAGATTCCAAGGAAAGGAGATTGATACGAAGAAGAAGATATGAGACATTATCCTTCAATTACACATCAAAAGACAACATAAGGCAAAATGGAATAAGTACTTAGGAAGAGTGAATAGTTTTCCTCTATGAAGTCTAGTCTAGTAGAGGAACAATTAAGTTTGTAAATGTTTTTTTATATAGTTATTTTGATGTTACCTTGAGTTCAACTCTATAGTCCAAAAGAGTTAGAGGTGCTGTAAATATCATTACTGGTTAAATAAATTTGATATTTGAACAAATATATATAAATTTTCATAATTAGTGGAGATATTTTTTGGATTTCCCACCCAGTGCCTGATGCCTACATTGTGGCTCGAAAGTAAATTATTTCCTAACAAAGACGACTCCATACCCAGGACTCGAACCCGAGACCTTTGATTAAGGATGAAGAAGTACTCACCACAATCCTTGTTGGTAATGGTTTTTTTTACTACATAAGGACACGTAATTTTCACATAACTATTGCATCAATTGATTGGTCACATACTAAAAGAACACATAATCGCAGCATAACTAGCATTAGTCGGCTCCCATCATTAAACTTAATACGATCATGACCTATAAAATGTACATTATCTTATGTGGTAGAAAAGAAATGTGAAACATGATATATATATATATATATATATATATATATATATATATATATATAATTATTTACTATACAAATGTTTTTTACATTATATCCTCCGTAAAAATAAATTTTCACATTGCTGTTCATATGGTATAACTGGTAGACGAGCCAATAAAATTATCATTTGATTTAGTGATTACTTATGAACATAATAATAACGTAACGATTAATAATACAACAATTAATGCTGCAAAAATTATAATGTAACGATTATTACTCGTTAAGCTTTTAGTTTGATATATTACAAGTCCATATAAAAGATTAAATGATATTATGTATTTTTACTTTAAATTTAAATATTAAGATTATATTATCACTTTATTATCAACAAGAGTGCAGGTAAATTTGGGAGAAATTCAAAAATAGACAGATTTACAACTGGTCGTTCAAAAATAGCTCAGTTTCAAAAGTAATCGAAATTTAGTCACTTTTCATATAAAGATAAATCTGAGCGAAAACACTGTTCAAAAGCTGAAAAATACGCCAGTATATTATACTGGAGTTCCAGCATATTATACTGGAGTTCCAGGATAAATATGCTGGCTGGAACTCCAGCATAATATGATGGAGTTCCCGCATAAGTACACTAGAACTCCAGCATAATATACTGGAGTTCCAGCAAGTTTAATTGTCCAGTATAATCTACTGGAGTTTGGAGCACCGGTGCTCCAGTCTCCAGTATATTATACTGGAGTCAGCAAAGTATACTGGTCCAACATAATATGCTGGAGTTCATACACAGGTGCACCGAACTCAGTATATTATGTTGGACCGGTCTTTGTTGCAGCAAAATAGTGACTATTTTTCATTGACTTCATAAATACTGACTATTTTCGAATGACCAGTTCGAAAACTGGCTATACCGTGCTATTTTTACAGTAAATTTTACTCATGAGAAAAATAAAATTGTAACGAATAATGTGTATAAATTAACCAAGCAAGTGAACAATATAACATCCGAATTATTTGCCCAAAAGTTGAGAATTTTCGTTTTCAACTCCAAGTAATAAGTAAATTGTTTAGAAAAATGAAAAAAAGGCAAATTCAAATGCTCCTCGTTTTCCCTACACAGTAAAAAAGTAAAAGCAGTGAAGAGGTGACAGTCTCTCTCACACACACACACACTGCTGCCATCACCTCTACAGATAAAAAGTCGTCTCTCTGCTCATTCTCATTAACCCTAGCACTCTCTCTTTCTCTCTCTACACCTCACCTTTCTCTCTCTATAGACCAAACCCTAACCTCACCATGTCTTCTCGGAGGCTTCTAGCCTCTCTCCTCCGATCAACCGCCCAACGCGGCGGCGCTATTTCCAGATCTCCATTAGCAAATTCCATTCCCAGAACTACTTCACGGGCCTCACCGAAAGGATTCCTCTTAAACCGTGCCGTTAAGTACGCTACCTCAGCTGCTGCTGAGAAGCCGAAGGCGACTCCTCCTAAACCTTCCGGTAATGAACCTACTGGGAAAATCACCGATGAATTCACCGGCGCTGGTTCGATCGGGAAAGTGTGTCAGGTTATTGGTGCCGTCGTAGATGTGAGATTCGATGAAGGTTTGCCTCCGATCCTTACGGCGCTTGAGGTTTTGGATAACCAGATCCGGCTTGTGCTTGAGGTTGCTCAGCATTTGGGTGAGAATATGGTTAGGACTATTGCTATGGATGGTACTGAAGGTCTTGTTCGTGGTCAACGTGTCCTCAATACTGGCTCTCCTATCACTGTGAGTGCGCTGATCTTTGCTTTACTGGTTTAGAACATACATTTCTTAAGGAATTCGGCAATGTGATAGTGATCTATTTTTGTATGGTGGCTGGGGACCGATTTTATTTAATTATTCTACATGATGTATGGTTTAATTCACTGATTTATGTTGAAATTGATTGAAATATTTTATTGATCTAGATTTCTGGTTTGGTGGGCTAATCCTAGGAGGATTATTTTCATACTGATAGGAGTTTGTTTGAAGTTTTTTTGATAAAGTAACAACATTTTATTGAAAGTTTGGGAAGAATATACCAAAAAGTAAAAACCTAGGAGTTTTTTGAAGCTGCAAATGTGTAACTAGAGCGGAGTGTATGGTTTATAGGTTTGCTTATGATATAGTAATGGGCATTTCTTTGCTCCCAAATATAGTGCCTGTGTCTGGTTATCCTAGTATGGATTCAGATGTGTGTAAATATGTTTGTTTTTCTCGTAAGAGCTGTATTTTTTATTGAATGGAGTATGTTGAAATTCTGAATGGGCACCTACTGGTTTGTGGAGTTACTCATGTCTATTCACAACAAGAAGAGATACAGTTCTTCGCTTCAACTGATGAACGGATTTGCCACTGTATTACACATCCTTTCGTTTCTGAAAGATCATTTTCCTTGTAAAATGTTGTGAAAATTTTCCCATTTCACTTATTTTCTCTTACTTGAATGAGAAAGAGACTCCTGCTGTGCAACTCTTTTGTTCTTCTAACATGTCTGTTCTTCAAAATTGTTTTTGTTTCTCCTCCTCCCCCTCCTCCTCCTCCCCCGGGAGAATGTAGTCTTTTCTTATTTGTCGTTTCCTTTTACGCGTGAGTTCAGTTCTAAAATTTTGTTGTCTTTCTTCTGTTTTCTCCTAAAAGAAAAATTATTGAGTAATGGAATGAAACATTGTTCCAATGGAGCAGAATTGATACTGAGAACTTATAGCCTACCGCAACTAGTTTGGAGAGTTTGGAGTTGAGGCATAGTAATTGTTGTTTCATCTCAGTTGATATCCTGCTTTCAGTGGGAGTGCAGATAAATAGATTGGTCTGGCATTCACTTGCTGCATATTTTGTGCAGAAATTGATGGTTTCCATTGTGATTCCAGGTCCCTGTTGGTAGAGCCACCCTTGGTCGTATTATTAATGTCATTGGAGAGCCTATTGATGAGAGAGGCGACATTAGTAAGTTTTAAATGCCGTTTATCCCTTCTCTAAATTGTCCACGTGAATGGTTCTAAACATTGCATTTCTCTCTCTAAAAATTGCTGCAGACACCGATCACTTTTTGCCAATTCATCGTGAAGCTCCTGCCTTTGTTGAGCAGGCAACTGAACAACAAATTCTCGTTACTGGTATCAAGGTATGCTAATCAAAATAATTTTAGTCAGTGCTCTCGTTTCCATCACCTTTTCTGACCATATAATGGTTCCTGAAGTGTAACTCTTATTTGACATTTATGACATACGATGTCAATTTCATTATCGCTGTTTGACTTCTGACCAGGTTGTTGATCTTCTTGCCCCTTACCAAAGGGGAGGAAAGATTGGGCTTTTTGGTGGTGCTGGTGTTGGGAAGACTGTGCTTATTATGGAACTGATTAACAACGTTGCAAAAGCGCACGGTTAGTGCTACTTCCGAGTTTTCTTCTTGTTAGCTCAAATATAAATTAGTGTGTGAAGCTTATCTGTCAGAGGATTGACTTTTTTCTTCAGGTGGTTTCTCTGTCTTTGCTGGTGTTGGTGAACGCACTCGTGAGGGCAATGATTTGTACAGGGAAATGATTGAAAGTGGTGTCATTAAGCTTGGTGACAAGCAAGTACGCGTCCTATTTAATCAGAAGTTATTTGCTTTACCCCTTTAGCCTACAGTGTTATTCCAGACCATTGTTGACATTTTGTCTTATTGGTTTTATCAGAGTGAAAGCAAGTGCGCTCTTGTGTACGGTCAAATGAATGAGCCCCCTGGTGCTCGTGCCCGTGTTGGTCTTACAGGCTTGACTGTGGCTGAGCACTTCAGAGATGCTGAGGGGCAGGATGTGCTTCTCTTCATTGACAACATTTTCAGATTTACCCAGGTTGGCTTGCCTATGAGGCTGAATGATGGCTGAAGTTTCCTTAAATATGCAAATTTCACCCTTGCTAAACCTGTTGCTTCTGCATTGAAACAGGCTAACTCAGAGGTGTCTGCTTTGCTTGGTCGTATCCCATCCGCTGTCGGTTATCAACCAACTTTGGCTACAGATCTTGGAGGTCTTCAAGAGCGTATCACTACAACCAAGAAAGGTTCTATTACATCAGTCCAAGCTATTTATGTGCCTGCTGATGACTTGACAGATCCTGCCCCTGCAACTACCTTTGCTCATTTGGATGCCACAACTGTCTTGTCCCGTCAAGTATATAATGCCATAACGTCACTTGCTCTGTAACTTTATATTTCACCCCTTGTAGAGTTTGCCTTAAATTTTCTAACTTCATATATTTGAATTCCAGATTTCTGAGCTAGGTATTTACCCTGCTGTCGATCCTCTTGATTCTACATCTCGTATGCTCTCACCTCACATTTTGGGAGAAGACCACTACAATACTGCTCGTGGGGTACAGAAAGTTCTTCAGAACTACAAGAATCTTCAAGATATTATTGCCATTTTGGGTATGGATGAGCTTAGTGAAGATGATAAGATGACTGTTGCCCGTGCACGTAAAATCCAAAGATTCCTTAGTCAGCCTTTCCATGTTGCTGAAGTTTTCACGGGTGCCCCTGGAAAGTATGTTGACTTGAAGGAGAGCATTAACAGTTTCCAGGTAATGAATCTCAAATTTGGAATCTTGTCGTCCGTTATTATGGTTGGTTAAAACTCATAAAAAGAAAGTCACTTGGATCTTAAAACACTTGGGTAGTCTACTTTGAATCAATTCTTCTTCTACCATACCCTTTTGTTACTGTTACATCTCCTGATTGCCTTGTCTACCTCTTCAGTATGTTGAGAGGTGAAGCTATTTCCAATTATATTCTAAATTATTTTAAGTTTTTGGTGGAGTTTATTCGAGATGATAAATCTTGCTATGTGCATATTCGAGTCTGATCTAACTTGCTGGCATCTGATACTGATTATTTCTGTGATTGATTTTTCCAGGGAGTCTTGGATGGAAAATACGATGATCTTTCAGAACAGTCATTCTATATGGTTGGTGGAATCGATGAGGTCATTGCCAAGGCAGAGAAGATTGCCAAGGAATCTGCAGCTTAGATTATGGACTCCAGTGACTTTCTTTCATTATCTTTCATCGATAACTACAGAAATAATTTAAGTTTCTGTGACACTTTGGATTCTTTTTGAGAGGACCAAGGGTCCAAGATTTTCTGGTTTTTGTTTTTATATGCAATCCGGAATTGTGATAGGGAAGACATGGAGCTAAGGCCTACTTGCCAAACACCCACCCTTGACGCTCTGTTATGTCGCAAAATAAAGGGGGTAAAACGGCGAACTTGTATATTTTACTTTGAATTAATCTTGAGAATGTTGGTTGCCCAGTTTATGAGGGATTTCTTTACGTCACTTTCATTCTGAATGCCTTTTGAAAGTAGCATAACATTCATGGCGATCAGTCGGTAGTTTGGTCTACACAAAAGAGTCTTGAAGTTGCACTTATGTTGACAATTCTTGGGAGCCAATGAAGATTGTTTGGTAGACATGCCTACTCGAATTGATTTGGAGTAGAAATCTGGTCACATGGGTATTTTCCAAAATGAAACCACACGTATATTTCGTGGATGCAAAATGGCATAACTACATGCTGTCCTCTATGTTAATTTATTTTTCTAGTGTCTTAATTTTGTTATCCCTTGTATCCAAGGGCTACATAGTTGGATCGGAACCTAGAATCTCTAGTCGGATCGTGAGCTATGTTATATAAGGGTATGGTGGGATTGTGGGATGAACGAATTTCTTCATTCTTAGTCATTTGTTCTCGTTTAGTTATCTTTTTTATGCAGATCGGATAAAAGAATTACATGAAGAAAAAAAAGGGGCGGCCTCGGCATTAACGTAGCGTTTGGGAAAAACTGTATGGAAAAACTGTATCTCAAGGGGTGTGATGTAGACATTTTTTCCTAATACAAGCAATTAGTTTGTTTCAAGGTTCGAACATTGATTTGTAGTTTGTAGGTTTACCATTGATAGAAAGAAAAATAAAAAATTAAGGACGTGTTGTAATATTTTTAGAAATGGTTCCCTAAAATATTACTATGTTTTATGTTCAAAAGATGAAGGCATTATACATGTTGACGAAATAGATTTTCCTCTACTTAAAATGGAAATGGAGAAGCAAGGAACATACACTAGGGTCTCAAAAACTTATCAAGAAGTGAACACGTGGAAACCAACAATTTATTGGCTAAAAATCCACGCCCGCCGGCGTATTCTGAATTTCTATTACCCGCCCATCCTTCTCGGCGGCGCTAACTTTCTCCCCAACACATCTCCACAACATATAATTGAAAATGTCAATCCTTTCTCTCTCCCTTTCTCCATTTCCTAATTATCCCACTCTATCGCACCTTAGTTCCCATGCTCCCTCACACATCCAATCACTCCACCCTTCTTCATCCATGACCCTCCTTAGACCTCTCCACCACCAACTCCGCCACCAGTTTCGCCGCCGTCTTTCCATTTCCGCTGCCGCCGTCCGTCAGGACACGAACCTCTGGACAACCGCACCCCTCGTCACCGTTTCACCCGCCGCCGACGAAGCTCTCTTCCACGTCACTATCGACGTATCTGACTCTCCTGACCTCGCCGCCTCACACACTAAAGCCGGTCAGTACCTTCAGCTCCGCATTCCCGACGTTGAGAAGCCGGCGTTTTTAGCAATCGCATCGCCGCCGTCGCTTGCTTCTTCCAAAGGCGTATTTGAATTCCTCATAAAAAGTATCTCCGGATCCACCGCGGAGCTCCTCTGTGGACTTCAGAAAGGCGATGTTGTGGAGTTGAGTCAGGTCATGGGGAAAGGCTTTGATTTGGATCAAATATCTCCGCCAGAGAAGTATCAAACGGTTTTAATCTTCGCTACCGGATCCGGAATTAGGTGAACTCCTAATGCTTTGAATTTTTTGATAATTACTTGCTCTTTCTTATTCCTAATAAAAACCTAATGTTTTAGCTTTATTTTTGTACTTATTTTTCTATATAATGTGCTATTTTGTAGTTCTGTTTGTGCTACAATGTAGAGAAGGATTTCTTGTTTTAGTTGTGCTGTTCAGTGTATGAGATTGTTTGAAAGATCTGGTTCAGGATAAGTTATATATTCAGAGTGAGTTTAAATTGAATGGATGATTTACCAATAGTTCATTTATGCAAGAACCTGTTTTTATGGTTGTTGAGATTATATAGTTAATTTTGAGTAAATTGCACAGTGGAGTAAGCTGTAAATGAGCTTGCTTTTGGAAGGAGAACCTGTAGAAAATCTACCATAGTCAAAAAAAAAAGAAAAAAAGAAAAAGAACAAGAAAAAAGAGAATCTGCAAAACATCTACTAGGTAAGCCTATTGTTATGCAACTCAACTTGTACCGTAGTTGCTAGATGCTTTCTCATTATGCTTGAGGTTAGAGGTGTGAGATGCCATGTAAACTTTAGATTAGCTTTGGGTGTTCTTTTGTACTTCATTTCAGTAAGCTGGTTAGATGTGTTCTTTGATCTTTTAGTGACTAATGATTATCATAAAGTTGAAGTTCGCCAAGACTGAAAGCTGCAATCTTGAATCTGGTAGTGGACTCGAGGTGATCAGCTCTACAGCTGCAAGCCTACTTTTTGTAGTATAACATGGCTTAAGTCTTTATCATGCAGTTATGTATCACACTCGTAATTCCTGACTACCATATGGCATTTGTGTAGTGGATGTTGGCAAATATGTTAGTTTGTATATTTGTCTTTGTTCTATTTTTTAGTGTTGTTTTTCTTTCTCCTGCATCTCACTCCTTTATCTTTAATCTGTTTTTGGCAGCCCAATTCGATCGCTGATTGAAGCAGGATTTAGTGCAGACAAGAGATCTGATGTTCGGCTATATTATGGTGCAAGGAATTTGAAGAGAATGGCATACCAGGTTTGTTGTGTGCTCGCAAGATGTAGACAATTTCTTTCTTCCTTGTGGCAGAAATACAAGATAAAACTTTGTATCTGTTGTTTGATTTCTTCGTCCTTTTACTTTTATAGGATAGGTTTGAGAACTGGGCATCCTCTGGGGTAAAGGTTGTGCCGGTGTTGTCTCAGCCTGATGATGCTTGGACAGGCGAACGTGGCTTTGTTCAGGTAATGATATGTTTACATTTGTATCTTCTAATAATCTTATTTTGATTTTATCTGTTGCTCAGCAATAAAATTTGTTTCACCATCTGCTTTTGCAGGCCGCATTTGCCCGAGCTAAAAACATTTTTAGTCCTCAATCCACTGGAGCAGTACTCTGTGGTCAAAAGCAAATGGCTGAGGTTTGTAGTTAGTTTACTTTAAAGTATTTGTTCATCATATTTTGTGTCCTTCCTTGCTCTTTATCCATTATGGAGAGGCCAATAGTCTTTCTTGTTTTGCACTTGTTTTTGTCTAACAGCTACTTGACCTCCACGTTTCTATTCATCTTAGAATCAAGAGAGCTGAGATTCGATCCCAAAATTCTAGAGCAAACACAAATGTTTGCTTTGTTAACTGTAGATTAGCATTAAGAAAACTGATAATTTTGACATTGACCAGCATTAATGTAGACCACTATTGCTACAAAGCTGTGCTCAACAGTAACCCTGAGCTAGGGATCCACAACCGCAAAGAAATTAGTCTTTTAAATTACATCCAATGGATGGGAAAATTTTATGTTGTAGGGGTAAGGTCTGCGTACACTCTACCCTCCCCGGACCCCACTAGTGGGATTATTACTGGGTTGTTGTTGATTAAGAAGACAAGCAAAAGAAGTGATTCTCATCACCAGTTAATGTGATAATTTTGTGTGGTTGATGTACTTGATAGTTTACGATGGCTTTGCCAGATATGCATTTTGGATTTATAACATTGGCTGGTTGAAAATCCAATTTGGATTTTGGTGTACTGCCAATGTTGTCTCTTGCAAGGAAAACAGTGCACGGGGATCTACCCTTCATTTAACTGTTAAGTGGTGAACTCCCAAAAATACTTTGTGGCTTTACACAATCCATGAGATGCTTTTTGGTAGTTTCTGCAAAATGCTACAGCTTTTCTCGTATCCTATTGCCTTCATTAATTTAGTGTTCCTCATTTTTTGTGATTCTCATTGTATTTTACCTCATACTTGGATGATTAATGAAGCTAGTAGTCAATAACTTAAGAACAAAAGTAGAAAAAAATAAGTTGAATTTTGATTGAATAAGAACTATAATATGAATGAATGCTAAATTGTGAGTCTTAAGACTTTTCGCGTAATAAAATTTGATAAAATAAATCTTTTTTCGTGAGACAAGAGGCTTGCCTGGATATATTTCTGTGAAATAGGATTGTAGAACTTAGTGGTTTAGGACTCACTTAATGACAGACTTCTTTGGATATATTATGTTTTGGACATGAGTTTAGTCAGTTTGAAAATTGAAACGAGACTAATATCTTAGGAAAGTTGGTGCTATGACATGCCTAGAGAAGGGTAAAAAACGGTATGATGAACACTTAAGTCGAACGCTGTTGATGTGGAACTTTGGTAGACGGTCTTAGACTGTGAGTTGCATCATGTTATCATGAAATACATTCCATGACATTTTTTCTTATCAAGCAATCCAGTGAGTGTACTATTTTAGAGATTTAGCTTCAAGTAAGCTAGAATTGTTTTCACGTTTAGCTATTGATTTGGCGGATAGCACCAGAATTCATGATGGTAAGGTTTATCGGATAATCTTCCATATGAGTAGGTTACGTCTAGACTAGTACGACCAAATGAACTCATGCGGTTGGTGTACTTGGGATGTAAGATTATAGAGTTATGCCCAGGCTTTGAGAAGAAATAGGAACTCTTTCTTGCTCTCTGACAACCCATTTTCCCTTTGAAAGCACTAGATGTTACCTAGGGAACTTATAGTTAGCCCTCTGCGAATCACGATAGCTTGGCAATCCGTTTGAAGAATATGTCCATAAATACTACTATCGCCTCTTGGAAAGTTTACGCCTGACTCACTCTAGAAAGAAAGATTGAAGGACACGACTACAACTTTTATTGAAAAAGGGATTAATACCGTGATTGGAATGAAACTTCTGTTGATAGATCAAAATTCGCATCCGCCCATCTAAGAATTTTTTTCGTGCCAGGTCATGAGCTATATTGAGTGATAAAGAGAATTGGGTTCTATTAGGCTCACCTGCACTGCCTTTGCCTGAGACATTAGAAGGAGCGAGAAAGGGCTTGTTGAAGTCAAATCCCCAGCTCTTGAATAGGTGCTGCAAATCTTAATTTATAGTGCATGCGGCTATATTGAGGTGTTGTATCCGTAATTCAACCAGGTACATATCGAACCTACTGGCCATAGTCTTAAGTCTCACCTTCACCCATCATCAAAGCATTACTACATGTTTGTCCAGCAAAAAAAGACAAAAAGGATTCAACCGTACTTGTGGAGCATATTAAACAAATTATTTGATAAATAAAAGTGTCCCACCTCTAATAGTTTGAAATTTTAGTAGTACCATAATTCAACAGAAGGTAATTAGAAAACTTTAGGTTATTTTAGTTAGATCTATTGGACTGGTATAACCATATTTCCTTGAATTCCATTTTGGAGATTTGTACTCATGAGACTGAAGCACTCAGTTATCCCTTTTTCCATGTTGATGAATTATTTAACCCTTGAATGCTTTTGGAAGCATATAGTTTGTATCAATTACCAATAGTGCTTCTTCGTGCTGGTTACACTCTCTTTTGCACGTTGCTATTATGAGATGGATCAATTGGTGCTTGAGCAGCTGCAATTGTTTCGTCAAGACTTTGTTATGTACTGATACTAGGTGCTTGAATCTGTTTCCTTTTTATCATTAGGGTGGTTGAGGGTTGGGATTTGGTTGTCAATATATTCACTTGGGCATTTTATGTAAGCATAGAAACTTCTGGGCCAAAAGATAACTTAGTGCCTACTAAAGGACTGAAAAGTTCCCTGATGCATTTGAGTGGGAGCTGAATGGAGGGAACTTAGTATGCCTGCCAGGTGATCACCATTAAGGTGGCACTAGAAACCAGGGGCTGCCTAATCAAAAGTTATTGGGTACTGATTCCAACAGGCAAAGCTCTTTCTGTTTGTCCATTGATAAGGTGATTATGTTTGCTGTTTGTATGGGATTAGGCCTGTAGGATTTTAGATACCATTAAGAAAGGTCTACTTGGTAACTGGCGATAGCATGTGCATTTCGCTAAGTGTGTATACAGCTTCAGATTGGCATGAGCTGGTAGATAGATGCGATGTCTACAGAATTGTACTCCTTTTATCTTATGCAGGGAATGTTTTCCTTTTTCCCAAATATGCAGCAGGAAACTAGGGAAATTTGTTATTCTTCTCCTTCCCGAATGGAAGTAAATTTTGTTTGAATTAGATCAATATATCCTAGTGATAGATGTATCCACACTCAAAAGTCAAAACTGTTATTTGATATCTGAAGACGTTTGATGAGAAAGTAGGAGTAAAACTTAGCGACTTCTCTGACTGTAAGTTGATGAAGTTTGTGACCAAAATATTCAAACAAATAGACAACTTTCAAGTAGAATTTCTGCAACTTTCACCGTTTAGTAAAATCAGAGTGTGAGAATCCATAAGCCAGAAATTGTTATAACTTCTAGCGTATTTATAGTGAACTGCTTTATTTTTGTAGGAAAGAGTATTTTCTACTTTGTTCTGGTTGAAAGTTCAACAAACTTGGTTTACGATTGCCATGTACTATTACCTGACATGTGTGAAGAAATTTTCACTTTCAAGAACATAAGCATCAATATGTTTTGGATCATTGGCTCAGATTTACAATTTGTATCCTTTGACTCTTCTTGCAGGAGGTGACTGCTCTTCTTGTAGCAGATGGAGTCTCAACCGAGAAGATTCTGAAGAACTTCTAAACAAAAATATTTTTTGGTTCATCGTGTTGTATTATTGTCTAGTATAAAACCTCAATTCATTGAATGTCACCTGCTGGCTACAAGGAATCCAGCATGGAACAGCATAATGTACGACTCTTCTCGTCAGCCTATACAAAGTCCAATTCTCAGTAACTGCTCCTTTTCAGGAGGTGAAGCATCTTTTAATGCAATCAATGGTGGATAAACAGGACTGAAGAGGGCAAAAGCTGAAATGCGACTGCTCTTTCTTTTTTCTGTTTTATTGAGCAGGCAGGCTAGTAATTAGCGCCTCTGGACCTGTAACCAATCGCCTTCTTTTTGTCATATACAAGACACAAGGCATCAAGTTGCTGTATTGAGTTATTGACAAGAAATTTTTGACCATTTCTGGTGCAATATGGTATAAAATCTTGAGAATTCACAAATTTATTTAACTGTCATCGATATTTAATGGGATTTGACTGAATGAGAAAAAGCTATTCCTGATAGAGCTAATTTGCGTATCAAATTAAGTAAAAGAGAATAATTTACTTCTGCTTGATCGCTTATGATTGGCTATAAGAGAGACACTACTAATAAAGCATAGCAAGCCGCTCGTGACATAACAATATCTTAGATTGGAATTTACCAACCAAAAGTAGGACTGGCAAAATGGTTTAAAGAAAACAGTTAACCACCCATATTATCCATTAAAAAATGGGTTGGATAATGAACTTTTTAAAAACGGGTCAAATATGGATAAGAACCATATTATCCATTTAGAAAATGGATAACCAATAAGTAACCAATGAGTCTAACTTTTACATTTGTAAAGCCTCAAATTGGGGTTCCTCAAGTTAGAGAGACTAAGAATTCTCCCAAAAGTGATCATATACAAGAAGTCATGGATAATATGGGTAACCCGTATTATCCGCCGGTTAACCCGTTTTTTATCCGTATTAAATATGGGTCGGATCGCATAATTAATCCGTTTTATTACCCGTTTTCAACCCGAACCATATCCGACCCGACCCGACCCGCCCATTTGCCACTCCTAACCAAAAGCAACAATACCTCACTGTCATATCACATACTAAGCACCCTAGTATAATCACAGCAAAACTGATAATTACATGCAAGTGCCACTAAAAAAAGGGAATATTTCGCCACACGAAGTTACTCTGTTAATCAATAGCAGAATCACTAGTATCATAAATGTGCTGGTCTGTAGAAATATTCAACTGTATTGATGAAATACGGGCTTTAGACCTCCAATCGAAACAAATTACAGCACAACTGTAATTCGCAATGGCAGTTTACAGTCTCCACAGAATGAAGTTAAATGGAAAACAACATGAATTGAGTGCAAGTAGTCATAAGTCATAATAACATCCTAAGCATTCTGAATATCATGAGCACCATTACCATCACTTTCCTTGCGCACCTCAGAACCACGTTCCACTGGCTCATCATTTTTCTCTTTCTCGTCGTGGGGTTGATGCTTGTCCTTGGACACTTCATCTGAGTGGTGATGCTTATGGTTGGAACGGTGATACGGTTAGAGGTGGCAATTTGAGTCCAAACTCGTCCAACCCGTCCAATCTGCTCAGAGATTAATGGTTTAGGCTACAAACATTTTACGTCATGGGTCAATTTGGGCGGAGCCCAAGTTAACCCATTATTTTTTTTAGCCCATTTTGACTCATTAAGCAGCCTAAATACAACCCATGAAACTCACCCAAAACAAAAGGATATCAATCCAACTTATCTAGAAATTTACTTAGTTACTCCAATTTTAATTTTTTTTTTTTTTTTCAATTCTTTTTTTCACCGCCCACCCTAACCCCCGCAAATCCCCTCAAAAAAAAATTATTTACTTTATTTTTTTTTATATTTTTAGTTTTCTCTTCTTTTTTTTCTCTGCACCACCCACCCACCCCTTATCCCCACTGTGAGCACGTGATTTTTGTTTTCGCACGACAATCGCTCCAAAAAGAAATAAAAAAAAATATATAATTGGCCCTGCTGTACAATTTCGGATTTCTGTGCGGCACCTTGTTGATTTATTTGTGACTTTGGCCCATTTTTATTTATTTACTTTATTAAAATAAAATTCAAAAAAAAATATATGTGTCCTGCATAATTCAAACCGTAATCCGGTCGTTAAATAGAAAATCATGAATAGGCATTTTCGTCCGTGATTTTATTTGGTTTGACTTTACCTATTTTGAAATATTTTAGTGTGTGTGCAAATAATTGTATTTGAGTGTGTATTTAATTTTAATTTGATTTTTTTTGGCTTAGTTTTGTTTTAAAATAAATAAGAAAAAGGAAATAAATAATAAAAAATAAAATAAAGAAAAGACCCCTTCCCTTCCGGACTTGGGCCAATTTTAACAAAATTGGCCCAAACAAACAGCCCAAGACCCAGGCCTGCCCGGTCCAGGCCACCTGATGCCCAGGACGTCCAAACGACGTCGTTTGAGTCGTGCCTGATCTGGGCCGTTGATCTCAGAGTGATCAACGGCCAAGATCAATTCCCCATAACCCATCAATAAACCCGACCCATCTTACCCGGACCGACCCCAACCCTTTACCCTTGAAACGACACCGTTCCACTTAAGCTATCAGATCCAGACCGTAGATCTAGATTGATCTAACGGTCGAGATTAATCCACCCATTAACTATATAAGGCCATAATCCTACCCTGCCCCCCCTATCCGAACCCCAGCCTTCGTCTTCAACCTCATCCTCTTCAAACCCTAGAGCCGCCCTTGTATCCCCCACCATGAAAACCGGCGGCACGAACGCCGGTGACCTTCCCCTGAACACCATAGAACCCCCTCACCACCCTGAACATAGACCTGTTAACCGTTTGGTTCGAATCACCCCCAGGTCCTCGAATCTTCATTTGAAGATTCGAGTCAAAACTCGATCTACACCAAACAACCCCAGCTTCATACCAGACACTCCCCGGACCTTCCTCGTGACCAAACCATACTTGGTTTGGTCCGAATCTAACCAGGGAAGCACGAATATTAGATCTGAGTTTTGAAACCACAAGGTCCCTCGTCACTGGTTCAAACCGGTTCAAACCAAAGAGGTTAAGGTCTGATGGACTTTAATCAAAGTGTCTCTCATTTGAGAAACACTTCGATTAAAGCCCGTTCAGCCTTAAGAAAGTTGTCCAAGTCCGAGTTTGAGGTTTTGATTTTTTTCAAGATTTAAGGTGATTTTCTTTCTCTTCTTTATTTGTTTTGGCCCATTTGATTGTGTTAAAGTCCGTTCATGCTTTGATTTTGTGTCTTTGAATTTTGTCAACTGTGCCCCGTCCATTTGCCTGAACTTCTGTTTGTTTGAATAAGTCTTTCCATTTGCTCTGATAATGTATATAAATGTTGTGCAAGTAGCGGATTTTCAAGTTTGGACTGACTAATGACTCCTCGAGTGTATTTCTGCTTAGTCAGTATAATTCGAACCATGTTTAAATGTCTGATTTTTGGCTACGATTGTGTATGTTAATGCTAATATAGTCGAGTCGACATGTGTCGTCAATTAGTTACAACTGTCTGAACAAAGTAAATCGATTTGCTTCTGATGAACATTTGCCTTGAGCCAATTAAGAACCAGTTTTTGCTTACTTATAGATTGTTTGAATTGATCAGTTAATGTAAAAAGGATTGTTTATGTTTAAATTCTGAATTGGAAGGCATGTGCACTCGTGCACAGCATGTGCATTGGTGCACCTCATGTGCCTTGTGCACAGCCTGTTTTTCTGCTTAAGAAGGCTTTTAAGTTTTAAACAATTTGACAGCATATGCTGTCAGACATATTCTACTGCCCATACCTTGCTTTAAGTTTAAAAAAGTATTAAACCTTTTAAAAGTAAGTCTGTCAGGGAATGTTGATGGAGGTTATATACTTAAATAACTAATTGGGATCTGAAAAGGTAAAAGACACATGGGAGGGGTACTGTGACATTTGGAAAACAGGCTGTTAAAAGGGATGGTGTTGAGGCTTATAAAAGGAGACAGAATTGGGCAGGAGAAGGGGGGCATTAGGAGATAGACATAAAAAAGGGGATAGAATCAAAGGATAGGGAGGATCAGACCTGAAAAAGAAAATATACACACACAGTGAGGGGATTGGGAACCTTAAGAGCTGAAAAGGAAAAACAAAAACACAGATAGAGAGAGGTTAAGGGATAGAAGCTATACAACCAACAATCAGAAACTTTTTCCTCCTATCATTATTGGTTTTCAGTTGTTCAACTGGTTCAGGATCAAATTCTGATCCTTATGAAATTCCAGTTGTGTCCTTTAGTCGAGTGTTTTCATTGGTTTACTACTGGTTTGGTCTGTCTGGAGTTCTGATTCTACTCCACTAGGTGTTGCTGTTATTTGGCTATTGCTTTCTATTGGCCATAGTTGTATTTCTGCACTCGAGCCTGTTCTTGCTGCTGCTATTTTGCTCACTATTGTTGCTGCATTTCTGTCCTGCTGCTACTGCTATTCTGCTTCCCGCTGTTGCTGATTTCCCTATCTTCTTCCTCTTCTCTTTGGCATTTTCGGTTTGTTTCCAGGTACACATCTCAAGTCTCACATTGGTGTAGCTGAATGTAACATTGAAAAAGCATGAATAGAAAGATTTGAAGGAGTTATAATCACCCGTTTACTGACTGCCTTTTCATAAATGTTGTTAAGTTTATGTAAATTGTAGTTTATAGCTGATAGAGAATACATTATTAAGTTTGTACTTGTTGATTTGAACTGTGGTGTTCGATTCGTTTATTGGCATACAGAATGTGAATGGAACTCTTGGAATGTGAAATTATTTAATGTGATTGTTAAAAATTAAAATTCACTCCTTCAGCATGTATTGAATAAGTAAGGGCAAATGGCTATTAAAATAATGTGGTTTTGAACTGCCCGGTCTTCGATTTCTTTAGGCCTTTACAGGATTAGTTTTTATCGGCAGTATTCTTCAATAAGGAATCCTATTAACCCTGTTTAAGCAAGTTAATCTAATTTTTGACCTAAAGATATTTGTTCGGATTAAGTGTCGTATTTCATCAGAATAAGCGGATTTTTCTCTGTCAAACCAAAGCAATTTTCCATTGAAAAGTAGTGTTTTCTCTACTTTGTAAATAGTTAATCAGGTATTGGTAAGGATCCGGATTAGGCAAAAGTATATAGTTAAATTAGCATGTATCTTTTCTTCTAGTTTAGAGACAAATGCATTAGAAATGTAGCCACTTTAGGATGTCCTCTCTAAAATAGAGATGAGCCTCGCCGAATAAAGATGCAAAATTGCGGGGCCCTCAATAAATAACCATGATAATTATTTAGAATTCAGGATAGGCCATTTAATAAATTTCATGGCCTTCTACAAAATAATAACGCGTTAGACTCTTTAGGCGCGGCTTAATTAAATCATATTCTTAAATTCGGGTGCACATTGATGTGACCCAAATCCAAATCTCAATGAAGTTCAAATGTGTCGATGATCACGAGTGCATTGATTGTGACGTGGTTCGAGACGCATTTTCACGACGTTGCAATTCTATAAAAATAAATGATAATGATAAAAGCGGTTTAAACTTAATAAAAGCACATAAGTCACAACATGTATTTAAATCAGATATTTAGCCATTATAACAATTTAAGCGACCGTGCTAGAACCACGGGATTCGAGGGTGCCTAACACCTTCCCTCGGGTCAACAGAATTCCTTACTTAGAATTTCTGGTTCGCAGACTTCATTTGGAAAAGTCGAAAATTTCCTCGATTTGGGATTCAAGATAAACCGGTGACTTGGGACACCAAAAGCCAAACCTTTCCCAAGTGGCGACTCTGAATTAAATAAATAATCCCATTTCGAATATTGTCACTTAAATTGGAAAAACTCCACCCGCGCATTTAACCCTTCGGGGCGGGCGCGCAAAAAGGAGGTGTGACAGCTCTGGCGACTCCGCTGGGGATACGGACCCATAACCACTGGTTCAGGGTTAGAAATTCGAGCTTAGATAAATTGTTATATTTGGTTATATCTGATGTTCACATGTTTGAGCCTAATGTGCTAAATGTTGCTTTTACCGCTTTGATATTATCTGAACTGTATATAAACTGTGCCGAAACCCATCTCTTCTTTCCTCCGGGGAAAGGCTCGCTGGTCGAGACTCCCTATTCTGTTAGTGTCGATACCCGAAATAAGAAAGAGGACGGATAAGTTACGAAGCCTGACGGCCTTTTGGTTCCCGGTAAGTTGCCCCTCCTCGACTCGAGTTGTCCGCTCGGGTACACAGTCTAGAACAAATACCAAGGTTTAAACCTAGTATAACTCGACTTCATGCCGGATCCCTAGTAGGAACGCTTATTTGCATCATGTTGCATTTGACTTAGGGGGCTCAACACAGGGGTTGGGTCCGTCTAGGACAAGCAACCAGAAATGAAAAGGCCACCCTGCTGCATCTTATTTGTTTTGCGCATTTATTTGCTTCGGTTCCGCATGTTGATCGGTTTCTAAAAAAAAAAAAATAGCAGCGTAGGGAGATAATTACTTATTTTGGAAAAATAAAACCAATGTCCAAGTAGTGTCGAAACCTCGTCGGAATTTTTCTAAAAAAAAAAGAAAAAAAATAAAACCAAAAGTTGCCTTTTAGTCTGATTAAAAAAAACATATAAAAATTGTTTCTTTTCTTTTAAGAAAAAAAGAGGGTATTTATTTCAAAAAAAAATAAAAAAAAATGGAAAACTCATAATTCAAAAATGTGTTGTTTCTTTTGTAATACCATTTTATAAATTCGGACTAATAGTCCAAATAGTGCAAAAAAAAAAAACAAAAAAAAATATTTTTTTTTAGTATTTATCTTTCTCCAAAAACAATAAAAATGCTTATTCTTGATTACTAGGTTTATTTAATTTTCTCTATGACCGAACTACGCCGGTTTGATTCTCGCACGGGGTGAGATACGTAGGCAACCCTCGGCGGGTCCAACCTCCCGTTTTCAAAAAAAAATCTAGATAATTTTAATTTTTTGAGTCTAATAAAGTTTATCGCCTTAAATAAATGTGCAGGATGAGCACGATACAAAATGAATCGTTTTCAATAATGACCAAGATCCCTTTTGAGTTGCGATTATGGTGGAACGACTTAGGCAAAGAAGGGCAAGGCAAAGTGAGGAAATATCTGAAAAATCTCCCGGATTTACTAGACATTCAGCCTCGGGGTGATATTATCAGATCATTGGTCACTTACTGGGACTCGGCGCACAATGTATTCCATTTTTCAGACTTCGAACTCACCCCGACGCTGGAGGAAATAGCGGGATACATTGGGGGTGATGAAGCTCCGTTAAGGTTCAAGTACTTGATTGCACCTAGAGCCGTCACGGTACACCGATTTTTGGACTTTCTGAAAATACCCCGAACATTTCACCATCCAGATCTTGCCAAAGGCTTCTGCAGTCTCCATCTCATGTATGCTAGATACGGTCATGAGGGTGGGTTCAATAAGCCGGATTTCAAACTATGTAGTAAAGGCAACCGGCAAAAATGGGACGAACACAGGCAATTGGCTTTCATGACGGCTTTCTTAGGTCTTATAGTGTTCCCAAGGAAGGACGGCAACATCGATCTAAGAATAACTGGGGTTGTCAGTACTTTGCTTACCCAAGATAAAAGTACTCTGGCGCCTATGATTATGGCTGACATTTTCCAGGCTCTCACTGTTTGTCGAGCCAGGGGTGACTTCTTCGAAGGATGTAACCTACTGTTGCAAGTATGGATGACCGATCATTTATGTCATCGCTCCTCACTTGTGGGTTATGGTTCGCCAGAGAAAACTTGTATTGGAGAATTCTACACGAGAATCAAAGGGCTCAATTTACCTGAGGGAGTCACATCATGGACCTCATTTCTCCGAACTCTCACTGCCAGCCAAATCCAATGGACGCTCGGATGGTCACCTATCGAGGAAATCATATACATGCCGGCAACCCGGCCTCACTTTCTGTTGATGGGACTGAAAAGTATCCAACCCTATGCACCGTATCGGGTTTTGAGGCAACTTGGGAGGTACCAAGTGGTACCGAAAGATGAAGATTTGAGTACCCAAGTGATTGAAATCAGTCCGAACGGTCATTTCCCTGAAGAAGAAGTTCGCCAAATCTGGAGTGAATGCCAACATCTGACAGCAAACACTTGTGTGATCGACACGGCAAAAGGGGAAGTCGCCCCAGGATATCACGCTTGGTTTAGAGGTAGCCTGTCTTACGAAAGACCGGCTAAGAGGCCGCATCTCAAAGATTTCGTAGAATCATCCCAAGGGCAATGGAACTGGTTAGCAAAAGAGAAGGGTTATCGAGCAGAGATTGGCGATTTGAAGCTACAAATAGATAGTTTGAAATTCGATAACAGCGTACAAATCGCGGCGGATCGAAGCGAAAAGAATAGGTTGATCCAAGAGAATGAAGAACTTAAGGCCCAAGTCCAAAAATTGAGACTGTCTCTTGATGAGCAACCCAGAAGTCAGTCAGACCAGCGGTTGATAAAGGGTTTGAAAAGAGAGATCACGGAATGGCGAGACAGGTTAGAAGAATCCGAAAAGGTCATGACAGAATTCAAGGCACGGTGGGAAACAAGAGTAGATAAGCATCGCCGATGTTTGAACCAATTGAAACGTGATCACGAGAAGGCTGTTTCCAAAATAAAAAGGGAGATGGATGCACTTGAGTTTAAAGCAGTTAAGCAGGCCAGGGATTTCCAAATGGAGAGTAGATACTGTTACGACTTGTTGGCCCAAATGAAGGAAGAAGTGCGGCAGTTGAGGGATCAGCACATACAGGACTCACAGGTATTCAAGACGAGCAGTGATCAGATAAGGCACCTACTCATAGAGAAGAAGCAAACCAGAGATAGGATCAATGCCATTGCCCATGCCATCACCAGACGATGTCTACGATGTGAGAACATGTCCAGCGCTACCGTCCTCTCGGCAGTAATGGGTTATGTCAAGCAGACTATGCACGAGCTGGAGCAACTCGAGAGGGATCTCACGCCTAGGACCGCGGCGAGGCCGAACGATGCCCCGCGGAGACCAATTTTTAAAACCATAATGCATTCATAGGTCAAATCTGTATTTTAGCATCTTCTGCCTGTTTTTTCATCAAGGTGATTTTCAGTCTATTTTGAGTCTAGGTTCATTTTCCAAGTTTGCTTTTTCTTTTGCAGAATGTAGCTTGTAATAGAACATTTCAACAATGAAGAGGTTGTTTCTTTTACGTCCATTTGTGTTTTTCGAACTACGTAATGATCTGATTCACGTAGGCATCGTGATACGTAGGCAATCCTCATCGAATCCGGTCGCATTTCTTTTACTACAAAAAAAAATAAAAAAAATAATAATATATATATATAATAAATAAAATAAAAGGAAAACAAAAGAGAAAAGAAAACAAAAAAAAAGGGAAAAACTAATAAGAGAAAAAATGCCGGAATGACGCATGCTCTCGTAGCAAACATATAGTAATCCACTTAACTGTATAGGTGCATCATGCCCAACGTGAGATTAACTATCTATTATTTGCTGCAGAATTAACCGTGCGTTTGTCATTGAGCATTTTCCTTCAGGGTTTTTGAAAAGACGGTTGGTTTGGTGAAAGTCTGGCCTCGCACTCATACTTCACGAGGTCAAGGAGAGGTGTTCAACTACCTATTGTTAGGACCAGAAGCAGTACTCACACTTACTTCACCAGGTCAAAAGGAAGTGTGGAAATGTCTTCGGAAATTCCATTGCAAACAGTCCCCGTCTCTGAGGAGAGCTCAATCTCAGCCGTCCTCACACCTGAATCCGCAACTGCGGAGGAAAATAGGATCCTACGGCTCCGCATGTTGGAAATGCTGGATGACTGGAACAATGGGAAAGAGCCGCCAAGTGTCGTCCCCGGATTCCCTGAACTATTCTCCAGGTCAAGTGGGACTTCTAATGTTCCCATAAATTACCCTGCTACCCCATTTGGGTACCCAGCCACCTCCGCCTTCTCTGCAGGATCACCGTCTGAGCCTCATCCCCGAATGTCGGCCAATGATGCAAGCATGAACATCTTTACTGCATCGCCTTGCCCAGCTACGGCACAGCCTGCCACGTACAAGCCAAGCCTTGACTCATCCTCTTTTACATTCCAAGCACCGTCGTTCTCAGTGGAACCAAATAGGTTCGCTACCAGTACTAATCCTCTACCGCCTCAGTGCGAGCTTGTACCAGGGCAGGATCAGAACCCCAGAGTTGTAGAACAAAACGAAATGGCCAAAAGGATGAGAAGCCTTGAGCAAAGTCTGAAGAATATGCAAGGATTGAGCGGGCAAAAGAGCGTCTCTTACGCCGACCTATGCATGTTTCCTCACATACACCTGCCAACGGGTTTCAAGACCCCCAAGTTTGAGAAGTACGATGGGCACGGTGACCCCATTGCACATCTTAAGAAATACTGCAACCAATTGCGGGGAGCCGGCGGAAAAGAAGAACTGCTAATGGCATACTTTGGGGAAAGTTTAGTAGGGATAGCCTCGGAATGGTATATGGATCAGGAAATGTCCCGATGGCATATATGGGATGATCTCGCCAGAGATTTTGTAAAACAATTCCAGTATAACATCGACATTGCGCCAGACCGAAACTCTCTTTCAAATTTGAAGAAGAAGCCTTCAGAAAGCTTTAGAGAGTATGCTATTAAGTGGCGTGAACAGGCATCGAGAGTGAAGCCTCCCATGGATGAAGTGGAAATGGTCACTACCTTTCTCCAGGCTCAAGAGTCTGACTATTTCCAGAACATGATGTCGGCCATGGGTAAGCCATTCGCGGAAGCGATCAAGATTGGAGAGATGGTGGAGAACGGTTTGAAAACGGGAAGGATTTTGAGTCAAGCAGCCATAAGGGCAACCTCCCAGGCCGTCCAAAGTGGGTCTGGAGGAACAACAAGGGGGAAGAAGAAAGAAGAAACGACTATGGCAGCCTCTGAAGCAAGGGAGTATCGTCATCCCAGGCCCCATTTTCCGGGAAGAGCCCCACAACACTATTACCCCCATTCAAATTCGGCATATGCTCATCAACCTTATATGGTCATGAATGCCCAACCTTATAACCATCCACCACAACAAGCCAACCGAGGCCCAGCTCCACCTCCCAGAAATCAGCCTCACTACCGCAACCACTATAACCCACAACCCCCGCAGAATAACTACCGCCCCCAAGAGCCACCTCGACGGCGGACTTTCACGCCCATCGGTGAGCCATACTCAACTTTGTTCCCAAAGTTGGTCCAGTTGGGTTTCTTGCAACCCATCCCTCAAACAAGGCAAAACCCGACATCTCCTTCTTACAAAGCCGGAGTCAGATGCGCCTATCATTCAGGGGCCGAGGGACATGATACAAACGACTGCTGGTCATTGAAAAGAGTGGTCGAAAATTTGATAGAGCAGGGGAAAATAGTGCTAAGGGACGAGGAGATCCCGAATGTAACAAACAATCCATTGCCCGCTCACAATAATGGGCCGTTGATCGGCATGATTTGTGAAGACAAAGAGTTCGACCCTGCTTTGAAAGCCATAATTGCCATTGTCGACACAGGGAAGAGGCCTGAAATAGACCAAAAATCAGAAAAAAAAGGAGGAGGCCAAGGTCACAGAGAGCAAGTCTGAAAAGAAGGTTGAAAAGAAAGTAGTACCAGCAAAGGGTGGAGTTCTTTACATACCACGAGGTCAAGCCAAGAAGACGCAGAACTTCGGGATCAAAAAGACAAAACCTATGTATGTGCCAAAAGGGGCCTATGTGGTCCGGGGGACGATTCAACCACCTCGGCTGAATGAGCCAGTGGTTATCGGACGCGTGCCACAAAAGCCAATGACCAACCCGTCCACAGTGCCGTGGAATTATCAAAAGACCTTGGTGATGTACAAAGGAAAAGAGGTCGTGGGAGAACTTCCAGAAAATACTTTCATTAGAGGGTACTCAAATACCCAAGAACTGAACAACGCCACACAAAGGCGCTTTCCTCCAAAGAAGCCTGTGAGTGTTGAAGAGGCGGAAGTGTTCTTCCAACAAATGAAGATGCCGGATTACGAAGTGATAGATCAACTGCGCAAGCACCCTGAGCAGGTGTCCATGCTATCATTATTGACAAGGTCGGCCGAGCATCAAAAAATCTTACTAAAGACCCTGAATGAGGCATATGTGCCGGTTGAAACCTCGGTTGAACAATTAGAGCGGATGACAGAAAGATTCTTCGCCGTCAACCAAATCTCCTTCAGCAAGAAAGATCTACCCCCGGAAGGAGCAGCACACAACAAGGCTTTGCATTTAACAGTCAAATGCGAGGACTACTATGTCAAGCGGGTAATGTTGGATGGAGGCTCAGGCGTTGACATTTGCCCATTCTCCACGCTACAGAGAATGGATATTGGGACCGGGAGAATCCGACCCAACAATGTCTGCGTAAGAGCTTTCGATGGTATCAAGAGAGACACCATGGGAGAAATAGACCTGCTGCTGGTCATAGGACCAGTCGAATTTCGAGTCACTTTCCAAGTGATCGACATGGACACATCTTACAATTTCCTCCTTGGCAGGCCTTGGATCCATGCGGCAGGAGCCGTGCCTTCTACTCTTCACCAGATGGTGAAGTTCGAGTATGAAGACCAAGAGATCGTGGTCCATGGGGAAGACGAACATGCCATTTATCGGGACCCATCCATCCCGTATCTTGAACCAAGAGAAGGGAGCGAGCATACGGTCTATCAAGCTTTCGAGGTGGTATTGGCAGAGCAGCACGAAGAGGGAGTACCTTGCCCCCAGCCTTTCTTGTCTAACGCTTCGGTTATGGTGGCCAAAGAGATGATCCGACACGGATTTAGGCCAGGGAAGGGGCTTGGACGAACCCTTCAGGGAATGACGGAACCCATTACTTTACCAGTCATCAAGAAACCTTTTGGACTAGGTTTCAAACCTACTCCAGCAGACGAAAAATGGGCAAAGAAAAGGAGAAATGAGGGCTGGAAGTTGCCTCAACCACTGCCGGATTTACATGCGACTTTCGTCAGGCCAAGGTACGCTGAAGAAGAAGATGATGAGGTCTTCACAGCTGAGGAAATCGAGGAAATATGTGGGGCAATGAGGGAAATGCTCTACGAGGTCCACATGGTTCAACCAGGCGAAGGCACGAGCACTGCTGAGATGATGTACATGGGGCCAAACGCCAAACTCCAAAACTGGGAGATCACGCCATTCCCAACTAGACGGAAGTCCGGGTAGACCTGTCCTGCCACCTTTCCTGTATCACAAGTTATCTCCGGGACATGACTTGAACGTTTTCTTCTTTTCAATTTTTGAATTCCTAGTTGTAAACGTTGTTGTCTTCCAATTTTCCAAAGAAAATATACAAAAAAAATCATCATTGCTTTCCTATTCTTTCTTTGTTCTGATTTTTATTAGTTTTCCTTTCATCTTCCTTTTCAGTCCTAATAATGCGGCTTTAAATATGACATGCTTGCGGACTTCACGCCCAGATCACAATGAGCTATTTAACTGCGAATTAATGAACCCAGAACCAGAATATGATGCGGAAGAGGCTTTTAGGGAGATAAACCGAGAGTTGGAATATTTTGAGAATAAACCTAAGCCGAATCTAAATGACACTGAACCGGTAAATTTAGGAACCCCGGAAGAAATCCGGGAGACCAAGATAAGCATTCACACGGACAAGAAAACGAGAGAGGCGATAATTCAACTTCTTTTCGAATTCAAAGACGTGTTTGCTTGGTCATATGATGACATGCCGGGACTAGGTGTCGATCTAGTGGTTCACAAATTGCCGATTCATCCTGATTGTCCTCCGGTTCAACAAAAGCAACGAAAGTTCAAAACCGAGGTCAGTGACAAAATTAAAGAGGAGATCACCAAGCAACTGAAAACAGGAGTGATCCGGGTAGTCCAATATACAACATGGTTGGCGAATGTGGTTCCAGTACCGAAAAAGGACGGGAAAACTCGGGTATGTGTAGATTACCGAGATCTGAACAGAGCAAGTCCCAAAGATAATTTCCCGCTGCCCAACATCCACATCCTCGTTGATAATTGTGCCAAACACGAGATACAGTCTTTTGTAGATTGTTATGCTGGGTATCATCAGGTACTGATGGATGAAGAGGACGCCGAGAAAACCGCTTTCACCACGCCTTGGGGCACCTACTGTTATCGGGTCATGCCATTTGGTCTAAAGAATGCTGGGGCTACTTACATGAGGGCCATGACCGCCATTTTCCATGACATGATGCATCAGGAAATAGAGGTGTACGTGGACGATGTAATAGTCAAGTCCAGGACGCAGGATAATCACATCCAAGACTTGAGGAAATTCTTCGAGAGGCTAAGGAAGTATGACTTGAAGCTAAATCCAGCCAAATGCGCTTTCGGAGTTCCGTCGGGTAAACTTTTGGGTTTCATCGTAAGCAGGAGAGGTATCGAGCTAGATCCGACTAAGATAAAATCTATCAAAGATCTACCTCCCCCGAGAACGAAGAAAGACGTGATGAGTCTTTTGGGCAGGCTGAACTACATCAGTCGATTTATTGCCCAGCTGACAAGCACGTGTGAGCCCATATTCAAGTTGTTAAGAAAAGATGCGGCGATTAAGTGGACAACGGAGTGTCAAGAAGCCTTTGATAAAGTCAAAGAGTACCTTTCGAATCCCCCAGTCTTGGTCCCTCCAGAACCAGGGAGGCCACTTTTCTTGTATCTGACAGTCTTGGAGAACTCTTTTGGCTGCGTCCTCGGGCAACACGACGTAACCGGGAAAAGGGAGCAGGCGATCTACTACCTGAGCAAGAAATTCACCAGCTACGAGGCCAAATACACTCTGTTGGAAAAGACATGCTGCGCTCTCACATGGGTTGCTCAAAAGCTGAGGCATTATCTCCAAGCCCACACTACATTCCTCATAAGCAGGTTGGATCCCTTGAAATATATATTTCAGAAACCAATGCCTACTGGGAGACTGGCTAAATGGCAAATCTTGCTTACGGAATTCGACATAGTTTATGTCACTCGCACGGCAATGAAAGCCCAGGCGTTAGCAGATCATTTGGCCGAAAACCCGGTCGATGAGGAATACCAGCCATTAGATACTTACTTTCCAGATGAAGAGGTAAACACCGTAGAAGTGATCTCGGAGGAAGCTCATGTTTGGAAGATGTTCTTTGACGGAGCCGTGAACGCCAAGGGTATAGGGATTGGGGCAATTTTGATCTCACCTACCGGTCAGCATTATCCCGCCACAGCTAGACTTCGTTTCTTCTGCACAAATAATACAGCTGAATATGAAGCCTGCATTATGGGCATACATATGGCAATCGATCAGGATGTCAAAGACTTACTGATTATGGGAGATTCTGACCTGATCATCCGGCAAGTTCAAGGCGAGTGGGAAACTCGGGATGTCAAGCTTATCCCATACCGACAACATGTAGAGGACCTCAGCAAGCGCTTTACCTCAATAGAGTTCAGGTATATTCCGAGGTGTCACAATGAACTGGCAGATGCACTTGCTACTCTGGCTTCTATGCTACCCTACCCGGGCAACGCCCACGTCGATCCTTTGGAAATCCAAATCAAGGAAAGACACGGTTACTGCAGTGTAATCGAGGCGGGATCAAATACGCAGCCTTGGTACCATGACATCAAGAGGTTCCTGAAGACGCAAGAATACCCCGAGCACGCTACTGGAGATCAAAAGAGGACCATTAGGCGACATACAAGTGGTTTCTTTTTAAGCGGTGAATTGTTATATAAGAGGACTCCGGGCCTCAATCTCTTAAGATGTGTCGATATCGAGGAAGCAAGAAATATCACGCACGAAGTACACGCAGGTGTGTGCGGACCTCACATGAACGGGTATGTCTTAGCGAAGAAGATCCTTAGAGCAGGTTATTACTGGATGACCATGGAAAAGGATTGCTTTAGCTTTGTACGGAAGTGTCATCAGTGTCAGGTGCACGGTAATTTGATTCATGCACCTCCCACGGAACTGCATCCCATGTCCGCACCATGGCCATTTGTCGCCTGGGGCATGGACGTCATTGGACCAATTGAACCAAAGGCCTCAAACGGACACAGGTTTATACTAGTTGCCATAGACTACTTTACGAAATGGGTAGAGGCTGTCACTCTCAAGTCGGTCACCAAGAAAGCTGTAGTGGATTTTGTACACTCAAATCTTATCTGTCGCTTCGGTATTCCTGCGACTATCATTACAGATAATGCGGCAAACTTGAACAGTCACTTGATGGGAGATGTGTGCGAGCAATTCAAGATAACACACAGGAATTCCACTCCTTATCGGCCAAAAGCCAATGGTGCTGTGGAAGCTGCAAATAAAAACATCAAGAAGATTTTGAGGAAGACAATACAAAGTTCCCGACAGTGGCATGAGCAGTTACCTTTTGCATTATTGGGGTACCGCACTACGGTACGCACATCGGTGGGAGCGACTCCTTATCTTTTGGTTTATGGGACCGAGGCTGTAATACCGGCAGAGGTAGAAATTCCTTCGCTTCGAATCATTGTCGAAGCAGAAATCGAGGACAGCGAGTGGGTTAAGACTCGGTTAGAGCAATTGACGTTGATTGATGAAAAGCGGATGGCTGCAGTTTGTCACGGACAGTTATACCAACGAAGGATGGCCCGTGCTTACAACAAGAAAGTCCGACCCCGGAATTTCGAAGTAGGTCAGCTGGTACTGAGGCGTATTCTGCCGCATCATGAAGAAGCAAAAGGAAAGTTTGCCCCAAATTGGAAAGGCCCATACATCGTAAGGAAAATATTGCCAAGAGGAGCATTGTATTTAGGTGATATCGAAGGAAATGACCCCGACACAGCAGTAAATGCAGATGCAGTCAAGAGGTACTACGTCTAAATCATACTCCAGTGGTCCTGACACGTTTGAAAATGGCGAAGGTGTTTATTCCCCACTACTCCCCCAAAAAAAAAAACTACCCAATTCTCTCTACCAACTTTTGAGCCGCTTACAAAACAAAAAAAAAAAAGAAGAAAACAAAACAAAACAAAAAAAATAAAAAAATAAATAAAAACAAAACAAAACATTGATTGAGGCCTGAACTACGTTTGACTTGATTCCGAAAGGATACGTAGGCAGCCTCTCCCTGAGGTTCAGTCACACCAACAATAAAATCCCATTCACCCTGAAATTGAAACCGGGGCACGTCGAGCAGTTTAGAAGTTAGTATCATCTACCTCTCTTTACCAAGCACAAGCTTTCAAATCAATTACCAAAGATAGTGGGAAGCCAATAAGCGTCACAAATGGAGACCGACACACTCTGAATTGAGAGAGATAAAATGAGAGAGTCTCGTCGGTGAAAACCTTCGGGCACCGCGAGGCGACGGGAGTAGAGAAACCAAAGTGAGAGCTTGTTTAGTTAAAAACTCACAAAGAGTGCTATCAAGCGATGACAGGAAGAGAAATGAGAGAGGTCAGCCAGCGAAAACCCGCAAAGGGCGCTGTTGGCCGAAAAGAATGACTCCACCCCAAGGAGGTCTCGGCAAAGCTCCACCGGTTTGGAATCACAGATCCGTTCTGGTTCAGGGAAACGCAAGTTCATGGAAGGTCAGGCGTCCAGTCCAAAGAGCATGTCATGTCATTTAAAGCCAGCGTTATCTTCCTCAGATAAGTCTTTCTCGTCCCAAAAGGGACACTCCCTTCCTGAAATTTGTTTTCTCCTTTCTTTGTTTCTCTTCGAATCCCTTTTATGTTTTAACCCCAAGTTCAGGATACACCGGAAAGGGCAGGTGGCAGGTTTGTTTTCACGGAATTCCGTCTCATGAAGGAAAGCACCTCATCTCGTTGATATGATTACCCAAGCACGATAAATCATGACGTTTGATGGTGTTCCGGAGTAAAGGAAAAAGAGAGAAATCTTGAAATCTTCCCCAGCAAGTCCACCTTCGGACAAATCCCCACAGAATCTCCCCCTGTACAAATCCCCATAGAGTCTCTATTGTACAATCTCCCACAGAGTTTCCCCAATAAAAAAATAAAAATAAAAAAAATAAAAAAAAAATGGATCTCCCCAGCACATCCCAGCGAGTCCTTTTGTAAATATTCCCCAACAAGCTTACCCCAATAAATCCTAGAAACCCCGCTTTGAAATAAATCCCCAGCATGCCCCATTGTACAAAAATCCACGCAAAGAATCCACTTTGTAAATATTCCCCACAGAGCTTCCCTTTTGTACTAATTCCCACAAAATACCTCCAATAAAATCCCCGTTGAGAATCTCCAAGCAAAACGGGACACAAAAAAAAAAAAGAGCCTTACGAAGCAAGTCATCGCAGAATCCGGAAATACAAGCTTGAGCAGTCTAAAGGTTTCGCCATTCGAATCAAATCAATGGCGGGACTTCGCAACATAAATAGAGACGCAACAAAGCAATTGGGAACGATCAAGGTCACCGAACCGACCGTCATTTCCGAACTAACAATTGTTCTTTGTCTGAGAAGCTGAAACAGATTTTAATCCAAGACAACCGTGCAAGAAGCAGGTGTCGCCCAAAGAAGAAGGTACACGGGTACAAGAAACATTTTGGCAATAAGGAATTCACTCAAAAGGTAAGTTCCCGCAAAACTCCCTTTTATCTTCTATTAAAACAAGAAAACTCAAAAATAGATCGTTGCTTAGTATTCTCGAACTTTGTCCCCAGCCAATCAGCATTAGGGTTTTAAACCTTAAACTGAATTTTTCTTTTAGTCAGCATTAGGGTTTTAAACCCTAAACTGAACTTTTTCCTTTCAGCCAGCATTAGAGTTTCAAACTCTAAACTGAGTTTTTCCATGCAATCAGCATTAGGGTTTTAAACCCTAAACTGAATTTCCCTTTAGTCAGCATTAGGGTTTTAAACCCTAAACTGAACTTTTTCCTTTCAGCCAGCATTAGAGTTTTAAACTCTAAACTGAGTTTTTCCATGCAATCAGCATTAGGGTTTTAAACCCTAAACTGAATTTTCCTTTTAGTCAGCATTAGGGTTTTAAACCCTAAACTGAACTTTTTCCTTTCAGCCAGCATTAGAGTTTTAAACTCTAAACTGAGCTTTTCCATGCGATCAGCATTAGGGTTTTAAACCCTAAACTGAATTTCCCTTTAGTCAGCGTTAGGGTTTTAAACCCTAAACTGAACTTTTTCCTTTCAGCCAGCATTAGAGTTTTAAACTCTAAACTGAGCTTTTCCATGCAATCAGCATTAGGGTTTTAAACCCTAAACTGAATTTTCCTTTTAGTCAGCATTAGGGTTTTAAACCCTAAACTGAACTTTTTCCTTTCAGCCAGCATTAGAGTTTTAAACTCTAAACTGAGCTCTTCCATGCAATCAGCATTAGGGTTTTAAACCCTAAACTGAATTTTCCTTTTAGTCAGCATTAGGGTTTTAAACCCTAAACTGAACTTTTTCCTTTCAGCCAGCATTAGAGTTTTAAACTCTAAACTGAGCTTTTCCATGAAATCAGCATTAGGGTTTTAAACCCTAAACTGAATTTTCCTTTTAGTCAGCATTAGGGTTTTAAACCCTAAACTGAACTTTTTCCTTTCAGCCAGCATTAGAGTTTTAAACTCTAAACTGAGCTTTTCCATGCAATCAGCATTAGGGTTTTAAACCCTAAACTGAATTTTCCTTTTAATCAGCATTAGGGTTTTAAACCCTAAACTGAATTTTCCTTTTAGTCAGCATTAGGGTTTTAAACCCTAAACTGAACTTTTTCCTTTCAGCCAGCATTAGGGTTTTAAACTCTAAACTGAGCTTTTTCATGCAATCAGCATTAGGGTTTTAAACCCTAAACTGAATTTTCCTTCTAGTCAGCATTAGGGTTTTGACCCCTAAACTGAACTTTTTCCTTCAAGCCAGCATTAGAGTTTTAAACTCTAAACTGAGCTCTTCCATGCAATCAGCATTAGGGTTTCAAACCCTAAACTGAATTCTCCTCTTAGTCAGCATTAGGGTTTTAAACCCTAAACTGAACTTTTCCTTCCAGCCAGCATTAGAGTTTTAAACTCTAAACTGAGCTTTTCCATGCAATCAGCATTAGGGTTTTAAACCCTAAACTGAATTTTCCTTCTAGTCAGCATTAGGGTTTTAAACCCTAAACTGAACTTTTTCCTTTCAGCCAGCATTAGAGTTTAAAACTCTAAACTGAGCTTTTCCATGCAATCAGCATTAGGGTTTTAAACCCTAAACTGAATTTTCCTTCTAGTCAGCATTAGGGTTTTGACCCCTAAACTGAATTTTTTCCTTCAAGCCAGCATTAGAGTTTTAAACTCTAAACTGAGCTCTTCCATGCAATCAGAATTAGGGTTTCAAACCCTAAACTGAATTCTCCTCTTAGTCAGCATTAGGGTTTTAAACCCTAAACTGAACTTTTCCTTCCAGCCAGCATTAGAGTTTTAAACTCTAAACTGAGCTTTTCCATGCAATCAGCATTAGGGTTTTAAACCCTAAACTGAATTCTCCTTTTAGTCAGCATTAGGGTTTTAAACCCTAAACTGAACTTTTTCCTTTTCAGCCAGCATTAGAGTTTTAAACTCTAAACTGAGCTTTCCCATGCAATCAGCATTAGGGTTTTAAACCTTAAACTGAATTCTTCCTTTGTTCGGCGTTAGGGTTTTAAACCCCAAACCGAACCTCTCCCCAGCTAGCCGGTGTTAGGGCTCTAGCCCTGAACTGAGCATGCATATCCTCTTTCATCAATTTTATGAACTTCCTGGTGAATAATTAACGAAATTTTCCTAGTGAAACTGGGGCAGAAATTTCGTTTGTTTGTTTGTTTTTTCCCGCAGGTCTAACCTCGAGCCACACGGATCGAAATGACCCACGAGATGAGTCTCAACTCAAAATCAAAGAAGAAAAAGAGGTGTCCCAAGATTCGGATTAAATGGAAGGCGGATTGACTCCAGCATTTAATTAAGGTCCTGAACCCTGCCAGTCGCGCCTCACTCAGTATCCCAGAGATTAAACAGGTCACCACAACTCGCAAGCATCAAGATTCAGATCGGAGTCTGCAAGCAGAATCAGCTAAGGCCCAAGATCAAGTCGTGAAAGAATCATAGATAGGAATCTTGTAACTAGTAGTTGACATACACACAAGTAGTTAGCTCAATTTCCAATTTCCATTTGGTTGTAATAAGGCAGTCAGTAACGTAGCAGTGACAACAGCAGCAGCAGTAGCAGCAAGCATTGCAATCCCTTGGTAGTCCCAGCTACCAAAACCTCCCGAACTACATTGACCTGATTCCTGTTTAGCCCAGGATATGTAGGAAATCTTTGAAGCAAGATTCGGTCAGATCTTTCAAAAAAATGCTTCATACGGAGTGGTCTATAGGCAAAAATCGCTCATACACGCTCACTTTATCTTTGCACGAAAACCCTTCGTGTTTCCGAACAAAGAGGGGCAGCTGTGAGCACGTGATTTTTGTTTTCGCACGACAATCGCTCCAAAAAGAAATAAAAAAATATATATAATTGGCCCTGCTGTACAATTTCAGATTTCTGTGCGGCACCTTGTTGATTTATTTGTGACTTTGGCCCATTTTTATTTATTTACTTTATTGAAATAAAATTCAAAAAAATATATGTGTCCTGCATAATTCAAACCGTAATCCGGTCGTTAAATAGAAAATCATGAATAGGCATTTTCGTCCGTGATTTTATTTGGTTTGACTTTACCTGTTTTGAAATATTTTAGTGTGTGTGCAAATAATTGTATTTGAGTGTGTATTTAATTTTAATTTGATTTTTTTGGCTTAGTTTTGTTTTAAAATAAATAAGAAAAAGGAAATAAATAATAAAAAAAATAAAGAAAAGACCCCTTCCCTTCCGGACTTGGGCCAATTTTAACAAAATTGGCCCAAACAAACAGCCCAAGACCCAGGCCTGCCCGGTCCAGGCCACCTGATGCCCAGGACGTCCAAACGACGTCGTTTGAGTCGTGCCTGATCTGGGCCGTTGATCTCAGAGTGATCAACGGCCAAGATCAATTCCCCATAACCCATCAATAAACCCGACCCATCTTACCCGGACCGACCCCAACCCTTTACCCTTGAAACGACACCGTTCCACTTAAGCTATCAGATCCAGACCGTAGATCTAGATTGATCTAACGGTCGAGATCAATCCACCCATTAACTATATAAGGCCATAATCCTACCCTGCCCCCCTATCCGAACCCCAGCCTTCGTCTTCAACCTCATCCCCTTCAAACCCTAGAGCCGCCCTTGTATCCCCCACCATGAAAACCGGCGGCATGAACGCCGGTGACCTCGCCATGAACACCATAGAACCCCCTCACCACCCTGAACATAGACCTGTTAACCGTTTGGTTCGAATCACCCCCAGGTCCTCGAATCTTCATTTGAAGATTCGAGTCAAAACTCGATCTACACCAAACAACCCCAGCTTCATACCAGACACTCCCCGGACCTTCCTCGTGACCAAACCATACTTGGTTTGGTCCGAATCTAACCAGGGAAGCACGAATATTAGATCTGAGTTTTGAAACCACAAGGTCCCTCGTCACTGGTTCAAACCGGTTCAAACCAAAGAGGTTAAGGTCTGATGGACTTTAATCAAAGTGTCTCTCATTTGAGAAACACTTCGATTAAAGCCCGTTCAGCCTTAAGAAAGTTGTCCAAGTCCGAGTTTGAGGTTTTGATTTTTTTCAAGATTTAAGGTGATTTTCTTTCTCTTCTTTATTTGTTTTGGCCCATTTGATTGTGTTAAAGTCCGTTCATGCTTTGATTTTGTGTCTTTGAATTTTGTCAACTGTGCCCCGTCCATTTGCCTGAACTTCTGTTTGTTTGAATAAGTCTTTCCATTTGCTCTGATAATGTATATAAATGTTGTGCAAGTAGCGGATTTTCAAGTTTGGACTGACTAATGACTCCTCGAGTGTATTTCTGCTTAGTCAGTATAATTCGAACCATGTTTAAATGTCTGATTTTTGGCTACGATTGTGTATGTTAATGCTAATATAGTCGAGTCGACATGTGTCGTCAATTAGTTTCAACTGTCTGAACAAAGTAAATCGATTTGCTTCTGATGAACATTTGCCTTGAGCCAATTAAGAACCAGTTTTTGCTTACTTATAGATTGTTTGAATTGATCAGTTAATGTAAAAAGGATTGTTTATGTTTAAATTCTGAATTGGAAGGCATGTGCACTCGTGCACAGCATGTGCATTGGTGCACCTCATGTGCCTTGTGCACAGCCTGTTTTTCTGCTTAAGAAGGCTTTTAAGTTTTAAACAATTTGACAGCATATGCTGTCAGACATATTCTACTGCCCATACCTTGCTTTAAGTTTAAAAAAGTATTAAACCTTTTAAAAGTAAGTCTGTCAGGGAATGTTTATGGAGGTTATATACTTAAATAACTAATTGGGATCTGAAAAGGTAAAAGACACATGGGAGGGGTACTGTGACATTTGGAAAACAGGCTGTTAAAAGGGATGGTGTTGAGGCTTATAAAAGGAGACAGAATTGGGCAGGAGAAGGGGGCATGAGGAGATAGACATAAAAAAGGGGATAGAATCAAAGGATAGGGAGGATCAGACCTGAAAAAGAAAATATACACACACAGTGAGGGGATTGGGAACCTTAAGAGCTGAAAAGGAAAAACAAAAACACAGATAGAGAGAGGTTAAGGGATAGAAGCTATACAACCAACAATCAGAAACTTTTTCCTCCTATCATTATTGGTTTTCAGTTGTTCAACTGGTTCAGATCAAATTCTGATCCTTATGAAATTCCAGTTGTGTCCTTTAGTCGAGTGTTTTCATTGGTTTACTACTGGTTTGGTCTATCTGGAGTTCTGATTCTACTCCACTGGGTGTTGCTGTTATTTGGCTATTGCTTTCTATTGGCCATAGTTGCATTTCTGCACTCGAGCCTGTTCTTGCTGCTGCTATTTTGCTCACTATTGTTGCTGCATTTCTGTCCTGCTGCTACTGCTATTCTGCTTCCCGCTGTTGCTGATTTCCCTATCTTCTTCCTCTTCTCTTTGGCATTTTCGGTTTGTTTCCAGGTACACATCTCAAGTCTTACATTGGTGTAGCTGAATGTAACATTGAAAAAGCATGAATAGAAAGATTTGAAGGAGTTATAATCACTCGTTTACTGACTGCCTTTTCATAAATGTTGTTAAATTTATGTAAATTGTAGTTTATAGATGATAGAGAATACATTATTAAGTTTGTACTTGTTGATTTGAACTGTGGTGTTCGATTCGTTTATTGGCATACAGAATGTGAATGGAACTCTTGGAATGTGAAATTATTTAATGTGATTGTTAAAAATTAAAATTCACTCCTTCAGCATGTATTGAATAAGTAAGGGCAAATGGCTATTAAAATAATGTGGTTTTGAAATGCCCGGTCTTCGATTTCTTTAGGCCTTTACAGGATTAGTTTTTATCGGCAGTATTCTTCAATAAGGAATCCTATTTACCCTGTTTAAGCAAGTTAATCTAATTTTTGACCTAAAGATATTTGTTCGGATTAAGTGTCGTATTTCATCAGAATAAGCGGATTTTTCTCTGTCAAACCAAAGCAATTTTCCATTGAAAAGTAGTGTTTTCTCTACTTTGTAAATAGTTAATCAGGTATTGGTAAGGATCCGGATTAGGCAAAAGTATATAGTTAAATTAGCATGTATCTTTTCTTCTAGTTTAGAGACAAATGCATTAGAAATGTAGCCACTTTAGGATGTCCTCTCTAAAATAGAGATGAGCCTCGCCGAATAAAGATGCAAAATTGCGGGGCCCTCAATAAATAACCATGATAATTATTTAGAATTCAGGATAGGCCATTTAATAAATTTCATGGCCTTCTACAAAATAATAACGCGTTAGACTCTTTAGGCGCGGCTTAATTAAATCATATTCTTAAATTCGGGTGCACATTGATGTGACCCAAATCCAAATCTCAATGAAGTTCAAATGTGTCGATGATCACGGGTGCATTGATTGTGACGTGGTTCGAGACGCATTTTCACGACGTTGCAATTCTATAAAAATAAATGATAATGATAAAAGCGGTTTAAACTTAATAAAAGCACATAAGTCACAACATGTATTTAAATCAGATATTTAGCCATTATAACAATTTAAGCGACCGTGCTAGAACCACGGGATTCGAGGGTGCCTAACACCTTCCCTCGGGTCAACAGAATTCCTTACTTAGAATTTCTGGTTCGCAGACTTCATTTGGAAAAGTCGAAAATTTCCTCGATTTGGGATTCAAGATAAACCGGTGACTTGGGACACCAAAAGCCAAACCTTTCCCAAGTGGCGACTCTGAATTAAATAAATAATCTCATTTCGAATATTGTCACTTAAATTGGAAAAACTCCACCCGCGCATTTAACCCTTCGGGGCGGGCGCGCAAAAAGGAGGTGTGACACCCAGTCCTAAAGGTAAAACCCGAACTGGAGTTCCTGTATTTTTAATTTTGTATTTTTTTTCTGAACCACCCACCCACCCTACCCATACCCCTCTCAAAAAAAAATTGTTTGTTTGTATTTTTAACTTTATATTTTTTTTTTGCTTTGAGCATAGTTCTAAAACATAGTCAAGTTGGGCGGGTTGGGTTATAACCCATTGTTTAGCCCATCTTGACCCAGTCCATCTTAGCCCAAGTATACTTTGGACTGGGTTGGACAATGACCCATTTATTGACCTAACCCATCTTGATCCGCCCAAATTCAGCTCAACCCGCCTATTTACCCCTTCTAATGGCGGTGATGGCCAGGTCGATGATGATTCTTCCTGTGCTTTTCTTTTCTATCTAGTTCCTCATTCTCATCAGTAGATTTACTTAAGAATCTACTTCTATCACACCTAAAAGCATCAGAATCTGAAGACCTTGAATCATGACTATGGGACCTGTAATCACATTTCCTATGTTTTCCGTGATTAATGCGGTCCAGTTTTTCTTCATCGCTAGAAGAGACAGAAGCATCTGAGTCCAATAGTAAGGAAGAAGATTATTAATTTGGAAAAATACTCGAGAAAATGAAGTTCTTAATCGTGGTGGACTTAAGCTATGTAGCTTATGAAAGATTTCAAATTTTTTTAGCTTTTTAATTACACCAACAAAAAAAAGCTACATGTAAAATATTGAATTTAGAACAAGGAGTATAGTTGATATCATGACCTGGAAATTTAATAACTTGAAACAACAACAGCAACAACTAGGGGTGGGTATAAAATCCGAAAAACCGAATTCCGATCCGAACCGAATTAATTCGGTATTTCGATTTCGGTATTTCGGTCTAATTCGGTATAACATTTTCGGTATTTCGGTATTACGGTACGGTCCTCGGTTACTAGGATCTTGAAATTTCGGTATACCGAAATACCGAATTTGTAAAGAATTTTATGTTGGACCTATACTGCCCAACCCAACCCAACCCAATATGTTGTACATCTAATTCGTTAAAATAGCACGGTATAGCTAGTTTTCGGACTGGTCATTCAAAAATAGCCACCATTTACGAAGTCAATGAAAAATAGCCATTATTTTGTTGCAACAGAGACCGGTCCCGCATAATATACGGGAGTTCGGTACATCAGTGTACGAACTCCAGCATATTATGCTGGACCGGTAGCTGACTCCTGTATAATATACGGGAGACTGGAGCACCGGCGCTCCAAACTCGAGTATATTATACTGGACATTTATACTTGCTGGAACTCCAGTACATTATGCTGGAGTTCTAGTGTACTTATGCTGGAACTCCAACATATTATGCGGGAGTTCCAGCATAGTTATCTGGAACTCCCGTATAATATGCTGGAGTTCAACCATACCTATGCTGGAACTCCAGTATAATATACGGACGTATTTTCTGGGTTTTGAATAGTGTTTTCGCTCAGATTTATCTTTACATGAAAAGTGGCTAAATTTCGATTACTTTTGAAACTGGGCTATTTTTGAATGACCAGTTGTCTGACTATTTTTAAAATTTTCCCATTCTAATTTTCTACACTGCTCTAGTACCTAGCGCCCCAGCCGGCCAGCCCAACCCAACCCAATAAGGCCCAACAGAAACCTCTTTAGTCTTTCACTACAAGCGAATTAGGGATTAGGGAATTAGAAGGGAGAAACAGAAACGGAGAAACCTAACCTAAGAGAATAGAGATCGTCTACGCTGACTGTGAGAGAGAACTCAGAGAAGTGAGAACTGGACCGATGTGAGATCGGGTTCGAAACATACTTGTCTATGGCCCGAGGAAATGCCTTTGTCCCTGCTATGGAGATGACAAAGTGGTTTGACACCAACTATTAAGTGACACATCAACCTTTTCTTTTCATCGGATATATGATTATCTTGTTCGTGTGCTGATTTATGGTTTTTCATTGTTTGATCCAACCACTTCATCAGTTCATTGTCCCTGAGTTGGGACCTGATGTTAAATTTTCTTATGCTTCTGACAAGGCAATAGATGAGTACAAAGAGGCTAAGAGGGGTATGCGATTCTTTTCTTATGTATACTTTTCACTTCACAATACATGTCTGATTCTTGAACTATTGGAAGGGGAATATATTTAATTGATATGATCGTTCATCGTCACTGACTTCACTTTTTTGCTTTATGTAATTTTCTAAAAAGAGTAGATAAAAGTTCGTATTTGTGGTCTAGAAAGACTATTGTTCATTTCTTTTATGTTTTCAGCAAATTTAGTTATAGCATTTACATTATCTTGTTAAATCTATTTATGCTTATGCATGGTAATAAAAGATTAGATGATTGATTTATTGATCTTGATCTTGTTACTCACGCAACTTGGAGTAGATACTGTTCCAGTACTTGTTGGTCCAGTTTCATACTTGTTGCTTTCCAAACCTGCTAAGGAAGTTGAGAAATCTTTCCCCCTGTTGTCCTTTTGGACAAGATCCTTCCAATTTACAAGTAAGTGTTTGTTTTCACGGCCCGCTATATCTGAATGGACATATGATTTATCTTCTTTTTTTTAGGTTCAAGTGCAATCATGCCTGTGCTCCTAAAGTATGCCCTCATATTTGGGAACACTTTAAGGTGATAGAAGATAATGGAGAAGTTCACAAAGTAGAGTGCAAGCATTGTGATCGAGTCTATAATGTTCATCCAAAAAGGATGGCACATATTGTTTAAGGAAGCATATTAGGCATTGTCTTAAGCGTCTTCTTGAAATTCGTATTTAAGAATTAAGACTAAGTTGATTCGAGACTATTAGTGTAAATTTGAATTGAGGGATGATCTCTCTGTTTTTGTTGCTCGGTGTTTAATTCTACTGCTACTCATTAGTGGTTGTTACTATCTTAGCTTACTGTGATATTTATTTACTTCTTTTGCCCTTCAAGTACTTGTTGTGTATGTGATAATCAGGTGTGCATCTTCCATGTATGTGTTGCTACATGTTAGGCAGATTTAAATGTTTCTTACACGCCTTTTGTTAGGCAGATTTGATTATTTAGTGTTGCTGCCTTTTGTTAGGCAGAATGACAGATTATTTAGTGTTGGTGCCTTTTGCTTAGTGCTTAGGCTCTTAGCACTTAGCAGTACATGACGTGATTATGTATTAAACTGAAACCATATCGAAACCGTACCGAACCAAAATAAGGAATACCGAATCGTACCGAAATATTTGGGTACGGTATTTGGTATACATGACTGATAAACCGAATATCGAAATACCGAACCGAAATTTTTAAATACCGTACCGAATACTGAATGCCCACCCCTAACAAAATACAGTATAATCTCACTAGTGGGATATGGGGAGGATAGTGTATAGTAGTGGCGGGTGCCCAAAGCAACCCACCTTCTCAATTTAATAACTTGAAACGTGGGCCAGAAAGAAAAAAGTTAGTGGCTGAAAATGGTGTAAAACAGCCAAGTCATATCAAGTCAACCAAATTTAACAAAGAATAATCAAGTTAAATTCCCCACAAGAAGCAGATGAACAATGGGAATGAAAGTGTCTGGAAATTCAAAAGACACAAAACAAAAGCAACGAAACTACCAAGTAATTCATAAGAGAGTCAAATCGATAGCCGTCTAATGCTATTTATAGTCATTTTCTGTGGAATTTATTTGGCAAGAACAAATGCATCATTTTAGGGGACTCATAAGCAAACTAATTTCATCCTTTGCCTCTGAAAAAAGGCTGAAGAAAGAGCAGTACTATTTGAAGAATGGAAGTGCAGTGCTAGAGGAGCTTATTGCTTTATGCGATGGAAAAAGCCGAATTCCCCTTCGTTACTTCAGCGCCATAGAAATCGAGAGGGCAATCAAACATTCAGAAAAATCATTATACACCTGCCAAAGACATATGGTAAAAGGCTTACTAGACAAAAGCATTGTTTTGGTTAGCTTCGCGTACACTACTTTCGTTGCAAAGTCCAACGATATATGTCACGATATAGCAATTACTTCTCAGATGAGTCATCTTAAGAACGTGCTTAAACTTATTGGTTGTTGCCTAGAATATGCAGAACCTGTTCTAGTGTATGAATATGTTGAGGCTATAACTCTTGATGATTTACTTTTTCATAAGGGTTATTATTATAATCATGCTAGAAATTCATTATCTTGGGAAAGTAGATTGCGGATTGCCAATGCGATTGCTTCAGCAATTCTTTATCTCCATAGTGAATTTACTACGCCCATTATTTATGTAGACCTGCACTCACAAAAGGTGTTAATAGATCAGAGCAGTGGAGTTGCCAAACTATTTGACTTTTCATTGTCCATAGCATTGCCTCCAGGAGAGTTGGAAGTAGATGCTCAAGGTGTGCGCGGAACATGTGGTTATTCAGATCCAGAATATGCCTGCTCGGGTATTGTCACTCAAAAAACTGACGTCTTCGGTTTTGGAGTTATTCTCTTTCAACTATTGACCGGAAAGAGAGCGCTTATTGTTAATGGCGAGATGAGAGACTTAGACAATGTGTCCAATATTGAAGAGTGTAATGTAATGGATATAGCGGATCCTGCCATTTTGGCCGAAGAGCGTGGAACAGATATTCAACAACAATTGGATGACTACTTAGATCTTGTTAAGAGATGCACACTCTCGAAGGGTGACGATAGACCATACATGATTGATGTTGCAAAGGAATTACGTCGAATTGAGAAGTGTTTTCGTGCCCTCACTCAAGGTTTGAATTAGAAAATAGTACTCTAAAACTCAATTGCACTTCACTCATGTAATTGTAAGTCTGATTGCAATGGTATAAGATATAAGCTTAAAGGAATAGATAGGCGCAAGGTAAACGACAGAACCATGTACTAACCGGACCGAAGGAAGAGGTCTCCTGTACAATCTCTGGCCCAAGAATCTGTCTCTCCCCTACTTCATCCCAGCATAGGGGAGTCCTGCACTTGCGTCCATAGAGTGCCTCAAAAGGTGGCATGCCTATACTCGCCTGAGAACTCTTGTTATAGGCGAACGTAACCAAGGGTAGATGTCTGTCCCAACAACCTCGAAAATCAAGGGATTACCTCCGCATAGCCTCCAATGTCTGGATGGTCCTCTTAGACTGGCCATCGGTCTGAGGATGGAAGGCTGTGCTAAGACTCACTCTGCTACCCAAAGCCTTCTGTAGGCTCTGCCACAAGGCTGAAGTGAACCGTGGATCTCTGTCTGATACTATGGATGATGGTATCCCGTGTAGGCGCACTATCTCATCAATATATATCTGGGCTAGCTTGCCCGTAGAGTAAGTCATACTGATCGGCAGGAAGTGAGCTGACTTGGTCAGCCGATCAATAATCACCCAAATGGCGTCATGTTGCCTCGCAGTCTTCGGCAATCCAGAGACAAAGTCCATGGCTATCTCGTCCCACTTCCACTGTGGTATCTGAACTGGCTGTAAGGGTCCTGCTGGTCTCTGGTGCTCAGCCTTAACCAGCTGGCACACTAAGCATTTAGCCACATACTCAGCGACATCCCTCTTCATACCTTTCCACCAATAGTGTGGGCGGATCGTCCTGTACATCTTCGTGCTCCCTGGATTAAGGATACTTTAACAGAACCTTAGGACTTATCTTGAGTTGGGCATCCCTGACTCCATTCCTGACTAGAGAAGGGAATGCGGTGAATCACCAGTTTGGATCGAAGAATAGGCACCCACGAATTAGCAGCATATTTGCGGGATCTATCGAGTGGAAAACCGGGATGTCGATACACCGAGGGACATCTGCTAGAGCTCGCAATTGACATTTCTCACTAAATTTTTAGGAGATTCCCGAGAGTTCGACTGACTAAGAGGCTTTCACAGTTGCCATAGTAAATTCGTTATGGAGATAAACAATTGCTGAAGAAACCTCATTGGCAATACGCAATCTACGTTCCCAAGAAACTGATTTTTTTAGCATTACACTTCTTGAAAAGTAAATCTCTAAGAGATATAGCATCAACATATTCATACACAAGAACTGGTTCCGGAAGCTCTAGGCAGCAACCAACAAGTTTTAGCACACTCTTGAGATGACTCATCTGAGAAGTAATTGCTATATATCGACATATATTATTGAGATTTTCAAAATAATTAGGTGAGACGAACCTCATTAAAACAAGACGTTTGTCCAGTGAGGCCATAACTATATGGCTGTTGAAGATCTCCGTGGTATTTTGGGAGTGTTTTGTTGCCCTTTCGATCTCTATGGCACTGGAGTAACGTAGGGGAATTTGGCATTTTCCATCGCATAAAGCAATAAACTCCTCGAGCACTGCACTTCCATTCTTCAAATACTGCTCTTTCTTCAGCTTTTCTGCAGAAGCAGAGGATGATATTAGTTTCCTCATGAGTCCCCTGAAGTGATGCATCTGTTCTTGCCAAGACCTCTTGCAAAAATAATGACTATTACCTAGTAATTACTCCCGTAATTTTAAAAAAATTGGCACTATTTCTTTATTAGTCTATTTCAAAAAAATCGATACCTTTCAATATTTCCTTAATAAGAAACATTTATAGCCACCCAAATTTTACAACCACACAAATTTTATGGCTTATTTAAGATCACATATCTCAAAAAAAATTCACTTTTTTATTAAAATTTGTGTCAGGTCAAACTAAGACACTATCTTTGAAACGGAGGGAGTAGTAATCTAGGAGTCACCACTAGTAAGAGGTGTGGTGGATGAATGGATTCATCTACCCTTAATCAGAGACCTCAAATTTCAGGAAAATCTCTCTTGTGTGAACTAGTCTTAATGCAGGGGTCTTAGATTCAACAAGGCGTCATCAGTGGCGGAGGCAGGATCTCTACGAAGGGGGTTCAATCATCACTAGTGGAATCTATAAGGAAGTTGAAAGGTTCCTGGTCTGTACTCTTCCTTGTGCATTTGAATTCCACACAAAATGACAATAAATAGCCACACAAAATTCCACTCTTTCATATCTCTTATATTGTTGTTATTGTATTATGCATTTTTTATGGTACTAATATATCGGCTCCTGTTGCTTTTTTGAGCCGAGGGTCTCCTGGAAATAGCCTCTCTACCCTTCGAGGTAGGGGTAAGGTCTGCGTACATATTACCCTCCACAGACCCCACCTGTGAGATTATACTGGGTCGTTGTTGTTGTTGTTGTTGCTTGTGCATGAAAGACTTTTACACATTGATCATCTTAGATTGTGAAATATCCATGTTATTTATTCCTACAGTAGAAAGATGTTGGAGGGACGTCCCTGTCTTCCAAGACAGAAGAAGCTCAAGGTTTCTTCAATGGAACTTGCTCACAATTCTTCCCTTGAAGCCTCATCTCTCTCAATATAAGATGCATACATTTTGATTATTGACTCATAAACATCAATACCTTTCAAATACTCATCCTTGTTCAAGAACTGCAGCAATAGAGAATGTATATTAACTATAGGCCAAAGTCAGGATCTCCACCAGATAAAACAAAACTATTTAAACAGAGGAACAAAATTTTCAAGTCCAGTCAAAGTTACAATATCACCTTTCTGTTTTATTGAGCAGGGAGGCTAGTAATTAGCGCCTCTGGACCTGAACATCAGTGATTTGTATTTATTTGAAACCGATGTTGTGTTTATTTCAATTCAATTTGTAAAAATCTAAATCTTAGAAGCTCATAATTTCAATTTAATTATTTTATCATTTATTTGTTATCTCATTAAATTAGATAGTTGTTAATTGGCTTACCTAGCGGATTGGGTTAGGTGCCATCACGACTAGTTGGATTTGGGTCGTGACAACGAATTAGGAGTTAGGTTAAAAGATGGTTGGTTTTATCGGGTTGGGCATGGTTAATTATACATAATCAGGGTTAAAAGAAATGTAGGGTCAAGTAAAGAAGAACCAGTAATATAAAGACACGCGGCAAAGGTGGAGTCGAATTATTAATTCTTATTATTTAAAAATCAAAAAATGGAACTGTTAGTCGACAATGGCATAAATAGGACAAAAGTATAACGTTTAGTGGCATAAATAAGCCAAAAGTATAACGTTAGTGGCATGAATAGGGTGACCTTTAACGGATGACATAGATAGGCCATTTATGTTAGTTGAGTGGCATTTTTAGACCTTTTCCGAATTTACAATATCACCTTTCTGTTTTATTGAGCAGGCAGGCTGGTAATTAGCGCCTCTGGACCTGTAACCAATCGCCTTCTTTTTGTCATATACAAGACACAAGGCATCAAGTTGCTGTATTGAGTTATTGACAAGAAATTTTTGACCATTTCTGGTGCAATATGATTTTATGAAATCATGAGAGTTCACAAATTTATAGAACTGTCGATATTTAATGGGATTGGGCTGAATGAGAAAATCACAGCAAATATAAAATTGGCCGAAACTAATTGTATTTGCTAGCCAAAAGTGTATAAAATATGAATACTATATGTATACTATATATTTAATCGGCTATTATTTTGGTACAGGCTAAAAATATATTTCTCAAAGTTGTCCTGATAGATTATCTCAATAATACCAATCCCAACAGTGACTCGGTTCAGAGCTAATTTGCATAAAATAAATAAAAAGAGAATAATTTACTTCTGCTCAATAGTACTAAAGAGAGGCACTACTAATAGCATAGCAAGCCGCTCCGCTCATGACATAACGATATCTTAGATTGTAACTTACCAACCACAAGCAACACTGCCTCATTCCACCTGCCATATCCTGTGATGTGATTTGATTAGCATACTGATTAAAGCTACAGTAAGCACCCTAGCATAATCACAGCAAAATTGATAATTACATGCAACTGACAATCAAAAGGGAATATCTCGCCACAAGATGTTACTCTGTTAATCAATAGCAGAATCACTAGTAGCATAAATGTGCTGGTCTGTAGAAAGATTCAACAGTATTAATGAAATTTGGGCTTTAGGCCTCCAATCGAAACACAACTGTAATTCGCAATGGCAGTTTAGGGTCTCCACAGAATGAAGTTAAATGAAAAACAACATGAATTGGGTGCAAGCAGTCATAACATCTAAGCATTCTGAATAACATGAGGACCACTGACATCACTTTCCTTGTGCACCTCAGAACCACGTTCCACTGGCTCATCATTTTTCTCTTTCTCGCCGTGGGGTTGATGCTTGTCCTTGGACACTTCATCTGAGTGGTGATGGTTATGGTTGGAACGGTGATGACGGTGATGGCCATGTCGATGATGATTCTTCCTGTGCTTTTCTTTTCTATCTAGTTCCTCATTCTCATCAGAAGATTTACCTAAGGATCTACTTCTATCACGCCTAAAAGCATCAGAATCTGAGGACCTTGAATCATGACTACGGGACCTGTAATCACATTTCCTATGTTTTCCGTGATTACTGCGGTTCAGTTTTTCTTCATCGCTAGAAGAGACAGAAGCATCTGAGTCCAAACTCCCGTGACGTTTATGATGCTTTGTGTGGCTTCGTTTCCTAACTGCAACATGATCACCATCACTTGAAGACTCTGAACCTTCTGAGTGTGATCGCCCGTGACGTTTGTGATGCTTTGAATGGCGTCTTCTTCTCACATCTTCATCATCTGAGGAACTATAATCTGAGTGTCGATCATGATGCCTGCGCTTCTTGTGACCCCGCTTCTTTCTTCTTCTCTCTTCTTCTGAATCACCATCATATTCCTCACTGCTATCATCACTCGAATTGGAGGATCTTCTCTTAGGCTTTCGCTTAGATTTCTTTTCCTTCCTATCCGAATCACCCAACTCAGAGCTATGGTGCTTCCTATGCTTCTTGTGCTTTTTGGTGGATTTTTTTCCTTCATATCCACTATCAGTGTCACTGGCACTATCAGACTCCAAGTCCGATTTCCTTTTACGCTTAGCTGCCTTGGCTTTCTCTCTAGCTTCAGCATCAGATATTGCTCTTGCTGCAGCTTCAAGTTTTTGCTCCCATTTCAAGCGGGCTTCATTCTTCTCAAGAGCTCTCTTCTTTTTCTCCTCGACCAATTGCATGAACTTCTTGGCATCCATTCAGAGGTAAAAGACAAACAAATTTCTGCATTTTGGTATGATGATGACCAGAAGTGCATCTCAAAGAAGAGAAAGGAAACAATGTTAGTTCTTCCACCATTATTACCACCTTTGAACGAGAGCATATTTCACATGAAGGAAGTAAAATGTAATTCAAACTTAACAAAAATAAACAATTTAAAGGCAAATGCCTATAGTGAAAGCATGCATATATGATGCTATTAACCAAAGAAAACCTACCAAGAGACTAACAAGGAATGCGAACAATTAGGAAAATGATGCACAAAGAGAGAGAGAGAGAGAGAGAGAGAGAGAGAGACTTCAGGTTGCAAATAAAATTTAATTGCAATACAGTATCAGAACATAATTCCACATTCACTAATGATATGCAAAAAATAATTTGTCACTGCAATATTATATCAGACTGGATATATCACAGGCTCAAATCTCATATTTAGAATTAGATATGTCCTTTCATTAGCATATTATTTGAGAATAAACTGGCATAAGCCAGATCCAGTATTGTGCATCACCGATATGGAAAACAATTACAAACATCAAAAGCTGCCAACCACCAAGCGAAGCCCTATAACAGTGTAACCCAACATATGATTCAATATTCATCACTGTCATTGGCTGACACCTATTTGCTTCTCTGTCAAACTACTTTGCATAAGAGAGTGTGTCAATCCGATGTTAAACTTGAGAAACAAGCATAACAAATACCTATGATGGATTAACTGAATGAAAAACACACAGACCATAACTGAAACAAACAGGTGAGAGCTCAAACAACACTGCTTTGGATCTCTTTCAAAACAAGATCAAAATACACTGCATTGGACCAGAAATCTAGGCCAAAATAACAAAGATCTCATTGTATACTTTTGATCATAAACAGGTTCCAAATACTTTTAGATTTTTTCCTTTATCAACTGGACAAATATTCCTTTTTACTAAACAAACCTCTCCAAGCTGTTCAAATGAAGCTAGAATTGATAGGTGCATTGACGCAAAACTGAAAAAGGAAAAGAATTGCAAACTGGAACAGGTTTCTTACCTTATACAATAAAATCGTTGACCAAAAGTCCAATTCTCAAGCTCAAAATACCCCTCCAACCAACTTCCCAAAGAATCTGCATTCAACCCCAAAAAAAGAGGTTATACAATTTTCACAGCTAGCCAATTGTCATGTCTAAATTAAAACTGCAAACCAGCTTTCTAGATTCAAGAGAGAATACATATCAACCCAGACAATCTCTAGAAAATAATCAGCTCTCAAGTTGAATCTTTTATAACAAAAGCAGAAACTCAATAATGAAAGAGTAATAGGCTGAATGTGAGTACTTAGAACCTTAAAGATTCAATTTTTTAAAGGACATCAACTAGGCGGAACAAAGACCAAGCAATTTTAAACACAAACCCCATTTCCCGAACCAGTTTCTTTCCAACCCAAAACAAACACAAAAAAAGTGTTTATTCCTTCTTCTTCTTCTTCTTTTTTCCGCATAATTTAAAGCATGTTCTCTTGAAAAACCCAAAAGCCACTTCAATAACTCATATAACAGGATCCAAATTTTGCAGAAAATAAGATCCAGACCCAGCTCAGTATTATTCGATTTGATGATACATCTTCTAACCTATCAGACTCTAAATAACAAGATTTTCAACATAAATTGAAGCAACACAATTAAACCCTAGAATGCCTATAAGGGCATCAAATAAAATTCACCACCTCAGTATTAATCGATTAGAAGATAAATCAAACTCCTCAGACTATATATAACGAGATTTTCAACATAATTTGAAGCACCAGATTAAAACCCTAGAATGCTAGTAAAGGCACCAAATAAAATTCATCAAAAAGTAAACAAAAAAGCATGAATTTTTAAGTAGCTAAAGCTTTTAGATGACATACCAGAGCAATCGGAAAAGAGAAGAATTTGGGAGATTTGAAAAAAGAAGATGGGGCTAGAACTCGTTGAGAGAAAGGAGGTGCTCAATTTTCTAGAGAGTTCTAAAGCTAGAGGAATTGGGGTTATTTATAGAAAAATAGGAAAAACAAAAAATTATTTGAAATTATTTGCGTGTTGTGACAAGAGGGGTTGCTCTGATGGTAAGCAACCTTCAATTCCAACCAAGAGGTTGTGAGTTCGAGTCTCCCCAAGAGCAAGGTGTGAAGTTCTTGGAGGGAAGGATGTCGGGGATCTATTTGGAAACAGCCTCTCTATTTGGAAACAACCTCTCTAACTCAGGGTAGAGGTAAGGTCTGCGTGCACACTACCCTCCCCAGACCCTACTAAGTGAGATTATACTGGGTTGTTGTTGTTGTTGTTGTTGTTGTTGTTGTTGTTGAACTCCAACGCGGTGTAAAACCGGGTTGCTAGGAAATGGGTTCAAACTTTTTTTTTTTTGAAATTATTTTTAATTTTATTTTTCAATAATAGTACTAATATATGGTCTCTTGTTGCTCTCTTGAGCCGAGGCTCTCCTAAAAACAACCTCTCTACTCCTTGGGGTAGAGATAAGGTCTGCGTACATATTATACTTCCCAGACACCACTTGTGGGATTATACCGGGATGTTATTATTGTTGTTGTTCATTTTTCAATAATAGTAGTAGGAATTAGGAACTTGACAACGGGAAATATATTTTTGTTGTTATTGATTTATGGAATGATTCCGATCCTATATAAGTAAATATATTCAAGGCAGTAAAATAATTAATTATAGACGAAAATAATCTTATACATATATGGAATCTTATAGCTATATGAGAGCTAGTTTATCATTTTTCTGGAGTAACACAATTGAATAAGAAGGTATTCCAACGTAAAAAAGCTCTGGAATTAACTTAGGAAAAATTTAGCAAAAAATGATTACTATTTATGTTATTATTTTTTACACATTTAGAAGTTAAAGGTCTATCTCCATTAATCTATTATTAACTCATTGATATTTTTCTGATTATCAAGAGACCTCGTGGTATTTTTGTGATCTTTTATTCCTAGTCAAAATAGAAAATACTTTACGATATAATTAAAGTTCGAGTTACAGAATCAATAAAATTCAATAATTTTGGTCAAAATCACCCACTAAACTATATCTTTAGAATCTAATCCTCTGTCCATAGACCTTTTTTCCTTTTTTCCAGATTTAAAAAAAATGTATTTATTCATAAAAGTTTGCAAGTTTTTGAGATTTTTCGAAAATGAGATTTTCTTATTCAAAATTTTCAGAATTTTTTTCTCTCACAAAAGTACGATTTTTTTTCCAAGTGAAATGCATGTACAAATATAATTTCAATTTTCACATAATATTATTTTTCAATTTAACTTCAAATACTATTTTTTTTTAAATTATAATTTTATGTCCAAACGCCTAGTAAAATTCATAAGCTCAGAATTCTAATAAGTTTCTAAAATGCTTTCATAAACTATATTTTTAGATCATTATATAAAAGGAATTTTGGTTTCGTTAGTGTTTATTTCTTCATTTGCCCCCTAAAATATAAAAGGTAAAATATCTTCCTTTTGTTATAAATATATTATATTATGGATGTTCATTTAGTACTTCGTTGTAAATAAGCTTCCTGAAGAAACTTATCCATATGGGATTCCACCGTAAATATGTTTATCTATTTAAGTACTCTATTGGAAATAAGCTTCCTGAAAAAGCTTATCACTTCGATACCTGGTTATGGATAAACATTACCCCGGTAGAAGATTATTCATACCGGGTATAATAAGCTTATCCTTTCAGTACCCAGTTATGGATAAACACTACCCCCGGTAGAAGATTATCCATACAGGGTATAATAAGCTTATCCTTTCAGTACCCAGTTATGGATAAACATTACCCTCGGTAGAAGATTATCCATATCGGGTATAATAAGCTTATCCTTTCAGTACTCCGTTATGGATAAACATTGCTCTCAGTAGAAGATTATCCATATCTGGTATAGTAACAGCTTACACAGCAGCTTCCTTTCTTCTATAAATAGAAGAGATTTCAGTTCATTATGAACATCAGTTTGAATTCGAATAATATATCAGTTTCTCTCTATACTTGTCTTTACTTTATAGTATTTATTTTATAACACGTTATCAGCACGAGACTCTGCCATCTCGAGCAAATATTTTGAAAGTATCTGAGGTAAGAAGTTTCTTTTCCTAAATAATGTCATCTCTTTCTAAACTTGAATTTGTAGCCCTGTGTGAGCACGTGATTTTTGCCTTACGAAAAACTACTCCAAAATAAATCAAAAAATAAATTAAATTTCTTTTACTGTGCAATTTTTGAATTTGCGTGATGTTTGTTAAATATTTGTCTTATATCCGTAAATGTTTACTTTGTCATAACAAAATGAAAATAAAAATAAAAATATATGTTGCATGCATATCTAGGATTTGATTATGCATTTAATAATTGATTCAAAAAATAAAATCACAAAAATATGTGTCTGTTCTAGTTTTAATATTTCAATGTGTGATTAATGTGTTGTCTATGTATTAATAGGTAATTTATCTTTGTAAGGGTAATTTTATTTTTATAATTTTAATTAGGAATTTAATAATTAGGAATTTAATTAGAAAATGAAAGAATGGGAAATGATAGAAATGGACCTGGGCCAAGAATTTTTAAACAAAAATCAGGCCCAAATACTCAAAGGACCCGGTCCATGTCAACCAGTCCCATACAGGACTCAAACGACGTCGCTTCTGGATTTTTAATCTGGGCCGTTGATTCATTGCAATCAAACGGTCCAGTTCAGCCCCTGCATAAATGAAACGACGACGTTTAGGGCAACTAGATCTGAACCGTTCATCCATCTTGATCCCACGGTCTTAAAAACTCACCCAAACCCGATCCGTTTCAACCCCGGGTTGACCCCTTTCCCCAACTTAAATCAAACGATGTCGTTTGGATAAGTGGATTGATCTCATCCGTGCATCTTAATTGATCCAACGGATGAGATCAATCCACCCCACCCTTTTCTACTGGTTTCCTCGGTTGGGAAATCTTATTTTTCTAAAGCTTTGAGATAAGTTTTATTCCAAACAAATAAGAAGGAATGTCAAGGTATACTACCAAGATTCAAGGTTACATGATACAAAATAAGGCCATGAAGGGCGGGAGATAAAAACAATAAGATATGGGAGGAAGAAAAGTGAAATCAAAAGTGGATCAACAATGTCAGGAAAGACATATGATTACGGTTAAAAGGGTTTGAAGGAAAACATACAGAGGGGAATCCTATAATCAAGGATCAATTACAAGGACAAAACAGTCTTTTTCAACCATTCCAAGGCAATAAAAAAGAGACGAAGAGAAGCCTCACCATCAACAAGAATACCCCAGTTAACCACCCTGCTTTAAACTAACGAAGTTTTCTTTGATTTAAAACAGGGGCAAAGACAATATTTGTGTCAGGAAATACCTGATAAAGAAGTTAAAAAGAAGAAGTCAGGCGTCCACCTGGAGAATGAGGATGAGAATTAAAGAAATCAGGCGTCCACCTGGAGAATGAGGATGAGAATTAAAGAAGTCAGGCGTCCACCTGGATAATGAGGATAAGAATTGAAGAAATCAGGCGTCCACCTGGAGAATGAGGATAAGAATTGAAGAAATCAGGCGTCCACCTGGAGAATGAGGATGAGGAATTGAAGAAATCAGGCGTCCACCTGGAGAATGAGGGTAAGAATTAAAGAAGTCAGGCGTCCACCTGGAGAATGAAGATAAGAAAAGAAGAAGTCAGGCATCCACCTGGAGAATGAGGATAAGAATTGAAGAAGTCAGGCGTCCACCTGGATAATGAGGATGAGAATTGAAGAAGTCAGGCGTCCACCTGGATAATGAGGATGAGAATTGAAGAAGTCAGGCGTCCACCTGGAGAATGAGGATAAGAATTGAAGAAGTCAGACGTCCACCTGGAGAATGAGGATAGGAATTGAAGAAGTCAGGCGTCCACCTGGAGAATGAGGATAAGAAAAGAAGAAGTCAGACATCCACCTGGAGAATGAGGATAAGAATTGAAGAAGTCAGGCGTCCACCTGGATAATGAGGATGAGAATTGAAGAAGTCAGGCGTCCACCTGGATAATGAGGATGAGAATTGAAGAAGTCAGGCGTCCACCTGGAGAATGAGGATAAGAATTGAAGAAGTCAGGCGTCCACCTGGAGAATGAGGATAAGAATTGAAGAAGTCATGCGTCCACCTGGAGAATGAGGATAGGAATTAAAGAAGTCAGGCGTCCACCTGGAGAATGAGGATGAGAATTAAAGAAGTCAGGCGTCCACCTGGATAATGAGGATGAGAATTGAAGAAGTCAGGCGTCCACCTGGAGAATGAGGATAAGAATTGAAGAAGTCAGGCGTCCACCTGGAGAATGAGGATAAGAATTAAAGAAGTCAGGCGTCCACCTGGAGAATGAGGATGAAGAATTGAAGAAATCAGGCGCCTACCTGGAGAATGAGGATGAGGAATTGAAGGAATCAGGCGTCCACCTGGAGAATGAGGATAAGAATTAAAGTAGTCAAGCGTCTACCTGGAGAATGAGGATGAGGAATTGAAGGAATCAGGCGTCCACCTGGAGAATGAGGATAAGAATTAAAGTAGTCAAGCGTCCACCTGGAGAATGAGGATAAGAATTAAAGAAGTCAGGCATCCACCTGGAGAATGAGGATAAGAAAAGAAGAAGTCAGACGTCCACTTGGAGAATGAGAATAAGAATTAAAGAAGTCAGGCGTCCACCTGGAGAATGAGGATGAGAAAAGAAGGAATCAGGCGTCCACCTGGAGAATAAGGATGAATAATTAGAGAAGTCAGGCGTCCACCTGGAGAATGAGGATGAAGAATTGAAGAAATCAGGCATCCACCTGGAGAATGAGGATGAGAATTAAAGAAATCAGGCGTCCACCTGGAGAACGAGGATAAGAATTGAAGAAATCAGGCGTCCACCTGGAGAATGAGGATAAGAATTGAAGAAGTCAGGCGTCCACCTGGAGAATGAGGATAAAGAATTTAAGAAGTCAGGCGTCCACCTGGAGAATGAGGATGAATCCGCAGTCAGGCACCCACCTGGAGAACAAGGAAATACAATTGAAGTATTGAAGTCAAAAGCCCGCTCATATGAGAAAGGAGTACACTTAGAATCAATAAAGTAGAGGAGTCCAACAAAATCCCCAGCAAGAAACAACAAGAGTCCCAAACAGATGAAGAAAATACGGGACACGATGAAAAGGAAAACGGAATAAGCCAAATGCCCAAGAGTCACCAAGATATCAAGACAACAAGAAACGCAAGGGCATGATCTAGATAAGATTTTTATAATTCATGTACCATAGTCTAGTTTAGCTTTTTGTGTTACCTTTGAAGTAAGGTGTAATAAGGAGGTCAGCAAGCAGTAAAAGCAGCACAAAACAGCAGTAACATCACAGTCCCACGGTAGTCCCAGCTACCCAAAACTTCCCGAACTACATTGACCTGATTCCTTTATAGCCAAGGATATGTAGGAAACCTTTGAAGCAGAGGTTCGGTCAAATCTTTCAAAAAATGCTTCCCACGGAGTATTTGAACGGGCAAAAATCGCTCGTATCCGCTCACTTTATCTTTGCACGAAAACTCTTCGAGTTTCCGCACAAAGAGGGGCAGCTGTGAGCACGTGATTTTTGCCTTACGAAAAACTACTCCAAAATAAATCAAAAAATAAATTAAATTTCTTTTACTGTGCAATTTTTGAATTTGCGTGATGTTTGTTAAATATTTGTCTTATATCCGTAAATGTTTACTTTGTCATAACAAAATGAAAATAAAAATAAAAATATATGTTGCATGCATATCTAGGATTTGATTATGCATTTAATAATTGATTCAAAAAATAAAATCACAAAAATATGTGTCTGTTCTAGTTTTAATATTTCAATGTGTGATTAATGTGTTGTCTATGTATTAATAGGTAATTTATCTTTGTAAGGGTAATTTTATTTTTATAATTTTAATTAGGAATTTAATTAGAAAATAAAAGAATGGGAAATGATAGAAATGGACCTGGGCCAAGAATTTTTAAACAAAAATCAGGCCCAAATACTCATAGGACCCGGTCCATGTCAACCAGTCCCATACAGGACTCAAACGACATCGCTTCTGGATTGTTAATCTGCGCCGTTGATTCATTGCAATCAAACGGTCCAGTTCAGCCCCTGCATAAATGAAACGACGACGTTTAGGGCAACTAGATCTGAACCGTTCATCCATCTTGATCCCACGGTCTTAAAAACTCACCCAAACCCGATCCGTTTCAACCCCGGGTTGACCCCTTTCCCCAACTTAAATCAAACGATGTCGTTTGGATAAGTGGATTGATCTCATCCGTGCATCTTAATTGATCCAACGGATGAGATCAATCCACCCCACCCCTATATAAGCCCAAACTCCTACCCCGACCCCTAACTTAACACCCCCCCTCTCCACTGTTCATCATCATCTTCCGAAACCCACCCCTAACCCTAGCCGCCCTAGGATCCCATCGCCTGAAACCCGGCGGCAACAACGCCGCGGGTCACCAAAATAATACCCCAGAACCCCCCGAACACCCTCTATCCGAATATGTTAGCCTCTTGGCTCGAATCTTCCTGAAGGTTCTCGAATCTTCAAATCTTCATTTGAAGATTCGAGTCAAACTCAGATCTAAACCTAACAGCCCCAAATCGACACCATAGCTTCCCTTAACCACCCTAGGTATGGATTTGTTGTTTGTTTGGTTCGAATCCCCTCAGAACTCTTCGAATCTTCTTTTGAAGGTTCGAACCAAACAAGGACTTACCCAGATTTGTTCTAAACTGACACCAAATGACCCCTAGGCTTCCCTCACCCTTGTGTCGTATTTGGTTCCCCTCGAATCTGACCAGAAATTATCTCTGCTTTTTACCTAATTTTCCTGACATTGATCCCTTCACCAAAAATACCCCTATCCCTAATTTTGCGCAATTAGGGATGCGTTCGCTGCCCTGACTATATTTTTAAAAGCAAATTCGGATTATGCGTACGCGCAATTTTGAGCGAATATTTAAGAAAAGGATTTTTTCAAGGATGTTAAAATAATTTCATATAACCCGAGATGTGTAGTTCATTGTCTAAATACAAGAGTGATGATGTTCCTGATTTTATTTTAAATTTCGAACATATATTTTTTAATAAAAACTATAACATAGACAATTTTATTGTGTACACGTATGCGTGGCACGATCCTCTGTAATTATAAAAGATATATAATACGAATATACGTACGCGTAATTCGTCATAAACAATAAGTAAAAGCGGTAGTAAAATCATGCAATAAAAACGTATTTAGTAAACTCAAGATAATTAAGCCAATAATAAAAACAGTTGAGCGACCGTGCTAGAACCACGGAATTCGGAAATGCCTAACACCTTCTTCCGGATTAACAGAATTCCTTACTCAGGATTTCTGGTTCGCAGAATAAATAACAGAGTCATATTCTCCTCGATTCAGGGATTAAAACCGGTGACTTGGGACGCCTTAAAATTCTCAGGTGGCGACTCTGAAGTAATTAAATAAATCTGAGGTAAGAACTTTCTTTTCCTAAATAATGTCAAATCTTTCTAAACTTGAATTTGTAGCCCTGGATATATCGGGCAAAAGCTACATGTCTTGGGTGCTTGATGCTGAAATTCATCTTGATGCGATGGGTCTGGCAGACACCATCAAAGACAAAAATCAGGCATCAAACCAAGACCGTGCCAAAGCAATGATATTCCTACGCCATCACCTTGATGAGGGCCTGAAAATGGAATATCTTACTGTTAAAGATCCAGTCATACTGTGGAATAATTTGAAAGATAGATATGACCACCTGAAGATGGTCGTTCTTCCACATGCACGATATGATTGGACTCATCTAAGGCTACAAGATTTTAAATCTATCAGTGAGTATAATTCTGCTATGTTCAGAATTATTTCCCAATTGAAGTTATGTGGTGATAATATTACTGATCATGATATGTTGGAGAAAACTTTCACCACTTTTCATGCCTCGAATATGCTCCTGCAGCAGCAATATCGAGAGATGGGATTTAAAAAGTATTCTGAACTTATCTCACATCTTCTTATAGCCGAGCAACATAATGGGCTATTAATGAAAAATCATGAAAGCCGACCTACTGGTTCTTGTCCATTCCCTGAAGTGAATGAGACGAACTTCCACCAGGCTAAACGTGGAAAAGGTCGTGGCCCCAATCGTGGTCATGGCCATGGTCGTGGTCGGGAAAGAAACTCTAATCATGGTAATAATAATACACCAAAGAACACTCATCACCACCAACAGTGGAAAAGGAAGGAACAAAAGCATGAAGCGGTGCAAGCACCAAATGCAGAAAATGCATGCTATAGATATGGAGAAAAAGGGCACTGGTCACGTACCTGTCGTACGCCAAAGCACCTGGTTGAGCTTTATCAAGCCTCTCTAAAGAAGACAGAGAAAAATGTTGAAACAAATTTTATTTCTGAAGATAATTTAGACTTCATGCATTTGGATGTAACTGATTACTTTGCACTCCCAGAAGGAGAAACAAGTCATGTAATCGGTGGTGAATCTGTAGAAATGTAAATATTTTAATTTTTGTTATATGTAATATATAGTATTGTTATGTAATTGTTGTACATAAAGAAAAATTATGATTTGATAATGATGTTTACTATAATATATCTTGTTTATGTCATTTTGAAGAATATGGATAACATTAGTAGATCAACTTAAACTCTAGCAGAGTTTGCAAGAAATATACAACCACAAGAAATGGTTATATTTCGTATATCTCATTGTAATTATATTTTGTTAACTACCAGAAGTGGTATATGCCTATGATCACCGAAAGTGATAATTTAGGCTTTCTATGGTTACAATTGAAAATAAGCTACATAAATATTCTCTATATTAAATGCACGCCTCGATTTGCTTCTGAAGTAGTAAATATTTTAAAAGAGGTTGAGGCGTCACAATTTGATGGATTAATGCGCATTCAGATAATTATGTTCGATTTCCTGAAGGATGAGAACTTTTGATAATATTAATTCATTCCCTGAAGTGAATGTGACAATACTAATAAGTCGGATAAATATGAACGCGCTCTTGATGTGAATACATTATAATTCACCTCCAGAAGAGTTAATATAATTGAGAGAATATATACTCAATATTTCGTATTTTAAATTTGCTCCTGAAGAAGTAACACAATTGAAATTGCCTCCTGAAGTGGAAAAATATTATGAAGAGGAGTTTTCGTGTGCTTAAACAATTGTTTTACATTGTTTATTTGATTGTGATTTTCTCTCATGACACCAGCAGTGTCTGAGCAATATTTGATAGTACAAAATGTATCAACAACTCCTGAAGAGCTAAATGTTTGCCTAAAGAATACATGACACCAGTAGTGCCAGATAAATATTAGATTGTGGATAATAAATGAAGGCTCTCGAAGAGCTTATATACAAATATGTCATTCATATTATATGATTATGGTCAAAACATATGTTGTAGTAAACCTGAAGTTTACTAATACAAATGGCTATCATATTGAGACTACAAATGATTGGAAGATTGATAATCTTCATGTTTCCACAATCATAGGGGGTAAAATAATATGTATGTGAGAAGTTACCCGCCTTATTCTTTAATTTGTACTATATCATGTATCACAGTAAACCAGAAGTTTACTAAAGCAAAAGTTTATGCCATAGTAAACCAGAAGTTTACTAAGAGATAGCACATGACATGATAAACTTGAAGTTTTCATTTGCCATTTTTAAATGAGTTATTTGAGAATTTAGATAAGCATATACTAAAGAACTAGAAGATTCTTCAGGAATTCTCATGTGTTGCTTGTTCTCATAATGAATTGATTATACCAGCTAAAGTTGAGACTAAGGCCCATGATTCTGAAATATATAAAAGGTGAATATGGACCCGTTCACCTATCATGTGAACCACTTATAGGTGCATATATGAGATGGTTACATGTGTAATTATTGTCAACCTGCAGTTTGGCATCTGGAATTGCTTTTCTCGATTAAGAGCATAATTTTCAGATTATGAAATCAAGACAGTTCATCTTGATAATGTTGGTTTATATCCAAGCTGGTTTAGCATTGAATACATCCTATTAATGGCTAAACCATTGCTTATGAGAACAAAACTTCATGTGTTGGTCTAAGATTTTCTAAATTGCATATAGCAGCACTTGTATGCATCAGATCAACAATATATGATAAGTCCTCCCTTCACAATTGGTTTAAGATCAGAAACCAAATATTTTTACTATCTTTTGTTGCGTGGTATATGATTAATTTCTCTACCATAATACACAAAGATATGTTTCCCAAAGATGATTGGGGATATATGTTAGTTTTTCTAACATTTGGGGGATGAAATAAACAGTTGAAAAATATGCTATATGAATCGAATTATCATGATCCTCACTTAGAAGATAATTCAAGTCGAATGCCAGAAGCATTTGCTGATCCAAAATTAAATATCATATTTCAGCTACAAATGCTTCTATTAAAATTAAAGTCCCTGAAGGATAGAGTTTACTGTACGCATGAAGCGTGGTAAACCAATCGGTTCCAAAGGTAACAATCATTGAAAAATAGTAGGAGCTAATGATCAAAATGAGGAGGAAATAAGCTCTAGAAGAGCCCACGACATAACATTTCATGAAACTCCCGAAAAAGTTCAGGTACCTGAAAATAAAGAAAGTGATGAGATCTCCACAAGTTATGTCGCTTCGGAACTGACACAAAATGATCGTCGACGATATATTTAATACAATATAGTGCACAATATTGTAAAAGATTGTGAGGATCGGACTAGCAGTCCAGACACTTGAAGATGTCATACCATTTAGATACAAGTCTTAACCTATATGACTTATTTGGCTAAATCTATATGAAGATCCTTGAAGGATTGAAAATGCCCGAAGCATATAATTCAAAGTCTTGAGAAATGTACTCGATCAAATTATAAAGATCTTTGTACGGTTTAAAGCAATCTGTGCGCGTGTGGTATAATCGCCTCAGTAAATATTTGCTGAAAGAAAGTTACATAAATTATGTTATTTGTCCATGTATTTTTATAAAGAAAATGTCATCAAAATTTGTTACACTTGCTGTTTATGTTGGTGACATAAATCTTATTGGAACTCCGGAAGAGCTCCAAGAGGGTCTTAAAAATACTTTTACATGGACAAAGTGTACCCATTAAGTACACCAATGAATATTCAATCACTTGAAGTGAATAAGGATCCGTTCCAACCTCTAGAAGAGGATGAGGAGCTCCTTGGTCCTGAAATACTCTATCTCGGTGTAGATGGTGCACTTATTTATCTTGCTAATGCTAACAAAAGTGGTGCAGATCGTATTGGTAATGCAGATGCAGGTTATTTATCCGATACCCATAAAGCTCGATTTCAAACCGGCAAGCAGGGAGTGCATATGATTGAGATCAGTGATTCATTCGAGAAACATGTGGGTTGGAATGTGATAAAAGACCCACAATATTATACGGAGACAATGTTTCATGCATAGCACTATTAAAGGGAGGATTTATAAAAGGAGATAGAACGAAGAACATTTCACCAGAATTATTCTACATACATGATCTTCAGGAAAATTGTGACATTGATGTGCATCAAATTAGTTCAAGTGACAATCCAGCAGATTGTCTTTACCAACATCAATTTTTGAGAATATGGTATACAAGATTGGAATGCGGAGACTCAAATATTTGAAATAAGGTTTTCTTCAGGGGGAGTAAAATGCGCGCTGTACTCTTTTTCCCTTACCAAGGTTTTTCCCACAGGGTTTTCCTTATAAGGTTTTTAATGAGGCAGTCAACAATGCGTATTACTAAATATGTATACTCTTTTTCCTTCACTAGGATTTTTTCCCACGTGTTTTTTCATAGTAAGGTTTTAATGAGGCACATTATCTTTTAATGAACATCCAAGGGGGAGTATTATAAATATATTATATTATGGATGTTCATTTAGTACTCCGTTATAAATAAGCTTCCTGAAGAAGCTTATCCATATGAGACTCCACCGTAAATATGTTTATTTATTTAAGTACTCTATTGGAAATAAGCTTCCTGAAGAAGCTTATCACTTCGATACCCGGTTATGGATAAACATTACCCCGGTAGAAGATTATTCATACCGGGTATAATAAGCTTATCCTTTCAGTACCCAGTTATGGATAAATATTATCCCGATAGAAGATTATCCATACCGGGTATAATAAGCTTATCCTTTCAGTACCCAATTATGGATAAATATTATCTCCGGTAGAAGATTATCCATGCAGGGTATAATAAGCTTATCCTTTCAGTACCCAGTTATGGATAAACATTATCCCGGTAGAAGATTATCTATATCGGGTATAATAAGCTTATCCTTTCAGTACTCCGTTATGGATAAACATTGCTCTCAGTAGAATATTATCCATATCTGATATAGTAACAGCTTATAAAGCAACTTACTTTTCGGTTCATTATGTATATCAATTTGAATTCAAATAGTATATCAGTTTCTCCAATACTTTATAGTCTTTATTTTATATCACCTTTCATGTTAACCAAACAAACAACATTTATAGGTGGAGAAAAAGAGAAAATGGAAAGTAAACAACATTTATAGAAATTGTCAAAATTTACAATAAGGAAACAAAAGGAAAATTTGGGAAAAAATAGCACCAAAATACGCGCTTGAATTCATTGCATAAGCTCTAAAAACAAACTCTCTATCTATTGAAATCATCACTGCTACACAAAGGTCACCGGAAACCATGGCGTCACCGTCGTCAACGGCGGCGACAAACGTCATGTTAGCAATCTTCGAGAAGAAAACCGTATCACTCGATCTCTACCGTCCGTTACGAAACTACATCGCTTTCAACTACTCCGAACGGGAAGCTCAAAACCTCGAAGATGATCTCCAAACTCTCAAGCAATACCGCTCCGAAATCGAACGCGTTCCGGCCGCTTCGCTCCCTGCTCGCCGTGACATTCTGCAAAATTACTATAAAGCCCTCTGTGCTGTTGAATCTCGTTTTCCGATCTCACCTGATAAAGATCACATCAATTCCGTGTTTTTTACTTGGTACGATACGTTCAAGAACAAGCAGAAAGCTGTGCAACAGAATATTCATCTAGGTATATTGAAGTACATTTGACTTCAAAATTCAAATTATGCTTACAATAGGTGATGCGTGAATTACAATTTAGAATTGCTTCACACTTGCTTTGAGCTTCTACATTGTTCATACTTTCTCTTTTCTTCCCTTCTCCTTTGCTTCTTTTTTATTGTACAACTTATAATGCAGAAGTAGAACTTAGAATTGCGTCGTACTTTATCTTAAGCTGCTACATATATTGGTCTTACTTTCCTTTCCAAATGAATTAAGCATCTTGGAATTTGGATTTGGGATAACGTTGGAACTTGCTCCAGAGATATTAAAACTTTGAAAAGATTTTGAACTTTAAAAAGATTAAAATTTTAATCGCCTGTTGCAGATAGTAAAGAGATTATTTGGAGGTTGGTCCTTTTGGTTTGGATTCTGGAAACTGGATCGGATTATTTAGAAATGCTGTTATTAGTTAATGGACTCTATCAGTTTCATTGAAATAATTTGGTTAGTTGCTAAAGTTGATATTTTCGAAGAGTAACTATTACAGCATAGTCAAAAGTGAAAAGCGAAAAAAGCGCTAAAGTTTGTTGGGGCTTTAAGCACAAAGCCTCAATGGAGAAAAACAAAAATAGCAAAAAATTATGTAACTGCAAACACTAACAATAATTATTTGGACAAAAGAATGAAACTTAAGCTATATATATGATGTTGTGCACTTTAAGACAGAACCAATCACCACCAATGGAAGTGCACATGCCTTAGCACCTTGACGCCTACACTAAAGCGCCAATTAAGTGAGGCGAAGCGCACAACCTGGACTTACTGAGTTTCAGGGCTTAAACTCACTTGAAGTGAGCCTTTAGCAACACTGGTAACTTATCGTTCTATTTGGACATCTAGTTTAGTAGACAGCAGTGATTATATAAGTAGAAAGTCCAAAACCAAACAGAGCAAAGGTATTTAATAATTAGTCTCATTTCAATATCTAAATGATCATTAAAATTCAAACATGTACCTTCTCAATATAATATGGCGATCTTATGAATTGACAGAAGTCAATTTATGCTTAGTATCATCTTGCTATATTAGTAATCTAGCTTTTTATTTTTTGGTTTGCCGCAGAGAAAGCTGCAGTTTTGTTCAATTTGGGAGCAGTGCACAGTCAGATGGGTTTGAGTTTGGATCGATCAGCTGTGGAGGGGCGAAGGCAGGCATCACATTCCTTTATTGCTGCAGCTGGGGCTTTTGCGTTCCTGAGAGACAATGTGGCAATGAAGGCATCAATGGGTAGCTCCACCACGGTTGACATGTCAGTGGAATGTGCTGGGATGTTGGAAAGACTCATGCTAGCTCAGGCTCAGGAGTGCGTTTTTGAGAATACTATTGCCAAGGGAAGCACCCCTGGAGTCTGTGCAAAGATTTCAAGACAGGTTCTCTATTGGTTATAATACCTTATTTATTTCAGCCTTTGCCACTTCATACTTTCTGTGGTTTAGTCAACATTTTATTTGATTGTATGGAAATAACAAACACTCGACTTGCAGACGATTCAACGAAATGCATTCTTGATATTTGATAATATATTAAAAATAGCCATTCTGGATATTATGTTGGCAATGACATTTTCTGATATGTCTGCTGTTTTGGTGTAAGTTGGTGAATTTTCTCTTTGCACTAATACATGCAACATGTAATTTTAAAATGAGCACTGCACATATGATTACAGGCAGGGATTTATTACGAGGAAGCTTTGGCAGCATTAAATGTTGCACCTCTGAACTACCACTTTGATAAGGGTTGGCTGGCTCATGTTCAGCTCAAGGCAGCCTTGTTTTATGCTGAGGCCTGCTATAGGTACGGTATGGAGCTCCACGATAAAGAAGAAATTGCAGAGGAAATTGCGAGGTTGAAGAGTGGGATTAGTGCATTGTCTGAGGCCAAAAAAACATCACCAAAGGGAGCAGCGCAGCAGCTCTTGGATGCAATTAATAAGCTCGAGGCTAATTTAAATCAAAACTTGGCGAGAGCTGTGAAGGAGAATGATAGAGTATACCTCATGAGAGTTCCTCAAGCCAGTTCTCTGGCTCCTCTTCCAGCATTTTCATTGGTCAAACCTATGCCAATGAATGATGTCCTGGATGCAAGCAAGGAGAAGATGTTTGCCAGTCTTGTTCCTGATAACAGCGCTAAAGCTCTTTCTAGGTACACCGAAATGGTTGATGACGTCATTAGGTCTCAAGCTGAGAGATTGCAACGGGGAAGTGAGCTAGCTCGAGTTAGGCTCAGGGAAATGGACTTGCCTGATTCTATTCTTGCTTTGGAGGGAAACTTGACTCTGCCCATGGCCTTAAAAGAAGATGTAGAGGCAGTTCAAGTTTGTGGTGGTCCAGCTGGTTTAGAAGCTGAGCTGCAGCAGCTCAAAGATCTGAAGAGGGTGAACCAGGAATTACTGGTCCAAACTGAGGAGCTTTTGCAAAAAGAAGCAACAGAAGATTCTCAATTTAGAAGTCAATTTGGAACACGATGGACAAGGCCTCAATCTAGTACTCTAACAAAGAACCTACAGGACAGATTGAACAGGTTTGCAGCTAACTTGAAGCAAGCTGCAGAGAGTGATGCCAGGATTGAACGATCTGTGAGGGATCATTCAGCACTCATGTCAATCCTTGATCGCCATCCAGTATGTATTTATTTAGCATTTAGATTCTTTGTGAAACCTTATTTTAGATAACTAGTCATGTGATGCATATTTAGCTCTGTCAAATGAACTTTACTCATCAAGACATGTAGAAAAGATATCTGACGTTCCATGCTGTTGGTTCTGTAAATAGACATATTATTAGTGGGTGTTCTTAGGATAGTTGTCAAATTGTGGAAATTGAGTTCATGAGCTTTCAAAGATAAAATCTGTCGATAGCTTGTGCCATTGGGAGAGCTTGGTGATTTTCTTAGTATGTATTTAATATATGCTGCCATTCTTATTTTAACTGGTTAAAATGACTAGATTTGAATTCGTAGATATCTGATTTTGACTACACAACTTTGAAGTGCTTGCTCCTTAGTTTGTTGTATGTATAGGCCATGTTATAGTTAAAGTCATTACTTACATAATTATATATCTCCTGGAGTGGCTAGCAGAAGCATAGGCTAACCTGTGTATTTTTCTCTATGATAGATTGAATCAGCTCTTCCAACCTTGGCAAGACCAATCATGTCGTTGGATGCCAATGAAGATGCCATTGCGGGAGCTCTGAAGCAGAGCTTGGTAAGACGAGTTAGCCAGACTACATTGTGTTACCGTTCTTCCTGTATCCTTTATTATGGGTTATGTTGCAACCGTGTTTCTAGAGTTGCTATAGAATATTCTCTTGAAAATACCTCACTACGGATGCTTATTAAAGAAAGATACGGGTTAATATAACCTATTTATTTAAAAGAAAGTATACAGCACCTATATGTTTTCTTATAAAGGTATAGCTGCTTTCAGTTTGAAAATTGTCTAATTACTTGTAATACAGAATGAAGTACTTTTTTTCTTCAGATACTCCATGTAAAAATTTATGCTGCTAGTGGTGTATTAAAAGAATACTCTATTAGTGAATACAAAAAGAGAACATGAACATCGTAAGTAACAACAGTAGAAAAGAAAGCTTAACAACAAGCCTCATTAATGAAGTTCAATAAATTTGAGCAATTGTATCCTGATAATCTTGTTTAAAGTCCTCTCGGGTCGAACAAATCAATGGGCAAGTTTGGGGTGTTGTGAAGCATGTAAGCCTTGCATGTTGCAAAAGTAGTTTGGAAAATAATGACAGATGCAAAAATAGTTCAATTTCTTCCTGTCTGCCTAAGCCCTGGTAGACAACGTTACCTGGTACTTGTGCTGGTGGGAGGTAGCTGGTGGAATAGTTGAGGTGCGTACAAGATGGCCCCGGATATTATTATTGTATAAAAAGACAGTGACTTTTGTTGGATCCATTTTGTGGAATATTTTGTTTACTGGATGAACAATCTTTAAGTTGCAGCCACAATAATAGTTTCCACAGATTTGTGTTGTGTCTTAGGTCACAGGTTCAAGCTCCCACACCATGCAAAGCAAAGCCTGATAATTAAGTGGAGAAGGGTAGAGGGGCGGGCCCATTATCCACCGAGTTTCGAAGGCTGCGGTTGGTCCAAAGGATCGGCCCCAGACGGATTTCTCGGTCATCAAAAAAATAATATTTTCCACAGAAATATTTCTCAAAAAATAAAAATAAAGAAATAACTACCTCCACAAACTCATTCAAGTTAGTGGTGCTTATATTTGCAGAGACAATTAGAAGGTCTTGGTGCTCAGCGGGCAGGGCTCGAAGATATGCTGAAAGAGATGAAGAGAAAGGTATGATAACATAGCCACTTGTACCTTACTGTAACTTTTGACTTCTTATTTTAAAGAGGTGGGCATATTTTTAAGTCCGAAACTTTTAGTTAATATATAGTCATTATGTATGTACTGTTTTTGCTCATAGGATTGTTGAACAAGTATGATCTTTTGAATTCCTCGAAAGAAGGGAAACAAAGGTTATTGCTAGTTCACATGTAAGAGGTCTTATTTTGTCTGCTACTTGACAGTACTTATCATGGTAAAAGCACATAAGCTTGCACCAAAGTGAGCAAAATAATATGTTTGCTTAAAGTATTGTGGACTAGTAAATAAATCCTCATTTGCTTAACAACCCAAAAAATAAAGAGGAACATTGCATTTGGTTGTCCTGGTAATGATGGCCTATTCATTGTATGTTAGTGAATTTCTTTTGGTGCAGCTAATTTTATGTGCTAGGTCCTTCTGGGGGCATTATAGTGTATCATGACCCTAGTTTTGGTTATATATTTTAGCTACTTCTTGTTAAGTCTACCAGATTCTCAGAGCTTCCATTTCCTTTTGGAGCTTAGGAAGTCAAACAGATTCCTCCTTAGTACATTTAAAATAGCATTACTCTTAAAGAAGCTAACACATAAGGTTAACACTACATCATTCGATTCAGTGGTTGCTCTTCAATCGTCATCCATCTGCAACAGGTCACTGAAAATGAATTGCACTTTGTCTTGGTCAAACATTTCTGTTTCCATCGGAAAGGTGCTTGTTTCTTGGTATTTGTTCTGCTTCTTTGCTCACTGATCCAGGATCGGCGAGATCCAGCTTTACCATTTATATTGTGGGGTATTGCACAGGATGATATACTTCCTAAGCTGATGACATCCACTGGTTCCCATGAGGATCTATTCAGAAAGGAGATTGCAAAATATGATCATATTTGTGAAGAAATTGCACAGAACCTTGAGGCGCAAGAACAACTGTTGCTGCAAATTCAGGTCCGATATAAAGTTTCTATATCTGGGAAATTTCTTTTTACTACTCTTTTCTTTCTGATGCTGAAGCATCTGCATTAAGCTTTAAATATCATGACTATTCTAGGGATATTGATCTGCTAAATTGATGATGCATGCATTGCACATTCTAGCCTTTTGCATTTTCTTCCTTTTCCGTGTTTAAATATTTTATTTATCTGGCTTGATATTTTGGAGTAGTATGGGAACAATAAAAAATGCTTAAACATTTGAGGATCTTTGTGGAAAATTAAAGCCGAATGATAAAAAATCCCATTCTCTGAGCAGAACAACTTACAATGACTTTATTATTTCAATGTATTTCTTTGAATCCTCTCTAACAATATTTTTCATTTGCAGACTCAAAATGAGGATTTTGCTTCCATTTTCAATCTTGAGGATTATAAAGGTACGTTTTAATCTGCTCTATCTTTCAGGGATATTGTCTGAAGCATTGTGAAGCTTTGATTTTTACTGTTCCTTGTGGCACTGGGAAACAAGTTTTGTATGTGCACTTGTTCACTTTACTAACTGGAAAAGATATTTAGTAGGTTGCAGTCTCTTGTTTTTGCAAGTTGGTTCCCCCAGGAACATGGTGAACTGCTGGCTCACCCATATTAAGATATGTTTCCACTTTTATGATCTGCATTTGCTGGACGGGATGCGCGAGGCTCTGGGTTGTTGCTCCAGGGTGTCTGTTTTTTCAGTTATGAGTGAACCTTTACCACTTTAAAAGTTCAGCTCAGGAAATATGTCATTACAAGATGAAGGGAAAAAAAGAGGGTAACTCAATATGAGCATGACTGATCAATGTGGATGGTTTTCAAAGGAGGTGACTTCGATTTAGAGAAAAAGTTTGTGGAAAAGGATTACGGGGACAAAATATTTTTTAAAAAAAATAAAAAAATTCAGGGTTTCTGCTAGGAATTGTGAGGTTTTTGCTTGAAATGTCATGTGGTGATACAACATTGAAAGATACTAACAAGAGACTTTTTCACTAACGCAAATAAAATGTCAATTAGGAAAGACCAATTTAGTATTTTCTTATTTAGCAATATGAGAAGCGCAGAAACATAATGACCCAAAAGTAATGAGCGTGGAATTCCTTGTGCACCCTACACATTTTAGAAATCAGGGACACCCTAAGCAGCTATGGAATTAAGTCAAAATGCATGTATAATATTGTCAATGAGTCAGGAATTGTAGAAGCTTTCTGCTTCCCTGTGCAGCCACCTTCAACAAAGGAACAATGACCATCTTTAACCCAAATATAATTGTAGATATCTGATTTGTTTTACTCTCAAATGTTGTTGCTATTAGTGTTCCAATGGTGATTTCTAATTCCAACAGTATTAGTAAATTTTTATTAGCTCAATGTGTATGTCTAAATGTTACAGCATCCCGCGAGCGAATCTATAAGCAAATTGAAGCTGCCATTTCAAAATACCGAGAAATAAAGGAGAATATCAATGAGGGATTGAAGTTCTATGTTACACTTCAGGTATGAGATTTCGCATCTGTTAGAGAACTTGGGGGGGGGGGTTGACTAGCCTACTTCGATGGATTTTATTCATGGTTAAATTCCTCTTTCCAATTAAATCTTAAGCTTGTAAGCCTAATGAATGTGCTCAAATCTTTGATGGTATTCCAATACCGCTAAAGACCATTCAATGGGTAACCTCTTTTAAATGGTATCTGAAGTAGGATAGGGCATGAAGTTTAGTTGCACCTAATTATCAGTTTACTAGCTTGTATTAATTAAAAAAGAAAAATTGACCATTTGCATATTATTTCCAAATGAAAATAGAAGTGTTTGTTATATCGTATTCTATTATTGAAAAAACATATTCTCTGAATTAACCTGTCGTTGAGTTGTTTTCTCTCTTTTTAGGGTTAAGTTTCATTTTCTATTACATGTTAATTTTAAATATATGGTCTGATCTAATTTATCAAATACGACATGAGAATTTATAATTCTCCAGTGTGTATATCTGCATATGATAATTATTTGAAAGTTGTAAGAAAGTCGAAAAAGGAACTTATTGAGTGAATTCTTCTGTGGTTTCGTTTCATTGAGACCTCATTTTTTGTGTGCTACCAACTATATTTAAGCTATCTTACTTTTTGTTTCACTTCTTAGTTGTGTCACTTCTTTTCATCTCAGTTTATGTTGTGGCTTTCCACATGGTAATATAATCACTCCATAAAGTTGTTCTTGACTTTTTTAACCTATCAAAAAAACAAAGAAGTTATTCTTCACTTTTAAAATGCTAGCGAGGAATTTGTAACACTCTCTTCTTTTAAACAAATGGGCCTTCTTTTTGCGATATTTAATGTTCCTCTCTACCTTTTAAATATTATTGGTAGCACCTATTCAAACTATTTTCAATGAATTTATGTTTTTCTTTTTGTAAGTATTATTCCCACTTTAAACTATAGTTACATTATGAGAGCTAATTATAACCATTAACCACCAAGCGTAATGTACTTTTTTCACTTTGGTTCATGTTCTATTTGCTTGTAACTTTTCTTTATACTCCTAAATATACCTGCTTAATCATCTAAGGTAAAGAGAAACTACTACAGTAAGACCCAAAAAGAAGATATGATATTCTTGTTGTTTTCTGCATTATCTTATCTTTCGGTTAACAGCTTAGCCGATTCTAAAACTTTCAAGAATTCAAATTTAACAACTAAATAATAATTTACACATGTGCCTTGATTTATATATGAATGCCATTTGATTGTACAAGTTTTTGTTATCGATTTTTTATTATACATAGTCCTGGTCTTTTGTGCTTCCTAACTAATTTCATCACTCAATTTATAGAAACTAATTCTTACCCTAGTACGTGTGTAGGGAACATAGGTAGCAATCGAACTTGTTAGGAATATAACTACTTTCCAAATATATAGGAGTATTATATGCTAGAAACAAATGAAGAAGGATAAGGATTATACTGGGATTCTAAAGCACAAAAACCGAACGAAAGCACTAAGTTGGTCTAGAATCAGGATGGAAAGGGAATGTGCGTTTAGCTTAGAATTTCTTTTACATAATTGATTTTCGTTTTAGTTGGTTTGAATACTCACTGTGACTGCCGACTTAGGCAGGTCTTGCTCAATATCTTATTTCTCTATTGTCCCCGAGCTAATCTCATTTCAAATATGATATCTATTTGCTCCTACAATGGAGGATGAGGAACTGACATTCAATTTTTCATGGGTTAAACAGGATGCGATCACAAATGTAAAGCAACAGTGCAGTGATTTTGTGATGACAAGAAACATACAGTGTCGAGAAATGATGGATGAGGTTCAGAGACAAATTTCAGGTCTCAGTTTCCAGGACAATAAAGGTTCAAATGGCTATAATTATACTTCTGTTCCTCAGTCCCATCAGGTGCCAAGATCCAATCCCCAACCGCCAACAGACCCTGCGAATATGCCCAACGCTGTTCGACCCCAGACTCCTACTTACCACCCCCCTCAGCAGCCCGCAATGGCTGGTAACCCGCAGCAGCCCACGATGCCTGGTTATACTCAAAATCCGCCACCTTATGGTCCTCCTCAGCAGCCTACACCGCCTTACCATTTGCAAGCTTCCGGTCCCCCATATCCACCGCCTCAACATCAACAACAACCACCACCGAACCACGAGTATGGCCAACCTGCGTATCCTGGATGGCGGGGTCCCTATTATAATGCACCTCCACAGCAGCCTGCACCTCCTCAGCAACCGGGTTCTATGCCTCGACCTCCTTATACCGTCCCTTCTCCATATCATCCTCCTCACCATCAGAGTGGCTATTACCGCCAATGATAGTTTTCCTATTTGTCTTCATGTGCATCCTTGACAATTTTGGTCTCAGTAAGTTTTTGAGTCATTCTCTAAAGGGGATTCGATACCCTTGTGGTCCGGCCCTTCCCCGGACCCCGTGCATAGCGCGAGCTTAGTGCACCGGGCTGCCCTTTTTTTCTAAAGGGGATTCGATCAGGTAGTCTTCTCCATTGATGCTAGCTCTCCATTGGCTCACATTACAACTTATGCAAGTTAATACATCTAGGTTTACTTGTTTGTATAGGTTTGGTCTCTTTGCATGATCATGCTTTATTCAGTGCAACTCTCCTCAAATGTATTTTGGATCAGTAATTTAAAATTCTAGTGCTTAGTAAACAATAAAGCGTGATGTTTAGGTGTTTATTGACCTCCCTTCCATTGTTTAAGAACATAAGCATATACTACTTAACTAGAAAGAACACTATACTATAGTGAAAACCTACTATAAATTTACTCCACCTATATGGATTTTCAACAATTCTCTGATTTTAGTTTTTTGGTGGCACCATAGTTTAACTGTATAAGTTTCAGAATACTTTACTGCTTGGCTGTCTTTAAAATGTGATGTTAAAACAATAGCTTTCTAATTAAAATTTCCTTAGCAGGAACGCCTCTTCTGATCTATTCGTGCAGACAAGTATTAAAGGTTCAGGTTTTTGATTAAAAGAAAAAGTATTAAAGGTTCAGTCAGCATACAGATTTACAGTCATTAACTAAGCAGTAAAACCAAAAAAGAGAGAAAAAGTAATTGGGGAGAGATATAATGAATTTAATCAACTCTTAAAGTAATGTTCATGTCTTCAAGTGCCACAAGCTACTTTCTCCATTTGAAATATATGCAATTAGATCACTAGATCTCACACTAGTACGCACACAAAAAATGGGCATAATCATTAATTCTTGTTTTATGACCTCGAAATAAAAAAACGATATTATTCATGGTGAGTGGTGCTCACAAGTCCATATCCGATGGATCCATCAATTTTTAGGCCAATCAGAGTCCGTCAACCAAAATCAGGAAAATCATCACGCATATAAACACACGAAAAAATGACATAATCATTAATTATTGTCTCGTGACCTTGAAATGCCAAAAAACAATGTTAGTCATGGCGAAGCATGACGAGTATTATTTACCAGGCCGTTTCCGATAGACCCACCAAATTTCAGATCAATCGGATGCCGTCAACTTTTTGAGCACCATAGGATTCAAGTGGTCGTACATAGCACGAATAGGTTCTATCTGACCATATATAGTATTCTCGTGACACCGAAACGCAAAAAAAAAAAAAAGATGCTAGTCATGGTGAGTATTGCCTACAAGATAGTATCTGTTGATTCCATCAATATTTAGGCCAACTGGAGTCTATCAATAAAATTTAGAAAAATCATCATGCATAAACACACGAGAAAAAATTGCCATAATAATTAATTCCTATTTTATGACCCCGAAACACCAAAAAAATCATAGTAGTCACAGCGAGTATTTCTCACAAGACCGTATATGATGGATCTAGCAATTATTAGGCCAATCGGAATTCATCAACCAAATTCAGAGAACTATCATGTATATAAACACACGTAAAAAATAGACATAATCATTAATTCCTGTTTGATGACCCCAAAACATCAAAAAATGATGTTCGTCGTGGCGAAGCATGACGAGTATTAGTCACTAGCCGTTCCTTATGGATCCACCAAATTTCAAGTTAATCGAAGCCCGTCAACTTTTTGAGTACAGTATGAATCAAGTAGTTATGCATAGCACATATAGGTTTCATGTGGCCGCGCATAGAATTTTGATGATCCCGAAACACTTAAAAAATGCTAGTCATGGTGAATATTGCTTACAATTTTTACGCGAGTCCGATAGTTTTTTATGCCAATCGCAGTCTGCCAATCAAATTCAGGGAAATTATCATGTGTATAACCATACCAAAAATGAATATAATTATTAATTCATAGTTTATAACCTCGAAATGCCAAAAAAATATATCAGTCATGGTGAGTATTGCTCACAGGACCGTATCTAATAGATCAACAATCTTTATGTCAATCCGGAATCCATCAACCAAATTCAAAAGAATCATCATATATATAAACACACGAAAAAATAGATATAATCATTAATTTCTATTTTATGACCCCGAAATACCAAAAAATAATATTAGTCCCGACGAAGCATGAGGAGTGTTATTCACTAGGTCATTTTTGATGTATCCACCAAATTTCAGGTCAATCGAGTTACGTCAACTTTTTGAGCACCGACTGAATCCAAATGGCCGTGCATAGTATAAGTAGGTTCCATATGAACAAACATAGTATTCTTATGACCCCGAAATGCAACACAGACATTGTTCATGGTAAATATTGCTCACAAAGCAGTATCCATTGGTTTCATTAATTTTTAGGTAAATCGGAGTTCGTAAACAAAATTCAGATTAATCATCATGCATATACACACATGAAAAAATGGACATTATAATTAATTCCTATTTTATGACCCTGAAACGCTAAAAAATAATATTAGTTATGGTGAGTATTGCGCGCAAGACCATATCCGGCGAATCCATCAATCTTTAGGCCAATCGAACTCCGTCAATCAAATTTAGAAAAACTTATCATGTATATAAATATACAAAAAATGGACATAATCATTAATTACTCTTTTGTGACCCCGAAATGCTAAAAAATAATATAAGTCACGATGAGTATTGCTCACATGATCGTATTCGATGGATCTACCAATTTTTAGGCTAATCGAAGTCGGTCAATCATATTTCAAAAAACTATCACGTATATAACCACACGAAAAATATACATAATCATTAATTCCTGTTTCATGACCCCGAAGCACCAAAAAATGATATTAGTCATGACAAAAAATGACGAATATTAATCATTAGGTCGTTTCCGACGGACCCACCAAATTTTAGGTCAATCAGAATTCGTCAAATTTTTTAGCACAGTAGGAACCAAATGGCCATGCATAGCATGAGTAGATGTCATACACCCGAGCATAATATTCTTATGATCCCGAAATGCCAAAAAAATGATGCTAGTCATAGCGAATATTGCTCACAAGGCAATATTCGATGGTTCCATAAATTTCTAAGTCAATTGGAGTTCCTCAACCAAATTTAGAAAAATCATCATGTGTGTACACACAAAAAAAGATTGACATAATTATTAATTCCTGTTTTATGACCGCGAAATGTCATACAACAATATTAGTCATGGTGAATATTATTCATAAGATTGTATCTAATAGATCCACCAATATTTAGACCAATCGGAGTTCGTCAACCAAATTCAGAAAAATCATTATGTATATAAACACACGAAAAATAGACTTAATCATTAAGTCTTGTTTTAAGATCCCGAAATACCAAAAACGACGTCAGCCATGGCGAATATTGCTAACAAGATTGTATCTGATGGATCTACTAATTTTTACTCCAATCGGAGTTCGTCAATCAAATTCAAAAAAATTATCATGTATAATTATATACACACATGATAAAATTATCATAATTATTAATTATTATTTTATGATCCAAAAATACCAAAATATAATATTAGATATGGTGAGTATTGCTCATAAGATCGTATTAGATGGATCCACCAATTTTAAGGTCAATCGACGTCCGTCAACTAAATTCTAGAAAAATTATCATGTATAGAAACACACAAAAAAAAACATAATCACTAATTCATGTTTTATGGCCCAAAATGCTAAAAAATGATGTTAGTCATGGTGAAGCATGTCGATATTAGTCACTAGGCATTTTCGATGGGCCCATCAAATTTCATGTCAATCTGAGTCCGTCAACTTTTTGAGCATCGGTAGGATCCGTGTAGCAACTCCTTTGGGAGGGTGCTACTTACGAAACAAATCTAATTTACTACTTACAACATTAAGAAGATATTAATTCAAAAAAAATATTTAGAATAATTTAGCAGCGAAAATATGCCCATGCGAAAAGGTTCAAAGTGCAATGTTTTTATTTTTGAAAATACACTTCATAATTATTTTTTGAATGAAATACAATATCAAAATGTTAACATAAGGTGATATAACCCTTCTTGAATAATCAACACATTAAAGCAACTTCCTAACAAAATTATATTTTTTTGTTCAACCTCACTGCATGTTCATATTATATATAAATTTCAAACTAGCGAGTAAAAAAATAAAATAAAAATAAATAAATTAAACTAGTCTTCTCCTTTGTACCTTTTTTTACAAGACGAAACAAATCTAATTTACTAATTACAATATTACATTAAACAAGTATGCAAAATTTATAATCTCCAAGCCATTTTCAAGAAAGAAAATAACAACAAATATTAGGTACGATCAGAATAAAAATCCTAAAATCACAAACCTAGGCTTTGATACCAAAACTTATCACAAAAGAGAGGAGCAACTTGAACTTCACCAAAAACGAATTTGCTGGTTGATTTAGTGAAAATTTATGATTGTTTTCATGAAGTTTTTAGGTGATAAGAAGGAGAGAGGGTAAGGGTTTTCTTTGTCTTGAAAGAATGAAATATAGAGAGGAGTTTATGGAAGAGCAAGTCAATCAAAGTTATCTTTAAGAACTTTGGATGAATATGAAATAAAAATAGCTGCCCAACTACTAAATATCTTTAGATAAATACAAAAGAGTGGCAGCCCAAAAACTTAATTATATAATGTATTTAATAACCATTAATCAAAATACTATTAAGTGTTGCACATAGCAATAGCAACACCATGAAACTTCTTTGTCAATATTAACACAACCTAAAGTAAGAAATTTTCATATATTGTCAATTTCACGTTTAGGAAGTGCGAAGTAAAATATCTCCTCACTAGAAAGATGCTCAATCAAAAATGCAAATATTACTAAAAATTTGGGGTGTTACAATCCGTGCATAGTACTCCTATGACTCTGAAACGCCAACCAATGATGCTAGTCACAGTGAGTATTGTTCACAGGGCAGTATATGATAGTTCCACCAATTTTTAGGCCAACCGGGGTTTTCCACGAAAAAATGAACATAATCAATAACTCATGTTTTATATGGCCATGCATAGTATTTTTACGATTCCGAAACGGATATGAAAAGTAGTTACTTTCTTCGAGTTCAACTGACGAATTAGGAAATTTTTTATTTCGTACCTCACACAATTGACACTAGTTGTGTGAAACTCTTTTTTCTCACAATTATGTGGACCCAGAATTTTGTGGACCCAAAAGTGTAAAATATAGGTCCACAAATTTGTGAGATAAAAAAGGGGCATTTGCATCTGTACCCGTTTTTTGTGTCACGTTTTAACTTGTGCCCGCTTTGCAAAAAAAATTGCAAGCGTACCCGCTTTTTCGCATAACTTCAGCATACAGGGCTGAATTAGCAAAGACAATCACGGAAAACTTTAGCATTCTAGTAGCCGGGCCTAAAGTTCAGCTCTAAGCTGAAGTTTTTGTTTTTTAACTGGCCAACTTCAGCTCTAGAGCTTGAAGTTTTTATTTTTGTAACTGACGAACTTCAGCTCTAGAGCTGAAGTTTTTGTTTTTGTAACTGACGAACTTCAGCTCTAGAGCTGAAGTTTTTGTTTTTGTAACTGGCGAACTTCAGCTCTAGAGCTTGAAGTTTTTGTTTTGTAACTGACAAAGTTTTTATTTTTGTAACTGGCGAACTTCAGCTCTAGAGCTAAACTTCAGGCCCTGATATTCAGTTCGACTGAAATATTCTTAGCAACCAAGTCTAAAACAAAGATAACCATGACATAACACACACATATATATTAAAAGAACAGATGAAACTAGTGCATGGTAAAAGAAGTTTCTATTTGCACTGTCTGTTTCAAGCACAAGCAGTTATAGCATAAAAACAAGGGAAGAAGAAAGATCTCCTTTTAATACAAAACCAGTAAAATTTATAGGAAAAAAGGAAACTTGCTTGATTAAAGTATCTAAACATGCAACTGCTACTGATCAGAAAAACACCATGAAATCATGTTATCTTGAAAGAATATTTCAGTCGAACTGAATAACATCGATAGGGTCCATTTCTCTGGATGTGTCATTTAAAAAGAAGAAAGAAGAAAAGTTGGAGGAGAAAGGGGCTGAAGTTATTTAAAAAGTGAGTACAAGTTAAAAGTTTTTTAAAAAATGGGTATAGGTTAAATGGGGGCGACCAAATAGGGCGCCCGTGCAATTTTTACGATAAAAAAGGCCTCACACAACGTAAGGCACACCATAAAACTTCTAATGAATTAGGTGTATTATCACTTTTAGCCAGCACCAAAAATTATTTACATCTGGAAGCCGAAAAGTATATAAAACTTTTATAATTTTTATATATAACATACATAATATATATATACACAAAAATATACAAAATTTATACATTTTTTCGGCTATTATTTTTACAACTATACAATATCATTTTTCCAATTAATTAGTGTTCAAAAGATAGTTTTCTCTTTTTCAAATTCTTTTTCGCAAAGATAAGTTATACTAACACACGGGAACCCTTTTCAACTTTGTACAGTCAATCAACTTACATCATCAGATCAAGTCCGTTTCAAGCTAAGGATGAGCTAATCAGTAAATATGCACTAAACATGCAAACCAGATGGCTGTTGATGCTATTAGATGATGCATTTGCTTAAGAAGTCAATAATCTACTTAGAAAACATATCATCCCAAAATCCTGCTGAAGGAAACGAAGTCGTTAGCTGACATTAGACAAAAATAAGAAGGCAAAAGAGCTTCTCGCACATAAATTTTCAACACACAAGAAAATGTGTAAGTCTTGAGAAGAAGAAGAAAGAGATATGGAAGACCAAAAAATTAACAAGCACTCAAGAAACTTAATCAGCTAATTTGCCTAGACCAGTATTTACATGAAAATCAATTCACAGCAAAAAACCGCCAAAATTTACAAGAAAAGTTTATCGATTCTTCATGCCTTGAGTTGCGCATAGATTGATGTACGAACTGCATGATGAGGAGACAAACATTTTCCATTTACAAGAACTTGTTCCACAAAATCCACTCGTACTGATTTGAATTGGTATAGCTGTATTCAAAATTAATAACTTGTTGAGGATGAGAATTTGAACAAACTACTGTGAAAACACTAAAAGACAACTGGTTAGTACATGCGCCATAACATTATTCCAGCCTAAACCATCTTGTGCAATACCACTCACATGCCAAAAGTGGCAATCTTCTTTCCAGAATCCGTAAGAAACTAGTTCATTGTTGTTCAACTTCAAAAATTGCTAATTACATGGTTCACATTCCCTATATTTAAAGACAGCTTCTATAAAGATATTCATAAAGACAGAATGACGTTCCAATGGGTTCTCTCACTTGTTATTGGTGGAAATGTTGGCAATATTATACCCTAATTGGAGAAGGATCACTGTACTAGCTCAAAGAAAGACAACGAACTCAGTAATCCTTTCTTGCTTTCATTTTTTCTATCTACTTCTGGCAATTGGAAGAGGTGATTAGAATGTTATCCACTGCTGGCTCAGAATTTTTTGCTTTTAACTGTATCCTATGCTACAAATTTCCACGATCTAGCCATAGCAGCAGAGGGTGTGAACAGGGAGCAAGCGGGTCAGGTGTGTATTGAACTGGGTTTGGAATAGTGTGGATGCCTGGCTAGAGTTGAGTGGGTAGGTAGGAGATTTTGAATTCAACATGAACAGTAAACAAGAGTACCAAACCTACTAGAAAAAACAGATATGGCATTTTATCACCATATAACAAACATGGCAATTTTACCTGGGCCATGGTCAAGCCTACAAAATGAGTTTGCTTATTCTGCAGATAAAGTGAAATTCATGATAAATACAATGATTTTCGCAAGCTAGTACCATCTTTTAATGATTATAAAGGGGTGTCCGAAGGTGTTCACAGAAAGAAAGAAACAGAAAACACCATACAGGTTTTAAAGTGGAACAGACACCTGATTTTGGCACGTGCATTGTATATCAAACCAGCCGTGTGGAGTAAGGGGAGGTCGAGTTTCAAGCATTTCCTCTCTAGTATAAGTATAACCATTACCAAAATATATACCTGTTGGAATACATGCACATAGCCGCCACAGGTGGCTAAAAGTAAATTTCGGAGAAAAAGAGCTCAAGCTCTTCCTTTTTAGTTCCATTGAGAAAGTTCCTTTTATAAAAAGACACCACTCTGCTAGGGAAGATACAGCTAAAACCCACAGGATATGGCTTGCAGATGCGATTATGAATAAAACCAGATCGAACCATTAAACTGTCAATCGACAAAGCCAGAATATTGGCCGCAACGAAATGATGGCCAGGACCAAGATAGAGAAGAACTTCTGACATTTCCAAAATACATAGACTAAATTGCAACTACTGCATAATAACATAAATAATTACCTTTTCTCTCCAAGAAAAATCTACAAAACGGTAGAAAGGCTCCAATAAGGTGACCTGATCTCCTTCTTTAATCTGTCAATAGGAGTAAATTATACTTGAATTAACTGATAATATAAGGGAAGCTTGGGAAAAGGATCAAAGCAACCCAAAAGTGTCTAGTTACTTCCATAAGTTCAGGTAAAATAGAATAGTCATGGTTAGTTCTACATTCACCAATTCTCCCTCTCAAAAATTAACACATTATGGGCTCTACATGTTATATTTTGATTAATTTAATCTGTTTATTCCGAGTCAATGCAGGATAGAGGAGGCGATACATTCACAATCTTGAAGTACGAAGCACTTAATGAATGTATTTCACTTTATCGAATCTGGGGTCAGAATGAAGTGTGGATCAAAATCAGATCATGAATGATACATTCACTTTTTTACATTGATGCAAAGAACAAGCCTTATTAGGGCAAAAAAATTTTTCTTGAAGATATCTGAAGCAGCAAATGAAAAACTTAAATGGCGGTGCTCCAACGTTACAGTAATACTAATGGAGGCAGTCAATGAAATAGACTGTTCAGGCTTACGGTTAATCCAGCTATATAACATTTTCTTCTTCTATGTTAAGAAAGGCCAAGGTATTTCTGAAGTACGATACCTACACTTCAACTAATTCTTCTTCGAAGAAGGAAAAGTGAAATGAGAAAAAACTATATAAAATATCAGGCATATTGCTACTGCTGCTGTTAAGCACAAACAAGGACATGAAAATCAACCTCTTTTAGCTTATAGTTTTTTGGTGTACCCATGAGGTTCCCTTATATATAGATGATTGGGTGGCATTCAGAAAACCATGTCTTTTTGTAAGGAATTCTATTTTTTGGTATACTTCTTGTATACGGCCATCTTTTGCCTTTTGTTTTAATGACATTTATTACTTCATAAAAATAAAAAAGGGACATGAATATCAAAAAATGTTGGTTGCTTAACTTGCCTATGTTTCTTCAATTACGAAACAAGATCCCCGATCTCATGAATTGAGTAACACAAACAAAGAGCTGTATGAAAAGACATTAAACAACTCTAGAAGGATGACTTACAGCATCACTGCGAATACCATACACCGAAATTACATAAAACGTGTGATTTGAATCAGATAGCACGTAGTACCTGGCGGAATACAAGTACAAGTTCAAATATCAGTTTAAAATGCCATCATTTGCAAAGGGAACAAAAAATGAGCAAAGAGATAAAATGATGAACTACTCTAGGTACGTAGAAATCAAGGTAACTTACAATGGAGCTAAACTCTCATTCTTAGCGAAGAACAGAACTTTTCCAATGATTGCATATCCTTTATTAAGACCTTCAGATAGGAGATCCATGGTTGCTCTTTTGTATGAAGGGCTCACTGCAAGAAGTTCCTCTGTTAAGACCTCCATCCATAATGAGGATGATCAACTATCGAACTCTTCTGTTAACTAAGAAGATGAATAAAAGTCCTTACAATCAACTGTAGCAAGTGATGATGATAGGGAAGAAAGCCGCTTAGCCTTACTCTGACCCTGAGAGAGAGGACCAAATCATTCGACATTCTTCAAACATCATGCATGATAGATGTTCTATACACCCAATTGAAGTGTTTGACACAAATAGATTCAGAATTGTACACTTGTTTTTTCCTCTTGTAAGAGTAATACCTTAACGGCTCTACAGTAGCTCGAAAACATGCAAGAGATGAAGAAGAAACAACTAATTTTGGACGAATACCTGCCAGTACAATCAGTAAAAATGGAGACTCACTCAACCCATTAATGGGTAAACTGGATATCAGTAGGTCAACGGTAAGAAAGATAAGGCCAATTCTCGGTTGATTTTACTTAGCAACTTGTAGTACCCTGAATGCTTAAACCTCGTCTCGACACTAGCATATCATCAAGCCTTATGCCTTCTCTAACTGTTATTTGTTAGTAAGTTTCCCCTTTTCCTGAACTGCTTTCACCTAATCATCTAACTTAAAGAGACAAAATAATTTGAACTGGAGAAAATTTTCACTGAATTTGGTGCAACCCTATTAAGGTTTCTATATTGACCTCTGTAGCATAGTGAACCCAACACTGACACTAGATTAAGATACCCACTGCCAACTTCCCTTTCAAACAACTCTTGCTCCTGCATAACCTCAGCTGCCTATAATCTGTTTCCTAGCATCAACTAGTTTCCCAGTTCTCCCAAGCATTTAACGAATCCACAGTAATGTTTTAAAAGAAGGGCAACCTTTTGGAGCCTTCTTGTCATACAAATTTCAAATGACATATGTGTCTCCCCTTGCTACCATTAGCCAGAATCTTTTGTTAGACGTCGAGTGGAAGTCAGAAGCATCTAAAGACTGCCATATCAAACATTTTATTGCCTCAGAAAAGGGACGTTTTCGTAATAAGCAAGTCAGGTGTCATAAGCTGCAAAACCCATATGTTCCATATCAACAATATATGATATGTCTAAATGCATAGAAAATTTATCAAATTCCCTTTCTTTTTTTTGGGAAGAGTTCTATCTGAATGCTTCACAACTCCACATGTCACGAGTCAGACAAGAAAAATCAGATGAGGAACTACGACTCTGACACATTTTATGCCTGGAACCATGCATTTCTGAATCAAAATAATGAAGAATTTCGTTAAGACTCCACTCTAATTCTGCCAGCCCTGATTTCCTAAATGCTAGCCAAAATAAGAACAAAAGATCACTTGCAAATGCTTTAAGTAATCTAGAACCAAAATAATCTTACCCGAAGCAAATAGTCTAATTTATCAAGGAGCAGAACCATCATTCTTGCATCCTCCATAGCATTAAGACCAGGATCCATTAATGCAGCAGCTTCAAATCCAGTAAGGGCCCTCTCGTAATTCTCCAGATATTTGTTCACCTTTAAGAATCAAATCAGATCCATCCAAGCATTTATTGTAAAAAATATGGAGAGGAAAATGAAAACATCATTTAATACATCATTATGTATGCAGACTTTAGATATAAGAAAGAAAAAAGGTAAATTTCTTTAGATAGGCTCCATATCTTGCATACAATGCTCAAGCCAAAAGAAGAAGAAGATAGGATGAGAATACGCACAGGAAAAGCTTTGTATAGGTGGTAGATCTTAACAAATCATTTTCTAACCACAAAGAGAAGAAGAAAAAACACGAAGAGAGAGTTGATAGCTACCAATTCAGTAGGAAAACAGACTAGTTCAACGTTTGACAATTTTATTTATTTATTATTATTACCAAAGTGAGCATTTGAAGCTGCAGACTTATGCTCTCTGATGGATTATCTTGAAACTACATCAATTACGCACCCATTGATATCTGCATACATTGAGAAAATCATTTAAAGAGATTTTCAAAAATATTCTCACCTTAAAATGCCGACATGATTCCTACAGTGAAAAAGGTGATGGATTTTCAAGAAGGAAAAAAAAAGAAGGGATTAATGAGGTAAAAAACACATTCGTTTTTGCTCATGAGATAACTTTTACTATTCTTCAATCCAAAGCTCTAGTGTGTCCTGTAAATCGACAATTCTCTTTGCTCATGAAGTTCCCAGCATCAACCAACTTCTGTCTTTATTGTAAAGTTTCCCACACACTTCTCCCAAATCGGCATTTCATTCCTTGGATTTTGAGAGATCAATATATACCCTTTCTTTTCTTTCTATTTTTCTCCTTTTCTCCTAACCAGTTCAGTATACATTCTACTCATTAATCTCAAATGCAAATAGAACCATGGTCATAGAGAGGCATTGATGCAGCCATTAGAATGAATCAAGGGGGTACTTCTGATAGGTGGAAGAAGCAGAATTAAAAATGAAGAAAAATCTAGAAAAGAGATATATGAAATTATATCCCTTATTTTCTGCAGACTGAAGCTGACCAAGTGATACAGGTTTCTCAACTTGTACAATCTCGACAAGGGACAGTTTCCCCATCTAATTTTCTTATTCTTTAGTTTTCCTTTTCTTGGTGAACCAATTATAGTAATGATAATAACAATATAATTATAAACATGAGGCAATCAGTGGCAACCACAACCAAACTTCTAACAGAAAACAAGTGAGTCAAGAAAGGCCATTTTTGCTATAATGTTTCTGAGATGTTCTCAAAGAATCTCATACTAAGTTTTTTTGATAAGGTAATAATTTCATTAAAAGAAGGGGAGAACCCCGTATACAAGCTGTATGCCAAAAAGGGAGAATCTACACCAAGATATGGTTCTCAACGAAGGAAACTAATTCATCTAATAGAAAAAGGCAACTCATACGTACACCAAAAAGAAACTAGAGACAAAAGACTATTTTGCAACTTTATGAAGTCTAACTGAACTCCTCCAAAAGCTCTCATACTAAGTTATTATATCACAGAATAAATCAGTAAGGGAGGATTGGTTATAAGCCTTACAGTGGCACAGTTGTAATACAGATCAGGGTTTGACTTCATTTTTTCATCTCTTTCCTGAAAAGGGTCCCAGAATTAGAAGAGGTTTCAAGTTTATAAAGAAAACATGGAACATAACAGGCTTGGAAGAATCAACACACTGCTGATAAATCTGAAGGTCATGAGAAAGATGATAAGAGGGAAGGTGCCGACTCCAAGAGACGCATTTTAAGAGAAGCTTTATACAGAAGTCAAATTGAAAAATGCATACTTACAGCATTCTGGTATGCTTTTAATGACTGTATAAGCTTATTGTGATCCCATGCTCCAGTCACAAAAAAAGAAGTGAGAAATGCATTTCCTAGGTTATCTGTCAAAAAAGATGGAAGCAATACAAGTCAAAAAAGAAAAGGAAGACGAAAACTCATTGAAGAAATTTGAATTTCGATGCATAAAGTGTGGGTTATGGTTCATCTATCAGGAGATAGATGAATATGAGTATAGCAGAACTTTAGCAGCACAGGATACTGAAGTAACCGTAGGTGAAAAGTGAAGCTTAGCATGCACTGAATTACAAGTATTAAATTTATTTAGTTGCCATGTCTTGATCATTGAGTGCTTACAGAAATTATCTTTTACTTCTAAATTAAAGCATGCTTTAGATAAAGACAAACATTGACTCAATTTCATTGACAACCACTAGGTAAAAGGATAATAAAGAAGCAAATAGTACAGATACTAAATTTATTTAGTTGCTATGCCTTGATCATTGAGTGCTTACAGAAATTATCTTTTACTTCTAAATTAAAGCATGCTTTAGATAAAGACAAACATCGACTCAATTTCATTGACCAGCACTAGGTAAAAGGATAATAACGAAGCAAATAGTGATTAAGTAAAGAATGTTCAAAACAACATATCAAGGGATGTCAGAGCTAAGTAATTGAGGAAGTGTCTCCTTTAACTAGAATCCATCTGCAGTCTTACACCAAGAATATCCATCCTTGACATCCAAAGTGATCGCTTCCCTGGCATGTTTAATACTTTCATCAACAACTTCTTCTGGATTTTCAGCATCTGCAAAGTAAACATAAAATCAGATGAGCAGAGTAGGATAAGCCTCTCAGGAAAAAGAATGTCAGGAGAGATGTGAACTTTTCTTCATAAGCAAATAATTTAAATAGAGAAAAGAAAACTTAAATATACATTCTTCAAAATTAAGATAATACTCTAAAAGGTAGGAATCACGAAGTAGACTGTTACTTGTACTAGAACGCAATAGTTTGTACACAGTGTATCTGACCAATCCATGTTGCCACGAACACATCAGTAAGCATTTTTGTCTTGAATAAGATGCATTGGAAAGGACAACATAAGTTTCCAATGGCTGTAAATCATCAGTACAGCTACTTGTCTAAAGGGGAAAATAAAGGAGTGAACTAATAGTTAAAAACAGGCATAGTTTCCATATAGTTTCCTTCCCTTTCACAACAGGGAAACAATTGTTTGGTGAGTTTTAAATAATCAAATAACATTTGAAATTAGAGAAAATGATTACACTGTAATAAAAGGGGAAACCTTGTTTGTGATCATTCTTTCAGACATCCCTCAATTAAATGAAGAGGCACTTGATTTCACTATACTGTAACAGCCATTCAAGAACATCAAGGATACAAGGAAGAACGCACAGGGTTTTATATAATAAGCTATATTGAAAATAAGATCTCCCAGTCATCAAAGTTTTTCTAGATTCAACATTTCAACCAGCTCCATTATAGCATTCTGCAAAGTAATGTCTTTACTGACCAGTATATTGAATAAACTGGAAAATTCTGTTTAGGTTTTCCATTATCCAGCCACTTATAAAACCACAAACTGATATTTCTGACATCACCTACTCTCAATTTGACTCTGTCAACGAACTAATTTTACAAGTTTCCATTTGCCTCCATAAAACAACCTCAAAAAGTGCAAATAGAGGACTCAAATTTAAGGCTTGGAGGACATCGTCATTATCTTGGATGCCTCATTTCTATAGTCATCAGGTGAGTGATATTTGTGGGTTTCCCGGCGAATTACACTAGTCTGACAATACTAGCTTGAGTTTCTACTTAAGAGTTTAATTTTCCTAGTACAAAGACTTGTCACCATCTTTGGAAAGGGAGAATTCTAGTCTACCATTTATTCAAGGCTAAATAATGCAATGTAGGTCATTCAGTTTAATGTTTTTCATGGTTGTACTCGACTTCATTAGATTGGATCACTCAGTAAAAGAAAGCCTTAATATGGTTACATTTCCTCCTATCTACTATTCAGTATTAGCATATATATGTACGTATGATGCTCATTAAGCACAAAAAAAGAACATAGCATATATCAATATTCACCTTGAGCCAGTTTTCTTTCGAGCATTGATAGTTGACATAGAATATTCTTATTTAGACCCTGAAAACATAACAAATTGAAGATATCTATCAAAAACTGTAGACCTTTTATAAAAGACTTTACTATTGAAATCATTATAACCAAAGCAATAGCAGCATAAATGACCTTGCTAAGGGCAAATGTAAAGCAATTTTTTGCTGCATTTAAATCTCCTTTCTTCCAAATGCAGTTACCTAGGCACAGCCAAGCATCAACAAGAGACGGATTCAACTTAACCTAAAAGGCAACAAATCAAAAACACCTCAAATAAGAATGCTACAAGCTATCTGGCAAAGTATATACTATATATTTCAAGTTTTTAATAGCCAAAAAATCCCCAAGGCCAATGGCACATGGTTTGAAACTCGGTAAATAATGAATTCACCCCTCTACCCATATCAGGCTTTTGTATGTGGCAGGGTTCGAACATGTGACGTGCGCACGTCTAACCCACACCGCATCACAAGTCGCACTGTTACCGCAAAACCAAAAACCTAGGAGCCTAAATGGCAGAGCATATTAGGGCATCAAATTAACATTCTAAATTTATCTTATTTACTTACTGCTTTGGACAAATGATCCTCTGCTTCTTTCTTATATACAGGAACTACATCAAGTACTTTGCCTCTTAAATACTCATAAGTTGCACGTTGAAGTGGCAATTTCCTCTTTTCTGCACAAATTTAACCACAAATCACAATAAGTTCAACGCATTTGCTAATAATTCGCCAAAAAGTAGCTCAAACAATACAATTATCCAGTTAGTTAGTTACCTATAGGGATAGTATCGAGGATTTGAAGTGCGAGATCAGATTGGATTTGCAATTTGGAGACTCTCTCCTCCGGACTTAAGGGGAAATAGTTGTCGCGAAAGCTGTAAAGCTCATCGGCAGCTGCAGTTGCCTCGGCGAATAAATCCTCTCCGGCGACTTTTCCGGTCGAAATGCTCATCTCCGGCGATTCTGCTCGACGAAAAAGGAAGCGAAAGTTGGACTACCGAAAGCTAGGTGTATTGATTTATCTCATCAGTATATTTTTACACTTAATTTTGTTTAGTTAATACTCATTTAGTTACCAAATGAGTAAAACGTTTTGAATTTTTTTTTTTGGGTCAAAAAATTAAGTTACCAAATTAGATTTATTATAAATAATTATATATAAAAGTCCTTTTATCTGGTAGTAATTTAAAACAATACTCTCATAGATGATATAATCTTTAAAATAAATAATAAAACAAGAACGGATAATTCTAAATATTTAGCCGCATTAGGAGTAGATTAAATTTAAATTTGGGCTAGAAAATTTATCCGGACACGTACTTCGTAAAATGGTTCATGCATATTTATTGCCAGGAGCAACACGATCAAGTGGTAAGAATTAACGCTTCATTTCTATTTCTATGCTCGATGATCATAGAAGCTCCTTTACCATTTTGTATAAATAGACTATTCTATTTGTACAAATATGAAATAGCCATAATGGATGCGTTAAATGGACGTCAAGTAGTTGATATTATCCATTCTGGGCCAAAACTTTTTGTTCCCGAGGGCAAAACTATCAAATTTGATCAATCATTAACGAGTAATTTAATGCAGCTGGATTTGATAAGGAGATATAGGAATAATACGTCAAGATCCATTCTGCAAGGAAATAGTACATGAGAATCGAATAACACATGATTCAAACGGTATTCGAAGTAGAAGAATTTGAAATAATAACAAAATTTGGTTCTGTAAATCTGATTAGGTGATCATTAAAAGATCTAATGAGTTGAAGATTAGTTGTTAATGGGTTGTTTGAGTGAGTGCATATTTACATACATATATAGAGGCCTTCTACATGTAATTGCTTTGGAAATTGAGAAATAAGTTTTAAGTTTGTATCATTGTATGTTTGATTAGCAGTAATTTTAATTATAGAAAATTAATTATGCTTGAAAGAAGCAAAACCAAGCTGAATCCAGGTAACAGTTGCATTCAACATAAAAATAGCATTACTCAAAATTTATCTAGTAAAGAAAACTTATGTACTATATTCACTTTAAAATTCTGAGTTCTTTGGTTCTAACACTAAACACTACAATGCAAATTTCATAAGTACCGTTGTAATACTTACTAAAGGAATAAACAACTCCATCAATATGAATTCATTTTCGCAATACAACAACAACAACCAAGTATAATCCCACTTAGTGGGGTCTGGATAGGGTAGTGTGTACGCAGACCTTACCCCTACCCTGAGGTAGAGAGACTGTTTCCAAATAGACCCCGACATCCTTCCTCCAAGAACTTCCCACCTTGCTCTTGGGAAGACTCGAACTCACAACCTCTCGGTTGGAAGTGGGGGTTGCTTACCATCAGAGCAACCCCTCTTGTCTCGCAATAATGGTTCAATATTGGAGGGGTTGCTCTAATGGTAAGCAACCCCCACTTCCAACCGAAAGGTTGTGAGTTCGAGTCTCCCCAAGAGCAAGGTGAGAAGTTCTAGGAGGGAAGGATGCCGGGGGTTTCTATTTTGGAAACAGTCTCTCTACCCTAGGGTAGGGGTAAGGTCTGCGTACACACTACCCTCCCCAGACCCCACTAAATGAGATTATACTGGTTGTTGTTGTTGTAATAATGGTTCAATATAGAGTATGCTTTTGATCTCTCTCCATGATTTACATGATATTCCTAGAGTGAAAACAAGACTTTATGCTTATTTCTATTTGGGTCGAAACCCTATGAATAATAGCAAGTACGAATGTTTTAATTATCTTGATCACTAACACTTGATGAGGAGGTGTGAGCGACTGGCTGTAGTGGGCACGCGAAGAGGTAGAGGGCGACCTAAGAAGTATTGGGGAGAGGTGATCAGACAGGACATGGCGCGACTTAGGATTACTGAGGACATGACCCTTGACAGAGAATTACGGAGGTCGAGCATTAAGGTTGTAGGTTATAGGAAAGTTGTGAATATTTCTACAACACAATAGAGTGAGAGTAGCTAGTTAGGAGTTAGACTAAGAATGTCATTGGTCGTCTATTGATGCAGGGCTTTACCTGCTAGTTTTACTATACCAGCCATTTATTTCGTATTTCGTATTCTGTATTTCATATCTCTTATATTGTTGTTATTGTATTATGCATTTTTATGGTACTAATATATCGGCTCCTGTTGCTTTTTTTGAGCCGAGGGTCTCCTGGAAACAGCTTCTCTACCCTTCGGGGTAGGGGTAACGTCTGCGTACATATTACCCTCCCCAGACCCCACTTGTGGAATTATACTGGGTCGTTGTTGTTGTTGATCACTAACACTTGGGCAAGGAAGATATCTTGTTTCTCTTGTACTAGGATTTAAAATTATAGCTCACTGAATTAGACTTTTTTCATTCATTTCTCTCCTTCACTCTATAAAAATTTGCTAACGTAAATAGCCACTTTCTTTGCCTATTAAAGCCCAAATCTCTAATAATGTCTGATAAAGTCGATGTCTTTGTCTAATAGAAGATCATCACCAAAGTAAAGATTAAGTATCTTGTAATTACTAATCCATATAATAAACAATTATAGGCATAAACTTTTCAGCTTTCACCTTCCAAGTCGTTATCTTTTGTGCATTAAACAATGCTAATCAAATTTCTGTCACCAATTATCCTTTTATCCCTACAAATTCACAACCCCTAAACTCAATCATTCTCATATGTATTTTCTTCATTTCTATAGTTATATGTAGGTGGTAGACACATCGTTGTTCATTCATTTCTATAGATATACCCAGCTTGGCTCAGAAGCATTCTATTTATTCTCAAGGCAATCTTGATTAATATTGGTGTTGTCATTAAACTTCGGCTCATGAATTTACATAAAAAGGCAGTCTCATTTGTTTGTTTGGAATTCTAGGAGTTTTTTTTGTTGTAGTTGATTTTGTAGTTAAGATTTATTATTCTTTTTGCAATATATATTTTTATGGCAATGTAACAAGTTATCAATGTTAAAAGTAATTAGATCCTCCTCTTTTATTTGTCTAATGCACTTTCATCATAGTGTTATGATTCCCACTCATTGTTGAAAACAGTGAGCTCCACAGAGGATGAAGAGGTAGAAGTTTCCGAATGGATTATGAATGGCCTGGTGCCTGAGCCGCTACGCTCCGACTGAAGCGGAAAGGCTACTAGACTTGGACCGATTGTGCACTGAAGGCATGATGAAACTAGAAGCAATCTCTCTTGGCGAGTGTCCGATAAACTTTCAACTTTACTTACTTCCAACAATTTGAGTTTTCGGCATTCATGTTTCAAGCTAGGCTAGCTAGTAATTGTGATTAAGTTAAGTTTAGCTAAACTTTAATTTGTAGAATTGAGGAAAATCAGATATTAACGTTCAATGCGCGAGTATCTTTAAGGGAGGTTGCTCAGTGCACTTTTTGGTTACAGGGTGCAAGCTGAGCATTATCTTGTTCAGGCTGTGAGTGAACACTAATTCATTCATTAATTAATCGGCTTTTATTTGCATTTTACTTTCTAATTAAAGACTATTCTTTTAGTTAATTTGGTTCATACTACGGTGAGCTGAGCACTTGCCGATGCATGGTGGTGATGTTGCGGCTTAATAAAATTAGTAGCATAAAACAGGATATTTTTTTTTATAAAAAGCCTTTCACTTTTTTATATTAGAATTCAAATATGTATACACACACGTGCAAAAAAGTTGGTATTGCCATTTTTTCATACTTGTTATTTATACCATAATATACTTAACTCATAAAGTCTTTAACTTCACATATTAATTTTCTTATTTATATTAATAAGCGATAATTTAAATAAATAAGACGTTAGGTATGTATTTTAATATATTACCTTTGGTATTTATAAGAAATTATATTTACTAATATAAAAATTTAAGTAGTTGTATTTAAAATTCTAAAGAAAATTACTGTTAAAGAGTAGACATTCTTTCTTTCTTTCTTTCTTTTTACAAACTTTTAGTATTTTTTTTTTTTGCACTTTAATATTGTCTAAAATAAAATAAAATCATAATCAAAATTTTAAGGACTTAAATCAAGGCTTTACTAGCCTCCCCCTTGGGCCACCCATCCACCTCCGACATCTCAATCAAATTCTATAGAGTCTCAATTAAAATAAAACAACAATGATAAAGAACATTAAAGGTAGTGAAATCTCTGTTAATAGAGTAAAAACGAATAAAATTTCTTCTCTCTAAAAAATGCTCTCTCCTCTCTCTACCTACAATAACTCAGCCTCTCACTATTGACCTCTGCAATGAACAATCACATGGAAAATAAATCCCCCCCAGCCAATTTACCAATCAATGAACCACCCGATCTTAGTACTATGCAAATCGACGATTCCCACACCAATTCCCAACCAAATTCTTTTTTACATAAACTTCTTTCTACATCACCCGTTCCCCCTTCTCTACACCAATCTCATTATGCCACCACTGACCTTGACCTCAGTGATGAGAATAACACTACTTATGACTTGGACAACTTTGTTCCATTATCTTTAAGTGATAAAACAAGACTTTATTCTCCTTGAAAATACTCAGTCATAGTTAAGGTATTTCGGCTAAAAGTGGGACATCAATTGCTTAAACAGAAAATCTTTGCGCAATGGAAACCAACTGAGGAGGTTCCTTTAATAGACCTAGACTCTGATTTGTTTCTACTCAAATTCCAAAAGGAAGAAAATATGATAAATGCACTACATGATGGGCCATGGTTTATTCTAAATCATTTCTTGTCTGTGAGAAGATGGGAATCGAAATTTCTTGCATCTAAGGCACAACTTACATACTCTGCCATATGGATTCGATTGCTCGAACTTCCCACTGAATTCTATGATATTGAAATTCTTCAGAAATTGGGAAGCAAAGTGGGTAAGCTCCTTAAGATTGATGCATGTACCTCAGACACTACTAGAGAGCGTTATGCAAGCCTCTGCATAGAAGTGCTGCTTGACAAGCCACTAAAATTCTACATTTATATTGGAACCCATAAGCAAACCATCTTGTACGAGGGCCTTAACTTGCTCTGCGTAAACTGTGGTCGTTTAGGACACAACAAAAAATAATGCACCTACCAAATAAAACCTCTAATCCCAGGCACATCTTCCACTAATCCTCCATTATTCGGTCCCCAACTTAACCCAACTACCACTCCTTCTCCACCTAATTCAGAACAAGAATGGAAATTAGTCATTTTCCCACCAAAATACTCATCCAAAATGCCCATGTACCGACAATATAGTGAGGGTGCACCATCCAGTTTTGCAGGAACTCAGCCACCACGCAGGAAGCAGCTACCACACGCCCCAGGTACGTCTTCTAACCCTAAACCACCCTCGTTGCAGACAACTAGTGTAAGTGGAAAAGACTTCTCCGCCCCTAATACTATTCCCCTTAATAACATGTTTGATATCCTTCATAAAAATAGATCCCTTAATGCCCAGCTCGAAGAGTCTAACCTGTTGGGCTAGCCCACTATTACTTCTCCAAAGCCTCTTAGCAGCCCAAGCCCTACACCACATAGCAACCCAAGCCATGCACAATCTCTCACTTCTGACACCTCTGCCACATCTTATGAACTCCACATGCAATGCGTACACCAAACTGCCACTAATCACTCCCTCTTAGTTCAACCTAATAACAAATCTCCCCCAGCAATGACACTTCAAGGGTCTAGTATAGAGACCCAAATCCAAGCATACTTCCCTAAATCCAATAACAATCATGACCCTACAAAATCCACCTTACACTCAACAGCCTTGCCCCAATCGACTCAAACCGAAGCCCATGCAAATCTCATTCCAAATATCGACCTCTCTCACCCAAACAATTCCCAAAGCCCACTCATAAACTCACTGTTTATTACCACCAATCTAGTGCCTTAGAGTTCACCTCCAGCATCAACTCCCACAAATCATTCCCGCACGTTACCTATCACTCCCTCTCTAGTACAAAATGCCACAATTACCACTCTAAACTACACAAAATCACAATCCCCGCCGGAGACCATCACTCACACCAACAACCTCTCACCAAATCACTCCTCCATCATATCATCGTCTTCCACCACCTCGTCCTCTACCAATGAACCCCAACTCACGCTTCTTCACAGCCCAAACTCCACATGCACCAAACAATCCCAACTCCTATCTAGAACTAGCCCTCCAAGATCATGAACTCATATTCACACTGATTGTGAACGACCAAGAAATCACCATACTCCTCAAAAATCCATCAGACCTTGCTCAGATTGGAATGGAAGGGATGAGTTTGGCGTTTTGGCTAGTACCACTAGTCTATGATGCCATAAACTAGCTTAGCTCCCTACCAACCTCTAGCTCCACCAATCCCACAATGGGAAACCCCTCCTCAATTTCCATACATAATCAACCTTCCCTTTTACCCTCCCACTCCAGTAGTTCCTCCCATACCATGGATCCAAACATATGTGCTCCCACCACTGCCTTTTATTCCACCATCTCCAATGGGGCCACACGATCTGATCACACAGTCCCCAGAGATCTCTCCTCCAAACTCTCCCAATCATAACGCAAAAACGAAATCTTCCACCTAGAGATAACTCAAGTAATGATCAACTTCAGGGAAACAAGGCCCGACCCTGTTTGGCTCAGCGGGATCAAAGTCTTAATCCTCAAAGAGGAGTACGCAAAAAGGTTCATTCTCAACTGTCCTCCAAACCTGCATCACTGCTCCATAAGAATAAGGCCAACTATAAACCCAGATGTGTAGAAGTATGCCCTAGTTATAACTCCCTCACTCCTACCTCTACTAGCGAACCAGTCCAACATGGAGGTTCCACAACCACCACCACCCAATAATTCTATGATGAACTTCATCGTTTGGAATTGTAGGGGAGCACAATCTCTTGATTTTAGTCGTAACTTCCACTCCATGCTTGATTATCATCTTCCATCCTTGGTCGTGCTAGTAGAAGCACATATCACTGATCACCACCACATTATGGATGATTTCCAATTAACCCATATGGCAGAAGTGCCTGTTGTACGACATGTAGGAGGTATAACTCTATTTTGGTCCCAGGATACACTCACAGTTGATACAATTGCCATGACATAATAAGAGGTCCACTACATGATCCAGGTAACCCCTGAACAACATAAATGGATGTTTTCTGCTATTTACGCAAGCCCACATGTGATAATAGGCTAGATTCATATAATTTGGTGACTGTTTACGCCCCAGCTTGACTATATTTCACTGTTATAAGATAGTTAAATGATGATAAATTGGCTCTAATTGTGAATTTCATGTTCTACAGGAGTGAGTGGCATGCATGAGGACTTAAAACTATAATTGGAGCTAAATTGAAGTAAGAGAAGCCCCTAGGAGCTGAGTACGTGGGAAGATGAGAGAAAGAAGAGCTGAAATGAAGACCCAGACTAGCGCCCACTAGTGGACCGCGCTAGCCCAGGAATTTGAGGCAGAATGGTAGGCCATATGCGCGGTCATTAACACGTCCACTAGCGCGACCGCGCTATCCAGTTCCAAAAAAATAAACTTCAGGGGTAAACTTGGAAGTTCGGGGGTAAATCCACTTAACATATAGAAGGTCCAACTCGCCCAAGGGAACATTATCAAGGTTTTCATAGCTTAGTTCAAGGAAAGGAGAGGCACAAGGCAAGGAGGATAATTCAACATCGAGTTCTTCCTTTCTTCCTTTTGTGTTTTATTTTTTCGTGATGAATTTGACTACTGTTATGATGAACACTAGTATGAGTAGCTAAATATTTAGTCTAAGGTTTTGATGGTACATATTGAAGGATGAACTTCTTGTTATGTTGATATAGTTTGCGCAGTTTAATCTTTATTTGCTCAACTATGTTCTTATTATAGTTAATTGATAGGATCCTCAATTATCTGTGCCTATTTAGTGTGCATAACTCGAGAGAGAGTGCATATTTAGGTAATTGTTGAACAACACCACTCCCAAAGTATATGAGGAATCAATAACCGAGGGTTTAAAGGCAGGATTAGGGATAACGAAGCCTTGGGTGCAATCTAAAGTGAGCTGTAATAAACAAAGCCAACTAGCGTAACTCGGAAGAGTGCGTCTAGTAAATTGCCATGATTACTCAGGAGAGATTTACTGTAATAAGAGTGCTCATGATTGATAGAGACGATTAGGCAAATCTATGTGAAACATAACCGGAAGGGATTCCATCAATAGGGGAAATCATAACCTAAGATCCTTCTCTTAATTGTTTACAACTTAATCATAGTTAGTCTTCAGTTGCTTATTTTCAGTCAGTCTTAGTTAGTAGAAACATCCTCAATTGTTATTCACAACGTTTGAGAAATTGATTACATAGAATTTTGTAAGTCTAACGAGAGTAATTGATAGGTTAATTCTTTGTGGGTTCAACTCAAGGCAAAATACTCAGATTATATTTGCAACGTCCACGTGTCCTTTTTATAAAGCATAGTTGGGCGTGATCAAATTTTGGCGTAGTTGCCGGGGATCGAACGGTGTTTATCAATTGCAATTGAAAGAAATACAAAAATTCTTAATGTAGTCAGTTTTCTCTATACCCAATCTATGCATTGAAATTTTAACGTTTGTTGACTTGGTTGTACAGGTGCATGCCTAGAAACTCATCGAGAACTGGTGAAGTATTTGAAGCATTATCATATCCCGAGAAAGTTTTCAAAGCCTTGAATCGGGCCAATCGGAAAAACAAACAACAATAAATAACTGAACAATTCGAACCAAACTTGGGGGGTCACATAGTAGACCTAGTTGCGCCGGTAGCACCAGTGGCACCTCTTGTTCCAGAGGTTGAGCTATATGACTGGGCACAACCCATAATAGAGAATTGACCACAACGATTTTAGTCCCGCAGATACAGGATGAATCGTTTCAAATCACGAACAACATGCTGCACTTATTGCAAAATAAGGGACTATTTTCGGGGTCACAAGTCGAAGATCCTCAACATCACTTGAAGAATTTCCTGTTAATCTGTAAACCTCAAAGGCAGCCCAATGTAACTCAGGAAGTAATCAAGCTGTTGTTGTTTCCATTCTTAGTGACAGGAGCTGCCTAGACCTGGCTAAACTCACTCCCCATTAATTCCATAATAACTTGGGAGGAGTTAGTCAAACAATTCGTAAACAAGTTCCACCCACCCAATAAGACTGCTCAACAAATTGATGAAATTTTGAGTTTCAAACAGAGACCAATGGAGACACTACATGAAATATGGGAACAATTCAAAGGGATGCTGGTTATATGTCTGCACCACTTTACTCCAGATCTGATGTTAGGACAACGGTTTTACATGGGATTGTCAGATAGCGTGAAGGGTAATATTGATGCTTCAGCTGGTGGAGCATTTTTGAGTAAAACATGGAGAGAAGGCCAGAGTCTGCTTGACAAGATGGCACAGAATTCGGGCTGGACGACCAGGAATGCACCTATCACTCTAGTGGTTCACTCAGTGCCCTTAGATCCATCTAATACTCTTGCTGAAAACATGGCCACGTTAGTGACACAGATGAGTATACTCACCAAAAAGGTGGAAGAGTCAGGGCAGAAGCAGCAGGTACACATTGTAAATACTACCAATGGGCTAATTGGTAACCAGTGGAATGCAGAAAGCGATCATCATCACTACCCTGAGGACATAAATTATGTGGCTAATTATGGAGGCCAGAGATAGGGTGGTCAAAATTGGGGCCAACAAAATCAGCCGTACAAACCAGTCCAGCCACAGCTCAACAATGGAAACATGGGAGGTGTGAGACCTTACAACAATATGACACCTTATCCAAGACCACATGGATATAATAATCAAAATCAGCAGTAGGGGTATCATCATCCTCAGCAACAGCAGGGGTATCATCCTCCTCAGCAGCAGCATGATGGATGGTAGGAAGATGGGTTTGCTAGAGTCGAGGCAATGATGCAGCATGTTATTGGGTCAAATGTAAAAATCAGTGAAAGAGTAAATGCACATGATTCAGCCATTAAGAATATTGAATTACAGATGGGTCAGATTTCGATGTCTTTGAATAATCGTCCTCATGGGACATTACCCGCAGACACTCAAATAAATCCAAAAGATCAAGGCCCGAAGCAGCTGATGGCAGTGAGTCTATGTAATGGCAGAGACTTAGACTTGGAGCAAGAGAGGGCTCGGGAAAGCAGACAGGCTGAGACACTTGTACCAGTGCCCATTGAGCTGGATGAGTCAACGAAACTGACTGAGGTGACAATACAACCTACCCAGAAAAAACATAACACACAAATTGAGGCTGAGAGAGAAGTCGAGACAGCCTAGGAACCAATAGTTGAGGTGATAGCTGACAAAGAAAATACCCAAATCATTGTGAAGAAGAGACCCCCCGCACCATTCCCACAGAGGCTGGCTAAGAACCAAAAAGAGGAACAATACAAGAAATTCTTGGAGATGCTGAAACAAATCCAGGTAAATATTCCATTAATTGATGCTTTGAAGGAGATGCCTGGTTATGCAAAAATGATGAAGGACTTGATGTACCGCAAATTCGATTTCCAAGACTTGGCCACGGTGACTCTTACACAGACCTGTAGTGCAATGGTGACTAGACCAATTGCTGAGAAGCTGTCTGACCCAGAGAATTTCACAATTCCCAGCACTATTGGTAACATTGCTTTCGCCATAGCACTTTATGATTTGGGGGCTAGTATAAATCTTATGCCTCTGGCGATCTACAAGAAGTTGGGGATTGGAAGATCTAGACCCACTTCAATGTTGTTATAGCTGGCTGACAGGACCGTAAAAAGACCCTCTGGTATCCTAGATGACGTGTTAATTCAAGTAGGGAAATTTATATTCCCCGCAGATTTTGTGATTCTACATTGCATGGTGGATGAAGAGATTCCCATAATTTTGGGAAGGCCGTTCTTGGCCACTGGGAGAGCTCTCATTGATTGTGAGACCAGGGAACTCAAGATGAGATTGAACGATAAAGAGATAACATTCAATGTGCAGAAATCTATGAGGCGACCAAGTGAATTCACCAATTGCTCTCTTATTGATGCCGTGGATGTAATCGTAGAAGCTGATGATGAGATGCTGACTATTGAGGACCCTCTTGCTGCATGTTTGGTGAATTTAGATGAGGTGAATGGAGAAGAACTGGCAGAATGGGTGTTGGCTTTAGAGGGCAGAGGGTTTTGGGATAGAACTCTTGAATTTGAGCCCCTGCACTTAGAAAATAGAGAAACTCCTTCAGCCAGCCATCCATTAAAGAACCACCAAAGCTGGAATTGAAGCCACTGCCCGCCCATCTCAGGTATGAGTTCCTTGGACCTAACTCCACATTACCTGTTATTATCTCATCTAGTTTGTTAGATGTGCAGGCACAACAACTCTTGCAGGTACTCAAGGAGTGTAAGACTGCTATTGGGTGGACCATGGAAGACATTAAGGGGATCATCATCGCCTATTGTATGCATAAAATTCTACTAGAAGAGGGACATAAACCTTCCAGGGAATACCAAAGAAGGTTGAACCCCAACATGAAGGAAGTGGTGAAGAAAGAAGTGATCAAGTGGTTAGATGCAGGAATTATTTTCCCAATCTCTGACAGCAGCTGGGTTAGCCCGGTGCAATGTGTGCCTAAGAAGGGTGGCATGACGGTGGTCAAAAATGATAACAATGAGCTGATCTCTACAAGAACCATCACGGGCTGGAGAATTTGCATGGACTACAGAAAGTTAAATCTAGCCACCCGGAAAGACCACTTCCCACTTCCCTTCATTGATCAGATGCTAGACAGATTGGCATGGAGGTCACCAGGGGATAGAGAGAAGACCTCTTTCACCTGCCCATACGACATTTATGCATTTCGGAGGATACCATTTGGCCTATGCAATGCACCCACCACATTTCAAAGGTGCATGATGGCCATATTCACTGACTTGGTAGAGGACATAATGGAGGTATTCATGGATGATTTCTTAGTGGTGGGGAACTCATTCGATGAGTGCCTTATAAATCTGACCCGTGTGCTGAAACGGTGTATTGAGACTAACCTGGTTCTTAATTGGGAGAAGTTCCATTTCATGGTACAAGAGGGCATAGTCTTGGGGAACCGGGTATCGAGTAAATGAATCTAGGTGGATCATGCTAAAGTTGACGTGATAGCAAAGCTGGCACCTCCAACTTCAGTCAAGGCAATCAGGAGCTTCCTCGGGCATGTCGGTTTTTATCAGAGGTTTATAAGAGACTTTTCAAAAATTGCCAACCCTCTCTGTAAGTTGTTAGAAAAAGATCACCCCTTCTTGTTTTCTGATAATTGTAGGGTAGCATTCGAGGAGCTGAAAATGAGGTTGGTCACAGCACCCATCATTGTTGCCCCCGACTGAGAGCAACCATTCGAACCCATGTGTGATACTAGTGACTACGCAGTGAGGGAAGTGCTAGGATAGAGGAAAGACAAGCTAATTCATCCAATCTACTATGCTAGTAGACCGCTGAGTGGAGCCCAAATGAACTACATTGTGACTGAGAATGAGATGTTGGCTGTGGTGTTTGCTTTCGACAAATTCAGATCATACCTGGTTGGCTCTAAGGTAATTGTATACACTGATCATGCAGCTCTCAGGTACTTGATTGAGAAGAAGGAGTCTAAACCGCGCCTAATTCGTTGGGTGTTGTTACTGCAAGATTCGACCTCGAAATTTGTGACCGTTAGGGCACAAAAAAACAAGTTGTTGACCATCTATCACGACTTGAGGGAGCTAAAAACTCAGTTGAGGTTGAGGATATTTTGGAAACCTTTCCAGACGAGCAGCTGCTCGCTACAATTCTTGAGGAAGTACCATGGTATGCAGACTTTGCAAATTACCTGACAAGCGGTATAGTTCCCTATGACCTTTCATATGTACAAAAGAAAAAGTTTTATCGTGACTGCCGCATGTATTATTGGGATGAACCTTATCTGTTTCGAATATGTGTTGACAATATGATCCGGAGATGTATCCCCGATATAGAACATTCTTCTGTTTTGCAGGCATGTCATGCATCGGCGTATGGAGGGAATTTTGGAGGAGTCAGGACAGCCGCAAAAGTGCTAGAGGCTGGTATTTTTGGCCAACAGTGTTTAAGGATGCACATCAATGGGTGAAGGGCTGCAATGAATGTTAGAGAACTGGGAACATATCCCGTCGCCATGAGATGCCCATGAACCCAATTCAAGAGGTTGAAGTGTTTGATGTTTGGGGGATCCACTTCATGGGCCCTTTCGTCAGCTCCTTTGGCAATAAGTACATACTTGTTGCTGTATATTACGTGTCCAAATGGGTAGAAGCTGCAGCATTGCCCATTAATGATGCAAGAGTGGTGGTGAGTTTTTTGAAGAAGAACATATTCACCCGTTTTGGGACCCCTAGAGCTATTATCAGTGACGGAGGCACCCACTTCTGTAATCGAGCCTTCGAGAAGTTTCTAGCGAAGTATGATGTATGACACAAGGTGGCAACACCATATCATCCATAGACCAGTGGACAAGTGGAAGTGTCTAATAGATAGATAAAAAGTGTATAGACCAAGACGGTAAATGCCACAAGAACTGATTGGGCAAAAAAGCTAGATGATGCACTCAGGGCTTATAGAACTGCTTTTAAAACACCAATTGGTATGTCACCATATAAGTTGGTATTTGGGAAGGCCTGCCACTTGCCAGTGGAACTTGAACATAAAGCTTGGTGGGCGCTGAAACAGCTAAACCTAAACATGGAGGCTACGGGCACAACAAGAATCACTGAATTGCATGAGCTTGACGAGTTCAGATATCTGGCTTTTGAGAGCACAAGGTTGTACAAAGAAATAATGAAGAGGTTGCACGACCAGAACATTATTGAGCGACATTTCAAACCCGGGGACATGGTATTGATCTATAACTCAAGATTAAGGCTATTCTCGGGTAAGCTCAAGTCACGATGGTCTGGCTCATTTCGAGTGGTCGAAGTATTCCCTTCAGGGGCTGTGGAGATTGCCTCAGAGAAATACTCTCACACATTTAGAGTCAAAGGGAAGATATTGAAATTATACGTAGGTATGAATAAATCAAAGGAAGTGTCAGAGATCCACCTAACTGAATCTCAAAGGTCGAGCGAACCTTAAATGCGTTTGTTTGCGTCGTGCCGCGACGTTAAATCAGGCGCTGCATGGGAGGCAACCCACTAAATTGTTGTAATCGTCGTGCCATGATATTAACTAAGGCGCTGGTTGGGAGGCAACCCAATGATAGTAGTAGTTGTTAATTTTGAGTTTGGTGAAGTACTAACCAATGCAGGTGAGCTTGGGCAGGTGATAAGGCCATTGGAAGTGGTAAAAACAGGTGAAAAATATGAAAATATTCATGCCCAGGAGCGCGCCCGCACTACAGGCCCGCATATGGGCAAGTGTTCTACCTCAGCTCCATAATACTAGCATGACCGCGCTACTGAACGTGCATGTGAATGCGCTACAAGCGCGACCGCGCTACAGGTCACGCAAATCGCCTAGTGTTCTGCCTGGACTAGCGCAGACGCGCTCGTATCTCGCTACGACTGCGCTAGTCCCGCCCCATCTGATGCAAATTGTTCCTTTAACTTAAAAAAATAGTTTTTTATGTAAATTCTTTTCCTCTATTCTAATTCCCCCCTCTTCAATTCCAAACCCCCCTAACTCTTCAAGCAAAATAGAACGACATTCCCAACCCTAAACCCCCTTCTTCTTCAAAAACTTTCATCTTCTTCAACTTTCCTCAAGTCTCAAGCACGCCCCCCCTCCTTTTCTTCTCTTCTCATAACATTCTCTTACTACATGTATGCTTTCTTGGTACCACTTTTCTCTTTTTTTTCTTTTTTCAGATTTTCATTTTATTTTTATTTTTTTGTATTTATGTAGTTCTTGTTCTTTTCTTCGTTTAGTTTCAATCTGTAGTATATGTTGTAGTAAGTGTGGGTGAAAAGGTTGGTGGAGTTAGAGCTTGAATTAGTTGTGATTTTGGGAACATTGTAGTTGTTTTGGGTTGGTCAAATGCTGAAATGGGTTGTGGGTAATGAATGCCCACAAGGTGTCCGTGTAAATGCCTTAGTGACTGTAATTGTGTACTTGTGACCAATTATGCGTGTAGAGTCTGAGTAATCGCATTGCATCACAAGTTTGTGTTGGGTTGTGCTAATGTTCTCCCATTTTCAGGTATATGGATCCATCTCGAAAACGCCACGCCACAGGTGCCTCTTCTAGCAGCCAAGCTGGATCGTCCAGGGTGCACGGGTCAGCCCCTGCTCGCCCCTTTGATAGTAGCAGGTTTGTCTCTGACAAGGACCAGGACCGCTTTACGGATAAAGCCCTTAAAAAAGCCGATACCGAAAAGGGGAATTGATATAGGATCGGTCCAGCTAAGTTTCCCTCACATGTATACTGAGTTGGTGAGGCGGGGGTTGCAAACTATCATTGACTAGCCGGGCGAGGGCAATGTGATGGTTGTTCGGGAATTTTACGCCAATGTGAAGGAGCATGTCGATGGTATAGTCACTGTGCGTAGAAAACCGGTGGATGCCTCTGTTGAGGCTATACGGACGATGTACCAGCTGCCCCCTCTTGTGGACCCATATGAAGACTTTTATTATGGCATAAAATACATGCAATGGGCGATGTTCTTTGAAATGATCTGTGTACCCGGAAAGGAGGTTGTCTGGATGAAGTATGGTAAGAAGTTTCACTTCTCGACGCTATCCTTTGAAGGGAAATGCTGGTTGTATATTATCAACAACCGTCTGATCCCGTCCTCCAACACTATAGAGGTGAATGGCCATTGAGCGACTTTGATTTGGTGCTTCATCAATAGTCACAACTTCGACGTGACCAAAGTGATTCATAAGGAGATGTTCACCCGCTATCCAATAAAAAGGTATGGGTTCTTTTTCCCTTCATTGGTTACTAAACTTTGTAGGGAAGCTCGGGTGCCAGAAAATCTGGCTGTGGATAGGATAGTGCCAAAAGACCGCAAGTTCCGGAAAGACAAGGTAACCACTGGTAAGGAGCTGGCGACAGTAGGTGGTGAGGATAGTAGTGACTCTGAGGAAGAGGAGGCTGAGCAGGAGGACGTGGGGGCCGAGCCACAGGCCCATGAGCATATTGCAGCCGCTGCAGCACCATCTGGGACTGCAACACATTCTAGAGCTGCTCGGGTTTCCCGGTTCACCGCTTTGGAGTAGGAGGTGGCTGGGTTGCGTACCTCAGTCACTGACTTGGGTACCCGTGTTGATGCGGTGGCTGACTGGCAGGTGAAATCGGAGAAGAAAATCTTAGGCTAGCTGAGGGCTTTGGGCCGTGCTTGCAATTTGAACCCAAACACTGTCTCTGACCCGGAGTGATCTTTTAGGGAAGTGCCTTTACATCACCGTTCCTTAATTTTTTATTCCATAAGGACATGGCTACCTTTTAAGTGTGGGGTGGGGGATACTTTAATGTGTGTATGTACATGTACAAATTTGATTGTTTGATGTTTCTTCTTCTTGATTGTTTTTTTCGGGTTTGAGTAATAGTTAATTTAGGTAAGTTTAAAGTAGGTAAGTTGACTTGTCCCGACGACGGATCTCTTTCGACGGGGTTCTTGAGGGACTAAGTCAACGTAAAATCTCAAAAAAAGGGAATAGGGAGACTCTTCCTGATGACAGATCTTTTAGACAATTTTCTTGAGGGAAGTAAGTCTAAAGAAAATACCAAAAAGTTTTTTTTAGGTAGTGTAGCAACTCCCCCTTGGTTTTTCTTTGGGCCACGGTTCTTTTCCAAAGGTTTATCTTGAACCGGGTGTAGTTAGTTTTTGTTTATTTTGTTTTTAGTTTTTAGTTAGTATTGATGGGCTATGAGTTGAAATAGAAAGATAAACCCTTGACATTGATACTCCTAAACACAGTGGACACTAGAGTGTAACGCTTAGTCTCAGTGGTTGATTCTTGCTAGAGTGCCTTAATTTGTATGTTTGTAACTGACTTGAATACTCAAACAAGAGTGTCTTGATAAGCCAATCTGGAGTGAGTTATGTACCATGTGTGTGTGAGCTGTACTGTATTCTATGCTCTACATTTGATGCATAGAACTTGCCTCGTGTGTCTACAAAGCGAAATAGTGGTTTCATTCAGTGTTAAATGTGATATAGGCATTTCTTTGTTGAGCCAGATATATAGAGTAGACCCACCTAAATGTAATACATCATAGACAACCCCGTTGAGCCTATAAGCTTGTTTCTTTGGCAACCACATTGTGAACCTTACCCAATTATTTGAATGGACATCTGTTTGAACCCCTTTATCTCCCATAAGCACTTGAATGGTATTGAAATTATGCAAAAGCAAAAGTGTGGGGTGGTGGTTTGGTTTTTGAGTGGAACAGACGAAATAGAGGAAATGTGCAGTGTTTGGAAAAGTAAAGAATAAGCACCACTTAAAAGAAAAAAAAGAAAAAAAAAGAGTAAATGTAGTAGTTGATAAGTGGTGGGTTGTCACAATTGCACCTAATGGAGTGGGATGTTATAAATAAAAATGTGGTGGAATGTATGGTTGACATAAGTATGGTTTTGAAGGTTAATGTGATTGTATTAAAAGTGCTTGGGGAGGTTAGTCACTATATCCAAATATATCATACCCGTCCCTTAGCCTACATTACAACCAAATGAAGTCCTAATTGATCTTAGACTGAGTGGGCTCGATTAGTAGAGTAGTACACTACGGGAAAGCCTATGATGCGTCTTTGTGGTATGTGAATGTTCTTTTTGAGAGTGATCGAATTTTATTTTTCTAAGTTCCTAATTGTTCTTGATATTAATATTAGTGGAACTAATCTCTTGTGTGATGTGAGGGCATGTGATTCACGAATGAAAGGCAAGTCTTGACTTCTTTGTAGAGTAATTTGAGTAAGTATGAATATTGCATGGTACGTGAGAGTCGACTTTTGAGGCAAAGATTGTTCACTACTAGACGTAACTTTGGTGATTTGTTCTTGGTGTGATACATTAGGGAAAAAGGCTTAGTGAAGAAACCTCTATAGAGTGTGGTGGATTTCTCGAGGACTAGCAATGATTTAAGTGTGGGGTATTGATAGTAGGCTAGATTCATGTAATTTGGCGACTGTTTACGCCCCAGCTTGACTATGTTTCACTATTATAAGATAGTTAAATGATGATAAATTGGCTCTAATTGTGAATTTCATGTTCTGCAGGAGTGAGTGGCATGTATGAGGACTTAAAACTATAATTGGAGCTAAATTGAAGCAAGAGAAACCCCTAGGAGCTGAATACGTGGGAAGATGAGAGAAAGAAGAGCTGAAATGAAGACCCAGACTAGCACGACCACTAGCGCGACCGTGCCAGCCCAGGAATTCGAGGCAGAATGGTAGGCCATATGCGCGGTCATTAGCGCGTCCACTAGCGCGACCGCGCTAGTCCAGTTCCGAAAAAATAAACTTCAGGGGTAAACTTGGATGTTCGGGGGTAAATCCGCTTAACCTATAGAAGGTCCAGCTCACCCAAGGGAACATTATCAAGGTTTTCATAGCTTAGTTCAAGGAAAGAAGAGGCAAAAGGCAAGGAGGATAATTCAAATCGAGTTCTTCCTTTCTTCCTTTTGTGTTTTATTTTTTCGTGATGAATTTGACTATTGTTATGATGAACACTAGTATGAGTAGCTAAATATTTAGTCTAAGGTTTTGATGGAACCTATTGAAGGATGAACTTCCTGTTATGTTAATATAGTTTGCCCAGTTTAATCTCTATTTGTTCAACTATGTTCTTATTGTAGTTAATTGATAGGATCCTCAATTAGCTGTGCCTATTTAGTGTGCATAACTCGGGAGAGAGTGCATATTTAGGTAATTGTTGAACAACACCACTCCCAAAGTATATGAGGAATCAATAACCGAGTGTTTAAAGGTGGGATTAGGGATAACGAAGCCTTGAGTGCAATCTAAAATGAGTTGTAATGAACAAAGCCAGCTAGTGTAACTCGGAAGAGTGCGTCTAGTAAATTGTCGTGATTACTCGGGAGAGATTTACGGTAATAAGAGTGCTCATGATTGATAGAGACGATTAGGAAAATCTATGTGAAACATAACCGGAAGGGATTCCATCAATAGGGGAAATCATAACCTTAGACCCTTCTCTTAATTGTTTACAACTTAATCATAGTTAGTCTTCAGTTGCTTCTTTTCGGTCAGTCTTAGTTAGTAGAAACATCCTCAATTGTTATTCACAATGTTTGGGAAATTGATTACGTAGAATTTCGTAAGTCTAACGAGAGTAATTGATAGGTTAATTCCTTGTGGGTTCGACTTTGGGAGAAATACTCAGATTATATTTGCAACGTCCGCATGTCCTTTTTATAAGGCATAGTTGGGCATGATCAACATGCACACAACCGCATTATATTATGGGAAAATATGCGTTGTATATATGACCACTATACATGTCCATGGTTACTAGCGGGAGATTTTAATGAAATTCTCAGTAGTTTAGAAAAATTTGGTGGATGGGATATTAATCTCAATAGATCAAATCAATTCCTAAATTGCTTAAATTATTGTAACCTCATCGATCTCGGCTTCAAAGGTAGTCGCTATACTTGGACAAATAACCGTAAATGTGGTTCCACTATTCTTGAACGTTTGGGTAGATGCATAGCAAATTTTGAATGAAATATATTATTCCCTAATTCTCTGGTAACTCATTTGCCCCGCACCCACTCTGACCATTGTACCTTTCTATTGAATTTACTAGGGTAATCGTCACCAAGCACCAAACCTTTTCGCTTTGAAACAATCTGGACTTCGCATCCAGATTTACACCCAATGATTAATAATATATTGCAACAACAATTACATCTACTGCCTTCTATAAAATTCTTCCAACACACTGTCTCCTATTGGACCCTCACACTTTTGGTAATATTTTCAAAAGAAAGCAAAAACTCCTAGCTCGTTTAACGGGCCTCCAGTCCTTCCTACACTATTCAACTAGTAAATTCCTACAAAATCTAGAACGTGATCTTATCCAAGAATATAATTTGGTTCTCCAACTTGAGGAGGACTTATAGAAATTGAAATTTCGTATCAATTGGCTTAACGAAGGGGACGCTAATACAAAATTCTTCCACCAATCAACTTTAAATCGTCGCCGATGTAATCATATTACTGCCATCCAAGATCCAGCAGGTAATTGGTGCTATGATATCCCCACTATTAAATCAACCTTCATTAATTTCTTTTGTACTTTATTCACCACTGAATTCACCCTCTCTTATAAATCACTTCCTTTTTACCAATACAATGTCATACCTCCCATGCAACATCCCAATTGGATAGACCACTCGAAGACCTTGAAATCATTCAGGCAATACACTCCTTTAAACTACCCAAATCTCATGTCCCAAACGGTCTACACCCATACTTCTATCAGGAACACTAGCCTGAGATTTCACACTCAGTCATAACCTTTTGTAAAAAGGTTTTTCACGAGGATGCATCCCCGAGAAAATCAATACTACTTACCTATGTCTTATTCCCAAACAACGCCATGCAGTTCAAGTTACTCATTTTAGACCTATTAGCCTTTGTAACACTATCTATAAAATTATTACCAAAACTATTGTCAACCGTATCAAGCCCTATTTATCCAACACTATCAGTCCAACTCAAGTTAGTTTCATAAAAGGTCGTAGAGCAGCTGATAATTCAATTATCGTTCAGGAAATCATGAACAAATTCAAAAATAAGACTAGCACTATCGCTCACATGCTTCTTAAATTGGATCTCGAAAAGGCCTTCGACAAGTTAGAGTGGTCGTTCATTCGTCACACACTTACCTATTTTTATTTTTCACCAGCCCTAATCTCCCTCATCATGTCTTGTGTCTCCACTTCTTCAATTTCCATTCTATCCAGTGGCACGCCAAAATAGTACTTTCTACCCTCTAGAGGTATAAGGCAGGGTGACTCCCTCTCACCATACCTCTTCATATTATGCATGGAAATGCTCACTCGCTCCATTGAAAGAGTAGTGGATTATAACTAGTGGTCACCCATCACTCTTTCCAAATCAGGTTCCCGTATTTCCCACTTACTCTTTGTGGATGACATTATCCTCACTTCAAAACTAACAACGAGCTCCTGTCACTCCATTATTGACACTCTCACCCACTTCACCAATTTAGCTGGACAAAAGATCAATTTTCACAAGTCCAAAATATTTTTCTCCAAAAATTGTTCACCCTCTCAAAAAGACTTTGTCCTTAGCTCCTTCAACATGTCCGAAGGAAAATCTTTTGGTAGGTACCTAGGATTTCCCATTTTCCTCAGAAGACCTATAAAAAGAGATTTTCAATACCTCATCGACAACTTCAAATTAAAGCTTGCTGGTTGGAAGACCTACTGCCTTACTATGGCAGGAAGAGCCACCCTTATCAAATCCACCCTCAACTCTCTACCTAATCATACCATGCAATATATCTCCCTCCCACAAAATATCACACTATTAGATAGATATCAAAAATGTTTCCTTTGGGGCTCCACCTCTCATAAATATAACTAATTAGATGGGAGACTGTTACATTACCTAAACCCCAAGGAGGTCTTGGAATACAAAACCTCTCCACGAAAAATAAAGCCCTCCTAGCTAATCTAACATGGAGACTTTTTAAAAATCCGTCATACTTTTGGGCATCTATACTACTCTCAACGTATATTACCTCTAAAAAGACCTCATTCATTTGGAAAAACATTCAACAGGACAGGCACAATTGTCAATTAGGATCTAAATGAGTAGTCTCATTGGGAAACCATATCAATTTCTGGACTGATAATTGGCTTGATCACCAAACCACCATTAGATCCTTAATTGAAGGCTCCCTACCACTCATAGAATCCCAGAGGCAGATTAGTTACTACATACGCAATAATAATTGGGATCTAAACTTCCCTTTCATCTTCCCCATATTCTACTCCTTAAAATACTTAGTATTTAGTTACCCCAATACCCCACTCATCATGATACTCTTATATGGAACCTCACACCATCAGGACAATTTACTGTGCAATTATGTTATCATGCACTAACTTCACATACCCCTTCCCCAAGCCATACTTGGATATGGAAGATACACACGCCTCCTAAAATCATATACTTTCTTTGGCTATGTAGCCACAATAAACTCCCCACAAATGCCTACTTTTCTCGTCTTAATATTATCAACAACCACCTTTGTTCTTACTGTTCCATGGGCGTAGAAACTATAAACCATCTACTCTTTGAGTGCACTGCCTCCAGGCTCCTATGGGCCCACCTAGGATTTCGCCATCATATAAACTCCCTTAAACATCTCAACATTCCACTACTTTCGCAAATCAAAATATTAATCACACAATATACACACCCTACCCCATACAACATTCCCCCATCCACATTAATTCCATATTGTCTATGGGGTATCTGGATCCAATGCAATCATAATATTTTCCACCAACAATCTACCCCAGCCCCTATTTACACATCCTTAAAAAAGCTGCGGAATTCCACTTCCTCACATCGCAAAATCACAGACACAAAACCCTAACTCCTCTTTATATCAAATAGAAACCTCCCAATCCCAACCATTACAAATTAAACACTGATGGAGAAGCTAAGTCTCCAGGGTTAAATGGAAATTTGGGAGGGTCATACGCTTAGTTGAAGGGGACTGGCTTTTGGAATTTTCTAAACATTTCGAGTTTGGTAATAGCATATAAACAGAGCTAATTGCTTTACTCCATGGCTTGCGCTTATCCTTACAACATGGTTACTTCCCATTGGAGATCAATATAGATGCCAAGGAGTTAATCACTTTACTTCATTCCGATAATCCTTACTATACTAACTTGATCAATGATTGCAGATTGCTACTCAGGCAGCTGGGTGACCCTCTTCTACAACATATATACAGAGAGGCAAATATGGTAGCTGATGAATTAGCAAACTATGGTACACACTTAGCATGCAACAACGACTTACAACTTTTTGATACACCACCACCCTTTGTCCACCAAAACTTCAATGCAGACAAATAAGGGGCAGTGAGAAGGAGACTTGTCAATTCTTGCGTTTTTATTACCCCTCATGTCCCCCCAAATGTAAATCCATGCACAAGTATGCTCCCCGATCCCCCCTCCAGTAACAATCCGGTTAGTTTTTGTAATGATCCTTCCATGGATCCTAGTAGTGAAGTAGCTAACAGTTTTATTACTGATCCACATATGGATCATAGGTAATAGTAACTACTCATGTACCATCAATCATCACAAGTGCCACGAGCACCTTGCCCTCTGTATCTCTTCTAACGTAGTAATGAAGTAATCTTTTATGACCAAAAAAAAGGTAGTGAATGTGTTAATTTTGTTACCAAATATGAACGAAGTTAATTGAACATCACGTTGGTGGGGTATTGGCCTCGGAACTAGTGGGCCAAAATCAAAATATATTAAAAGTACTTATTTCATAATATCTACATAATAATGGGACCCAAAAAAATACATGGCTATGATATAGTGGTGAGAACATAACAAATGATGTGTGGATTAGGAGCATGTCATGGGTCAGCTAACAATCCATTGAATTTTCAATTTAAATTGACTAATTAATTTATCTGATTTATTAATTTACAAGATAATATTACTTGTAGCATTCTCTTGAAGTACTGCTTGCTTATTCAAACTAACCTAATGCCTATATTCCCTATGGAATTAGAATTAACTAGAACACATTAATAATTCCTGGTGGTTAAGTATATTCATATCCTAAATCTATTCCCGAGGCCGAGGTTCAGAATCTTACTCTACTCAATCCTATTTGCAATCTAGAAGTTCCTCTCCCGAGTTCAATTCTAGATTCATCAATAATATTCAATTGGTAATCAAACAATCAAATAATTAAGCTCAAAATTGAATAAATAAGCCAATACGATAAATTAATAAAAATAATTCAAGCTTCAATAATGTTCATGTAGAACCCACAATCCTAGAACTACTAAACTATACCGTTAAAGAAAAGATGCAGCTAACAGGTCAACTGAGTTAGAAACTGTGGATCGTGTTTTCTGCTATGGTGATCATGCAAGGAAAATCTATGAGTTTTTTTGCAGGTTCCTTAGGCATTGGCCACACAAGTATGAACCTCAAAATGATTTTGCTCAATTGGTGGAATAACAAAACATGCAACCCCATCACTGCCTACATCATTAAGACCTTACCCCTTATTATCTGTTGGACGTTATGGAGGTCTAGATGTAGCAGGAAATATGGAGCAAAAAGACCTGTTGCGGTTTTAAGCTTATTTTAACTTAAAGGAGGGTGAATGGGAAATGGAGGGAAAATGAAATATTTGAGTTTCCCTTATTGACAAAGGGACGTTGTCCCATATTGGAGGAGGATAAGACTTTTGGTGGGTATATATACAATTGCTCTTCTTCTAGCTCTTAAAGAGTTAAGAAGAAGGAAAGCCTCACACCGTCTTCGCTCGCTCGGCTTTGGCTTTGCCTTCGGTGTCACGACCCAAAAACTGACCCGGTCATGATGGCGCCTATCGTGAAACTAGGTCAGCCGATACAAACTCAAAACCAACCAGCAAGTCATAAGAAGTTATTTTTAAACCATTAGTTAACCCAAATCCCTCACTATAAGTTAAAAATGGATACACAAGCCCGACATCGGGGTGTCACCAGTCATGAGCAACTACCAACCATCTTATAATAAGGGAAGACATCATAGTCTGGAAACAATGCTAATACAAAGCTAAATAAGATAGGAAGGAGAAGAACTGGGCTGCAAATGCCAAGCAGCTATCTAGTCAACTCCGAAAGCCTGCTAAAAGCCAAATCAACGCTCGCTATCGCGACTCGAGACTCCTGGATCTGCACACAGGGTGCATGAAGTAATGTGAGTACGCCAACTCAGTAAGTAATAAAAGTAAAGGCAGCTGAGCAGTAATAAAACACGTAAACCATAGCATAACGCTACAGCAAAATAGTATAAAACCCAGAACAATGTAGAAAAGCAATAAAACTCGTAAACACATCTCAGTTTAGTAAAAACCTTTTTAAAATAGCCTTCAACAATTTCAAACGAGTAATGAAAAAAGTAAGAAAGAGGGTAGAAATGTAAACAACACCTCGGGAAAAACATGTACCACAACCGCCCCTCGGGCAAATTATCAACAGAACCAGCCCCTCGGGCTATCTCACAATCACTCGTAATCAGCCCCTCGGGCATAACGTGAATCAAGAACCGCCTCTCGGGAAAAACATGGATTAAGAACAACCCCCCGGGCAGCAATATGAAACAACAATGGCCCCTCGGGCTATATTACATCACTCACACTGGGTACCCGCACTCATTGGGGGTGTTCAGACTCCGGAGGGGCTCCTACAACCCAAGCGCTATAACAAGCCATCTCGTGGCATAATCAAACAGACCTTCGGCTTCATAACAAGCCACCTCGTGGCATAACAAATCAGGCCCTCGGCCTCATAATCATGAATCAGTAACATCCTACTGCGGCGCATAGCCCGATCCCATAATATCCTCACAACACAGGCCCTCGGCCTCACTCAGTTAGAAATCTCTCAAGCCACTCGGGCAATAGTAAAACATGATGCTCAGCCCCAAAAATATCTTTTAAAATATTAAAACTGAGTAAATACTGCTGAGTTATGAAAAACAGTAGAATACAACATGACTAAGTACAAATATGAAGTCAAACAGTGAAGAAATAGTAGTAAAAATCCCCCTAAGGGTCCAAAACAGTTGGCACGAGGCTCAAATATGGCATTCAGCTCAAAACATGGTAATACTTTCCAAAACACAATGATATCAAATATTTTTCAATAAAAAATGCGACTTAACAGTCATACGTGACGGACTAAGTCACATTCCCAATGGTGTACGACTCCACGCTCGTCATCTAGCATGTAAGTCACCTCAAAGTAGCACAACAATGTGAAATCTGGGGTTTCATACCCTTAGGACAACATTTACAATCATTATTTACCTCAATCCGGTCCAAATTCTAGCCCTCGATGTCTTTGCCTCTCGACTCGGCCTCCGGATGCTCCAAATCTAGCCAAAAACAGATTCATACCATCAAAATATGCTAAGGGAACAAAGCCCACTCGAAAATAATTAATTTACAACAAAAATCCCGAAATTGGCCAAACCCCACCCCCGGGCCCACGTCTCGGATTCCGATAAAAATCACAAAATTAGAATCTTTACATTCTCACAAGTTCATACATACCAAATACATCAAAATCCAACCACAAACGACCCCTCAAATCCCTAATCAAGGTCTCCAATTCCAAGCCCTAGCTCTCCAATTTTAACCCTTAATTTCCATAAATTTCAAGCCTAATCAGTGAAATAACACCATATAAACGAGTTTAGTTCCAAGAATCTTACCTCCACAAAGTTCCCTTGAAATCCCTCTTCAAAATCTTCCAAAAAGCTTCAATATCGCTCAACAATGGTGGAAGTTAGACCCAAAATCGCGAACAATGGCTATTTAATCATTCTGCCTAGGTGACCTTTCCTTTTTCGCGAACGCGGTCAAAGCCTCACGTTCGCGAAGCACAAAAACTCATTGACCAAAAATCCTCTTATGCGAACGCGACCTCATTAATGCGAATGCGAAGCTTCAGCTTCCTAGACCATTATGAATGCGGCACACCAATCGCGAACACGAAGCACAAACGACCAGGGCCACATCTGCTCCAATTACTCTACGCGAACGCAGGACCCACATCGCATTCGCGATGCACACTTAGCCTCACCCTTCGCTAATGTGGGACCAACATCGAGAATGCGAAGGCCAAATTTCCTTCCTCACTTCTCATCCCTTCGCGAACGCAAAGGCCAAAAGTCTACAACAGAAACAGCAGAAAATCTGCAACTTTCAAAACAAGGATTTTATCCGTTTAACCACCCGAAACTCACCCAAGGCCCTCGACACCTCAACCAAACATGCCAACATATCCCATAACATCATTCAAACTTTTTCCAACTTTCGGAATGCTCAAAACAACATCAAAACATCGAATCATCATCGGATTCAAGCCTAAGAATCCCAAAAACATCCGAATTCCGAATTCAATCAAAAAGTCTATTAAACCTCGTCTGAATGACCTGAAATTTTGCACACACATCAAAAATAACACAACGGACCTACTCCAACTTCTGAAATTCCATTCCGACCCCTATATCAAAATCTCCGCTACCAACCGGAAAATGCCAAAATTCCAACTTCGCCAATTCAAGCCTAAATCTACTACGGACCTCCAAAACACATTCCGATCAAGCTCTTAAGTCCGAAATCACCTCCAAGCTATCCGAATCATAACAAAAATTCCGAGATCGAATACTAAAAAGTCAAAACTTGGTCAAACCTTTCAAATTTAAAGCTTCAAACTGAGAATTGTCCTTCCAAATCCATTCCAATTATCCTGAAAACTAAAACCGACGATTTACATAAGTCATAATACATCATACGGGGCTAGTCATGCTGGAGAACTGGCGAGCGAAGTGCAAATGCTTAAAACGACCAGTCGGGTCGTTATATCCTCCTCCACTTAAACATATGTTCGTCCTCGAACCATCAAATCGTTGTGTAACCTTACCATGTACTTACCGGGGGTGATCCCACGTCACCCTATCTCATATTGGTCCGATAAGACAATGTAACTAAAATTTCACAATCCAACCTAGACCATAAAACTTAGAACCAAATTTTCGCTTCCGAAATCATCTATAAGGTCGGAACCTCACATCTATACTCTGAATAAGACCGAATAAGCTGTATCAACCATATCCGTACCCAAGATGCAATACATGATATACCACATAACTCAGACACTCGTAGCGATAACTTCTAATCACAACAATTGACCAAAATAACCCAATACCGATAATAAACCTCTTATCAAATAAAGCCCCATTCCAACACTTTCGCATATTGCCAATGATGAATGAAACACGCAGAAAGTCATAATCATTCCTCAAATCAACCATTCATGAATCTCCCCCTCATTGGGACGGACTATAGTAAATTTCTAAGCCGAACATCAATATTATACTTCCAACATGCAGAAACCGAATCCGATAGTATTCAATCTAAATTCTAAAGACCTTAACTCATTCAATACAGTTAGTTTAGTGACATGATACATCGATACAATCTCAAGCTACAACCCGTGCAACCCGTGCACTAATAAGCAACAATCCAAATATACTCAAATCATGGAAAGTGACTCAAATGAGAGAACTGTACCACAAGCTCATCATCATCACCACAACACAATGCTGAGAACCCATCACATGTTGTAGAACCAGAACATACGAATTTAACCTATAGGATCATACCTCCACATAACTTTGCTCCAATGTGCGACCTCATCCAAACACTGGTCCACATGAAATACCTCAAGTCTCTATGCTCAAAATCGGCAACCACGTACAATTTGACGTCTAGAACCAAAAGCAAATCATCATAACCACAGCAAAGCAAATGACATAACATCACACAAACCCCGAAAGGACACAACCGATACGCCATCCACCGAGCAATACCCAATACTCTTCCCACTCGAATTCCACTATGAGACACCAATAAAACCGCACCACGTGTGCCTATAATCCACAACTTATAATGCCTCACAACACGGAAAGGTAACTCATAGATCTCCCCAAACACTAATAAGCTCAACAACAATCGAATCAACACATCCCTCAACCATAACAACTCGGAGTCAACAAAACCAACTCGATGCAGAACACACATCCATATTGGCCTACTAATGAACCCCTTACAAGGAGTTCCTGAAGTTGCTCCTTTAACTCCGCAAATGCCATACGATATGGTGCCTAGCCCCAAATCGATACCAAAATCGGCAACCTTATCCGGTGACATGCCTGACAGCAGGAAACACTTCTGAAAAATCCCTTACCACCGAAACTGAATCAATGGTAGGAGCCTCTACACTGACATCCCTCACGAAGGTCAAATGAAAAGAAAACCCTTCCCAACCATCTGCTGGGTCTTCAAAAATGAAATCACCCTACTGGGAACATAACCCGTCGAACCTTGCCACTCAATCTGTGGCATCCACGGCATAGCCAACACTGTCACCTTGGTGCAACAGTCCAGAATAACTTGACACGGAGACAATAGTCCATACCAAGTATCACTTCAAAATCTAACATATTAAGCAACAAAGGATCCACTCGGGTCTCCAAACCCCGATAGTTACCACAAAAGGCCGATACATGCGACCCACAACCACAACATAACCTGTTTATAAGAACTCCACCGTGCGAATATATAACACATCTCTAATACCCCAATCATCCCACGAGGGGTATTCCTATAATTCTTCTGTGCCGTCAAGCAAACTCAAACATCAACAGTCCATCAAACAAGAGAATGACATAATACTAATGAAGTATCCATACCTCAAACACATTGACCCTTCTAAAATATATACCCTTATCAAACCACACCAATCAGTGATCTCATTTATCGAGTCATCTGAAACTGTCCATGCTGCTAAAAATTTATGACCTTCATTCAAAACTGAACCGTGACCTTACACGTGAAAATATCAATCATACACAACATACCGCATATACCATACCATCCTAGGATAAACATGAGAAATTCATATCTATTCCGAGCCACAAACAACTACGTACTCAACTAGCCAAGCACTTTCCATTTGATCTCATCTAGAAGAAAATCACTATACATCTCATGCTCCTCATGTCAGTAGAAAAATATACATCACTGAATCCTTTTAACTCGACCAAGATACGCAGATCACCAAAAACCCAAGAGCGTTGCCACGAAATACCTGTAGAAACTCATTACCTCGTAAGCATCCAATGAACTAATCATATCCCTTATCATGCCGATCTGACCTACTACCAAGCTGTCTCATTTATCCCAAGCTTCTCCTGATTTACCTTCGAATTGATTCTTCTCCTTGCCATGATACCGCAGTCCTCAACCTAGACTCACCACACGAGACCCAAGCATAGACCACATCGCCCTAAGGCTCATAAACTATTGTATTCTCCCGAAGCACCCCTAAAAGTACTACAACCAAGATACCCGCTCTGAAGAGACCTTCTACGAATCTAAATTCATTACCTTTGCCTTCTTGATACTGGTAAATAGAATCCATAATGATACAGAAATGCCACAAGTCCAACATCCTCCTATAAAAATCTCAGTTTCTAGCCAACACACATTCTAAAGATTCCCAATTACTACATGTAGATCTTGAATCCTTCAAAACCATTCTCGGGAGTCATCCACTTTACTCAAGTTTCAATTAGACTGATCAAATGAACCAAATGACATGTGCCCCATTAGAACAGCAACACCTATAGGAGTAACCCCACCTTAATGCAACCAAACCAATTCCTGTTCTATGCATCGTACATCTTTTACCAATAACAACTCAAGTCATTCTGTGATTCTCATACACCCATAAAGCATAATATAGCCTTTATTAAAAAATTTCTTCACTCGATCCATCCTCGATCTCAACCCCCTGCAAGCCACGACTTATTTGCTAGTATACCCCGAACTGAAACCAATACAACACATAACCGTGCAATCAACTAATCAGTAGCAGACTCCCCCACTTGGCTCAAAGCCATAGATCAAAACACATAATAACTCATAATGCCTATACTCTATCGCTACCCTAATACCATAGTGAGATTAAACTTAATCCTTCATAAGCTCGTACAACACAGACCATCTAGTACCGCAAATCTTCTGCAAATCTCGCATTCACCCTCGTAACAGTCAAGTCCACTTCCATACACGTTCCAAACTCAAATCGCATCACACATATTTTACTGGTAAAAGAGGACTTACAACAAACATCATAGGGACCACATAAACTTCAAAACACTCCATAGGAGATAGCCCACCTGTTTCGCCTCAAACTAACATCTCTTCATACCCTTCCACCATCATAAACATCACACAACCACTGAATCTTCCTAAGTCTGAACTCATATCACAACATGAAATCTATTTCACTTCCCAACTAGATAACATGAAAAGATCCTTCAACACACCCACAACTCGGGCTATACATCAAATCACGATGGAAATCAAGCACTAGATAGTTCTTACTACCCCCAAGCAGAACCTTCTCGTGTCTTCAAATCATATGAACACATATCGCAGTCACATCATACTCATCACATAGCTATCTAACCATCACTTCCCCTAATAGGGACGCTATCGAACATATAAATCACACCCAATCAACAACTCAGGGCTCAAGCTATGGGCAAGGCCCGACCTCCAGTCCTCCAGACTAGCCCAACATCAAAACACAGAAATCACACCTCAGCCCTCGATCAGGGAATCACACGCCGTCGATGCACAACCGATATTGAGCACTCACGCACACATACGAATGCTTGGAAGGAATTCAAAGAGTTACATTTCAAGTTGAATCAAGGACGCACGATAAGAATTCAAGAATGTGGGATTTCCTAAAGGTTTTGCAGCCTCCCGAGGATAAGCACAGACGTCTCCGTACCGATCCATGAGACTTTACTAAACCTGCTCATGACTCGTGAGACCTATGTAACCTAGGCTCTGATACCAGCTTGTCACGACCCAAAAATTGACCCGGTCGTGATGGCGCCTATCGTGAAACTAGGCCAGTCGACACAGACCCAAAACCAACCAGCAAGTCATAAGAAGTTATTTTTAAACCATTAATTAACCCAAATACCTCACTATAAGTTAAAATAAACAGTGCAAAATAGATACACAAGCCCGACATCGGGGTATCACTAGTCATGAGCAACTACCAACTGTCTCAGAATAAGGAAAGACAACATAGTCTGGAAACAATGCTAATACAAAGCTAAATAAGATAGAAAGGAGAAGCACTGGGCTGCAAATGCCAAGCAGTTACCTAGTCAACTCCGAAAGCATGTTAAAAGCCAAATCAACACTCACTATCGCGACCCAAGACTCCTGGATTTGCACATAGGGTGCATGGAGTAATGTGGGTACGCTAACTTAGTAAGTAATAAAAGTAAAGACAGCTGAGCAATAAAAAAACACGTAAACCACAGCATAACGCTACAACAAAATAATATAAACCCAGAACAATGCAGTAAAGCAATAAAACTCGTAAAAACATCTCAGTTAGGGGATGGGAATAATCAAAAGAAAAAAATAAAAGGTAACCAAGTCAGTAAAGATTCTGAAAAGTATTTGCAGTATTTAAATACGTATTGCAGAAATGTAAATTTGCGTCCTAATTTGGAAACCTCATTGTGCCCTAGGTAGGCCTAGCGACAAGTAGATTTGGAGAAATTTAATGCCGATAAATGCCTTATTTCATTAATATAATAAATAAGACGAACCTAAAACGATAATAAATAAATGAGTCACTAATGACATTTGCCTTATTTCATTCGAATTCCAAAATGATTCTAAAAATAGATAATCCTAATCTACTTGGTCCCAGAGGGACCTTCTCCCGGCTTGACCCTCCTAGCTCCGTCGATCAAATTCCCCAGGTCACACATGTCCAGCAGTAGATACGCCCTTGCTAGGTGTCCTCCTTCGTTTCCCTCTACATTCTGACAGTCTACAACACTTTTCCTCATCTTCCCTTCCAATTCCATTAGACCCTGCTCCAAATATTCCAACCTTTATGTCGACCTTGTAGCCATTTCCCTCCACTCGTTAATTGACTCCATGTCTATCTTGTGTTGTTCCAAATGCCTGGCCTCAGATTCAAGAACTCTTTTGCGTAGCCTCTTATACTTCATATGTGCTTCAGCAACTTCGTCTATGACCCTGTTTCCTTAACCAATCCCTGGCTCGACTATTCTTGTTATGATATCTTCTAGCCGTGATGGGTAGAAGTACACATGACCTGCATGATATCGATCTGGCTCGATATTATCCTTTTCTACGATAATCTTCAAATGCCACATGTGCTGGGCCTCACATTTGTATGGGATGGCATCGTCTTGGAAATCTGCTTTGTAGTGACCCATTTTGGAGACTTGTGGCATGACTTGTTTTCTACTAGCTTGTCTCATGACTCTGATAGGAACATAGGGATATATGCCCCTTAACCCGATCAATACCAAATGCGGAACATCCCTGGATCTGATGATGAATTCGCTTGTAGGGAACCACTCGAACATCCAATGAACCTTGTCCTCGGTTAAATTGTTGAAAAACTGTACCCATTATGTAGCATTCTCTGGTTGTGCAAACTTGTATAGGATAAAGGACATTCTTTTCGGATGGTGGAAAGCTATGTGATCATTCCATGGTCTCCGTGGAAACTCTTGGCGATATTGGACTCTTTGAAGATGTTCTAACAACCAAATCTGTAGCACCAAGTTACAACCTTCAAAATGTTTGAACCCTTTCTTGCAACAATCCAGAGCCAGGTATATTTCCTCTATAATCATCGGAACAATAGTATATGTTTGTCCCTCTATTCCCTCCATTAAAGTTTTTGTTACCATGGCCAACCTGGTGAGAATCATGTCCCCTTGGCTTGGAAACACTATCATTCCTAGAAAGCAGACGATGAGTACGAAAACCCTACGATGAGTCCAACCCAGGAAAGTGATGGAGAATTCATCATGAAAGATACGATAAGATATGTTATGTCCGTATCATTCATAGAGGAATTCGAAGGGTTTGTAGGACTTCTTCAGGCATGCCAAGTCGTCATTCTTTCTCAGACCCATCATTTTCAGAAACCCCTTGGGAGTGCGATTTTCTAGTACTAGTAAACCGGGACTATCCCAGGGTAATCCAGCGAATCCTCTTATTTCCTCCAAAAGAGGAGTCATTTCTATATTTTCAAAACGGAATACAACCCTTTCTTCTTCCCAAAACATAGTAGCAGCCTCGATCAACATGTTAGTTGGATGGATGTCTAACAAGGAGGGTAAATTTCCGAGAACCCTCTTCACATGATTTTTGTCTCCAGGCAAAAGATTTTCCCACCAATCTAGCAATAAATGTGGTATATTTCGGACCATGCCGAACCTGGGGACTTCGCGCCTCATTTTCTACAAAAATAAGCAAAGTTAGACCCTTTCCCCCGCCGGATTCGACTACTTATACATTAACGATTAGCATGTCGGCATTTATCTCTCCAAATAGTGCACATATCGTGGTTGCGCCCATTGGGATTATGAAACCCCCGGTGGACTTTGGACAAGGTTTTTCTTAGAGGGTTATTATGCGGACAACATATTAACCTAGGCTAGGTTTGATCATGATGCATGTACAGTTATTATCAGAGTAAGGTTTCTATAGAAGTCTAGTCTGGTACCCCCAAGCGGACAACATGAGAGGGAAAAGAATGGAACTGTCGATTGCACCACTCATCGGCTAGTTTTATCGCAAATAAGCCTTTCCAAATTCAACAGGATGATACAGGAAGAGCACAGACACTCATCAAGTATTGCTATGGTATTAATTACGCATGAGTGGAATATAATGTTGAGCATGTGTTTATGCAAAAAGAAAATAACACTTTGTCAAGTATTTGCACGATGAGAATGATAAAATGCGGTATTTAATAATTGTAAAGGCATTCAAGAAATAAAATAAGGAGAAGAGTTAGTTTCCATAGTAAAAAAGCAATAAAACAAAAAGAAGAAATTTAGTGAGCATAATTGAATGAAGGAAGGCAAATAAGTTCATATAGAGGGAAAGGGAAAGGGAAAGGGAAAGGGAAAGGGGTGCGCAAGTATAAACAGAATAATAAAGACATGCTTATTGAGAAAGATTAATTCACAAAACGAGTTTGTTATGGTAAGAGCCTAAGAATATCCCCAGCAGGGTCGCCATGCTGTCGCGCCCCCTTTTTTCTCGCGAAATCAGGTTTCAACATTTTGACAACTCCTTTTGAGAGAGTAGGGAAAAAGAATTGGTTGTTAGAGTCGCTACCTAACAAATTAAGGTGCGTTAGGGCACCTATAGCAAATAACTCAGATTATACCAGTTTACATCACCAGAGATTAGGTAAGGGCTCAAATTACCTTGAGGGGAATGTGTTAGGAACCCCTTGAGGTCCACAACGGTGGGTCCCGACCGAACATAAATTATGCGAATTAGTCTAAGGAAGCGAATAAACTATTTAATAAGGATGGGGGGTCCTAAATTTTTTAGCCTAAAGGATCACCCCGTGCAACATAAATAATACTTTGTAACTCCCCCAAGACGGGGGTGTTACTCATATTATTCAGCGGGCACAGACTATCATCTCCTGCTACCCGATTACTATCTTTGAGTTTTTACCTAAAGCACTCTAGTTGATTCTAACTCGTGTCATATGCGTGCACTACCCGTCCCCTACCTAAGGTCATAGAGGCGTTGGGACCTCTATTTAGGAAAGTTCTAAACTAGGCCTAAGGTTCTCAAAATTGTAAAATACTAGGCGACAAGCAAAACAATTAGGACTTTTTAAATATAGACAGATATGGGCTCACGCTAACCTCCGTATGTAAACAACAAATACACGCAACTGATTTAGCAGGCTTTAATAATCTTGGAGTCATATGGGCAGGATATCTATGTGATGAACGGGCGAGCAGTAGTATGCAGAGTCAGTTCTTAATGCGATTGTAACGACCTACATATATTTGCCTACGAATTTTAATTCAGTACAGTATATGGGCGTTTCATGCGTTAATGAATAACAGTAAATCACAATCATAAGTCCAGAATTATTGTTAAATCCTATAGGCATGTTGTCTAAGTGGTTGATAGTGATAATCGAATTCTGGATCGATTAATAGAATCATATAGGCATGACTTCTACGAGTGTGATGATTATTACCCTATAGGCATGATTTCTAGGTTTGAACTAGTTTTAATCCTATAGACATAATTTCTATCATTGAACTGACTTTAATACTATAGGCATGATTCCTAGAATTGAGCAGTATATGATCATGAATTTATACACATTGAGCCAGAAAATAATTAAGCCAAATATTGATCCTATAGGCATGATTGCTAACACACGTTTATTGGACAGATTGATATACCTAAAGACAAGATTCTCAACAAATAATAATGTCAATCCTATAGGCAGGATCTCTAGTATGTAAGCATAATATAGGACTTATAAGCATGATATGAAACAACACAAATGAGATCCTATAGGCAGGATTTCTACCCAATTGAGCAAATGAAAATAAGAAACCCTTCACGATTTTACTAAATACCCCAGAGTTGTTTGTTAAAAAATTATTACATACCAGATTAATAAATGATTTACATAAGAATGAAATAAGATATAGAGAGCCTACAACAGGCCCAAATACACCGGGGCATCCCAGGCCTTCAAATCATAGCATCTCCAAGGCTCACTTCACAGGTACAGAACAATCACACATAGAACCCAGATCTCTAGTGTGTCAAAGTTCCAAGGGCTTCAAAAACCCAAGTCAATGCTCACACTAGAGGACCAAATGCTCAGAAATAATTTAAAGGAGGTTAGGAACCACACCCCAGTGTGTCAAGGTTCACAAGAGTCTCACATGGACCCCGAGCAGTGCTCACACTGAGGAGGTGAAGGCTAGAACCTAAAGGACCTAAGAATAGGAGTTTAAAAGTAGCATCACATAAAAGGAGACAATGGTAAAAAATACATTTTAAAACAGGTTTGGCTTTAAAAGCCATAATGACAGAGTTTAAAACACAGAATATAGGCAGAATTGCGTTAGGAAGACAAATTGGCAAGATTTGCAAAGTTGTTCATGCACAGTATCTAATGAGTTAAAGTCTGAAAGGCCTAATTAGGCTAAGTGTACATGCTAATATTTCAGGACAACTTTGTTCAATCATAGAAAACATTTAGACAGTGCATTAAGGCAAACAGTCAGATAATCACATGAATCCAAATGGCTGCAAAACATATTAGAAGGCAAGTTATCAGGGCACATGAATGACAGAGAAAGGTTTCATAACAATACAAGTTTGTAAAGACTCAAGACTGATTAACTGATGAATATACTAGTATTATCCTAGAGATGCTAAGTTCAGGACAATTTCAGAACTAGCAAAACAACATACATGAAACAAGTTAAAAGACATTAAGTTAACCTCTAAGAAAATTCATATTATTCAAATATAACTAATCTCAAAACTAACAATATCGATTATAGGATTAAAAAAAATCATGGGAACATAAAAGTGGTAGAATCATGCTTAGAATGGACTTCTAAACATGCTGGATCATAAACACAGTTCATGGATACATAGAAATGAAATGACAAAAGGATAGTCACTCACCAGTTAGGCAAGAAAACAAGAAATATACCACAATAGTCGAGAGCCCAGAATTACTTGGCCTTGGCTTTCAGCCGGCCAAGACCAGAAGTAAACGAGAGAGCAAAGAGAATACATAGCCAAAACCTAAGTTTTCAGTGAGAGTATATAGATTTTTTAGTCTGTCCTAAAGGGAAAAGAGGAAGGAGTTTAAATAGCCTTAAACTAGGGCATGCAAATAAGAAAACAATCAATCATATTGTTTAAGGGAAAGTTCGGAATACCATTAAGGCAACTCGATAATTAAACAGGTTTATCTAAAGCAAGTACCCACAGGATCAGTGTGAGCATGTGATTTTTGCCCCCATATATGATTATTCCCAAAATCCCAAACAAAATAATTTTTCTTTATTTCTACAATTTTTGTGCATTTCGGCGTCATTTTCTGATAATTGTTGCATTCTATTTGCGCATGTTAATTTTTATAAAATACAAAATATGCATTTTTATATTTAGGTTTTAGTTTTATATTTTTAGCATCAATTAAGTTTAATTTTTTTAGAACAAAACATGAAAATCACAAAATTAGTTCACTTTTGCATTTTAATGATTTTTATTGGGAATTTGTCATGAAATAGTTTTTAAACAATTTTAGGAATTAATTAGTCTTTGTTTTGAAACAATCAGAATTTCATGTTAGTTTTACATCTTTATAAAAATTAGAAAAAAAATTATAAAAAATTTAAAAATGAGAAAAAGGAAATAAAAAAGAAAAGAAAATAAGAGTGGAATAGGTGGTCTTAAAAAGACCCAAAAATCTGGGCCAATTTCGTTCTTAACTCCCCCAACCCAAATGGATCCCAGGCAGCCCAGAACCCTCCGGTCCAAGGCGTTAGATTCAAAACGACGTCGTTTGGCTTCGATTAATCCAAGCCGTCGAGGTCTCATGATCTAACAGCCAGGAAGCCTCACACCTTAATACATATATGTCCGAACATTACCCCCCCCCACCCCGGTCTCTCACCTTCCTCACCCTACCTCTCATCTTCATGAACCCTAATCCGCGCTGCCCCTAAATCCTTCGCCGGCGGTGAACGCCACTTATACCGTTCAAACCCAGATTAACACAATAGATCCCCCATGAATCCCTCTTTCCACTCCCGTTATTAGTTTTCCTCGAATGTTGCCGGAGCTCGTCGAATCTTCGATTGAAGTTTCCGGTCAAATCGCAGGTTTATCCAAACCAGCCCAAAATCACACCACACAATCCCCGGTCTTCCCTCAACCCAAATCCATGATTATTTTCCTTTAAATCTCTGTGAAGCGGCTCGAATTTCAGATCTAAGAATTTCTGGCCAAAACCCTAAACCAAAATCTTTATGATTTCGAACCGTAATATCCTTAACCATGTGTTCTCTTAGGGATGTTGCGTGTCAAAAATCGGAAAGGATTCGGACGTCAGTGACTGGCCGGAGTTTCTCGTGCTTCAGTGAGTTTTCCTGCTTCATTTTACTTGCATGGTTGAAGTTTTAGTTACAGTCTTGATTTCATTAAGTGTTCTGTTAATTTTACGATTTATTTTTGTGTATTAGTATAGTTCTGTCAATTTCTTTTAGTTCTGAATTTGATGATTGAATGGTCGATTATGAGCTTATTGGTTAAGAGTTAGTTTAATTTCATTTAATGTTGATCAGTAGTTTAAGCTTTACTTTGATTGATCCTGGTCTCTGGTTTTTACTAGTTTGATTGAGCTGGTGTGATTGAACAATTGGGATTGGTTAGTTCGATTAGTTAATTTCTGAGTTCTAATTAATCAGTCTTAGTTAGTTTTGGATTAATTTAGGGGATTGGTTATAGCTGTTGTGAATGTGGGTAGAATCAGTAACTTTGAGAAGCTTTCAGGGTTAGTTTGGGCATGGAAAAGTGTAATTCTGATAGGAATAGTAAGTTCAAAGTAATGAAAGGGCAGTATAGGTATTGCATGAGTAAAAGAATACCCTAGGGCCTTCTAGAATAGGATTTTAGTGCACATTTCAGCACAATAGGGATGCTTACTTAAGTAACAAGTTAGAAATAAGAGGACTAAACTGAAAATAGGGGAGGGACTAAAAAGAAACCCAAAATCTGATTAACCCTCTTGTATCACCTATAAAAGGGCATCAAGTACCTTGAGGAAGGGGACTTGAAATTTCAGCCCAAAAATCTCCACCAAAAGCTCTCCTCCCTGCTTTCAAATTCAGCTAGCATTTCAATTCCAGTACTCAAAAAATAAAACATCAAAAAATGAAGAAATCAAAAATAGTTTTACTGCTTCATTACTAGTGTTAAGTGATTCTCAGTCCTTCCTTGAGCATTTTTCATTCCAGCTCGAGGTTCTATTTTTAAAAGTGTTCAAAAGTGATTAACAACTGATTTAGGTGAATTTGGGGCCTGTTAGTTTGGACTTCAGTGGAGATTTGGGTCCAGCAGGATTTGAGAGCACCTGGGCTCAGCTGTGAGGGCTAGGAGTGCATTCCAAGGGTGTGTTGGACTGATCTGTTGAGTCTGCTTACATTTCTGATTTTCCAAAAGTAGTTCCTGGCCTGTTCTATGATGATATATTGTTGAGTTTGTTGCTGTTGCTGTTCAAAGTAGCTGACTTCTCTCCTTCTCATATTTTCCCTTATCCAGGTACACAATTGTACCCCTGATGACTGTGAGCTCAAGTGGGCAGAAATGAATTATGTGAAGAATGAATTTACTTGCAGAATTGAGTTCTGATTTAGCTAATTTCCAGATCTACGTATTCAGTGCTTAATTCATGGATATTGTTTAAGTTTTGCTTGCTTTTGTGCTAAATGGACTGTATAAACTGTTATATTTTGGAGTCATGTGATTACTATGAAGTGAACACTAGTATTAGTCGATTACATGATAGGTTGATAGTAATGTCGGCATGAATTAATTCAGAAGTAGTTAGTCTGTTTTATGCTATTGAGATCGTGTTTACAACTTGGTTTTCACCTTGATGATGTCTAAGAAATCACCAGAATTTCAGTGGATAAATTAGTCTGTGCATGAAATTGGAATTCAATCGACTAGTATCCTTCTAATTTGAGTAGATGCGTATTGTTTCCCCTTTGCTAATTATTGAACACTTAAAATAATTTAGAGGTAATTTCAGGGGGCGTTTAGTTAAGCTGAAATCAAGGCCTCGCTGGGCTCAGCGATAAGCCATCTCAAGTTGTCACACGGATGGCCTTCATGAGTTTGAGCTTCTTAAGGTATTCGATCCCAGGTGCTGTTATCTGTCACCTGGGCTTCCCTTTCTCCTGCCTGACCGAAATTTGGGCCGTTTCTAAGGCCCATCAGTGGTCCAACTCATGGTTGAGGTTGGACTACTGAATTTTAGTACATAATCTCAGTTCAGTTTTCATGTAATTAAGTTTCTTTCTTCTTTTAGGGACAATTGATCAATAGAAAATTGTAGTCACTCTCAAATTGACCTTTTAATAAAAATGTTTGAGACGAACTTCGCCAAAGAAAATCATGTATGCGGGGTCATCAATAATTGGTTATTAAAAGGGATTAGAATTTGGGATGGCCATTTAGCGAACTCCTCGGTCTTCCCCAAGATAATGTTACGTAGAATCTTTAGGCGCGATTTTAGTTAAAGTACCTTCTTAAACTCGGGTGCGCATTGATGCGACCCAAATCCAAATCTCGACGAAGTCGAAATGTGTTGACAACCACTGGTGCATTGATTGCGACGTGGTTCGAAACGCGTTTTCACGACGTTGCAATTCTTTTAAAATAAATAATGATAAAAAACAGTTTACGAATAAAAAGCGCATAAGCTGCCAGATATTAAAATCAGATAAAAGTCAAATACAATAGTTAAGCGACCGTGCTAGAACCACGGAGCCCAGGAATGCCTAACACCTTCTCCCGGGTTAACAGAATTCCTTACCTAGATTTCTGGTTCGCGGACTGTTAACAGAGTCATATTTTTCCTCGGTTCGGGATTCAACCGGTGACTTGGGACACCATTAATATCCCAAGTGGCGACTCTGAATAATTAATAATTAAATTCCGTTCCGATTGTCCTTTAAATGGAAAAACTCTTTTTACGCCCTTACGGGTATAGATGAAAAAGGAGGTGTGACAGCTCTAGCGACTCTGCTGGGGAAGCGTACCCAGAATCTCTGGTTCAGGGTTCAGAATTCGAGCTTAGATAAATTGTTGTATTTAATTGTATCTGATTTTCCTACATGTTTTGTGTTGAATGTGCTAAATGTTACCGCTTTGATATTATCTGAACTGTATATAAATTGTGACGACACCCTTCTCTCTTCACCTCCGGGGATGTGCTTACTAGTTGAGACTCCCTATTCTGTTAGTGTCATACCTTGAAATAAGAAAGAGGCCGGACAAGTTACGAAGCCGTATGGCCTTTTGGTTCCCGGTAAGTTGCCCCCTCCTCGACTCGAGTTGTCCGCTCGGGTACACAGTCTAGAACACTGACCCAGGTTTTGAACATAGAATAACGTGACTTCATGGCCGGATCCCTAGTAGGAACGCTTATTTGCATCACGTTGCATTTGACTTAGGGGACTCAACACAGGGGTTGGGTCCGTCTAGGACTAGCAGCCTGAAATGAAAAGACCATCCTGATGCATTCTCTTGCGCTGTGCATTTATTTGTTCCGAACCTGCATGTTGACCGGTTTCTGAATCTCGGGAATGTGGGAAAATTGAGGAAAAAAGAGAAAAGAGAAAAATAGAAAAAAAAAGAGTTTTTTATTTTTGGAAAGTTGGTTGTTGAAAAGAGAAGGATAAGAAAAGTTTTTGTTTCAGTTTGAAAAACATAAGTTGTTTCATTATTTGTTGGAAAAGGAAAGAAATAAAAGTCTTTTATTTTTAGTTTGGAAAATAGGTTGTTTTATTATTTGTTGAAAAAAAAATGTCTTGTTTCTAAAAATAGTTTTATTCGCTTATGAAATGCCAAAAATTGAAAATGAAAAAGAGTATTATTTTAAAATAGTTCGGTTAATTTGCCCAAACTACGCATGGTTTGATTCTCACAGAGCGTGAGATACGTAGGCAACCCTCATCAGGTCCAACCTTTCCTTTGCAAAAATAGCGAAAGCATGTCAGAAATTTTATCTTTCGTTATAACAAATTGGGTGATGCTGTTTTGTCAAAAATAGCCAAATGTTCCCAGACGGAACGCCGGAAGGCTGACCTTGCATAGATAGCCACCTTTGGTCATGTTTTCATTTTCTTCGACCCTCACAGCCTTAAGTTTTCGTCCCCGAGGCGTTGAAAGGCCGTGTTGCAATACCGGGTCAATTTTTTGACGTGTGACCGGTTGACTTCCGCAGCCTTAAATTCTTTGTTCCAAAGTGCTGAAAGGCCAAGTTGGAGAATCGAGTTCTTCATTTGAAAATATATAGGTAATATAGATAGTTTTCTTGAGTTGAATAAAAGTTTTTCTTTTGCTTAAACGCTTTAATAAATGTGCAGGATGAGCACGATGATAAAATAGCCCTTTTCAATAATGACCAAAATCCCTTTTAAGCTGCAATTATGGTGGAATGATTTAGGCAAAGAGGGGCAAGACAAAGTGAAAAAATATTTAAAAAACCTTCCGGATTTATTAAACATTCAGCCTCGGGGGGATATTGTCAGGGCATTGGTCGCCCATTGGGATTCGGCACATAATGTATTTCATTTCTCAGACTTTGAGCTTACCCCAACATTGGAAGAAATAGCGGGGTATATTGGAAGTGATCAAGCTCCATTGAGGTTCAAATACTTGATTGCTCCTAGGGCCATTACCATACACCGGTTCTTGGATTCCTTGAAAATACCCCGAACAGTTCATCATCCAGATTTTGCAAAGGGTTTCTGCAGTTTCCGCTTCATATATGATAGATATGGCCATGTGGGTGGGTTCAATAATCCAGACTTTAAGCTATGCAGTAGAAGTAACCGACAAAAATGGGAGGAACACAGACGGGTGGCATTTATGATAGCTTTTTTGGGCCTCATAATATTCCCAAGGAAAGATAGTAATATTGATTTGAAAGTAGCGGGGGTCGTCAGTACCTTGCAAACCATGGGGAAAAACACTTTAGCACCTATGATCGTGGCTGACATCTTCCGGGCTCTCACTGCGTGCAAAGCTGGGGGCAAATTTTTTGAGGGATGTAACCTGTTGTTACAAATATGGATGACTGAGCATTTGTGCCCTTGCTCTCAGCTATTGAGCTATGGTTCGGTTGAGAAAACTTGTATAGGTGAATTTTACACAAGAATCAAAGGGGCTAGCCTACCTGAAGGAGTCACGGCCTGGACATCATTATTTCGGAACCTCACTGCCAGCCAGATACAGTGGGTGCTTGGATGGTTTCCTGTCGAGGAAGTCATACATATGCCAGCAGCTTGGCCGCATTTTTTGTTGATGGGACTCAAAAGCATTCAGCCCTATGCACCATATCGGGTTCTGAGGCAACTCGGGAGGTATCAAGTAGTACCGAGAGATGAAGATCTGAGTACCCAGGTGGTCAAAATTAGTCCTGAGAGTCGGTTCCCCGAGGAAGAGGTTCGCCAAATCTGGAGTGAGTGTCAACATTTGATGGCAAACACTTGTGTGTCTGATAGGGTTAAAGGGGAAGTTGCCCCAGGGTATCATGATTGGTTCAGAGGTGATGTGGAATATGGAAGACCGGCTAAACGACATCATCTCGAAGATTTCGCCAAGTCATCTCAAGAGCAGTGGGACTGGTTAGCAAAGGAAGAAGGCTATCGAGTCGAGGTCGATAAACTGAAGCAGCAAGTTGAGAGTCTGAAATTTGAGAACAGTGTACAGGTTGCCGCGGATCAAGGTGAAAAGAATAGACTAACTCGAGAAAATGAAGCACTTAGGGCCCAAATCCGGCAATTGAAGATAACCGTCGATAAGCAGCCAAGGAGCCGATCCGATGAGCAATTGATAAAAAGATTGGAAAACGAAGTCAGGGAATGGCAGGATGAATTAGAAAAATCTGAGAATATCATGGCAGAGCTTAAAGCGCAGTGGGCTACAAGAACAGAGGAGCGTCGCCAGTACTTGAATCAGTTGAAAAGGGACCATGAGAAAATTATTGCCAATTTAAAGAGAAAAGTGGGTGCCCTTAAGGGTAAAGCGGTTAGGCAGGCTAGAGATTTTGGAATTGAAAGTGGACACTGTTACGACTTGTTGGCTCAAATTGAGGTAGAAGTGCAGCAGTTGCAAGATCAACACCTGCAGGACTCTCGAGCTTTAAAGACGTGCAGCGATCAGATAAGACGCTTGCTTATAGAAAAGAAGCAAACAAAAGACAGGATTAGAGCCATTGCTCATGCCATTTTCAGGAGATGCCGGGTTTGTGAAGACATGACCTATACTACTTTTGTCTCAGCAGTAATGATCTATGTGAAGCGAACCATGAATGAATTAGAGCAGCTTGAAAGGGATTTGGATCCTAGGCCCGCGGCGAGGCCGAACGACGCCCCGCGGACACCTAAGTTTGAAGCACTAGAGTATGCATAGTCTGTGTCTGTAATTTTCTACCATTTTTGAGTCAATCTTTCGTATGTCCGTTATCTTTCCAGGTCAAGTACATCTGCAGTCTTAGAGTCTGTATTTGCTTTTAATTTGCATCTGTTAGTTTCATTCCGAAAAGTGTTGAGTTTGTAATAGTTTGTTTTAGTAATGAAATTGAAAATTTCAAAAAATTCTTATTTTCACCCTTTATTCGACTGTAATCGTAAGAAAAAAAAACAAAGAAAGAGAGAGAGAAAGAAAGAAAAGAGCAGAAAAACAAAAAGAGAAATGAGCGGGAACACAAAAGAGAAAGAAATAAAAGAAAGAGAAGAGCACAAGAGAGGGATGAGGTGATGAAATTTGAAAGAAGGGTAAAAAAGAAACAAGTAACGAAATGCCGGAATGACGCATGCAATCGAGCAAACGCATAATAGAAATGATTAACTGCATAAGTGCATTCATGCCAACGTGCGGTTGTTAAATCTGTTAAAACTTAATCGTTAACAAAAGTGGTTGTCTAAATGTGTGAGTATAGGTAAGTGGTTAGTTGATTGGCAATTCTGGCAACTCACCCGTACAACACCCGGTCGAAAGATCAAGTAAAAATGACAGGGCAGGATTCGGAAATCAGCATCGTAGACACCTCAAATGAAGTTGAGGTAACAGATGTGGGTGCTATGAAAGAAGAGATGAGGAAACTAAAAGCACAAATGGCTGAAATGCATCGGGCATGGTCTCAGGGACATCCGACACCACTATATCCCGCCAATCCATCTTACATCCCACCCCTGGCTCAAGCTCAGGAGCCCACCACTCCCCACACATATTCAGTCTTCCCCTATCAAGCCCAGGGCTATGGTATCACTTCATATGCTCCCCCAGCTCCACCCTCCAAGTAGAACCCTCCACCACCCATGGTTCCAGTATTTGTGGCACCGCCCCCAACCCCACTACATAGATCGTCCAGTGAGCCGCTATTCCAAGCTCACGACACTCAATATTACCCTCCCGAACCCACTTTCAAAGCGCCTGAGCCATATATCTATTCTCCCCATTTTGAAATCCCGGGAGAGGTTGAGAAACCGGTTAAGAATACAGAACAGGAGGAAGTGATTTGTAAAGTCAAAAGCCTGGAGCAATCCTTCAGGAACATGCATGGTCTAGGTAACCAAGTCAGCGTCGCATACAAAGATTTGTGTCCTTTCCCCGATGTTCAGTTGCCTTCGGGGTTTAAAATGCCAAAGTTTGACTTGTATGAGGGGCACGGTGACCCAGTAGCCCATCTGCGTGGCTTTTGTAGCAAAATGAGAGGTGCTGGGGGAAGGATGAATTGTTGATAGCATATTTCGATCAAAGCCTGAGTGGGTCTGCGCTGGAATGGTACACGAGACAGGACCCCGGCCGATGGTATACATGGGATGATTTAGCACAGGCATTCATTGGCCATTTTCAATATAACCTTGAGATAGTCCCCGACCGTCTGTCATTGTTGAAACTGGAAAAGAAGCCTGGGGAAAGTTTTAGAAAGTTTGGCTTCCGTTGGAGGGAACAAGCAGCAAGGGTTGATCCTCCAATGAGGGAGAGTGAGATGGTAGATTACTTCTTGCAAACATTGGAGCCTACCTATTTTGGTCATCTGGTGACATCTGTCCGAAAGTCGTTTAATGAAGTGGTAAAGATGGGAGCCATGATTGAAGAGGGATTGAAATCTAACAAGATCTTGAGCTACTCGGCATTGAAAGCAACCACCCAGGCCATCCAAAGCGGTACTGGTGGTGTGCTTGGAAAGAAGAAGAAGGAAGAAGTTGCTACGGTTGAAGCTAGTGCTTGGTCCAGGCCCAATAACCTTCCACTCTACTACAACCAACCCAGACCCCACCACCCAAACTACCAATATACCCCATATGGCCCACCACAACACTACTATCCACCACTAGAACCACACTTTTCTATGCACCACGCCCAGACCTACACTCAGCCTCCGGTGCACTCGCAATGGCATGCACTGAATCCCCAAAACACGCATCCACCCCCACAAAACACCTATCCACCTCCCAGGTCAAACAGACCAGGAACCAGCTTCCGCCCAAACCAAGCTTTTAGAAGTGAGAAGGCTCCAAACAGAAAAATATTACTCCACTGGAAGAATCTTACACTACTCTCTTCTATAGATTGAAACAGTTGGGAATGTTGACCCCAATTGAGTCCAAAGCACCAAACCCCCTTCCCAGAAACCTGGACCATTCTGTTAGCTGCGAGTATTGCTCAGGGATGCCGGGGCATGATTCTGAAAAATGTTGGAAATTGAAAAACGTGATACAAGAGCTCATTGATAATCGCCGTATTGAAGTACAGGCTCCATAGGCCCCAAACATCAACCAAAATCCGTTACCAGCACATTATGAAGCCAATATGATCGAACTGATACATAAGGGGACAGAGCCTAAAAAACCCTCGCAAGTGGTTATGGTGATTCGTTCTACGGAAGCCACAGTCAAAGAAAAGACAGTGAGCGCAAGGCCAGTGGTTCAGTTAAAAGCAATAAAAGATAAGCCAGTGTTGGTAATGGGAAAAGGACCATTTGTTGCTGCAAAAAAGCCAGAGCCAGTCAAGTTAGTGGTACCAGGGTCATCATCTGCACCCGTGGTTGTTGTAAAAGGGGCCTACGTAGAACCAGTTGTCATAAAACCAGTAGTCCAGTTACCCGTGGTTGATAGCAAAGCCGTACCGTGGAAATATGACAAGGTAGTGGTGACATACAAAGGAAAGGAAATTAAGGAAGAGATTTGTGAAGCACAAGGACTAACTCGGTCGGGACGTTGTTTTGCTCCCGAAGAGTTGAGAAAGGCAAAGGGCGTTAAAGACAATCCAGCGCTAGTCAAAAAGGCTGTGACGGAAGAAGAGGCCGAGGAATTTCTGAAAAAGATGAAAGTGCAAGATTATTCCATTGTTGAACAATTGAGAAAAACACCGGCCCAAATCTCGTTGTTGTCGTTATTGATCCATTCTGACGAGCATTGCCGAGCCTTGATGAAGATATTGAATGAAGCTCATGTGCCCGACAAAATTTTAGTGAACCATCTAGAGACAATTGCTAACAAGATCTTTGAAGTGAACAAGGTAGCATTTTCTGATGATGAATTACCTGTGGAAGGCACAGAACACAATAAAGCTCTCTACTTGACGGTCAAGTGTGAAGGTTCAATGGTTACTCGGGCACTGATTGATAACGGGTCAAGTGCTAATATTTGTACATTGTCACATTGAACAAGTTGAAGATTGATGATGATAGAATCCGCAAAAATAGCATTTGTGTTGGAGGGTTCGACGGAGGGGGAACAAACACAGTAGGGGATATTGTACTCGAATTGACTATTGGCCCGGTCGAGTTCACTATGGAATTTCAGGTGTTGGATGCTGCAGTGTCCTACAATCTTTTGTTGGGTAGACCATGGATCCACGTGGCCAAAGCCGTGCCTTTCACGCTGCACCAAATGGTCAAGTTCGAGTGGGACAGACAAGAAATTATGTTATATGGGGAAGGTCCCACATGCGCGATGAATGATGCCATTGTGCCCTTTATAGAAACCGAAGATGATAAGGGACCATGGGTTTATCAAGTCTTCGACACGGTCCCGGTGAGCAGAGTGCCTGAGGGTAAAAGCATTCCATGTCCCAGGATGACAGCTGCGACCGTCATGGTAGTATCAGAAATGCTAAGTAATGGGTTCGTGCCAGGGAAAGGTCTGGGGGCTGAACTTCAGGGCATTATTCAACCTGTTTCCCTGCCCAAAAATCTGGACACCTTCAGATTGGGGTTCAAACCAACTGCGACAGATGTTAGAAGGGACCGTAAATTGAAAAAGAAAGCTTGGGTTCTTCCCAAACCAATTCCACACTTGTCCAGGTCCTTCGTCAGGCCGGGTAACAAGAAAAAGTCATTGGCAAAGGTGTTAGGTTCATTGATTGGGGCAGAGGGGAACTTGGATAAGGTGTTCGAGAGAGTATTTACTGAAGTGAACATGGTTGAGGCCGGGGAAGGGTCAAGCGGAGCAGATATACAGTACATCGGACCACGTGCTAACATCAACAATTGGGAAGCTACTCCTCTTCCAATTCGGAGGGAGTCGTGGTAGTGGGTTTTATTTTCCTTTTGTCACCTGGATTATTCCAGGGCTTGTAATCCAGTTGCTATGTTCCATCCGTTTGGATGAGTTAAAACCTTGTTATCTTTACATTCAATGAAATGCAATTTTCTTCGTTCCTAATTTTGTTTCCATTTTTCTTTTCTTTTGTACAGTTCTTTTTATGCTGATATCAATGATATGACATGCATGAGGAATCTTCGGCCCAGTTTTAAAAGCCAATCTAGCTCGGAAGTAATAATATAAGAAATCGAGTGTGACGATGGGGTGGATTGTAACAACGATGAAGCTTATGAGGAAATTAGTAAAGAATTAAGTCATTTTGAAGAAAAACCCAAACCTAACCTAAATGACACAGAAGCAGTTAATCTAGGGGACCAAGACAATGTGCGAGAAACTAAAGTAAGTGTTCATCTGGAGCTACAACTCAAGGAAGAGATAATTAAAGTACTGCATGAGTACAAAGATGTTTTTGCATGGTCATATGATAATATGCCAGGTCTAAGCACCGATTTGGTGGTTCATAAATTACCCACTGATCCGACACTCCTCCCTGTCAAGTAGAAGTTGAGAAAATTCAAAACGGACATAAGTGTGAAGATCAAAGAAGAGATTACCAAGCAGTTTGAGGCAAAGGTAATTCAGGTTACGCGGTACCCCACTTGGTTAGCTAATGTTGTGCCTGTGCCGAAGAAAGATGGCAAGACCAGGGTATGTATCGATTATCAGGATCTTAACAAAGCAAGTCCAAAAGACAATTTCCCACTACCCAACATCCATATACTGATTGACAATTGTGCCAAACATGATATTGGCTCTTTTGTGGATTGTTACGCGGGTTATCATCAGATTCTAATGGACGAGGGGGATGCAGAAAGGACGGCATTCATCATGCCGTGGGGAACGTATTGTTATCGGGTCATGCCGTTTGGTTTGAAAAACGCTGGGCAACTTATATGAGGGGCATGACAACCATATTCTATGATATGATACACAAAGAAATCGAGGTGTATACGTGGATGATGTGATCGTGAAGTCTAGACAGCAATCCGACCATGTCAGAGATTTGAGAAAGTTCTTTCAAAGGCTTCGCAGGTACAATCTTAAGCTCAATCCTGCAAAGTGTGCTTTCGGGGTGCCATCTGGGAAGTTGTTGGGGTTTATAGTCAGCCGGCGGGGTATTGAATTAGACCCGTCGAAGATCAAAGCTATTCAGGAATTGCCACCTCCAAGAAACAAAACCGAGGTGATGAGTTTGTTGGGAAGATTGAACTATATCAGCAGGTTCATTGCTCAGCTCACGACAACTTGTGAGCCGATTTTCAAATTGTTGAAGAAAGACGCTGCGGTTAAATGGACGGATGAATGTCAGGAGGATTTTGATAAGATAAAGGGGTATTTGTCGAACCCACCCGTGTTGGTCCCGCTAGAACCAGGGAGGCCCTTAATTCTATATCTGACGGTTTTGGATAATTCATTCGGTTGTGTACTGGGGCAGCACGATGTTACGGGTAGAAAGGAGCAGGCTATCTACTATCTCAGCAAGAAGTTCACATCTTACGAGGTTAAGTATACTCATCTGGAAAGGACATGTTGCGCCCTAACTTGGGTGGCACAGAAGTTGAAACATTATTTGTCATCTTACACTACTTACCTTATATCTCGCTTGGACCCGTTGAAGTATATTTTTCAGAAACCCATGCCCACAGGGAGGCTTGCAAAGTGGCAGATCCTGCTTACAGAGTTCGACATTATCTGTGTGACACAGACTGCGATGAAAGCACAGGCATTAGCTGATCATTTGGCTGAGAACCCCGTCGATGAAGATTATGAACCTTTGAAAACTTATTTCCCTGATGAAGAGGTGATGCACATTGATGAATTGGAACAAGCTGAGAAGTCGGGATGGAAACTTTTCTTTGATGGGGCTGCAAATATGAAAGGCGTGGGAATAGGAGCGGTACTTATTTCTGAAACATGTCAGCATTACCCTGTTACAGCTCGGCTTCGTTTTTACTGTACGAACAACATGGCAGAATATGAGGCATGTATATTGGGATTGAGAATAGCTGTAGATATGGCTGTACGGGAAGTCTTGGTCATGGGTGACTCGGACCTACTGGTACACCAGATTCAAGGAGAATGGGAAACACGGGATTTGAAGCTTATACCGTATCGGCAGTGTCTGCATGAGCTTTGTCAACGGTTTCAAGCCATAGAATTCAGGCACATTCCAAGGATTCATAATGAGGTTGCCGACGCTTTGGCTACTTTGGAGTCGATGTTGCACCATCCAGATAAGGCTTATGTTGATCCGTTGCAGATTCAGGTTCGTGATCAGCATGCTTATTGTAATATGATAGAAGATGAAATTGACGGCGAGCCGTGGTTCCATGATATCAAAGAGTACATTAGGGAGGGAGTATATCCGATACAGGCCACCGGTGATTAGAAAAGAATGATTCGTCGACTGGCAAGCGGGTTTTTCTTTAGTGGAGGGGTGTTGTACAAACGAACTCCGGATCTCGGATTGTTAAGATGCATTGACGCGAGACAGGCTACATCTATGATGACTGAGGTACATTCTGGAGTTTGTGGACCGCATATGAGTGGGTACGTTCTAGCAAAAAAGATTCTCCGAGAATTATTGGCTCACCATGGAGCGGGATTGTATCAGTTTTGTGCGTAAGTGTCATCAGTGCCAAGTGCATGGAGATTTGATTCACTCTCCACCATCAGAACTACATACGATGTCCGCACCATGGTTTTTTGTTGCGTGGGGTATGGATGTTATTGGGCCAATTGATCCAGCAGCGTCAAATGGGCACATGTTTATTCTGGTAGCTATAGACTATTTTACCAAATGGGTGGAAGCTAAGACGTTCAAGTCTGTGACTAAGAAAGCTGTAGTCGACTTCGTGCATTCAAATATCATCTGTCGGTTTGGGATTCCGAAGGTAATCATCACAGATAATGGGGCTAATCTTAATAGTCATTTGATGAAGGAGACATGTGAGCAGTTTAAGATTACCCATAGGCATTCTACTCCATACCGTCCCAAGGCAAATGGTGCGGTTGAAGCAGCCAATAAGAATATAAAGAAAATACTCCGGAAGATGGTTGAAGGATCTAGACAGTGGCATGAGAAATTACCTTTTGCATTGTTAGGATATCGCACCACCGTTCGTACCTCGGTGGGGGCGACTCCTTATTCATTGGTATATGGCACCGAGGCAGTAATACCCGCAGAGGTGGAAATCCCATCCCTGCGAATCATTGCGGAGGCTGAGATCGATGATGATGAATGGGTGAAAAGCCGTCTTGAGCAATTGAGTTTGATTGACGAGAAGAGATTGGCATCAGTGTGTCATGGCCAACTGTACCAACGAAGAATTGCAAGAGCATACAACAAGAAAGTGCATCCAAGGAAATTCGAAGTCGGACAGTTAGTACTGAGGCGGATTTTGCCTCATTGGGCTGAAGCAAAAGGAAAATTTGCCCCAAACTGGCAGGGACCATTTGTAGTAACCAGAGTGTTGTCTAACGGAGCATTGTATTTGACAGATGTGGAAGGAAAATGTATAGAAATGGCCATCAATTCCGATGCGGTCAAGAGATATTATGTATGATTTCTTTATTTCTGAATGTATCTGTTTGTATTTGGCATATCTTAAAGATTGAAATGATGAAGACATTTTGTTCTGCTATCTAAACACTTTATCCCTCATCACCCATTTTGAGCCTTATTTATTTTTCTTTCATATCCCTCTTTCGGGATCAACGACACAATTCAGAAACGCAAGTGCGGAGGATAAGAAAGTGAAAAGAAAAAGAAAGAATCAACAAGAAAGGAAAAGGAGAAGAAAAATGAAAAGAGAAAAGAAAGAGAAAGAAAAGAAAAGAAAAGAGAAAAGCAAAAAGAAAAAAAAAGGAAAGAAAAAGAAGGAAAACAACAAAAAGAGGAAAAGAAAGAGAAAGAAAAGAAAGAGAAAAGAGAAAATCACAACAACAAAGTAATTCCTATGTCGTGAACTACGTTTGACTTGATCCCAAAAGGGTACGTAGGCAGCCTTACTCCGAGGTTCAGTCATACCAAAATAGAAATCCAAAAATCCCCAAGCAAAAACTGGGGCAGAAGTTGTGATTGTTATGAAAGTTGGATTCCGAAAGTTGTAATTTGAACCCATTGGAATTGTTTTGAGCCTTTTATACCTTTCTTTCTAACTCAATCCAAAAGCCTACATTACGGTCCAAAGAAAGACCTTATGATCAGTTTTGAGAAATGCCAAGATGAACAGGTAGGAATAACCCACGACAGGGGCAACACTCTGGTTCGAGCAAGAAGAACAAAAATAAATGAGAGAGTCTTATGGGTGAAAACCCTCACGGGCACCGTAAGGCGACGGGAGCTGAGAGAAAAATAAATGAGAGAGTCTTGTTGGTGAAAACCTTTACGGGCACCTCAAGGCGAAGGTGAGGTAAGAAATGGTCAACTGAGAAAGGTCTGTTGATAGAAACCAGGGTGGATAGGTGTGGGGCGTGGAGTGGGTTGGTGAGGGTGGAAAAGGTTGAAATTAAAAAAAAAGTAAAAAAAAAAATTATTTTTTTGTGCGGTGGGGGCGGGGGGAGCAGTGGGGGTTGAAAAAAAACAGAAATTTGAAATTACAAAAAAATAATTTTTTTTACCGGTAGAGAGGGGGGGGAGGGCGGGGTGGTAACGGAAAAACTGAAATTTCGAAGAAAAATAAAAGCCTTTTTTGGAGAGAGGGGTGGAGTGGGTTGGTGAGGGCGGGGAAGGTTGAGAAGGAGTTTTGGAAAATGTTTTCCCTTCTTTTCCTCCAATTGGAACAACACCCAATCCAAACAACTAACAAATTAAAAAAAAAAACCATTTTCGAAAGCAAAGATTTGAATTGTCTTCAATGGTGGACTTCTACTCTTTAATTTTCTTACATTGCAAGCAGGTGACATAAGAGGAGAAGCAGAAAATACATGGCCCCTTAAAGCATATGTAGAAGATGTGAGAAGAAGAGAGAGTGAAAACAATGGTTGTGAGAACACATATTTAACACTATAGCTTTTAGAAGCAATGATTGTAAGAACATAGATTTTGTATTTGCTAGTACTTTTAAAATATGTACAATGTGGGTTAGGTCGGGTAAAACTAAAAAATATGGGCCATTTTTTGTTATGGTGTGAAGTCATATATATTTTCTTGTAATTCTTTCTTTTGGAAAATGTTTTCTCTTCTCTTGATCCAATTGGGAAAGATGAATTCATAAGGAAAATATTTTTCAAAATATTTAAACCAACCAAATATGAAAAAATTGGAAAAAATTTTCCTTCAAACAAAATACGCCCTTATACTTATCTATATTATATTAAAAGCACGAAGGCCCTTAGCAAAATGTCGTTCGCCTTTTTTACCCTTTAAAAATATATTTTACGTTGGATACAATTGTAATTTAAGTTATTTTCCTTATATTTAGAAATTTGCAATCAATTAAATTTTGGGTATTCATAACTTCTTCCTTATTTAAAAAAGTAATTAACACCAAAAAAGGAAAAACGAAAGTTGGAATATGCGTCTATAGTTCTTTTAGGTTTAGAAATCTTTACCTTTGACATAGAATTATATAATATTAAAAGAGTGACGCAACAATTGGAAAATCAAAGTAGGAAGCAAAATTTCATACATTTAAACAGTAAAAAGGCAAAAGACATTTCACTAAGAATTTTTGTATTTTAATAGAGTTTATTGATTATATAAATATTATTTGCAAATATGATTGTCACCATTGTCAATAGAACATTGAGGCCGATTAACTATTTTCTAAAGGTAATTCTCCTTTAATCTTTGAGTTACAATAATCAAGTAGATTGGAGGTTTATATTTTCAACGAACATAATGTATCTATTTATATTCAATTGGACAAAAAAGATGCTACTTTACAATTTTATCATGCCTTTCCAAGCTATGATTTAGTCCATATTAATTTTGATGCAAAGAACAAATAACTATTTGTTGCATGAATAAGCCAATAGTATGACATGTTCGATTTTCCTTAAGGCACAACTATTTTTTTAAAGTTTTTTTTTTTTTAGATTTGAGTGTGATAATTTTTGCAATTATCAATGCTTAAGTATACTCTAACTTCCATCTCTATTTACTCCTTCAACATATTATTTAAGTTTCTTCTTCTTTTCTCTAATAAACTTTGATCTAAATGGACAACATTAATGATATATTTTAGACACTAAATTGTATTAGTAAGATTTTCAATTATAGGAATTTTTTGCTGCATTTACAAGTTAAATACCATTTTTTTGTTGTTCCGACTTTTTATGTTAGAGGTCAAATAAAAAGATTAGTTCGACTCACTATAAGATAGAATTATGATAATATTCTTGTTGTTCACTCTTATATTTAAGAAATAAATTATTCAGACTAATTTTACATTTATGGTATTTAATCTTATTTTAATTTTATTAATTTTAAATATAAATTTTACAATAACCGCTAGGCAGCACGTGCGAGGCACGTATACTAAAACTAGTGTTTTTTAAATGATCAATGTCCACTTTTGAGTTCTTCCAGAGTTTTATTCTAATTTGTGATTGCATGCACGCTTTATATGCATGTATTCCTAAGTGTCATTTAATTATCTTTTCGTTTCCCAAAATTTGGTTAGTTTCAAACTAAAAGAAAAAAATTACCACTACTGAGGAGGGAAAAGATCACTTTTTTTTTACTTTCAATCTTATATACACTTGTAATGTATACTTTTTATCCATCAACAAATTTTAATCAGTTATAACGTTAGTTTATATTACTTTAATTTTCATGTTAATTACATTTATAATATGTTATTATAAAACATTTTAAGTTGATATTGTAGCGAAAGATTTATACGATCAAAGTACAGAATTTAAACTTTTTATGAAGAAGTGTTTTGGCTCCAATATTTACCTCTAAAGAATTTAGGGAAAAGGGTAATATTTGTCCCTTTACTATGCAAAAAGGTTAAATTTACCCCCTGTTATAGTCAGAGGCGGACCCAAGATTTGAGCATTACTGAACACTATTATCTTAAGCATATCAATTACTGGTGACAAAGTTTGGCGCGCAACTCTTCAAAAACTTAATGAATATGATAAATTATCAGCAAAATACAAACTTTAATTTTATTAAATATATGATAAATTATCAGCAGAATACAAACTTTAATTTTATTAATATCATTACTTATATTTGTAAATACCATATTGTACGAAGTAGACAACAAATTTATCCCAAGACCAAAATCCATATGCAAGAAATGAATATTATTATACTATACACTTTGTTAATTGCCCTTTCTGAGCCGAGAGTCTATTGAAAATAACTTCTCTACCTACATTAGGTAGGGGTAAGGTCTGCGTACAGACTACCCTCCCCAGACCCCACATGTTGGGATCAAACTGGGTTTGTTGTTTGTTGCGGAATATCGTGGGTTAACTAGCACACAATCTCACACAAAACAAATAGAGAAGAAAAATCAACACAAGGATTTAACGAGGTTCAGCTAAGCCTAATCCTCGGGGCAAAAGAAGAGAGAGTTTTCCACTATGAATGAGAAGAAAAACACAATACAATCTATAGAATCCCCAACTACAACCCCTATATATAGATCCCAAAAGGTCCCAAACATATATGAGAAAGGTTTCCCAATTTGACAAGGATTATAGGTTTTCCTTTCCCAAATCTATTAGGATAATGGGTTTTCCTAAACCTATAGGGACCATGAGTTTCTTAAAAATACAAGGAAATAATTTAAGCCACAAATAACAAATCTTCCCCTTGACTTGAATTCTCTTCATCAACACGAACACCGTCTCTCTACCTTGCCCTCAGCCCTCGCAAAGGCTCTATTAAGTACTGCATACACCAATCAAGTCGAGGCAATGCCTAAATTTGTTAAGAGACTCAACCTCTTCAGCCATAACACTATTCCGTCGTTTTGGTTTTGTACTCTGAATAGCTTCTGAGTAGCTATAACACTCAAATGCATCAACGGTCTCTGCAACTGCCGAAGCAAATCCCACTGGATTCGTATATCCAAGAAGATTCCCCTCAACTACGTTTGCAAACCTCTGCGGTCGGTTGATTACTCTCTTCTCTCTGCCTGTTGCAATGCTATATGGTTGTTGCTGCGCAGGTGCATCAACATTATCGTCTTGATCAATATTTTGCACCTCCTCCACTCCCTCTACTTTAGAACTACTAGGCTGAGCTAGTAGAGTTTCAATTTCTAGCTCTATGCGGTCACTGACACCACGATCTGTTTCTGCTATTGCCTTCTCCCTCTGACTGTCCAGTGAGGCAACTTCATTGAATGTTACATCCCTACTGATAATTAGCCCTGGAGTCTTTTGATCTGTGCACCGCAACTTATAACCTTTCACTCCAGTTGCATACCCTAGAAATATGCACTTCTTTGTCCTTAGCTCAAATTTTCCATCCCTCATATGAGCATAAGCAGGACAACCAAATATCCTTAAATTTGAATAATTAGCAGGCGAACCAGACCATACCTCAAAAAGAGTTTTGAACTCAATAGCTGTGGATGGAGATCTATTGACCAAATAACAAGCTGTATTGATTTCTTCAGCCCAAAAATCTTTGCTAACACATGAGTGTGAAAGCATGCTTCGTGCCCTATCACAAAGCGTTATATTCATACGTTCTGCAATACCATTTTATTGTGGTGTTCCGACACAAGTGCGGTGTCTCACTATGCCCTCCCTGCTACAGAAATAATCGAACTCAGAATTGCAAAATTCCAACCCATTGTCAGTTCAAAGACACTTAACTTTTCTTTCCGTCTGCCTCTCAACCATCGTCTTCCATTTAACAAATGTCGAAAATGCCTCATCTTTTGTTTTCAGAAAATACACCCACACCATCCTTGAGTAATCATCAATCAAAGTCATACAATACCCGACACCACTCTTGGAAGGAACTCTGTTTGGACCCCACAAGTCAGAGTGTATATAATCTAACTTGTCTCTGGTCTTGTGCTCGGCCTTCTTGATGAACTTTACCCTTGTCTGTTTACCAAACACACAATGCTCACAAAAATTCAAAACTTGATTTTTGTACCCATTCAGCAAATTCTGCTTACTCAACAAAGACAATCCATTATCAGTCATATGGCCAAGTCGCAAGTGCCACAACTGAGACTGATTCAGATCACTTTTCCGCAACTACACTGTCCTGAAGATGATACAATTTAGAATGTAGTTTACTCTTCATGAGTACCATGGAGCCTTTACACACTTTAAGTATTCCATTCCCGGAGTGAAATTTATACCCTTCATCATCCAAAGTCGAAAGAGAAATCAAATTTCTCTTTATCCGAGGAACATGCCAACACTCAATGTTTCTGATAATTCCGTCGAACATTCTCAATTTGATGTTGTCAACCCCCTCTACTGGTAATGGATTATCATTTCCCATATAGACAGTCTCACATATTTGTTTGTAAGTTGCAAACCAATTCTTGTGTGGGCACATGTGGAAAGTAGCACTAGAATCAAGAACTCAAGAATTTTTCCAATGACTAGAACTCACAGTACAAACTTCCCCTACATAATCACTATCATCAGAATTATTGCCAGTGTCAACAATATTTGCCGAATTATCTATTTTCTGCTTCCCTCTTTTCTCCTTCAGCTTAGGACAATCTCTCTTACAGTGACCTTGCTCCCCACACTCATAACAGTTTTGCTTTCTTGCTCTAGACTTTGATCTTGCGGTTGACTTTTTCCTATTAAAGTCCTTTTGTTGTGTTCTTCCTCTAATCACAAGATCCTCGCCCTCAATTCTATTGTCTGGAAAGTTCTTTTTCAACTCTTTAGATTTTAGTGCATTACTAACATCTTCTAGTGAAATGCTATCTTTCCCATATAGCAGTGTATCGACAAAAGTATCATAAGACTGTGGTAAAAAACATAACACAATCAAGGCCTGATCCTCACTCTCAATTTTGATATCCACATTCTTCAGGTCCATTATAATTGAATTAAACTCATCAAGGTGAGTTTTAACAGGTGTACCTTCGTTCATACGGAGATTGTATAACCTCTTTTTCAGGTAGAGGCGGTTTGTCAGCGATTTCTTAGAATACAGATCTTCTAGCTTCTTCCATGTCGTTGCTATAGAAGTTTCTTCAGCAATTTCCCGAAGAACGCTATCTTTAACGCTCATGAAGATCGCACTCAAAGCCCTCTCCTTCAGGTCTTCCTTCTTTGTCTCTTTCATATCTTCAGAAAAATCCTCATCAATTGCTTTCCATAATCCTTGTAACACCAGGGACGATTTCATCCTAATCTTCCATAGACTGAAACTAGAACCTCCGTCAAATTTCTCTACTTCGTACTTTGTTGAAGATGATGAAGACATCTTAACCCTAAATTATGTGTAGAAACCTGAACCTTGCTCTGATACCAATTGTTGCAGAATATCGACGGCTAACTAGCACACAATCTCACACAAAGAAAATAGAGAAGAAAAATCAACACAAGGATTTAACGAGGTTCGGCTAAGCCTAATCCTCGGGGCAAAAGAAGAGAGAGTTTTTCATTATGAATGAGAAGAAAAGCACAATACAATCTATAGAATCCCCAACTACAATCCCTATATATAGATCCCAAAAGGTCCCAAACATATATGAGAAAGGTTTCCCAATTTGACAAGGACTATAGGTTTTTCTTTCCCAAATCTATTAGGATAATGGGTTTTCCTAAACCTATAGGGACTATGGGTTTCTTAAAAGTATAAGGAAATAATTCAAGCCACAAATAACATTGTTGTTGTTGTATACACTTTGTTAATAAAAACAATTTCAATGTTCAAGTTATAACAAGATTTAAGGCTTGCTACTTTGTTAATAAAAATAGTTCTAATGTTCAAGTTATAATAAGATTTTAAGGCTTACTACTTAACCTAACTACTATGGGAACAAGTATTAATTAAATTAAACAAGTTCGAAATTTCACCCTAGTCCTATAAAAGATATCCTAATTCGAAGTTCTGATTTTATACTAATTTCCAAACACAATTTTATTTGAAGACAAATACTTCACTAAAAGAATATTTTAGCACTCAATTTTCAAATGCCTACGAGCTACGACGACATTAATTTGGCGTTCACTCTTAGCTCGGCTCTTTGCAGAAAGCAAAAGTTTGATAGCAGATTTTTTTGCTAATTAAGTTAATATCCTCAAAAGAAAGAAAAAAACTTACTAAGGGTATGTTTCAGCTGAAGAAGAGTCTCAAACTAAGTCGTCGTTAAAATAAATAAAATAAAAAAGCAGTAAATTAGTACTAAGTAAACAATCGTTGAATTACAAAAGAACAAAAAGCAAGGAGTAAGGTGCAGCAGCAAAGTTTCGAACCTGGGTCCATAATCTAACTGAACCACTTGAGCAGGCTACAGAACCAAAACTTCTGTTCGGTTTTTGTTACTCGAGGGGGCTAGGTAAATTATTTAATGGTCCCAAGTGTATATACAATGTATATAAAATATTTTTTCAGTATTTTTACCAAGGCTAACGGGTTCCGGTAACCCCTACCTCCAAGGTAGGTCCGCCTCTGGTTATAGTATCAGTACAAAAATAATACCCTTGTCGTTACACTGTGGAAGTCTCGGTCTATGAATCAGGGGCGCGCACCAGACTGATAGCCAGATGTACCTGCCTCAGATCCTGTACAATTAAGTACAGAAGTGTAGTATGAGTACATAAACAATATGTACCCAGTAAGTATCCCGTCTAATGAGTACGTAGAAAGGAGACTATAAACAATATTTACCCAGTATTGTTTATGAGTACATAACCAATACCACGGACTCTCGTCACCTAGTGCATACGTAGCCCCCGCATTTAGTAGCAATTACTCAATTATTATACCTATGGGGACAATCCCCTCTTACAAGGTTAGAAAGGAGACTTACATCGCTCCAAAGTATACTTCCAATGCCAAGAACGAGCCCAAACCTCAATTCGGAGCCGAACGATCCCAAACTAGTTAAATGAAGTAGGAACTAGTCAATATAGACTCACAAGATCAAATTCTAACTATTTAAGCAATTTTCCAACACTTAACACAAGTTTTCTAAAATCCGACCCCGGGCCCCGTGCCATGATTCCGAAATCTTTTGAAGGAAGTTGTTCTCTACAACCTAAGGATCAATAATATATGATTTCTAATCAATTCCATAACAATTTTCGCAGTTAAATCTAACTTTTATTAAAACCCTAGGTCTTGCTCTAACTAGGAGTGGGCATAAAATCTGAAAAACCGAATTCCGAACCAAACCGAATTAATTTGGTATTTCAGTTTCGGTATTTCGATTTATTTCGGTACAGAAATTTCAGTATTTCGGTAATTCGGTACGGTACACGGCATTGGATTATTGATATTTCGGTATTTCGGTTATACCGAAATACCGAAATAGTTTAATACGTTTTGGTGATTTGTTACCCCTGCTCCCTAGTTTTTACCTTCAAGTTTTTTACTTAGTCCTTTTATCTCCTGAGATAAATATAAGTGACCTATCCCTGACTAAAATTTTGCATGACCTTTTTAATTTGTTTTTTTTTCTTTTTCTTACAAAGAACCAATGGCACACGTTAGTTTTCTTCCCAACACCATCAATAAGGATATCTAGTCTAATAAAACGGTAGTGCTTTTAGCCAAATAGAGGTTCACTTCATTATACTGCAAATACGTTACTCAAGAGTCTATCAAATGTCTATAACAAATTGAAGTCGGTTTGACGAATCACTAGTGCAAATCTCGTCAATTGAAGAATCTTCAGAATGAGTGAATCCCCTCAATATAATCTATAAAGAATACAATGCTGGGAACAGGAAAATAATTGAAAGGGAAGACAAATGTTGATAAGTAACAGAGAGCAACGACAAACTTTCTGTTGCTTTCTTTCTTTTTCTTTGTTCTCTTCCCCTGTTGGCACCAGATTTTGCTAGTTAATGGAGATTGGAGGGGGAGACCGTGAAGATTTAGTTTAAACCGAAACCGTACCAAAATAGTACCAAACCAAAATAAGAAATACCGAACTGTACGAAAATATTATGGTACGATATTTGGTATATACAATTAATAAACCGAATACCGAAATACCGAATCGAAATTCTTAAATACCGAACCGAAATATCAAACGTCCACCCCTAGCTCTAACCCCTTGATTTTACCTAATTTCTAGTATTTAATCTACCTAATACGCAAGTATTAAACTAAGGATGGGTGGGATAAACTTACCTCACAATGCTAAGTGGAAGTCTTCTCTCCAAAGCTCCCAAAATCGCCAATGGAAGAGTGTATAAGTGATAAAAATGGCTTAGAACTAGTATTAAATGAACCTCACTGCCTCAGCAATTTCCGCATCTGTGGTCAGGGACCACATCTGCGGTCCCGCATCTATGAGAAGATGGTCGTATCTGCAAAATGGGGAGAGAAGGCTGGGACCGCTTCTGCGGTCTGGAGGCCACATTTGCGGAGCCGCATCTGCGGCTTGGGAGCCACTTCTGCAGTTCCTAGCCTGGCTTGCCTGGGCCGCTTCTGCGATACAAGGACCGCATCTACGGTCTCGCAACTGCAGTCCACCAACCGTAGGTGCGGTTATGACAAAAGCAGCAACCTTCAACACTTCTCCAATTTTTCCACTTCACTCGAGCCTCGTCCGATTAACGCTCGGGGCTCCCGGGCCCCAGCCGAACATACCGGCAAGTCTGAAATCACAAAATGGACCTACTCGAACCTTCGGAATGCCCAAAACAATGCTAAATCTAAGAAACACCCCCTAAAACCAATTGAATCAAACCTTTGAATCTTCAAGTTCTTATTTTTTCTCTAATGGGCCAAAATGCCCTTAAACTACTCGGATTGAAACCAAATTTTACGGAAAAGTCCTACATGATATTTCGGACATGTATCGGGCTTCAAAACCAACATACAAGCCCGATACCCATGAAGTCAATCATTACTTAGCTTCTTTAAATCCGTAAAACTTCAAATTAACAATTTCTAATAAAAATTCATTACTCGGGCTAGGGACCTCGGAATTCGATTTCGGGCATACGCCCAGGTCCCATATTTTCCCACGGACCCTCTGGGACCGTCAAATCACAAATCCGGGTCTGTTTGCTCAAAATATTGACCGAAGTCAAACTTAGTCTCTTAAGAAAATCCTAAGGAATGAAATGGACATATTTCACTCAAAACTCTTCCAAATCCCGAACCAACCGTCCCCGCAAGTCGTAAATTAGCTAATGCAAGCACGGGAAGTTTTATTTAAGGGAACAGGGTCCTAAAAGGCAAAACGACCAGTCGGGTCGTTACATTCTCCACCTCTTAAACAAACGTTCATCCTCGAACGGATATACAAAAGTACCTGAGCTGCTGAATAAATGTGGATATCTGCTCCGCATGTCCTCCTCGAACTCCCAAGTCGCCTTCTCGGCTGGTTGGCCCCTCCACTGGACCCTCACCGCAGAAATCCTCTTGGACCTCAACTGGCAGTCCTGTCTATCAATAATGGCAACTTGCTCCTCCTCATAACCCAAACTCTTATCCAGCTGAATAGTACTGAAGTCTAACACATGGGACAAGTCGGCATAATACTTCCAAAGCATCGATACGTGAAACACCAGGTGAACTCCCGATAAGCTGGGGGGTAAGGCAAGCTCATATGCAACCTTCCCAACTCGCCTCAACACCTCAAAGGGGCCAATAAACCTTGGGCTCAACTTGCCCTTCTCCCCGAACCTCATAATGCCCTTCATTGGCGAGGCTTTCAAGAGAACCTTCTCGCCAACCATGAATGATACATCATGCGCCTTCTGATCTGCGTAACTCTTCTGTCTGGATTGAGCGGTGCGAAGCCTCTCCTGAATCAACTTCACCTTATCCAAGGCATCCTGTACCAAATCTGTACCGTATAACTTAGCCTCACCAGGCTCAAACCACCCGATAAAAGAACGAAACTGTCGACCATATAACGCCTCGAATGGAGCCATCTCTATGCTGGACTAATAGCTGTTGTTGTACGCAAACTCCTCTAAAGGCAAGAACTGATCCCACTACCCTCCAAAGTCAATCACACATGCTCTAAGCATATCCTCTAAAATCTAATTTGTCCGCTCCGGCTGCCCGTCGGTCTGAGGATGGAATGTTGTGTTGAGCTCTATACGGGTTCCCAAATCACTCTGAACAGCTCTCTAGAAATGGGAAGTGAACTAAGAGCCTTTGTCTAATATGATGGAAACAGGCACACCGTGCAACCGGACTATCTCCCGAATGTAGATCTGAACATACCTCTCTGCTGTGTAAGTAGTCTCTACTGTAATAAAATGGGCCGACTTGGTCAACTTGTCAACAATGACCCATACTGAATCAAACTTCCACAAAGTCCGGGGCAACCCAACTACAAAATCGATGGTGATGCGCTCCCACTTCCACTCCGGTATAGGCATCTGCTGAAGTAGGCCACCCGGCCTCTGGTGCTCATATTTGACCTGCTTGCAATTCAAACACCTGGCTACATGCTCCACTATGTCCTTCTTCATCCTCCGCTACCAGTAATGCTGCCTCAAATCACGGTACATCTTCGTAGCACCCGGATGAATGGAATACCGCGAACTGTGAGCCTCCTCTAGAATCCTCTCCCTCAAACCGTCAACATTAGGAACACATAAACGACCCTGGAGTCGCAAAACACCATCCTCGCCAGTAGAAATCTCCTTGGCACCTCGAATTCGAGGGTGTGTTTCACGTGACTCGACCATAACTTCAAATAATAATAAAAATAAATATATTGTAAATTGCGAGTGCGTTTCACATGGCATGATTCGCAATACGTACAAAACAAACGGCGCGCGACATCGCGCCTTATTCAAATAAATTCCATAAATACTAAAAGGCGATTAAATTCTATTAAAAGCGGTTAAAAAGTTAGAAATGCACAATAAGTTTTAAATATGTAATTAATCAGATAATTAGGTCAATTATTAATAGTTGAGCAACCGTGCTAAAACCATTGAACTCGGGAGTGCCTCACACCTTCTCCCGGGTTAACAGAATTTCTTACCCAGTCTTCTGTATTTGTAAACTTTAAAACATAGTTAAATATCCTCGATTTGGGATCTAAAATAAATCGGTGACTTGGGACACCATAAATTATCCCTAGGGGTAATTCTAAAATTGAATAAAATAATTCCATTTCGATTAATGTCACTTTAATTGGAAAAAACTCCCCATTCCCCCGGAAAAAAGGAGATGTGACATATGCAGTGTGTGAAACTCGTATCTTCTTGATCATTTATCTGATTTACATGTTCCTTTCCTCTACATGTCATAATACTGTTGAGCATGGTATTTGAGAACCAGTGCACATGCACACACGTATATTCGTACCACGAAGCTTGATGAACTAGCTTTAAATCTTATACTACGTTAATAAAAAATGATAGGGTTGTACTGGTTTAACTAGTGGCCTCAACAAATTAAGATTCTCTTACCTTGCCTTGTTTATTTGTGATACTTATTGAATTGGTTGTACTCACACTATACTCTGTATCTCGTATGCAGATCCATGCATATTCGAGCATGGCGGTTGTTGATCGAGGAGTCTATCTGTTCGTAGATCATCGAGTAGCTGCTTGGCGTCCGCAGACCTTGATCCTCTTTTCCCTATCTTTCAGTTTATGTATTTAGTTTTACTTTCCAGACCATGTATCAATTTTTGTTTCTATGTACAGACGCCTCAAATTTTGGGAGAGATTATGTATTGAAATGACTTTCTATGTTGTTTTTAAAAGATTTTTCTTCAAATTAAACTGTTTTCGTATAGTTCAAAGCTTTAAGTGTTGGAAATGTTTGAGTAGTCAGCTGGACTAGTACTATGATAGGCGCCATCATGACGGGTTGGTTTTGGATCGTGACACAAACAAGCTTTCTAAACTCTATATCGTATAAGCTCATGATTTGTACTACCAGTCCTTTGGGAGTTGTATAAAAATTCAATTTTCTCACCCTTGACTCGCATCAGTATTATTATATCGTGTTTTATTGTTAAGTGGCTTACCTAGCGAGCTGGGTTAGGTTCCATCACGAAGATTTGAATTTTGGATCGTGACAGCTTGGCCGCGCTATAAGCCTGGCCTCGCGAGGTCTATAGCCCGGTGGTCAAAATTTCGCGAATTAAAAGACTGTGACCCAGATGTGGACTCAAAGACCTCGACCCTAACATATAAATACTCCCTAAACATGTCTAAGAGGGGGTTTGGATGTTTTTGACTGGGGATTCGGCCTAAAAAGGCAAAAACACGCTAAGGCGGAGAATTCTTCTACAAATTTTACACTTTCTTCTTCCATTTTTCCATTATTGGTTATGAATTTTAGTATTCTAGTTTTACAAACTATTATGAATAGCTTTTTTGTTATCTAGGGTTTTGATGGAACCTTTTGTAGGATAAATTCTTGTTTTGTTTTTTTTTATATAATTGAGCCATTGTTTCTCTACTTGTTCAACTACGTGTTTATTGTTGTTGATTGAATGGCCATCAATTAACTGTGCCTATTTAGTATGTATTGCTTGGAAAAGGGTACACATTTAGGTAGTTGTTGAATTTCCTAATATATGTGAGAAATCAATATGGAGGGTTTAAAGGTGGAGTTAGGAATAACGAAATCTTGGTGTGATCTTAGTGAGCATTGGACTAATGCCAGCTAGCATAGTTTGGAAAAATACGTCCAGTAAACTGTGATAGTTGCTCGGAAGATAATTACGATACCCGAAGTAATCACGATCAGTAAAGAATACTTAGGCAATATTATAGGATACATAGCGGGAAGGATTTCGACAATTAGGAAAATCAAAACTCTAGGCCTCCTTAATCTTATCTCCAATTTTATCCTTGTTAATTGATAATTTTACTGCTTTTTATATTTATTCGTTAATTAGTTTAGAATAAAAAAATCATATTCTTTATAACTTAGAAATTGTTCGAGCTTGTCTTCTTAGTGATATTGTAAAATTGTAGCTAAGCCTTAGTCCTCTGTGGGATTCGACTCCGGACTCTTAGACCGGATTATATTTGCAACAATCGCTTCGTCCTTTTTATAAGGCATAGTTGGGCATGATCACAATTTCACTTTGTACATGATTCAATTAACGATCTAATTACGTATTATGCACATGATTTAATTAATGACAAGTTGTTTCTTAATTAAGCAAGTGAGAACTATTATATTTTTATTTAGTTTTGTCAGAGTAACGTGAATTTACTTAAAACATTGTTTCTATCTTAAGTAATTTTTTAAACATAATGCTTTATTTAACATCCCCCCCCCCCCCACCCGGATGTATATATATACTCACTCATTGGCAATGCCACTTGCATATGATTTAATTAATGATCTATTTGCTTGTTAATTACTTATGATGCTCGTTGACAAAGATATTAAATTACAAGTGCATGTGGCACGTTGCCTCTGAAAGATATATGTGAGAATTATTATATTTTTATTTAGTTCTATCAGAACAGTATGAACTGAAAATCAACAATTACAAGTTGAACTAAAAATGGGGAAATATCCCTATTGGTAATTCCACTTTCACATGATTCAATTAATGATCCAATTACGTATTATTCACATGATTCCATTAATGACACGTAAACTTTTATAACATAATACTTTATTTAGCATTTCTACTCTTGATATATTCCCATTGGCAATGTCACTTGCACGTGATTTAATTAATGATCTAATTGCTTGTTAATTAGTTATTATGTTCCTTAGTTGACAAAGATATTAAATCTGATTACAAGTGCATGTGGCACGCCGTCTCTGAAAAATGTATGTGAGAATAATTAAATTTTTATTTAGTTCTATTAGGGCAGTATGAACTGAAAATCAATAATTATGCCTTTTTATTCGTTGCCTTTTGCTTAAGAAGGTATGAGTCCTACCTATTAAATGAATATTCCAATTATAAATAAAGTAATAAAATAACTTTATATTGCCCTATAGTCAGAAAAAATAGCAACCAGCAAAATAGGGAAAAGTTTTTTTTTTTTAAACCCCTCCCAAAATAGGGAAAAGTAAGTTAGCTCTGTAACACCTTTTAGTTGAAATCTCTTTGGGTCAAGGCATACCACTTTCTTAGCCATTACCTCTCTGTTATAAAAGGCAGGATTGGAACTCGCCCGGAGCTCGCCCCGGGGTGGAGCACTCATAAAACGTTTTTGGGCTTGTGTGTGAGACTTAATTCCGTGAGACTTACGCCTCAGCGATCGAGGCTTACGCCCCGGATACGGCCAACGCCCAGTGTACTGGACTCGCTTAATAGAACTTTATGTAATTGTATGTAACTAACCTTGTAAATCCTCAAATTTTCTTAATAAATCGTTGACTATTCAAAATTACTTTTTTCTTAATCATAAATCATTAAGTTGAGAGTATTTTATGTCAAAAATTATTGCACGTTATCCACTAAGACTGCTATGATAGTTAATTTAAATAAATCTTTCATTTAAAAAGTATTTATTTATTAACTAATAGTCCATAATTTTTTTAAATATTATTTTTTCATGTTTACGAGATACAATACTTATTAATTTAATAGCTCAGTATTAGTTAGTAATTATTTGCAAATAATTAGTTATCATGGTATTGTATGGTGAATTATGTGTCACTTTATTAACTTGTAGAAACTTAAAAATAAATGATACTAGAGAATCATATTAAAATTGTGAATTATATTTTTATACAAATTCTCTTTCATATAGAAAGCATATTAAATAAAAAGGAATAATTTAAGAAAATTATCAAATTATAATATCGAAATTCTTTTAAGATTCATTACTCCTTAAGAGATACATATAAGATTTCGTATCGAATACATTACTTTTGATGTTTGAGTTGTAACGATGTTGCAATTAATTTGCATATTATGATATATGTCATACTTTTTGTATTATTCATATTTGAATTATAATTTATAAATATTTTAAATAGATTATTTATTATAATTTTATGATTTTAATATAATTTTTATCATTATTTTTTATTTTATACTATCTTAAAATTCTTAAAATTAGTAAAATATAATAATTTATGGGACTTACGCCCTATGTCTCAGGGCGTACGCCTCGCCTCGCCTCACGTCTCCGCCTTTTAAAACATTGTCCATTACTAGTCATATTTAGTCATTGATATGTTTGAGGAGAAGGGAAAAGCAAGATTTTTAGAGCCAAGAATTAATTGTTATAGTGTGCCTACCATCTATTCATTGTTTTATGTGCGATCCCTCACAACTCTTTAGGACTAAGAATGAGTACATTAATTATAATAAATGCTGGAGAAGCTAAAAAAAATCCTACCAAAATAAACATAAGGGGGGAAAAGAAACCAAAAAATCAAAGAAAAGGAAATATAGCACAACTTGTGGTGGTGACAAAAGAGGTCGCCAATAATGTCGTCACCAAAAACTTTATTTTATATAGTGCTCTAACAATAACAAACATGAAAGTAAGTTGTTGAATCCAAGTAAATTCTTTAATGTATTACTTTTCGCATAGAAGATATTGGCTAATTTAATCATTTTTATTTTTATTTTACATTTAATTCTCACCAAGGCTTGGACTTATAATGTGAATTTGTATCTGTCCTTGTTGTATTATTATTATTATTATTATTATTATTATTATTATTATTATTATTATTATTATTATTATTATTCTTCATAGTAATAATAGTAGTAGCGGCAGCAGCAACAACATCAGAAGTAGAAGATTTGTGAGTGAAATGTAGATATATTAGAATTAGCGACATAATTCTATTAGTGACTACAGTTGAAGTCGCCACAGAAGCTTGACAATGATATGTAGGTTGCTACGACAGTTGGCGACATATAGCACCTTAGTGGCGACCAAACAGAAATTCGTCACAGAAATATAGGTTGGTATTGCAACTGGCGACATAATATAGCACAACATTTGCTATAAATACTCGTACAATTTGTAAGAAGGTATGAGTCCTATAAAGTATATGAGTATGTCAGTAATAAATAAAGTAATAAAATTACTTTATATTACTCCATAGTCAGAAAAATAGCAACCAGCAAAATAGGGTAAAATAAGTTAGCTCAGTCAATGTAGCACCTTTTAGTTGAGATCTCTTTGGGTTGCATCCCCTTTAGTCTTTTCCTTTTCTATGAATAGAAGAAAATTCAACAAAATTTCAGTTAAAGGAATTAAAATGCGGTAAATACTTATCTGCATTGGGTTTTTACACCAAATCAATAGATACATGACATGTGTCTTGCATATGGACTTCAATCATTTAACTATGGTAAATTATATACATTCTCATCTAATTAAATTAATTAACCATAGTGAGTTAATATAGTTTGGTATAAACACTCGGTATGGATAAGTATTTACCATTAAAACACAGAAAAATAGGCACAGTTTGCTGGGACAGTAACAAAAAATAGGCACAAAAGTACCAACATATTCTACATATAGATTTGTAGTTATGGATCTATATTACTGCAAATAAAGAGTGAAGAAAGTGTATGAGTTCAAATTTGAACAACCACGACCGTTGATGAGAACAACAAACGACGAGATCTTCGTAACTCGACATCCGGCAGGGGACGACCTGCAGGCGAATAAGAGACTGTACGACTTTTGCAGCAGTGTATGCCCATTAGGAGACATTAGGAATATTCTTTCGAATATCCCTATGAGTTGTCTTTTAGGGCTTCGTTCCATCTGAGCCAAAAATTCCTAAAACTTTCCGTGAGTTTCTTTCCAACTGAGATAGTGAGGAGCGGTCCGGGGTAATGTCTAATTTGTATTGAAAGTGTCGAACAAAATCTTGAGCCATGTCGCCCAATGTATGCCACTTACCGATATCTTGACGATTATGTCATTCCAAAGCTGCCCTAGTCAAGCTCTCACTGAAATATGCCATCAACAAATCATCTTTCTCGCCAACACTTCTCATTTCACTGCAATAATCCCTCAAATGGGCTACCGGATCTCCACACCCATCATACAAGTTAAACTTTGGCACTTTAAACCCCGCGGGCAGGCGAACGTCAGGGAACATACACAACTCTTTGTAAGACATATTAACGTGGTCTCTCATCCCTTGCATGTTCTTTAAGGACTGTTCTATGCTTTTCAGCTTCTTGGATATCTCGTCTCGCCCTTCTTTTCTTGTGACTTTTTCATTTTCAGCATGAAGCTCATCCCGAGGGCTCTTCTTGTATGAGTCAGGAACCTTGTGGGCGACCTCTGCAGGGTAGTATTGGGCATCATGAGCTTTGAGTGGATATTCATTGTTGGGAATAGTGGATATGACAGGAGGGCAATTTTGGGGAGAGGTAATTGGAGGATGAGTGATGGAGCTACTAGGACGGTTGGGAAAGCTGTGATGAACGGGTGGATCTGGAAAGTATGGGGGATCATCCGACACTATGACCGGAGTTTGGGTAAGGGTAACATCTAAGAAGCTAGGTGGTGGCGGGGGTGGTGCCTTCCCAGTCAACCAGGCCTGATACATGTTTGTCATGTATTGTCTTAACATCCTTACCTCATCAGCCAAACCAGTGTCCTGTTCAACCAACTGCTTTCGGGCACCGGTATCAACCAACCCAATTTTGTTGTTGTCCGCCATTGCCTTTTGACCTTATGTTGTGGAAAGGAGTTACTACTTCGAGAACCACAAACCAACCATTTTTCTGCTATGAAGATATCAAAAGGAACAAAATGGGGTCATCCCGTTAGCGTTAGGGCATTTAAGAACAAAAATATCACATTGCGTGCAATGCACCTAGCGACAATTAATAGTTCTAGAATGACTTCGAGGGTCATAAGGTCACTTGGCATCATCCCAATTTGTCCATTTGAATCTTCTCTTTTCTTTTCTTTCCTCGCACTTCTTAGCTCGCTCATTTTCTTTCCCCTTTTTTCTTTCTGATTATCGCTCTTTTTCTTCTTTCTCATTTCTCACATCCCATAATTTTACCATCTTTTTTCTTCTTTTTTTTTTCTTTTCCTTTTCTTTTTCTTTGGTAAATAAAAAAAAAATCGATCGAACCCTATATAGGTTGCCTACATATTATGACGCCGCATGAATCAGATCTTTGCGTAGTTCGGGAAGATCAGGAATAAAGGAAACAAACTGACGTTCTCTTTTTCTTTTTCTTTTTCTTTTCTTTTTACCTTAATGACTACTCTGATGAGAAAAGAGAAATAAAAGAAGCAAATCTTTTTTTTTTAAAATTTTCTAGACCCAATGTTCTATAACCTATCCTAAACTCAAGCTTAACGAACATATATTTTTTCTCATTTTTTTTGTTGAAATAAACACTTTATGGGAAATTATTAAGGAAAAATCCTACAAGAGAAAAATATTTTTGGTTCTTTTTTTTTTTCTGAAATGAAGTCCAAACAATAAACCAAAGAAAAATATTTTGAATTTTCATTTGGTATCCCTGAAGAAAGACTTCGAAACGAGAAATGAACAAAATAAAAAATATTTTTTTGAATTTCGATTTTTACTTACCTAAGAAAGAAACTTTAAAGATAAAGATAAAGTATGTTTTTTTACTTCTATGCACAATGTCCTAAAGTTCTTGGGAAAATAAAAGAATATTTTTTTTTCATTTTTCATTAATTTCCCAAAGAAGAACCTCAAAAGAAAAATCTTTTTGGATTTTTGAGATTAATACCTTAAAGGAAACTTTTAAAAAGGTACTAAAAGGAAATTCTCTTTTTTTTTTTTTTTGAATTTTTAGTCTTAATATACTAAAGGAAATATTAAAGCATTTTTTATTTTGATATTAATTGCCTAAAGGAAAAATCACCTCAAAAGGATTTTTTTCATTTCTAGAATTAGTATTCTAAAGAAAACTTATAACGGAAATATAAAAACGCAAAATTTCTTTTTTTTTTGTTTTTGATTTTTGACTTGTAACATATTTCCAAATACAAAATAAGAAATACAATAACAAAAGACTCGGCAAACTTAACTAGACTATTACAAACTCTAACATCACCTAAAAGACTGGATACTACTATACAGGACTAGAAAGTAAAACATGAACAATTGACTCAAAAACATAAAATGGCTCATCGAGCAGCTCCTGAATGCAGTGATCCTGAGGTATCTGTCATGCTCAACCTCCGATAAGTAGATCCACATCTGTATGAGAAAACTTAAACCTACACTATGTGAGACAATAACATTCCCTACTAGACACATGCAAGACATGGTTGTGACCATTTTCTAAAATTAACCGATGTGGCTAAAAGTGGCTAACAATGCAAGATTTGCCTAAGACCCCGCAAAGCCAAGGACCTAAACTCACTTAGGAAGACCGGACCCTATGTGGGTTGCCTACGTATCACGCCCCGAAAGACAAGAATCAGGTATGCGTAGTTCGGACAGTTTGGATACGAGCGAGAATTAAAAAAACAACTAATTTAAAGAAAACACATTTTTTGCCTTTCCTTGAAAATGATGAAACATGCAACATCTTTTTTTTTGGATTTTCTTGCTCCTTCTTTTTTTTTTGGATTTTTGATTTTCGGAAAATGATGAAAAATTGCAAAATCTTTTTTTTTTTTGAATTTTCAAACTTGTTTTTTTAACAAAATCTGACAGAAAACATAATTGGGTCCCATTCGCTTTATCTTCACACTTTACCCTCTCTTTTTTTCTTTTTTTTCATTTGCCCACAATTATCATTGGTCCGCCAAATGACCCTTTTACCCTTGAAAAATGCAACATGTAGCACATAGGATGCATCAAGATGGATTGTTATTTTGGGTACACCTGTCCTAGACGGACCCAACTCCTATGTTGAGTCCCCTAAGTCAAATGCACATGATGCAAACAAATGTTCCTACTAGGGATCCGGCATGAGGCTGAGTTATTCTAAGTATAAAACTTGGGTATACTGTTCTAGACTTGTGCACCCGAGCGGACAACTCGAACCGAGGAGGGGGCTACATATCACCAAAAGGCCATCCGGCTTAGTAACTTGTCCGAGCCTCTTTCTTATTTCAATGTATGACACTAACAGAATAGGGAGTCACGCCAGCATGCACATCCCCGAAGATGAGAAGAGAAAGGTTTCGTATCAGTTTATATATAGTTCAGATAATATCAAAGCAGCGAAAAGCAGTACTTACCACATTAGGCCCAAACATGTGAATAAAATCAAATAATAAATAAAGCCAAATACAACAATTATTCTAAGCTCGAATTCTAAACCTTGAACCAGAGATTCTAGGTTCTTATCCCCAACAGAGTTGCCAGAGCTGTCACACCTCCTTTTTACCTACCCGAGGAGGGGTATAAGAGAGTTTTTTCCATCCTAAAGTGACAATCGAAACGAGATTTATTTGTTTAAAGATTTAGAGTCGCTACTTGGGATAATTTAGGGTGTCTCAAGTCACCGGTTCAAATCCCGAATCGAGGAAAGATTGACTCTGTTTTACAGTCCGCGAACACAGAAATTCGGGTAAGGAATTCTGTTAACCCGGGAAAAGGTGTTAGGTATTCCCGAGTTCCGTGGTTCTAGCATGGTCGCTTAACTCTTATAATTGGCCTATTTACTTGATTTTAGTACATGTTTTAGCCCATGGTGCAATTTTAACTTTAGAGTCGCTTTATTTAATTAATTTTAGGAAAAATTCAACGTCAACTAAAACACGTCTTGAACCACGTCACATAAATGCACCCGCGGTCCATGACACATTTTATCTAACGTTGCCGAGATTTGGATTTGGGTCACATAAATGCGCACCCGAGTTTAAGGAAATTAATTATTAGGATAGTGCGCCTAAAGCAACTACGCATTTTTAACTTTGCGAGGGCCATGAAAAATTCCCTAAATGGCGCACCTCGATTTCTAAAGCAGACACATTAATTAAATGAGGGTCGTACGCTTAAAATTTTATTTGGCACGGCACGCCTCAATTCCATTTTTAAACGGAAGTTCAAACTAGATGCTCGAAGGCCATAAGCTATTTTGTGTTATTTAATATGGCTCACCTCAATCTATTTAATGGGCTTAATTAATTAAAAAAGCCAAATATAACTAAAGGTTTCTCTCAAACTAACTAAAAGGCTTACTAGAGAAAAGTTGAGTATTTAAGCGAATGGATTTAATCCAGCACAAACGAGCTAATAGCTAAATGAGAAAGGGCTATCCAGTTTGGGCCCAATCATGAGCCCAAATGTCGAAACTTGTAGCTACTGAATGTCTGACTCAATATCGAGTCCTTTACAACGCATAGATAATGCCAGAAGTTGCAAATAAAACAACGTAAATTCAAAAGGGCTAACGTTGGGATCAATACACATGCAAACAGCCTTCAGAGTCACACTTTAACTCATCAATGGACAATTATCTGGCATTTTAGCAATGACTCGATTTTGAAAACGATTAAAAGTCCCATTTTAATAACTAATAGTAGGCAAACTTTAATTTTCAGATCTCCAAACTACCTTGAAATACAGACCTAAAAATTTTAAAAATTAAATCAATCTTGTACAAGTAGAACCTATATACAACCAAACTAACAACTTGTCATTTTCCAATGAGCTTAAACATAAATCTTCATTAGAGAACCCCAACAAATCTCAGCCAAAACCAAATAAGGTCCAGGGTATATAACAAACCAATATGAAATTAGCAACTACAAACTTAAAGTCTCATTAACACGAATTCGAGCTTAATCAAGGGCTAAAGTCCATGATTTAATTGACATTACAAAGCAGACAACAAAGAGTAAATATGCTGAAGGAGAAAACAAGTTATCCTTCAAAATCTGACGATCTCCAAGAAAATAGTGGCGACATTTCAGAGACAAGAAGAAGAGAAAAGACTAAGGCTAATTTGAACCAGACAATTTCCTATTTCCATTTTTAATCCCCAATTTGAGCATCAATTTACATAGATTCTAGGGACATGTACCTGAGAAATAAGGAGAGAAAAATGTAAAGAGGCAGTAATCAGCAGCGGCAAACCAAGTAGGAAGCAATGGAACAGTAACAGTAATGGCAGACCCAATTCCAAACCAGAAAGTGATATGCAGCAACCCAAAGAACAATATCAATCGAACAGTGACCCGAACTTCAAATAAAACTTCTACAAACCCAAGTTTAATCCTCTCTAACCCCAAATGAGAAACTACTATTTTCAGAAATTGGAAAAAAATCAGAAAGCAATTCAGTGAAACAGTAAAAAAATCAGTCGTTTGTATTTTTTTTCTGGATTTTCTCCCTTCAAGTCTCACTTGCATATCAAGTTTAGGTGCCTTTATAGGCAAGCATTAGGGCACCCTAGAGGTGTTCAATTTTGCATCTCAAACCTTTTCCAATTTTTAATTTAGCTCAAATACCCCTAGATTAATTATCAGAATTTCAAAATCCATCCCCAAACCCCCTTTCCTGGAAGTTTCCTACGGTTGTTACATAAGATTCCCCTACCTATACTACCTAAATTACCCCTGAATTTTCTGAAAATTATCTCTAAGCCAAGCAGAAACATGGGTCATGGGTCCATTTTGACCCAACTTTTCTAACCCAAAGTCAGTCGGAATTTACCCAAACCCAACCAACAAGATCAGAAGCCCAAATGGCCCCAATTAGCACTTACCCAATTATCAAATCGCAAACCCAAAGTAACACATGCTGACATGTTTTAACGATTAAAAGAAATTAGCCTAAGTGACTTATTACCACACTAACCAATCTAAATCAACTGACACGGGTAACTATATCAATAAAAGAAAAATCATAAGCTCATGCAAATGACTCTGGAACAATAAAGAAATCAAGAAGAAGAGAGGAAGCAGAGAAATAGAAAAAGAAAATGAAAACTAGATTAAACCGAAAAGAAGAAAAGAAAATACCTACTAACATTTGAGCAATTGAGGAATGGAGTCTGAATCTTCAACTTCTTGGATTTTTCGGCCAAATATGATATCAGTCGTGTGTTCTTACAAAGAACACATGATCAAAATCAAATCAAGCTTGAAATTCCCACAGAACCTGATTTGGAATTTCTAGGGTTCGTCTTTTGATCTAAGATTCGAAGATTTCCAGGGTGATTCAAAGGAAGTGAAGTAAGGATTTGGAATGAAGGAAGAGAGGGGGTTCTAGGGTGTTAATTTGGTGGTAAACGGAGGTGGCGCCGCCACGCTAAGGCGGTGGGAAAAGAGGGCGACGGGCTAGGGTTCGGGGAGTGTCTCTGAAGGTGAAGAATTGAGAGCGACGAGATGGGGTTTTTTATTTCGGACAGCTTTATATCAAACAGACCCCACTTCGCGACTGTTGGATCGCAAAAACCTCGACGGCTCAGATCTATTGAACCTCCAAAACGAGGTCGTTTGGTTGAGTGTGAGACAGACCGGGTTATGGGTGAACTAGAGCGGGTTGCCTGAACGGATCTTGGGGTGTTAACAATTGGGCTGGGAACAAAAATGCATTAATTTTGGCCCAAAAATTCTACTTCTTCATCTTCTCTTGAAATTTCCTTTTTATTTGCAAACACTTTTTGATTTTATTTTTAAATTAAAACTGTAATAAGACCTAAACTTATTCCCGAATCAAATTAATCCTAACACATTAAATTAATTAACTCTAATTAAAATCAAATTAAACGGAAAACAACCAAAAGTCAAAGATTAAAATTAAAAGTGCAAAAGTACCATTTTTGCGATTTTTCCAATTATTATAAAATAACTAATTTACTACTTAATTCAAAAATACAAAGTTAAATCCTAAATGCAAATGCAACATATTTTCGTATTTTTCATTAGTTAATTAAAGTAAAAATGCACAGACAAATGCAAACAATTGACAGAAAATGCCACAAAAATCAAATAATGGAAAAGTTATTTTGTTTTGAATTTGTGGGAGTAATTCATTTGTGGGAGGAAGATTAATATAGCGTGTGTCCAGGAGACTAGGTGGGTCGAATCGAGGGCGAAAAATGTGGATGGGTATAAGTTGTGGTACTCTGGTGTCCTGAGGGGTAAGAATGAAGTGGGTATCCTGGTAGATAGTCATCTTAGGGAGTCCGTGGTGGAGGTCAGACGGGTGAATGATATGCTAATGACTATTAAGTTGGTGGTGGGTGAGGGTACTTTAAATGTCGTTAGCGCGTACGCACCACAAGCAGGCTTGGATGAGGATATTAAAAGGCAATTTTGGGAGGGGTTGGATGAGATTGTTCGTAGTATACCGCCTTCTGAGAGGTTATTCATAGGAGGAGATTTCAATGGTCATATTGGGTTATCTGCAGGTGGGTACACTGAGGTGCATGGCGGATTTGGTTTCGGAGAGCGGAACGGAGGGGGCATTGCGCTGTTGGACTTTGCCAAGGCTTTCGATCTAGTCATTGCAAACTCGAGTTTTACGAAGCGGGATGAACATTTGGTTACTTACCAAAGTTCGGTGGCGAAGACTCAGATTGACTATCTCCTCCTCAGGAGATGCGACAGAAGGTTGTGCGAGGACTGCAAGGTTATCCCAGGTGAGACCCTCTCAACGCAGCATAGGCTTTTGGTGATGGACATTTGTATTAGGATAAGGAGGAAGAAGAGGTCAGTACGAGGACGGCCCAGGATTAGGTGGGGCGCCTTAACTAAGGATAAGGCTAAAGAGTTGGAAGGAAGGTTATCGGCAATGGGAGCTTGGAGAAGTAGTGGGGACGCAAACACAATATGGTCGACGACGGCAGACTGTATAAGAAAGGCGGCGAGAGAGGTGTTGAGGATATCTACGGGCCACTATAGTGGACACAAAGGAGATTGGTGGTGGAATGCAGTGGTCCAAGGTAAAGTGGAAGCAAAGAAGGAGGCTTACCTAAGGTTAGTAGGGAGCACTGACGAGGAGGAGAAGAGAGAGAACAGTCAAAGGTATAAGGTAGCTAGGAAGGAGGCGAAGATGGCAGTGACGGAGGCTAAGACGACAGCTTTTGCTCGTCTGTATGAGGAACTAAGGAACAAAGGTGGGGAGAAGAAGTTATTCCGACTCGCTAAGGCGAGAGAGAGGACAACTCGGGATCTGGACCAAGTGAGGTGCATAAAAGATGATGACGGCAAAGTTTTGATGGGAGATGACCAGATTAAGAGGAGGTGGCAGACCTACTTTCATAAACTTCTAAGTGAAGAAGGGGATCAGGATATTATACTTGGGGAATCGAGGAATGCCGACAGTCACCATGAAGTAAGTAATTGTAGGGACATTGAGATCGATGAAGTCATGGAGGCAATGCGTAAGATGAGAAGGGGCAGAGCTACCGGGCCAGACGAAATTCCGGTTGAACTGTGGAGGTGTGTGGGTAGAGCAGGCTTGGAATGGCTTACTGCATTGTTTAGTGTTATATTCAAGACTAATAGAATGCCTGAAGAGTGGAGGTGGAGTACAATGGTCCCGTTGTATAAGAACAAAGGTGATGTCCAGAGCTGTAACAACTATAGGGGCATCAAATTACTAAGTCATACCATGAAAGTTTGGGAGAGAGTGGTAGAAATGAGAGTGCGAAGGACGGTGTCTATTTCAGACAACCAGTTCGGGTTCATGCCGGGACGATCTACCACAGAAGCTATCCACCTTATTAGGAGGATGGTGGAACAGTACAGAGATAAGAAGAAGGATCTCCACATGGTGTTTATTGATCTGGAGAAAGCGTACGATAAGGTTCCTAGGAAGGTCTTATGGAGCTGCTTAGAGGATAAAGGGGTCCCGAGTAACTATATTAGGGTGATTAAAGACATGTATGATGGAGCTAAGACTCGGGTTAGGACAGTAGGAGGCGACTCTGAACACTTTCCAGTTATTACGGGGTTGCACCAAGGGTCTGCGCTCAGCCCATTCCTATTTGCCCTGGTGATGGATGCACTGACTCATCATATTCAAGGGGAGGTTCCATGGTGCATGCTATTTGCTGATGACATTATTCTAATTGACGAGACAAGAGGCGGCGTCAACGAGAGGCTAGAGATTTGGAGACATGCTCTTGAGTCTAAAGGTTTCAAGTTGAGTAGGACGAAGACGGAATACCTCGAGTGCAAATTTGGAGTTGAGCCGACGGAAGCGGGAGTTGAAGTGAGGCTTGACTCTCAAGTCATTCCCAAGAGAGGTAGTTTCAAGTACCTTGGATCGGTTATGCAGGGGATCGGGGAGATTGACGAGGATGTCACACACCGTATAGGGGTGGGGTGGATGAAGTGGAGGTTAGCGTCGGGAGTCTTGTGTGACAAGAAAGTGCCACCGTTACTAAAAGGTAAGTTTTATAGAGCAGTGGTTAGGCCTGCCATGTTGTATGGAACTGAATGTTGGCCGGTAAAGAACTCACACATCCAGAAGATGAAAGTAGCAGAGATGAGGATGTTGAGGTGGATGTGCGGGCATACAAGGATGGATAAGATTAGGAATGAAGATATTCGAGAGAAGGTGGGTGTGGCCCCCATGGAGGACAAGATGCGGGAAGTAAGACTCAGATGGTTCAGGCACATTCAGAGGAGGAGCACTGATGCACCGGTGAGGAGGTGTGAGCAACTGGCTGTAGTGGGCACGCGGAGAGGTAGAGGAAGACCTAAGAAGTATTGGGGAGAGGTGATCAGACAGGACATGGCACGACTTAGGATTACTGAGGACATGGCCCTTGATAGGGAATTATGGAGGTCGAGTATTAAGGTTGTAGGTTAGGGGAGAGTGTGAATATTTCTACAGCGCAATAGAGGGAGACTATCCAGTTAGGAGTTAGACTAGGAATGTCATTGGTCGTCTATTGATGCAGGGCTTTCCCTTCTAGTTGTACTATACCAGCCATCTATTTCGTATTTCATATTTTGTATCCTGTATTCCATATTTCATATCTCTTATATATTGTTGTTGTTATTGTTGTATTTTTATTATGCATTTCTATGGTACTAATATATCATCTCCTACTGCTTTTTTGAGCCGAGAGTCTCCTGGAAACAGCCTCTCTACCCTTCGGGGTAGGGGTAAGGTCTGCGTACATATTACCCTCCCCAGACCCCACTTGTGGGATTATACTGGGTCGTTGTTGTTGTTGTTGTTGTAATTCATATAGGGCAAAAATCACGTGCTCACAGTACTGATCCCTCAAAGGAGCACTGTTGAAACTACCAGATCCCCGAGACCTCTTGACCTCCCTCTCCTCTCGCTCCTGCCGGCAAACCGTCTCGATCTCACGGGCAGTATCAACAACCTCCTCGAAGGTGGCACCCGTCACCCTCTCTCTAGTCATGAGTATCCGAAGATGATACGTGAGGCCATCAACAAACCTCCTGATTCGCTCCCGATATGTGGGAACCATCCAAACTGCATATCGGGCTAACTCAGAGAACCGCATCTCGTACTGCGTCATCGATATCTCCCCCTGACGCAGCTACTCAAACTGCCTGCGCAGCTCCTCTCGGCGTGAATGAGGTACAAACTTCTCTAGGAAGAGAATAGAGAACTACTGCCAAGTAAGGGGCGCTGCACCAACAGGCATACGTCTCTCGTACGCCTCCCACCAAGTTAAGGCAACCCCAAAAAACTGAAAGGTAGTAAATTCCATATCGCTAGTCTCAAGAATCCCCGCTGTCCGAAGCATCCGCTGGCACTTATCTAGAAAACCCTGGGCGTTCTCGCCTTCTGCACCACTGAATGACGGAGGCTGGAGCCTACCAAACCTCTCAAGTCGACACTGCTCATCATCAGGCATAACTAGTACTACAAACTCCTGAGCTGGTGCAACCGGCTGGGCTGGAGGTACCCCCGGCGTCTGAAGTCCCTGCACTACCTGCTCAAGTGTGCGAGCAACGAGGGTATGATTGCCTTCCCCGGCCTGTGAAGTAGCTACTACTGTAGTGGCTGAAACTGCCTGAGCCAGGCCAGTGCAAACTGATAAGATCTGTGCCAAGGCCTCTTGAAGACCCAGAATCACGATAGGCACAACTGGTGCCCGAACCGGTGCTGCTGAAGCATCTATAGCTGGAGCCTGTCCTGAGCTAGGGCAGCCGGTGGGTCTACTGGTGTTGCCCTCGTTGTTCTACCTCTGCCACAACCACGACCGCGTCCACGGCCTCTGGTGGCCTCCGCTAGTGGCACTGGTGGTCGTCCACCCCGGTAGCTCGTGTCCTCACCATCTGTGAGAGAATAGAATAACGGAAGTTCAGTACTCGGATCAACAAGTTCGCACAATAAGAATTTCAAGAATATGAAGTTTTTCCTAAAGGTCCTGCAGCCTCTCGAGGATAAATACAGACGTCTCCGTACCGATCTGCGAGACTAAACTGGCTTATGACTCGCGAGACCTATGTAACCTAGGCTCTGATACCAACTTGTCACGACCACAAATACCGGTCGTGGTGGTGCCTATCACAGTACTAGGCAAGCCGACAACCCATAATCACATCCCATTTACAATAACATTAAGCCATTTTTCTAACATAAGTTTTGAATGCGGAATCAATTATAAGTATTAAAATGATAGAAATATGCGAAAAACCAACATAGCCACTACTACATAGCCCAACAAATCTGGTGTCGCGAGTCTGGAGCCTCTAATACATAACTGAACATCCAGTACATCATGTCTAGGAAATGCGAAAATAAACTGGATAGAGAGGAGAAAATAGCGTTGCAGACACCTTGTAGCTACCTCTAATCTCTGGTGAATACAGCCTCAGCAGAAATTCCTCACTCTGCCCCTCGAGCACCTGGATCTACACACAAGGTGCAGGGAGTAATGTGAGTACGCCAATTCAGTAAGTAACTAAAGCAAATAAAGACTGAAGATAGTAACGAGCAGTTAAAAACATATAACTGAAAATAGCAACAAGATCATTGTTCAACTTTACAGTTTAAAACCAGTTTTCGTCATAAGATTCACACGTTCAGTTTAAAGCTTGGGATCATATACTTAACAGTCTTTCCAACAGAGGCTTTGTTTAAAAGAAGAGTGAAATAGTTAAAGTAGCATAACAAGGCCTCTCAGGCAAGGAATCACTCAGAATACCGCCCCTCGGGCAGCCTCTCAGTCACTCAGGACTCAATTCTCGTCATTTAATGCTCACTCTCGGCACTCAGCTCATATATACCTCATTAAAACAGAAATCATAGTAGCCGATTCGGCGTGCAGCCCGATCCATATATCGCTGCGGCGTGCAGCTCGTTCTATATATATAATCAACTGCGCTTACTGGGGGTGTGCAGACTCCGGAGGGGCTCCTACAGCCCAAGTGCTATATCGCTGCGGCGTGCAGCTCGATCCAATATATATAGCTGCGGCGTGCAGCCCGATCCATATAAGTATCGTTGCGGCGTGCAGCCCGATCCATAATATATACATATAATATCCTCACAATTGGGTTCTCAACCTCTCTCATTCATTAACCTCACAGCCTCTCGGGCACAATAGTAGAAGGTAGGGATCTCAGCCCAAACAATCCTCACATTTAGGAATAGAGTGATAAAACCAGCTTTAATCATTTAAACAGGTAAAAACATGACTGAGGATATGGTTTTTAACAAGTAAAGTGAGGAAAAACAGTCAAACCGCCCCTAAGGGTTCTACAGGTCGGCACAAGGCCCCAAACATGACATACAAACCATAGTACAATATAAAAGACTGAAATACGGAATAATATAAGATTTCCAAATCAAGTACGCGACTTAATAGTCGCTACAGGACGGACCAAGTCTCAACCACTACCGGTGCACGCCCACATGCTCGTCACCTAGCATGTGCCTCACCACATTTATCAAAACAAGTCAAATACCGGGGTTTTGTACTCTCAGTTCCAGATTCACAATGGTTAATTACCTCAAACTAGTGAAAATACTAATCTGTGGCGCCTTTGCCTCTCGAATCGTCCTCCACTCGCGTCGAATCTATCCAAAATCAGAACTACTACGTCACAATATGCTAGGGGACAAAGCCCAAGCAAAAACAATCGAAAATACCAAAAAGTCCGAAATTAGCAAAACCCGAGCCCCGGGCCCACTTCTCAAAACTCAGAAATTTTCACATCATTAGATTCTTTGTCTCCCCACGAGTTCATACATATAAAAAACACAAAAATCGGAGTTCAAATGACCCCTCAAATCCTCAATTTAAGCTCTCTTAAACTCAAGCCCTAAACCTCTATTTTTAGTCCTTTAATTCTTTAAATTTCAGTCCCAATCCATGAAATATTACCATAGAAGTGTGTTTTAAGTCCAAAATCCTTACCTCAACGAAGTCTCTTTGATTTCTCTCTTCAAGATCGCCCAAAGCTCCCAATTCCGAGTTCAAAAATGGTTAAACCCTTCAAAAATTGCGAAGGATGAAATATATACTTTTTTCCCAGGCTTTTCCGCATTTGCGGTCCAAAACCCGCTTCTGCGGTCTAACTATCCGCTTCTGTGGAATTTCATTAACCAGCCAAACAACATCTACGGTTCACCCGCCGCATCTGCGACTCTGCAGGTGCGGTTCCCCTACCGCATCTGCGGTTATTGACCACTCTCGAATCCGCTTCTGCGGCTCCCTTTCCGCACGTGTGGCATCGCACCTACAGTCCCCAAACCGCAGGCGCGAAAACACCAAAAGCAGCAATATCAGCTGCTGCAACCAAGTTCCAAATTCTCCGATAACCACCCGAAATGATCCCGAGGCCTCCGGGACCTCAACCAAAAGCACAAACATAACCCGATACCATATTCAAACTTGTTCCAAACATCGAAACACCTCAAACAACATCAAATCTACCAAATCACCTAGAATTCAAGCCCAAGTTTCTAAAATCTTCTAACATACGTTTTTTATCAAAAACTCAACCAAACCACGTATGAATGACCTGAAATTTTGCACACATATTCCAAATGGCACAACAAAGCTACTAAAACTCTCAGAACTCCATTCCGACCCTTATATCAAAATCTCACCTATCAACCAGAAATCGCAAAAATATCAACTTCGCCAATTCAAGCCTAATTCTACTCCGGACTTCCAAAACTCATTCCGATCACACTCCTAAGTCATAAATCACCTCCCAAAGCTAACTGAACCATCGGAACTCATATCCGAGCTCTCTAACACATAAATCAACATCCAATTGACTTTTTCAACTTAAACCTTCTTAAAAGAGACTAAGTGTCTCAAACTTCATCAAATCCTCTCTGATCTCAATCTAATCAACCCAATCACATAAAACATGGATAACGAAGTATAAAGAAGCAGAAATAGGAGAAACGGAGCAGTAACTCATGAGACGATTGGTCGGGTCGTCACATATCTACAAATTTGTAAATTCTAATATATATCTATATATAATTGCATATGTTTTTGAATTTATGTTAGGACATATTATGAAGTTAACAAATTACTATATTGTAACTTGTAGGTTGATGGAAAGCTTGAAGATTTTAGGAAAGCTATCTTTGTAGAACTCGATAGCCTTCGAGGATTTATAAATGAGTCTATGCAGACTGTTTTGCAAATAATAAATAGTAGAAATGTGCAAGATGATGCAAAGGTAAGATCTGGCATTTATTTTTATAGCAAAACAATTTAGACATATGAAAAAATATATACAAACTAACATAAAACATTCAGTTTGCTAGCAGTTCAACAAAAAATAATGACCAAGAAAAAGACTTGAACAATCAGCATTTTCAGTCAATATTGGGGAACAAGTGCAGGCCAGCACCAGCAAAACAGGTATCTACAAAATACCTACAAAGTATCTACAATTTGTGTTAGTGTATATATAACATATCTACACTTATCCATAAATTATCTACAATTTTGATACACATGCTACAATTTTCAAGCCACCACTATCCAGTATTATTTATTATTTTTAATTATAAAACAGAACATGTTGAAGGTGCAGTTGGTCAAGAAAATCTTCCAGCACATGATGATTTATATACACATTTTCAAGTTGCAGCTGATGAAGACAAAACAGGTATCATACTGTCATTCAGAGATATTTTCTTGTTGTTTATAAATTTTAACATTCTTGTTAAGTAAGATATTAATTGTGTTACAGTGATGGAAGATATCAATGCACAATCCCCAATTCACGGAGTGACAGTAGCAGTTCAGATAGAACAAGTCCTTGAGGAACATGACAATAAAGGTGTAGATGCACAGTATATGCTAGGTGATTCAGAAGGATCAGGAGTTGAGAAGAAGGGGGTCACACTAGATGATTTTGAGTTGTCTGACAACTTATCCCAGTTGGTTAAGTTTGGCGAGCCACACAAGATAATGCAACACCTATGCATCCGGGGAGAACAAGGCATCCAAGAAAGCATGCCCGATCACCATTTATCCCTCTATACATTTCTGAGGGCAGCAGCTCGGTTGGACCTAAAATTTTCTACCTCAAGCACCCTTTTACTACTGTTATTGGTGAAGATGTAGATCCGGAGGTTTTAGATAACTTCAACAAGTGGTTATACCACTGTAGCGACAAAGGTTCAAAGAGGTATGAATGCATAATTTGACACTTGCATTTCAGCATTTATCTTTTACATATCTAATTCAATCTACAATTTTTTTTTGACATTTATTTGTTGTTACAGGAGGAAGGCTCCGTTTTCCATAAAGGATAACCAAATCGTTGGTTAGACCTTGGAGTGGAAAAGGTTGATAAGAAGGAATGGTTCTTTTCCCTGGCTCACCCCGGACAAGTCCTCAATGACTCGGTAAGTATCAAGGAGTCTATTCTCAAGATATGATTTGTAGATATTTTGTCTTCTATTTTGTAGTTTAATTGTATTTATGTTATAGATACCTATAATATATGAAGATGACTTGTAGTATAAATTGTAGATATGATGTACACATGATTGTAAATGTTGTCTTTCTTGTATCTAGTATAATTGTATTTAGGTTTTAGATTATGTATCATATTTGAAGATTATTTATATTATAAATTCTATATATATTTTGTGGACAGAATAGTTTGTTGTTGTATTTCCTGTTGGTAGTGTAATTGTAGTTATTTTGTAGTTTATGTAGAACATTACAAGATTAATTGTAGTATAAGATGTAGATATAATGTAGACATGATTGTAGATGATGTGCTACATGTTTGCCCAGTAAATGTAGATAAATTCTAGTTATTTTTAGATTATTTGAAGTTGACTTTGTCGTTTATATGTAGAGCTGTTTTTAGACATCATTGTAGATTTTTTGTTTCTGTTTTGTAGTAAATTGTAGTTATAATGTAGTTTTATGTAGATTATTTGAAGTTGACTTGATGTTTATATGCCAACTATTTTTGGTTGCAGCACATTGATGTTTTAATGTATTACTTGAGGAAAAGAGATAAGTATGGCCCCAATAACAAGACCAGGTTTACCACAACGGATTGTTTGTTCAAGACCAGGATAGAACAAATTTATGAAAAGTTCATAAATTCACCTCCATAAAAGAAGTATTCGGTTGTTAAACCCCAAGATATTGTTGCAGAATATATTTTGGGGTATAGACTACTTGCCAATATTGCATGGGATGAAGTTGACTATGTCATCATGCCCATCAATATTGTAGAAAAATTCCATTGGGTGTTGGTCATTTTCGACATTGCAGACAGACAACTTTATGCGCATGATTCCGTGGTCTCTTCACGCAACCATCAAGTTGTTGAATCCTATGTCGAAAAGTTTTCTGTTATTATCCCTTTGTATTTGCCATGCACTGGTTTCTATGGGAAGCGTAAAGATATTAACTTCAAGAATATAAAGGCATACATCGAGAAACTTGTTATCGACCCTCTTAACATTCAGTGGATCGTTGGAGAGATTCCACAGCAAAAAGAAAGGTCACTGTAAAAAATTCTATTCTCTCTTTATATGCATTTAATTCTTTTTTTATTTCTAATCATTTGGTAAATATTTAAAAATATTTGTGTTCTGCAGCGATTCTGGTGTATTTGTTGCTGCCTTTGCGGAGTATGTTAGCCTTGGAGATTTGTCAATTCCCGCAGAAGACCTTTCTGATATTGACCAACATCGTAGACGCTATGGAGCGCTCCTATGGGACTATGCTACAAAGAAGCAGGAAGATGGGTCAATCAGTGAAAGTGGGGTTACAGGCAGACTAGCAAGGAGGAAGGGTGCACCTGCATTGAATGAGAAAACAAGAGTCCAGAGAAAGAAGAAGTAATGTCATGTATATGTAATTTAGTTGATGCTAGTTTGTAGGAGAAGTATAGTACACAACTTTCTTGAATAATTCATTTGTGTTTTTATTGTAGCAGACCTTTTGTTTTGTTAATTTCTATCCAGTTTAGTAGTTCACTTGAAAATAACTTTGTAACGACCCGACCGGTCGTTTTGAGCTCTAGCGCGTCATTCAACATTTAGAAGTCATGAACAGTTTCATTTCAGGTATATTGACTTGTACGTATGGTCAGAGTTGAATTTCGGGAAATTCGGAGTCAAATTGGAAAGAAACTTTTCATTGCGGCAACCTTAAGTTGAAGAAAATGGCTAAGATTGGAATTTTGAGTAAACGACCTCGGAATTGGGATCTGAAAGTTCCAGCATGTTTGTATGATGATTTCGGACTTGGGCATATGTCCGGATTTGGTTTTGGATAACCCGTGAGCATTTCGACGTATATTGTGGAAGTTAGTATTTTAGAAGAATTTCATAAATTTGGGTTGGAAGGCATTTCAGAGTTATAGATGTCTGTTTGGGATTCCGAGTCTGAGAATAGATCTGTATGGTGATTTTGGAGTTGGGAGAGCGATCAGAAGTGAATTCGGATGTCCGGAGGTCATTTTGAAGTCATTTGGCTAAATATAAAAATTTGAAGTTTTTTGAGAAAATTCGACCGGAAGTGGAAATTTTGATATCGGGGTCGGAATGCGATTCCGAAAGTTGGTGCAAGTCTGTAATGTCGAATGTGACTTGTGTGCAAAATTTGAAGTCATTCGGACTAGTTTTGGTAAGGTTTGAGACACTTAGTCTCTTTTAAGGAAGCTTAAGTTGGAAAAGTCAACCGGATATTGACTTATGTGTTAGAGGGCTCAAAATGCAAATTTTATGGTTCGGATAGCTTCATTAGGTGATTTGGGACTTAGGAGTGTGTCTGGAATATTTTTGTGATGACCGATGTAGAATTAAGCTTGAATTGGCAAAGTTAGTATTTTGGCGAATTCCGGTTGATAGGTGAGATTTTGATCCGATGGTTGAAATAGAATTCCGAGAGTTGTTGTAGCTTCGTTATGTCATTTTGGACTTGTATGCAAAATTTGCGGTCATTCGGACGTGGTTTGGTTGGGTTTTTAATCAAAAATGGAATTTGGAAGTTGTTGAGGTTCATAGGCTTGAATCTGATGATGATTTGATGTTTTGATGTTATTTTGGGTGTTCCGAAGGTTGGGACAAGTTTGAATGATATTGTGGGACATATTGATATAATTGGTTAAGGTCCCGAGGGCCTCGTGTGAATTTCGGAAGGTTAACGGAATGGAATTCGGACCCAAAAAGAAAAGAAAAAGCTGCTGCAATTTCTGCTGCTAAGCTGTCTTTGGACAGCGAATGTGCAGTCGTGGAGCGTACGTCAGAGGCCTATATCTTTTGATATATAAGGAATTTGGAGATGATTCAAAAACTAAAGTTGTAGATCTTACTGTCTAGTTTCCAGAAAGCTAAGTAAATAGTAATTTGGACATCTGTAGAGAAAGTTATGGTCGATTGAAGATGACTGATGGAGCAGTTTCTCCAGAATTTTCTGATTTCATGGAGCCAACTTTAGAAGCTCATATCTTGGGATATATAAAGAGTTATATGGTGTACAACCTATCAAATTAAATATATTCGAGTCTAGTTTCTAAATCTTCAAACTTTTTGTAATTTGGATATTTATACAAGACGTTATGGGTGTTTAAACAGAAGGTGTCCGACAAGGGAAAATTTTAATAGGATGTACAACTTGTATAGCACAAGTGCAAGGTACAACTCGACGAAGCACGGGCAGATTCTTTAAACACGGATTTGGCTTATTTCTTTCATTTCTTTCATTTGGCTTGGATGATTTTGGAGAGAATTTCAAGGGGGATTTTATCAAGCATCAAAGGTGAGTTGTTTCTACTTATTTCCAAGTTAAATACAAGATTATATGTGAATTAGAACATGAAAATCAGTAGAAAAGTGGAGTTTTAGGGCTTGTTCTTTTGAGATTTTCTAGGGTCGATTTGAAGGGTCAAACGAGCTCCGATATTTGTGTTCTTTATATGTACGAACTCGTGAGAGGACGAAGAACATTTTGGTATAAAAATTTCTGAGTTTTGAGACATGGGCCCAGGGCTCGGGTTTTGTCAAATTCGTGAATTTTGATATTTTTCGATTGCTTTCGATTGGGTATTATCTCTTTAGCATAATGTGACATATTCGTTGTGATTTTGGGCAGATTCGACGCACGTGGAGGCCAATGTGAGGGGAAAAGGCGTCGCGAGCTAAAGAAGTAGCCGGTTTGAGGTGAGTAATTGATGTAAATGATGTCTTGAGGGTTTGAAACCCCGGAATTTCACATCGTAACGCTATATTGAGGTGACTTGCACGCCGATAATGGGCGTGGGGTAGAGCACCATTGGGGATTGTTACTTAGTCCATCCCGAGAGATGTTTTTACCTTGTTTTCTGCTTGAACTAAATTGAAAATCATCCTTACTTGGATTTAATTGTTACATTTGGGCTTCTTGCCAATTATTTGAATCCTTCAGGGATTGACATCACTGTTTTCGCATACATGCATATCATTTGATCTCAATCCAAGGTTTTAAATACTGTTTTGCAAACTCAGCCATCTTTCTAAGATTTGAAAACTTAAATGATATTTCTAAATGATATTTCGGGCTGAGAACTACTGTTTTACAAATACCCAAAGGGCTTATTATAATTTCTGGACTGAGTATGGATCGGGCTGCGCACCGCAGCAGTGATTTGAAACAATGGTAACAATGACGCTGTATGATGTGACTTGAAACAGTGGTAACAATGACACTATGTGATATAAATTGGTCAGGTAACAATGACTGACCAGGACTTGATTGATGCCACGAGATGGCTTGTTATTGCGCTTGGGCTATAGGAGCCCTTCCGGAGTCTGTACACACCCCCAGTGAGCGTCGTCGACGATAAATAAATATGGATGACTCGGGCTGCACGCCGCAGTGGGTACCAGAGGGTACCGTCATATGCATTGCATTGCACTCATGCATTTATTCCTCATCTGCATTATCCTCCATAATAATTATGTGCTCTTATTTCATTGACTGGTTGCTTCATACTGTTCTGAGCCTGAGGGGCTGATACTGTTCTGAGATACTGAGCTCGAGGGGCTGATACTGTTCTGAGATACTGAGCCTGATGGGCAGACTTCTACTTATTATTTTGATACTGAGCCCGAGAGGCAGATTTCTACTTGTTATTTTGATATTGAGCCCGAGAGACAGATTTCTACTCGTCATTTTACTGCCAAATTATCTTTTTTTTTACTGGTTTAAAAGAAATTTCACATAATGTTTCACTGAATTGTTATTTAAATGATTTCACTGCTTCTGTATAGAATGTTGTGTGCCTTAACGTGTTTTCTTACATTCAGTTATTATTTATATTTATTACTCATTGGGTCGGAGTACTCACATTACTCCCTGCACTATGTGTGCAGGTACAGGTATTCCTGAGGCATAGAGCGAGTTTTCTGCTGTTCAGTTTTCATCGGAGTTATCGAGGTAGCTGCATGGCGTTCGCAGACCCGTTTTCTCCCTTATCTTCTGTATTTATGATATCTTCAGATGTCGTTCCTAATTCCATACTTTGTAGAATTTTAGTAAACTCTGTAGTAGCTCATGACTTGTGACACCCCGGTTAGGGCTGAGTTGGGTTGGATTTCCGTATTTTATATATACTTTCCGCTATTGGATATTATTAAACCATGTTTATACTATAATTGTGTTAATTAATTGTCTTAAAAGGATGAATTGGGTTGAATGGCTGGCCTTGTCTTCATGAGAGGCGCCATCACGACCAGGTTCGGGAATTGGGTCGTGACAAACTTGGTGGTTTTATCTCCAGTTGTTTAATATTTACAGCACTTATTCTTCATTATTTTAAACGTAGTTATTATGTTGTTAGAATACAATTATCTACAAAAAAAACTTCAAATTATCTACAATCTGGAAATACTGAATGTTGAGATTGTATATAATTTTATAGTTGAATATGTATATAATTTGTAGGGAATACCTTCAGTTGTATTTAATTTCTGTATATAACTGTCAGTTCAAGTTAAATTAATTTTTTTAACTTGTAGTTATATTGTAGATAATAAATATTAACTGCTATGTATATAATGTCAAAAATGGAGGTAGATGCTTGACACAATACAAAAAAATATTTTAACAAACACAGAAACAAATTGAAATTAACTACATTATGATCTTTAAAAACTTAAACGATTACACACAAAATTCTGTTAACTTGAAAACACTAACAATTATTTTGAAATACTATTTTAACTACATGATATTTATTTCTTTTTGGGCGCATTCTTGCAAGATCTTTTGTTATGCCCTTTACCTCCACAGTTGCCACATGATACCTTGTACTTCTTTGACTTTAGTACATCATATGTTTTGTATCTTTCCTTTTGAGGTTTTCCTGGCTGCCTTTTCTCTCCCGTAGGTGGATTTACTACTTCATCAGATATATGTTGTGGCACATTCTATTTGCTTTCATTAGGAAGGGGATTTACCGGTATTTCATACGTACGCGGTAGACTCTCCTTTATGTAATACGGAGAGCAATAGTTTTTATAAGTTTCATTCATGTGCCTTAAAGCTGCCAAAGCATGTGCACAAGGAAGTTCATCAAGTTAGAACTGGCCACGACTACATTTCTTGCTTTCAAGACACACAATGTACCGCTTCACACCATCTATCACAGTATGGATATGATTTTTTGAAGCCCTCACCTACAATTACATAACAAACAGAAATAAAAATATTTACAATCATAAAAATAGATTATCTACAATTTATCTACAAATTATCTACAATCTACAAATTAACTACAATTTGTCTACAATTTATCTACAATCTGAAAATACTGTATATTAAAATATTATTTTTCTGCACCAAATAAACAGATCTTACCCTAAGTTTCTAAGATATTGCTCTGTTGTTCTCCAATTCTTTGTTGAAATTGGACCAAAGGAATGTGAAAGTACCTTTTGCCTTCAATAACTTCTAGTTCGTCCAACGTTCAAGAAGTGTCCTCATATACTCTAATAGGTCAAATATTGGCAGCTCTCTTGCATCTTTTGTTACAACATTCAACGACTCTACAATATTTGATGACATAGTCCAAGTTCTATCACTGTTGCATGTACTCTTGACCATCTATGATAGCCAATATCATAGAGGTATGATTTAACACGCGGGTCTATCTCTTCAATCTTCGACATCCTTTCATTAAATTCATCCAGAGTGTATGACCGTGCTGTAGCAAAGTACATTTCATTTAATTGTAGATGACCCTTCTTGAACTTTGCCTTATATTTGTCCAAATATGCCACATGCAAGAGTAGTGTGGCACGCCCGGATAGACAATTGATGTTGCCTTCAGGATACTCTCATTCCTATCTGAAACAACACACATTGAAGTTCTTTCACCATATGCTTGCTTGAATTGCTCAAAAAACCACTTCCACGATGCGTCGTTTTCCGAATCAATCACAGCATATGCCAAAGGCAATATTGTACCTACATTATTAGTCAAAAAATAATTAACTGACAGCTTTGAAAATGCATATAAAAACACAAATACATATAAACTACAATATATCTACAAAGTATCTACAATTTATAAACTGCCTACAAAATAACTATAATTTTACCTGCTGCATCCATTGTGCTTGCTGTCAGCATAATCCCCCTGTAGGCTGACTTTAAGAATGTCCCATCAATCACTACTACTGGTCTACAATATTCTCAACCACTTACTGATATACAAAGAGCAACAAATGCATATAAGAAGCATTCATCTGTTGTCTTCTTCAATTTAACAACTGAACCAGAATACGTCTTCTCAAGAATATAAAAATATTTTGGTAATTTGTTGTAGGAGTCAGCCGGATGACCTCTCAAAAACTGTAAAGCCTTTTACTTTGCTCTCCATGCTTGCATGTAGCTTAGGTTCACTCTGTGTTGGGACAGCATGTCAGTTTGTATGTCCTTCGGTCTGTAAACTGTCTTAGAATCACAATACTTTGGAATGACCATGCTACCAACTACAACTGCAGTACGTTTGCGTTGTCGGTTGAAACTCCTGATCTTGAACATTGCAGAATCATTAATTGATGTTGCCTTGAAGTGTCAATTACAGTTTTCTCCAACGCATATAAGCAGTAGCTACAAAAAAAATACATTTATAATACATGTTATCAATGTAGATGTAACAAAAGGACTGTTTTAACATAAAGTAACACACTATACAATATAACTACTTTTCATCTACAATGTTTGAAAAACATATATCACAAGGAAAATACTGTTTATAATGATCTTTTCACCATTAATATCTTCATACATTCTGTGGCTAGGTCTTTTAACCCTGAATTGGTACTTGTGCATGACAGAATAGTGCTTCATTGCAGTTGCAATTGTTTGCTTGTCTTGATACACTTGTCCTTCTTCGATAATACTTTGTGTACCTTCAGTTATTATTTCACTTAGATATTCCTCTATGACGGGAGAGGCTGGCATATCAAGCAACTTTATTGTCCCAGACGAACCTGCATGAAAATAAAGATAAACAGTGTCATTACAATTTTGTAGAATCTTTGTAGATAAATTGTAGATGAAGAGAAAATTTTGTAGTCAACATTTTTTTCCACATAGATTGTAGTTTAATTGTAGTATAAATGTAGTAATTATGTAGATACCCTTACAAATAATACTGCTTTATACATACTTAAACTGATTTGTAGTATATTTGTAGAATTTTTGTAGAAAATTTGTAGATGAAGAGAAAAATTTTGTAGTCAACATTTTTTTAACATAGATTGTAGTTTAATCTATATATATATATATATATATATATAGTTGGGAAACAAAGAAGTGATGTGGCACATCTCATTGCTCAGCATTCATATTTATCTTTTATCTGAATTTTTTGCCTTTTTTCCACTTATTTTTTCTATCCATTTTAATGTATTACTAATACCTAAAATTTATTATCAAGTAAACAACCGTTACTACCTACTCAACACTGAAACGCCTCATAAATAAAAAATCATTTCTTTGTGGTGGAACTTCAGAAGCCTCTTACATTTTTTTTTCTATCAACTATAAAGCCTAAACGTCTCCCAATTTTAATCATTTTGAAATTCCATATGTCTGCCCATTTATTTCTTCCTTTCAGTTTGACTGATAGTGAAGAATCTCTCCTAGAGCTTTTTGCTATTTAGTTTTTGTCTTTAAATTAGGATGTATAATTATATTGAATTAAGATATTGCTATTAATGATGGGTTTGGATTAATTTTGTTCTTTTGTATTTGATAGATTATCATACAACAGAAACTCCAACATTTGAAGGCAAACCAACAACAAATGTTGCCTATATATTCGGCCAAAAATTGTGTATGACTTGAAATTTTCTTATACTTTAAGCTCTAATTATATATTATGAATATGTAGGATTTGAAGATCTTATATAATTTTTGTTTTATCTTTTCTTTGAGTACAATATTTGACAGTTATCTTCTTGTGAATATGTAGAGTTGTTTCGTCTTGGTTCCATGCATGTGAGAGTCCATTAGTATATATTCTTGATATCATTAAACAAAAATAATATCGTGCATGTCAACGTGTAGTGCTGTATTTTGGGCCGGGCCCGGGCCTTCGTGGGCTAAACGGGCCGGGTTTCGTGAGCCTGGGCTTCGTGGGCCTGGGCTCTGGCGGTCCCGGGCTTCGTGGGCTCAACGGGTGGAACCGGCCCGTAACGGGCCTAAGCCCACATGGTCCCGGGCTTAATGGGCCGGGCTCATGGGCTTCGCGGGCCTAGCGTGTCATGACAACTTTCTTACCTTTTTTTTTTTTTTTTGCCTTTTTCCTCTCATTTTTTTTGTCATTTATCTTACTTTTAGAAGTGTAAAGTCTACAATTATTCAACTTTTTTCCTTCTCTATAATTGTTTATTTATTATACATTTTAATGGTTCATTTATTTGTTCTTTTATTGTTTCAAACTTTTTATCTTCCCTACAATTGTTTATTTACTTGATATATATTAATATTTGTTTGTGTATTCTTTTAGAGTTCTTTTTTCATGGCATTTGATTTGATATTCTCTTTACCTTATTTGGGTAAACCTATTTGATAAATATCTATACTAGAGGGAATGTACGAATGCATCTATCAAATTGGAACTTCATGTTTATGATATTTATTCTTGTTGTGAATTATCTTTTTTTCTCAATAAGAACAAAATATTTTATCCATGGAAGATGAGAAGGTAACTTAACGAGCCAACACTAATTTGATATGGCCGCGCGAAGCGTGGGTTAATTAACTAGTTGTAGTATAAATGTAGTAATTCTGTAGATAATCATGAAAACAATATTGCTTTATACATCCTAAAACTGATGTGTAGTTTATTTGTAGATAAATGTAGGAATTTTATAGATATTACCGTAAAATCAGACTTCCATAGAATTTGAAACATAACAAACCTGCACTTGTGTTCTCATTGGTAATAGTCAATTCCATATTGAAATCTCGTACACTTATAAATAACGGATACGATCCTAAGTTTTTATTCTCCTCTTTTGTCTCCATATACACACGAACCCTCATATCGTTCCTAATCTCCATTGGAGGACAATTCTTATTCACAATGTATTTGATTTCTTCAATTTTTTCCAAAGTATCAATCATTAATTGCTCTGCAATTGTAGAAATCAACATACTATAACTTGCATCCTCATCGAGCACAATGCCATCAACTTGAAAATTTCTAAATCTGTCATCGCTATCCCAATTCCCATTTAATTGTAGCATGATTAGGATTTTGGACATGATTGCGTGTCGTTGCTGAGGTATTGTTCAATATTTTGTCGTTTTTTTTTATTTTTTGGATTAAGAAAAAAAGACAAAGAACAGAGTATCGGCAGAATTGATTTCTACAATTTGACTTGAATTTGTTGAATATTTTGTCGCTTTTTTGATTAGTGGATTGAGGAAAAAAGTCGACGAACTGAGCTTTTGCAGAACTGATTTCTAAAATTTGATTCGAATTTGTTGACGATTTTGTCTTTTTTTGATTTTTGGTTTAAGGAAAAATATCGAAGAACAAAATTTTTGCAGAAAAGAGTTTATGTAATTTGATTTTAAATTGAAGATAAAGGATTTCCGTTTCAAATTTGATCTGAAGGTCGCTAAATCAATTAGAATATTCTGTTCCTGATTTGTAGCGCGCCTAATCAGGAAGATTCAGCTACTAATAATTTGTATTTAATGAATGGTATAATAATTGTAGAAAAAGGGTGAACATGGCGGGTAAATTAGAAACTATGCGCATATTTGATAATAAAGTTTCATATATGGTATAGAAAGGAAAAAATCCCAAGATTTAATCTACTTCTAAAAATACTTATAAGAAGATACAAGTAAAACTAAAAATTGAAGTTGAAATTATTATAATAAATTTTTATATTTAAAATAGAACTAAAAATTAAAGTTGAAACTATTTTTGGTATTTTTAAAGATTACATTAAAATAAAATAGGTTCAAAGTAACATATTTTTCTAAAAATATCTAATACGTGAATTAAATAGAGAAATATGGAACTATTTTTTGTATTTTTTCAATTTTGTGATAAAAATAATGTAAAAGAGTCAAAATTAGTTGAAATAACTATATTAGACCTAAACTAAGTATTTAAATGCTAAATTATGTAAAATCTTGGGGAGGGTCAAAAATCATATGTCTACACTCAGCGAGGCCACTTGCCCATTCAACACAGATAGCTCCGCCTCCAACTCCTTAACACCCCCTCAAGCCCTGCTACCTTAAGCTTAGATGCCTCCTTCTCCTCGGTCAGCTCCGATCTACAAACACGGAGGGCATTCTCCAAGGCTGCCGTTCCAGAAATAGCAGTCGCCAGCTTATCAGCACCGATACTCAGTTCGCACTTAAGCCCCTCAATCTCCACCGCCTTCGTACCCAATTCAGCGGTCAAACTGGCTACCTTTGCTTGCAAGTCGGCATTCTCGGCCATCACCCCCTACTTAACTCAAGCTCATCCTCCTTCACCTTAAGGGTGGCCTCAAGTTCACTGTTGCGGGCGGCGGCCTTCATAAACTCCTCATCTTTCTCCCTCAGCTCCTCGACCTTGCGCGCCAGTTGGTCCTCTCTCTGTTTGAGTCCCTCGCAAAACAATTGAAAATCAGGGTCCTGATTATAAATGTCAGCCATTGCACGATGCTTAGCGCGATACTGTTGATATTTGGAAGACAACTTCCCATAGATGGCCATCCTCTTTCTTTCCCGACGCTCGCGCTCGGTCTCCATGATAAGGGTCTAGCACAAAAAGAAGGAAGTTAAGACAAAAAGACAAGTCGTCAATAACAACGCAAGCCTAACGACGAAAAAGAAAAGAAAGACACCTACCTGCAAGGCCATGCCGGCGGCGTTCTGAGACAACTCCATGTCTCTCATCGCTCTAAGCACCCCGCTCTCAGGGGCAACACATAGCTTGATCGCAGTTCTACAACAGGTTGTAGTCCCCCGGGACAACTATGTGACGATCAGAGCCGGCCCCTGGGTAAATCCCTTCCATTTGGGGAGACCTCTTTACTAAGATGGCGTCGGCCATAAATGTGGGTACATGTGCCGTCTGTGACGCCCTACTTCTATCGGTGTCCACGTCCACATCCTTTCCAATCTCCATTCTCCTCCTTTTTCTCAGTGACGACTCGTCCTCGTTAAAGGATTTGTCCAAGGGGCGAGGGGCTGGTACGGAAGAAGCCTCCTCCCTCACTACCATATCCTGAGAGGGACCTTCTATTTGAATCGGTTGAAAAAAAAAACTCGAACAGATTCATTCAAAGTAAACTGCATTCCTGCAGCAGCGACAACCTGTCAGAATGCAGGGACTGGCGCCCTCCGCCTGGAAGCTCCTCGACCTGTCGTCATGAAGAGTCATATCAATAGACGACGATATATAACCAACGAAATGATACAAGGGAAAACGTTTACCAGATGAAACTCGCGGGTCGTAACGTTTTACGAAGGCGGGCCAATCTCGGGTCTCCGTTGCATGGGGCAACGAAGGGCTACCCAATCCTTTATACCCACAACAGGGTGGGGTAGACGTCCCATAGCTGCAAATGAGAAACAAACAAATCCTATGATAAATGAAGAAGAAAAGAAAGAGCGAAATAAGTGGCGACACTTACGAGTCTCGTTCCACCGCTCCGGGAACCTGGCGGGATCAGAAACAATGTGTTCAGTTTTGACAAAGAAGTACTTATGCCAAAACATGCGACTTGCACCGTTGTCGATCCCAACCACCAGCCCCTTTGTTCCACGATGTCTCAAATGCACCATAATGCCCCTGTGGAAGCTGGCGGAGAACAAGTGCAAGAGGTGGTGGATAGTAACCTCGCATCCCGCCAACTCCGCATACTTTGTCAACAGCAAGAGTATCTTAATCTTGTACTGTGAGAGTTGCGCCGGGAAAACTTGGTAGAATCTACAGAACTCCTCCATTGACGGAAGGAGGGGGAAAGAATGACCAATCGCGAAAGGGTACTCGTAAAAAGCGCAGTACCCAGGTCTATGGACTTCCACAAAATCCCTTCCCACTGGAACCATGTCAACATGAGCGGGGATATTATACTTTTGATGGAGAGCGTCAATATGAACTTGTTCCGTTTCAGAGAGCACGAGGGTAGGAGTGGGGGGAGGATCCTTGAGGAAGTCGCTTCGAGACATGGGGTGCCTCAGCAGCAACTCCTCCACCGTGGTAAAACTATCCCCCTCTTCCACCATCATATCCTCACCGCCGGAAGGGGGCGCCACAGACAACGGGGCAGCCTCAGAAACCCCCTCACAAGATCGATGTGTTCTTGGCATTCCTTTTGATGAAAAAGGTGTTAGAACAGTAGAGAAGGTTATGAATGAAGAATTGGAGAAGAAGAAGCAGAAGGTTGCTAGAACGAACTCGGGAGGGATGAGAAAGGCTAATCATAAATGAAATGGCCAAGAGTTTTTGAAAAAACAAACCCTTCACCTATTTATAGGATTGGGTGGCGACAGAATCGAAGCGGAAGGTCGCAGGGTGGCACCGAAATTGAAGCGACAAGCCATCAACTCCTGTCTCGAAAACACTTATAATGATGACGCACATGGAGATGACGTCATTTCCCGGTAAAATACACTACCTGGTGTCTTGCTGAGCACGTTGACCGCCCATTATTGGCCAAGCCGTAACGCCTCGTAGGATCAAATTTCTCCACAAGAACGTGTGGCGTCTACCTATCGAGGACGCACCAAGTTGCAACCTCGACAAGCGGAGGGACTAACTGTATGGGTTCAAATTTGAACAACTACGACCGTTGATGAGTACGACAAACGACGAGATCCTCGTAGCTCGACATCCTGCAGGGGACGACCTGCAGGCGAACAAGAGACTGTACAACTTTTGCAGTAGTGTAGGCCCATTAGGGGACATTAGGAATATTCTTTCGAATATTTCCTATGAGTTGTCTTTTAGGGCTTAGAAGAGGTTTGTCCCTTATTTATAGAGCGTAAAACAACCTTGTAAGCTCTCTGGGCATTTTCCTAACTTATAACACTTGCTTACAAAAAACGATTGATGTCATTATTGTTTAAGGATTCATCTTGATAAGGTCAAGAAGTATTACCTTCTATAGTCACCTTGTATATCTTTTATTCTGGAGATTATTATACTCAGCTAAGATTTACTCCTTCACTTTTTTTGATTGATTTGTTCTAAAAGGTTTCAATATCTTTTGAATCAAACAGAAAGTAATATCAATTTTCATAGCGCCTCCTGAGAGTAGAAATAGAAACGACAAAAGAAAATTCAAAACAAGGAAGGATTTGCAAAATACATATAAAATTCATGTTTCCGATGCAATACAAGCTTTAATAATAGTTACATCCGGCGCAAAAAACATAACTACATCCACAACAGATCCAACAATCACTACAATCCTCACGAGTAGTGCAATGTCTATTACAAGTGAAAAGATTGTTAAGTTGTGGGAGTAGCATCCTCTCGAGTTTTGAGAGATCATGATCAACAATTCATGCAGCCAAAACTTGTGTCTTGGAGAACCACGACAAATTAACTGCAATATTCCACCAACATAATTATCAAAATTTAAGTAAGATATAATATAAAATTACATATATATCCAAATGTCCTACACAAAAAACATGCATATATCCTTAGTATATGAATGAAAATATGTTTGTAGTACCATAATATAGATTTCCAATCTAAATAGAGATAGAGATAGAGATAAATACTAATTAGTGGTTGTTATGAGAAGAACCGTCAAAACGTGACCAAACTTAAGTAATGCTATTTTAGAAATAGTACTTTATGCTCGATAAGAAGTTTGTACGAGCATCTCATTATTTTTCGAAGGTCACAATTTATAGGCAACATGTGATAATTAATTGGCTCAATAACGTCACAATAATTGTTTTCTTTATCATTTCTTAGCTTATTTATTTATTGAAGTCTTGCCCAATTTGGCAGACAATTTTTGAATAATGCAAATTTTAAATAATTAATCTTGTAATCTTAAATTACACATCTTGAGAAGTAGCAGTGGAATTTTAAACTAAATATATTTCATAATTGGCCGTTTTAAGGTGCTAGTTGCATTACTTCTCTTATTATATTGTAAAAATTGTACGGGACGCTCTATTTGGTCGCCTCCATTTAACCTATACCCATTTTTTAAAAAGTTTTAACTTGTACCCAATTTTTAAATAACTTCAGCCCCTTTCTCCTCCTCCTTCGTTTTCTTCTTCTTCTATTAACAATTGAAAGGCACTATGATTAATTCTCTAATACTACCACCATTCCATATGTTTGACCAATTACAAAATTACAAGTTAACAGTTGACTATGGCAAGACTTATTTGCTTCGAATGGTGAATGTTGTAATGAACAATCAAATATTCTTCTCTGTGGCAAATCATCAAATCACAGTAGTAGGATCATATGCTGCCTATTTAAAGTCATTTAAAACAGATTATATCATAATTTCCCCTGGAGAGACCATTGATTTATTACTTGAAGCAAATCAACCCCTTAGCCACTATTACATGGCTTCAAGAGCTTACAGTAGCAACCCTGGAATTGGATACGATAACACAACCACCACAAGACTCATTTCCTCTCAAGTCTCACAAGATGTTAGGAGTTGTAGACAATGCACCCACAGATATCCAACAGTATGTCTTCTTAACTATCGAAAAAGCGAAAGAAACAAATACCTATGAACAAGGGGAGGATTACACTTATAGTGTAAATAGGCTAAAACTTCAGCTCTAGAGCTGAAGTTCGCTAGTTACAAACAAAAACTTCAGCTCTAGAGCTGAAGTTCGCTAGTTACAAACAAAAACTTCAGCTCTAGAGCTGAAGTTCGCCAGTTACAAAAACAAAAACTTCAGCTCTAGAGCTGAAGTTCGTCAGTTACAAAACAAAACTTCAGCTCTAGAGCTGAACTTCAGGCAGTTACAAAAACAAAAACTTCAGCTCTAGAGCTGAACTTCAGGCCCGGCTACTAGAATGCTGAAGTTTTGCGTGATTGTCTTTGCTACTTCAGCCCTGTATGCTGAAGTTATGCGAAAAAGCGGGTACGCTTGCAATTTTTTTGCAAAGCAGGCACAAATTAAAACGTGACACAAAAAGCGGGTATAGATGCAAATGGTAAAAATTGTACGGGGTCGCCCCCATTTAACCTATACCCATTTTTTTTTAAACTTTTTAACTTGTACCCATTTTTTAAATAACTTCAGCCCCCTTTCTCCTCCTCCTTCTCCTCCTTCCTTTTCTTCTTCTTCATAAGATCCTGCCTTTTTTATACTTTTTCCTACATGTTCTCAATAGCTGATGTCATTCTTCTATCTGATTCTTTTTCAATTCACCGCACCATTCATTAACCTTTAACTTTAAATTCACTTGCAGAATTGAGAATACTGATATCTAAAGTAGAAAACAATTCCAGTAAGCAGCGGTCACCCTTTCAAGAAACAGAAGTAAAATTCTTTTCTTTTTTTTCCATCTTAAGTTTTGATCTTTCTTTCAAATAAATAGAGTTAATCAACCTAAGCAAGCTAATTATGACTTATAATTGATAAACAGAATTTGTCCAAGGTTACTTCAACTGATGCAATGACTTATTCTTTCATATAAGTCATTTACAAAACAAAAACTTCGTCAGTTACAAAAGCAAAAACTTAGAGCTGAATGTCGTGGGTTACAAAACAAAAACTTGCTCCATTTACAAAAACAAAAATTTCAGCTCTAAAGTTCGCGAGTTACAAAACAAAAACTTCAGCTCTAGAACTGAAGTTCGTCAGTTACAAAACAAAAACTTCAACTCTAGAGCTGAAGTTCGCCAGTTACAAAAACAAAAACTTCAGCACACTTGGTTCAGCACACTTGCTACTTCAGGCCCGTCTACTAGAATACTGAAGTTTTGCGTGATTGTCTTTGCTACTTCAACCCCGTATGCTGAAGTTATGCGAAAAAACGGGTACGCTTGCAACTTTTTTTGCAAAGCGAACACAAGTTAAAACGTGACACAAAAAACGGGTATAGATGCAAATGCCCCTATTATATTGCCATTGTAATTCCACTTAGCACGTGATTTAATTAATGACCTAATTACTTGTTAATATTATTATGTAACTTTGGATAGCAAGATTACTAAATCTGACTACAAATGCATGTGAAAGACATTACTTTCGAAATACACACGTGAGAACTATTATTTCTTTTAGTTTGCGTCATGAATAGGCCAATTGATAGATCGGTGTAATTTTAATAAAGGAGTATGGGTTTACGTGCACTTATGCTTCTCTCTTTAGATTATATATAGCATTGTTGTGTTTCTTTAAAATACATTTTATGTGTGTATGCGCACCGCATGCGCGCAGAGGCATACCTAGAATTTTAACGTGGGGCACCACTATTTTGCTCAATTAGTGCCCCTAAAGACTTTTAATGTTCCAATATCAAGTTATTTATGTAATTATTTTTAAGGTATATACATATACAAAATTTATGCCAAAATTTACAGAGCCTGATGACCCTTCAAACAAAAAAGGGTCCGGGTTCAACTAGTCTTGCACTTCACTTTAAGACTGGTCCTTCAAACAAAGACTATAGTAAGCACAGATTTCCTAGGAAGAAAGATTTTCTCTCTTACCTAGAATTCGAATGCTTAGCTAAGACTATGCATAAGTCCGCCCCTATATGTGTATGTGTGTGCGCCCATACTCAAAGAGTATTGGTGCTATGGTTAGTGGAAAAATGAGGCTAGGGGTTCAATTCCCACATATATTTATCTTGGATAAATTTGTCAAATAGTTACTCAGCTTAGTGAAATTTTGTAGTAAAATTACTTGCCTTATCATAGATAGCAACAAAACAAAAATATTAGAGAGAGAAATAGTTATATATATATATATATATAACAAATTTTACACAATCATATCATATCATCTCAAAAATAAAATATTTACATGTAAATCTCAATAAAAAGTGGTATATTTAATCTTCATTATAAGGCTGGTTACTTGCTACATTCAAAATTAAAGTTGAACTGATAGTGTAAAAATTCTTAAAAGTTGATGTGACAAACTCGCTCCCATCTTTTGGAAGCTGGTAGATCTGGACCAAAAGAGTAATTTCAACAAAAATTCAATTTTGTAACTATTGAAATTAAAATTGTATTATATGATTTTTTGATTTGTCATTTCTCTCACGTAGGACATAAGTTTTGAAAATTTGTGTAAATTCTTTAGAATAGACTAAAACTAGGGGAAAATCCAATTTGGGTATAGAACATCTTGTAGGGTTCATGTACATGAGATTGGAATATATATATTACGCACTAATAAAATACCAGAAAATACAAATATACGTTATTAATCAACTAAACGGAAAATATATAAAAAAATTATTTATTCTCTAGAAAAATATTTTCCAGAAAATATTTTTCGGGAAAAACATTTTCTTTTTTATACCAAATACATCCAAAATAACACTGACAACACACGGAAACATACTTCATAACAAAATACATATAAGATTCATATAGTCGATCTTTGAGAGATGTAGTTCCTTCTACGGTTTTATGTCCAAATTGCTACAATGTATGGAAGTTTCACCATAGATATCAATAATTGCAGAACAATAGCAGCAAACCCAACAATCGTTGCAATCATCCTTAGTAGTGCAAGGTCTTTGACAAGTCCAAAGATCATTAAGTTGCGGGAGTAATCTCCTCTTGAGTCCTGAGAGATTATAATCAACAACTTGTCCAGCTAAAACTTGCTTCTTTGAAAGCCACGACGAATTGACTAAAAATATCCACCATCATAAATTATCAAAATAAAAAAAAATAGATACAATACAGAAAACATAAATCCACGTGTCATGCATAAAAACATGCGTTATGTCTTAAATGCATATAAATCCACGTGTCAATATATATATATAGAGAGAGAGAGAGAAATATAGAGAGACATACTAACCAGTGGCTGCTATGAGAAGAATTGTGAAAAATTGACCAAGCTTAAGCAATGCCATTCTTGAAGGAGGTATTTTGCGCTTAATGAAAGTTTTTGTGTGAGCATTTGCATATCAAAGGCCATAATTTATAAGCCTCGCTGATAATGAACTTTATTTAAATTATGATAATAATTATTATTTTTTAGTTTATTATTATTTCTTAACTTATTTTTATATTCAAGTGTAATCTAATTAAGTTGGCCAAACAATTTTTGAATAATATTCCCATTTGGAAAGTCCACTTAGCACATGGTTCAATTAATAACTTGCTAATAGTATATGTAACGTTGGATAAAAAGGTTATTATCTCCGGCTACAAGTGCACGTAAAAGACATTATTTTTCGAAAGAAGTATGTGAGAACTATTATTTCATTTAATTCTGGTCGTGAATATGTCAATTTTTAAATAAGTGCTATGACGTTTTGTCACATGTATGCACTTATAATATTAGCTTAGTATAACTGCTTACAATTATAAGTTGTTAATTATATGGAATATAGATCAAGTGTCTTTTCCATTTATATATTAGTAGTGGGGCATCTATTTAGGTTTTAAGAAACATAATTGACATTTCGCATTCTTAATTTTTTTTTTTTTGAGCATCTAAAAATAAATATTATGATTTATTAACAAGCATGGCGAGCAGAATATAGTTATACAATCTAGAGAAATATAGAGAGAGATATTAACTAGTGGCTGTTGTGAAAAGAATTGTGAAAAATAACCAATTTTAAGTGATGCCGTTCTTGAAAGTAGTACGTCGTGCTTGATAAAAGTTTTTGTATGAGCCATTAAATAGTTGTTTTCTTTATTATTTCTTAGCTTAATCTAACCCAAGTTGGGCGAATTTTCCTGCCGAATCAACTCTGAACTTTCCGAAATTCAATTCCGATCACTCGTACAAGTCATAAAACATGAAGTTAAGCTACTCAAGGCCTCAAACCACCAAACGACGCTCTAGAGCTCAAAACGACCAGTCGAATCGTTACAAAGTGCATCACGTATAAAGGCTGATTTGAGATTTAAATTTATACTATAATAGTAAAAAAGTTTACAGGCAAATATTCACAGATATTTAGTATTCATATATATAGAGAGAGAATTTAAGAAAAAGTTATTGAATACATGTGAATTCATAACCAACTCTCAAGATTTACCCTAATCATACATATGAATAAATGTTCTAGTACTGATCTATCAATTGGCATATTCACGATGTTAAACTAAAAGAAATAAGGGAAAAATGCCAGATTTGTATCTCTACTTTGGTAAATTGTTCACGTTTATACCTCGTCCTACTTTCCATCTAAATATGTCCCTACTATTAGCAAAGTAGATAAAATCGTCCCTAACCCTAACAGATTTCCAACGTGACAATGGACCCCTCAATTAATCTGCTAACTAGACAAAATATCAACCCAAATTTTAAAAGACCCATGCCCATTTCTTTGACCCAACTATCAAAATACTTTAGGAGTCCCACATCTCTCTCTTAATTCAAGTATTCAACCATAGCTTTTCTTCTTCCTCGTTTTTCTTTTCCAATTCTTGTTCTTCCTTTTTTTTTTTCATTTATGGCTATGGCTCAAGGTAACCAACTGAAAATTTTATCAAAAAGAAAATATTGTGAACAGAAGACAAAAAAACAATTTGAAAAATTTAGAAGATTCCATAATAAAATAAAAACTAAATACACATTGAATAGCATATCATCAGTCGAAAAAAAGGATTTTCATGACAAAAAATGAAACAGACAAATCGGAGATGGATCCCTCTTTCTAACCTTCCCCCTCCAAATATTTGTGGGTCTCCTTAACAATACTAATCTAGTCAAGATTCAATCAGTAGCAACCACAAATAAAATCCAAAATATGTAGAAAAATTAGCTTATGTGTGTGCACTAAAACATTCGAGTCCCTGAAATAGAAAAGAAAAAGAAGAGAGCTCTCTTTCTCATGGTTTAATGGAAGTGAAAGAGAACGGTCGATGGCAGCGACTGGGGCAGCTTAGCCATGGAGGAACAAAGAGGAGTGTCAAATTATCATTAAACCAACTTCTGAATACAGTAGTGAATTTTTCTTTTTCAAGTGTCGACGAAGAACACAAAGAAGAAATAGTTGGGTCGTGGATTTGTTTGTTACGTTGATTTGTATCCAGATTTTGACCCATTCAATTGTTATAGTTGGGTCGACATGGGTCTTTTAATTTGGGTTGATATTTTGTCTAGTTGGCAGATTAATTGAGGGGTCTCATTGCTACATTGGAGATCTGTTAGGGTTAGGGACGGTTTTATGTACTTTGCTAACGGTAAAGACATATTTAGACAAAAAGTAGAACGAGGTATAAACGTCAACAATTTATGAAAGTAGAGATACAAATCTGGCCTTTTTCCCAAGAAATAATAGTTCAGATCTCCCAAAAATAACGACTTTCACATGCGCCTGTAGTCAGACTTTGTAATATAGATATCCAAAGTTACATGACAATACTAACAAGTAATCAGGTCATTAATTCAAGGGAAAAAATAAAAAATAGTCAAATTTATAACTGATAATTAAAAAATAACCATAGTTTCAAGCGTAATCGAAATTTAACCATATTTTCTAGTAAAGATAAAATTTGAACAAAAAATATTCTTAAAATTTTGGAGTTCGAATTTTTTACATATGAGATTCCAGTATAATGTATTGGAGTTCCAACATAATGTGCTGGAGTTCCAACATAATATGCTGGAAGTTTATATGCAGGAGTTCCATAATCTCGCATATTATGCTGAAACTTTTTATGTGTTGGAGTTCCAAAATAATATGCTGGAAGTTTATACGCAAGAGTTCCATAATCTCGCATATTATACTGTTACTTTCCGTGTTTCAGTAAAACAATGGCTATTTTTCAATAGCTTTACAAGCGCTAACTATTTTTCAAGTACCAGTGAGAAAATTGGCTAGCCCGTACTATTTTCACTTAATTGAATCATGGGGAAAAATTCAAAAATAGCCAGATTTACAACTGGTCGTTCGAAAATAGCCCAGTTTCAAAAGTAATCAAAATTTAGCCACTTTTCATGTAAAGATAAATCTGAGCGAAAACACTGTTCAAAACCTGGAAAATACGCCAGTATAATATGCTGGAGTTAAAGCATAAGTATGCTTGAACTCCAGCATATTATACTGGAGTTCCAGGATAAGTATGCTGGAACTCCAGCATAATATGATGGAGTTCCAGCATAAGTATACTAGAACTCCAGCATAATATACTGGAGTTCCAGCAAGTATAATTGTCCAGTATAATATACTGGAGTTTGGAGCACCGGTGCTCCAGTCTCCAGTATATTATACTGGAGTCAGCAAAGTATACCGGTCCAGCATAATATGCTGGAGTTCATACACAGGTGCACCGAACTCCAGTATATTATGCTGTATCGGTCTCTGTTGCAGCAAAATAGTGGCTATTTTTTATTGACTTCGTAAACGCTGGCTATTTTTGAATGATCAGTCCGAAAACTGGCCACACCGTGCTCTTTTTACTGAATGTGCTAAGTGAAATTCCCAATGGGAATACAATTCATAAATCGCTGGCCCAACTTGGGCTAGACTTGAATATTAAACTAAGCTAAGAAATAATAAAGAAAATAACTATTGTCATGACTCTTTTATAGCTCTCTAAAGACAGTTCATTATCAGCGAGGCCTATAAATGACAGTCTTTGAAGAATAACGAGATGCTCACACAATTTTTTTCATCAAGCACAAAATACTACCTTGAAGAATGGCATCGCTTAAGATTGGTCACTTTTTCGCAATTCTTCTCGTAGCAGTCACTAGTTAGTATCTATCTATCTCTATATTTTTCTAGATTGTAAATTTATATTATTTATGTGTCATTTATTATATACATGTAAAAGCATATGCGACTATAAACATATTTCATATGCATACAAGATATATGCGAGCATGTTTATTATGCATGATGTCTTGGATTTGTTCCTTTTGTTATATAGCTATCATACTTTGATTTTGACAACTTATGATGGTGAAAATTTTCAGTCAATTCGTCGTGGTTCTCACAGAAGCAAGTTTTGGCTGGACCAGTTGTTGATCATGATTTCTCAGGACTCAAGAGGAGACTACTACCACAACTTAATGATTTTCTCACTTGTAAGAGATCTTGCACTACTAGTGAGGATTGCAGCGATTGCTGGGTTTGTTGTAACTGTCTTGGACTTAGTAATGCAATTAGTAGTGTCAGACTTTGTACTAGCTTCGGAACATGAATCTTATATGTATTTATTCAAAGAACATTGCGACAAATCTTTGTTATGAATTGTCTTTCTGTGTGTTGTTAATGTTTCCTTTGGGTGTATTTCGTACGAAGGAAATATTTTCCACGAAAAATATTTCCTAGAAAATAAATGGTTTGCTTAAAGAATAAAGATACTCCAGTATTTGGTTGGTGAATGACAAATATTTTCCGGAAACTATTTTGTGGTGTTTATTTAGTTTGTAGAAAATATATCTCATTCTTATGTACATGAACTCTGGAAATTGTTTGTGTATCCTATATGTATATGTGTATCCTATATGGAAGTTGGAGAGTTGGAGAGGGAGAAGAATGCATTCATAGAGGGAGTCCGCACCCATGTCGAAAGTAATACAGTAACTTCTGCGCATATTGACTTTGCATCTTCTAACATCTCGAGTTTAATTAATATAATTATTCTCACGCTTTTCCATGACAATATTCTACTTGAGAACCAGAGATTGCGGAGTATGCGCCCGTGTAGAAAGGAAAGCGCACTTGAAATCTAGTCTATCTTAGGTTCAGTTTCAATCTAACTAACTTACTTAATTGGACGGAAAAGAGATAATAAAAAAACCTGACTTCTAGTCTTAAGAACCTTTTCGTTTTTATTTCAGGTGAACTTTTTAATTGAGCACGAAGCTTAAGAAAAAATAACTTTGAGAACTTGTGGTCTTATACATGTATAGGCAGAATAGCCTAATAAATACCTCTACTAGTAGCGTTTTGTCATCTCAGTCCCTATACTGTATAAGGTTTCATACAGACACTCGTAGTTGTTAAAACACATGTTGCGGAATATCGTGGGTTAACTAGCACGCAATCACACACAAAGCAAATAGAGAAGAAAAATCGACATAAGGATTTTACGAGGTTCTGCTAAGCCTAATCCTCGGGGCAAAAATAGAGAGAGTTTTCCCCTATGAATGAGAAGAAAAGCACAATACAATCTATAGAATCTTCAACTACAACCCCTATATATATATATATCCCAAAATGTGATGACCCAAAAGGTCATCTCGTGTTTTAGAACCCAATTCGGGGTTCCGAGGCCTTCAAGACCTCATTTTTCTTTCTCCTCGATTTGCGTACACAATCCGGGCGCGTTTCCGGAAAGCCTTTATGTGAAATTTAAGAAAAATATTAAAATTTGCCTTTAAAATTGATTAAAGTTGACTTTGGTCAACATTTTTGTTAAACGGATCCAGACCCGTGATTTGACGGTCCCGTAGGGTCCGTAGTAAAATATGGGACTTGGGCGTATGTCCGAAATCGAATTCCGAGGTCCCTAACTCGAGAAATGAATTTTTGAAGAAAATTATTTGTTGGAAAATATAAGGATTTTTAGAAATGAAATAGTATGTAATCCCATTGGTATCGGGCCCGCATTTTGGTTCCAGATCCCGGTAAAAGCTTGATATAGTATTTAAATCATATCTGTGAAATTTAGTAAAAAACGAAAGAGATTTGATATAATTCGGACCCTTGGTTGAGAAAATAGAAAATTTGAACTATCTTGAGAATTTCATGAATTTTGGTATTAAATTCGTTGCTTAAGATATTATTTTAGCCATTTGATCGCACGAGCAAGTACGTATAATATTTTTAGATTTGTGTGCATGTTTGGTTTAGAGCTCCGAGGGCTCAGGTTAGTTTTGGATAGGCCACAGAGTGAGTTTGAACTTAAAAAAATTTCTGTTGCATCTGATATTTGTTGAAGGCTCTGATCTCGCAATTGCGAGGTCAGGCTTCGCAATTGCGAGCCTGTCAGGCTTGGCAATTGCGAGGGGCTTTATCGCAATTGTGAAGAAGCCCTGGCTAGAATAGTTCGCATTTGCGAAGTCAACAGGGAGGGTCAACCTTCGCAATTGCGACAAATTGTCCGCAATTGCGACAGTAGCAGACATGCAGCAGGTTCGCATTTGCGAAGCCTGTCTTGCATTTACGAGCTTCGCAATTGCGAAGCTCCTGTCGCAAATGCGACATCTGCAACTGATCAAAACATCACTTGGACGGGATTTTGAACTCATTTTTCAAATTTTCAAACCCTAAACTCACGTAGGCGATTTTCCAAGGGAGAGTTCTTCCCCAAATCATAGGTAAAGGATTTCTAACTCATTTTCTTCAATCTATTTCATCATTTTACATGTTTTCATTCAAAATCTAGGGTTTTTTATGGGAAATTGGGTGTTCTTGGGTAGAATTTAGGAATTTCGAAATTTGGGAATTTGGACCTCAAATTGAGGTCGGATTTCAAAACCAATTGCATATTTGGATTCGTGGGTGAATAGGTAGTCGGGTTTTGGTTCGAATTTTGAGTTTTGACCAAGCGAGTCCGGGGTCGATTTTTGACTTTTTGGGAAAAACGTTGGAAAATCTGTACTCATACATTAGAATTGGTTTATTTATCGTTAATTGATGTTAATTAGTTAATTATGCATAGATTCGGGTGGTTTGGAAGTGGAAATCAAAGGAAAAAGCGATAATTGAGGCTTGATTTTGGCCGTGGAATCAAGGTAAGTGTTTGGTCTAACCTTAGCTTGAGGAAATAGGTGTTGTGTCTTAATTTCTACGTGTTAGTGTTGAGTACGACGTATAGGTGAGGTGACGAGTATCTATACGTTGGTGTCGAGCATGCAAGTTAGTCTTATATTGTGACTGTTGTGACTCTTATTATGTACTTTTCATGTTTAAATTGATGATTATCCATGTTGAAGAAGATTTATGATATTTTCTTGGTAATTGACCATTGTTGAGTATTGACTCAAGTTGAGACTTATTTTGTGAAGTTAATTGTTGAAACGAGGTTGGTTATAGCTGATTCCCTTGCCAGGATGTTATTGTTTCTATTGTTGATTCCCTTGCCGGGATGTTATTGGTTCTATTGTTGATTCCCTTGCTGGGATGTTATTGTTCTTATTGTTTGGGTGAGGAAGAGTGTAAAGCACGAAGGGTGATGTCGTACACGATATTGTGAGAGAGTGTTAAGCACGAAGGGTGATGTCATGCCATATTTCTATGAGTGTTAATGCACGAAGGGTGATGTCATGCCATATTTCTGTGAGTGTTAATGCACGAAGGGTAATGTTGTGCCATATTTCTGTGAGTGTTAATGCACGAAGGGTGATGTCGTGACATGATTATGAGAGAGTAAAAGCACGAAGGGTGATGTTGTGCCGTTTCTGTTAATTTTTATGGTGAGGACGAGAGTAAAAGCACGAAGGTTGATGTCGTGCATGTGTTATTGTGTTATCATTTCTGTTGGTTCAAAGTTGATATTTACCTTGCTTCTTTACTTTATTACTGTCAGAATTTGATATTCCCATTAGCATGTCTCCCTTCCCGTCTTTATCTGTTAAATTTTTTTATTATTGTTTCTCGTATATGATTTAACTGCACAGGTTTATTTGGTTGTCGTATCCTAGCCTCATCACAACTTCGCCGAGGTTAGGCTCGACACTTACCAGTACATGGGGTCGATTGTACTGATACTGTACTCTGCACTTTCTATGCAGGTTTCGGTGACGGACCTCGTGAGTAGATCTTGGGTTGCTGTCTTCAGTCCACAGAAGACCCGAGGTAGATCAGTCGGCGTTCGCAGACCCCGGAGTCCCCTTCCTTATGTTTTAGATTACCTGTCTCTTTTTATTTCGAGAACAGCTGTATTTCTTTTAAACCAAAGTTTGTAGAAATCCTTAGATGTTCGTGAAATTGTGACACCAGATCGTTGGGTAGCCTTTTTTTAGAACTTGAGTTGTTATGAAACTTCCGCATTTTTATATCTGCTTAGCTTTATTTACTATTTATTACTGTTTGGGTTATTGATTAATGTGTTAGGATATATCTGTTGGCTTGCCTAGCTTTCACGAGTAGGCGTCATCACTATCCCGATGGTGGAAAATTCGGGTCGTGGTACAAAAGATCCCAAACCTATAAGAGAAAGGTTTCCCAATTTGACTAGGACAATAACTTTTCCTTTCCCAAATCTATTAGGATAATGAGTTTTCCTAAACCTATAGGGATTATAGGTTTTCTAAAAATACAAAGAAATAATTCAAGCCACAAATAACAAATCTTCCCCTTGAATTCTCTTCATCAACAAGAACAACGTCTCTCTACCTTGCCGTCATCCCTCGCAAGGGCTCTATCCATTTCCGCACACATCAACCAAGTCTAGGCAACACCTAAACTTGTTAAGAGACTCAATCTCTTTAGCCATAGCACTAATCCGTCGATTTGGTTATGTACTCGGAATAGATTCTGGATCGCTATAACACTCAAAGGCATCAACGGTCTCTGCAACTGCTAAAGCAAATCCTACTGGATTCGTATATCCAAAAAGATTCCCATCAACTATGTTTGCAAACCTTTGCGGTCGGTTGATCACTCTCTTCTCTCGGCCTGTTGCAATGCAATATGGTTGTTGTTGCGCAGATGTATCAACATTATCATTTTGATCAATATTTTGCACCTCTTCCACTTCCTCTACTTTAGAACTATTGGGCTGAGCTAGTGGAGATTCAATTTCTAGCTCTATGCGATCACTGACGCCACGATTTGTTTCTGCTATTGCCTTCTCCCTCTGACTGTCTAGTAAGGCAGATTCATTGAATGTTACATCCCTACTGATAATTAGCTTTGGAGCCTTTTGATCTGTGCACCACAATCTATAACCTTTCACTCCAGTTGCATACCCTAGAAATATGAACTTTTTTGCCCTCGGCTCAAATTTTCCATCCCTCACATGAGCATACGCAGGACAACCAAATATCCTTATATTTGAATAATCAGCAGGCAAACCGGACCATACCTCAAAAAGAGTTTTGAACTCAATAGTTGTGGATGGAGATCTGTTGACCAAATAACAAGTTGTATTGATTGCTTCATCCCAAAAATCTTTGCTAACACATGAGTGTGAAAGCATGCTTCGTGCCCAATCACAAAGTGTTCTGTTCATATGTTCTGCAACACCATTTTGTTGTGGTGTTCCAATACTTGTGCGGTGTCTCACTGTCACGATCCAAAACTAACCCTGTCGTGATGGCGCTTATCGTGGTACTAGGCAAGCCGACACATTACCAAAACAAAATGCTATTTCCATTTTTAGGTTAAAACCAAAGTTGTTTAACAATAAAACTTTCATACGGAGTTTAAACCAAAGCAAAAGTGCGGAAAAAAGCCCGACATCAGGGTATCACTAATCATGAGCATCTACTACACTTTGCCTGACAAAACCGAGACTAACATAGTCTGGAAAATAACAAAAAAAATACAACTAAAGGAAGATAGGAAGGAGAAGAGTAGGACTGTGATCGCCAGGTAGCTACCTAGTTATCTCTGAGGAAGATCTACAACTGGAATAGTCAACAGCCGCTACCGTGGCCGGAGATACCTGGATCTGCACACAAGGTGCATCGGGTAACGTGAGTACACCAACTCAGTAAGCAACAAGTCCAAACTATGGACTAATAGGTAGTGACGAACTCAACCTCAACAAGTAAACATAATTAACGTACAAAAAACATAGGCATGCTTTCAGTTAAATAGACAACTCAAAATAGTAAAACCGAGCAGATATGAACATGGTAAAGAATATAACTCTGCTACATCTACATGCCAATACACATGTTGTATGTAATGCACCATGCTGAGTGCCTCATATGCCCACACTCTCAAATGTTCGTCCACTCAGTACTGTATATGGCTCATATGGCCTAGGGAAGATCCATCTCGGAATATATATATCTCTGACAGCAGTCACTTAGTACTGAGGAAGGACAATCCAACCCTATGGAGAAGATCCATCTCTAGATAATGATAATACCCTCACAACCACTCGGTACTATATATGGCTCACACGGCCCAAGGAAGATCCATCCCAGAATATATACATCACTGACTATCAGTATCCAGTACCGAGGAAAAACAGGCCAATCCAGCCTCATGAAGAAGATCCATCTCCATACCAAGGGAAGATCCATCCCTGAATATAATCAATCGTGCTCACTGGGTGTGTGTTACAGACTCCGGAGGGGCTCCTACAGCCCAAGCGCTATCATAATCATCAACATAACCGCTGCGGTGTGCAGCCCAATCCCATAATTGTCACTCATAATCAGGCTCTCGGCCTCTCTCAATCATCACTCTCTAGTCTCACCCACGGGCACACAATGTCATGAAATTAGCCCGGAACAATGATATGATATGCCAATAAATAACAACTGAGACATGATAAGAAATGCATGAGTATGACTGAGTACAGAATATCAATGAAATCAATAAGATGACAGCAAGAGACGACCACTATGGGTCACAACAATATCGGCGTGAAGCCCTAGCATGATAAATAGCATGATTTACAGTCCATTTACTTCATCACATGAAGGAAGCACAAATATCAACAAGATAGAGTCACTGATCGGTGCCATGGAATGAACCAGGTCACAATTCTCACGGTGCACGCCCGCACGCCCGTCACTTGGCATGTGCGTCACCTCAATACTATATACATATCACATAGTTCAGGGTTTCGAACCCTCAGAACCAAGTTTGAAATCGTTACTTACCTCAGACCAAGCAAACTCCTACTCTGCTATACCTTTGCCTCTCAAATCGAACTCTGGATGCTCCGAATCTATCCATAAACAATTCCATACAATCAACACGAGCTAAAGGAATCAATCCCATAAGAAAATGCTAAGCTTTAGGTCAAAAGTCAAAAAGTCAACTCAAAAGTCGGGCTCCAGGACCACGTCTCAAAATCTAACCAAAGTCACAAAATCCGACAGCCCATTCGATTATAAGACTAACCATACTAGATTCACTCAATTCCGACTTCGAATCGTCTTTCAAAACCCAAAAATTCATTTTATGAAACTCCACAAATTTTCCCCCAAACTCCATCCCAAATCACTAATCAAATGATGAAATCCATGATATATTCATGATTATTATCCAAAACCGAGTTAGAATTACTTACCCCGATGATTTCCTCGAACATTTTTCGAAAAACTGCCTCAAACCGAGCTCCCAAAGTCTAAGATATGAAATAAAACCCTAAACCTTGCTTATATAGTGCTCTCTGAACTTCCACTATGCGGTCTGCATAATTCCATCGTGGCCGCACAACCCCCACCATGGTCCGCGAAATTCTACCGTGGCCGCTGGTCCTGAGACATCAACTACCGCGGACGCACAATCCTCACCGCGGTCCGCACAAATTTGTCACGACCGCGTAATCCCTCTGCGGTCCGCGAAATTTCCTTTGCGGCCGCACTTCCAAGACCCGAGACCTGCAACTTTCCAAAGCCAAAATAATAATCCGATAACCCCCCGAAATTCACCCGAGGCCCTCGGGACCTCAACCAAATATACCAAATCACCCCATAACATCATTCAAAATTAGTCGAATCTTCGAATCGCTCAAAACAATATCATAACACTGAATTACACTAGAGCCAAAGAACTTCTCTAAATTCCACAAACGATGTCGAAACCCAATTAGATCACGCCCGAATGACCTCAAATTTTTCACACAAGTCAAACATGACACCACGAACCTATTCCATCTTCTAGAATTCCATTCCGCCCCCGATAACAAATTTTCCACTGCCGACCAAAAATTGTCAAATTTTCAACTTTGGCCAATTCAAGCCTAATTCCGCTACGAACCTCCAAATTACAATCCGGGCGCGCTTCTATGTCCAAAATCACCCAACAGAGCTAACGAAACCATTAGAAATCCAATCCGAGGTCAAATACTAAAACATCAAAACTTGGTCAAACCTTTCAAATTTAAAGCTTCAAGCTGAGAATCCTTCTTCCAAATCTATTCTGATTACCCTAAAAACCAAAATCGACGATTTACATAAGTCATAATACATCACACATGTATCTCATGCCCGAGAACTGGCGAGCGAAGTACAAATACTCAAAACGATCGGTCGGGTCATTACACTCACTATGCCCTCTCTGCTGCAGAAATTATCGAACTCAGAATTATAAAATTCGAACTCATTGTCAGTTCAAAGACGCTTAATCCCAAGAATTTTGCCCATGACTAGAACTCACAGCACAGACTTCCCCTACATAGTCACTATCATCAGAATTATTTCCAGTGTCAACAATATTTGCCGACTTATCTATTTTCTACTTCCCTCTTTTCTCCTTCAGCTTAGGACAATATCTCATGTAGTGACCTTGCTCCCTGCACTCATAACAATGTTGCTTCCTTGCTCTAGACTTTAATCTGGCGATTGACCTTTTCCTGTTAAAGTCTTTTTGTTATGTTTTTCCTCTAACCACAAGACCCTCGCCCTCAATTCTGTTGTCTGAAAAACTCTTTTTCAACTCTTTAGATTTTAATGCATTACTAATATCTTCTAGTGAAATTTTGTTTTTCCCATATAGCAGGGTATCGACAAAAGTATCATAAGACAGTGATAAAGAACATAACACAATCAAGGCCTGATCCTCACTCTCAATTTTGATATCCACATTCTTCAAGTCCATTATAATTGAATTAAACTCATCAATGTGAGTTTTAACAGGTGTACCTTCATTCATACGGAGATTGTATAACCTCTTTTTCAGGCAGAGGCGATTTGTTAGCGATTTCATAAGAATACAGATCTTCCAGCTTCTTCCATACCGTTGATGCAGAAGTTTCTTCAGCAATTTCCCGACAAACGCTACTCGCTCATGAATATCGCACTCAAAGCCCTCTCCTTCGGGTCTGCCTTCTCTGTCTCTTTCATCTCTTCAGAAAAATCCTCATCAATTGCCTTCCATAACTCTTGTAACACCAATGATGATTTCATCATAATCTTCCATAGACTGAAACTAGAACCTCTGTCAAATTTCTCTACTTCGTACTTTGTTGAAGATGATGAAGACATCTTAACCCTAGATTATATGTAGAAACCCGAACCTTACTCTGATACTAATTGTTGCAGAATATTGTAGGTTAACTAGCACACAATCACACACAAAGCAAATAGAGAAGAAAAATCGACACAAGGCAAAAACAAAGAGAGTTTTCCACTATGAATGAGAAGAAAAGTACTATACAATCTACAAAATCTCCAACTACAACCCCTATCTAAAGATCTCAAAAGATCTCAAACCTATAAGAGAAAGGTTTCCCAATTTGACTGGGACAATAGCTTTTTCTTTCCCAAATCTATTAGGACAATGAGTTTTCCTAAACCTATAGGGATTATGGGTTTCCTAAAAATACAAGGAAATAATTCAAGCCACAAATAACAACACACTACTGTAAACCCCTCTAACCTCGTATGTTCTTCAAACGCACGATGTGGATAACACATCATCATCCATATCAGATTTTGTATGACATCATTATTTTTTCTCTTTAATTTAAAATTTTTTAATTTCTTTTTCTTTTTCTTTTTCACTCCACTCATCCGCTACCCTTGACCACCTCTCTCTATTTTTCCACAACAGAAACAACACCACAACTTTCTACCTTTACCAGTACACTACAGCCATGGACAACTAAAAATCACTATTCTCCAATTTTACATCGTTCACATCTCCCCTTCAGAGATTTTTGTCCAACGCCGCCACTCACTACTTCAATCCATCATGTGAACCACGTTGAACAACTTTCCTCCATTGATGATATTGCACCACAACTGAAATTACTCAATATCCTCATATGTCTATATAATTTTACATTGTACACCCCACCTAATTTCACAAAGACCTTCGTCAACCACTCTTTAAACTACCAAATTTTTTTCCAGATATTCAGCTTCTTCTCTCGATAAAATAAATTCACTATTAAATATCGACTCCACCACTTGAAAATTCGTTAGTCATGAGACGATCCTTACCCAAAATAGATTAAACACTACAACAGCCATAGTTCTAATTTATCTCAAAAATACTAATGTTGGTTGCTCTTCAGAAAAGGGTTCTTAATTTATTTTTTTTTCCCAAATAATGAGTCAAGGTTTATAAAAATGGAAAGGAGGAAGATGGGAAAGGAAAAAGGGGAGAAAACGATGGAGGAGGGATGGGGAAATAAGGGGAAAAGGGGAACGGTAGAAATATAAAAAGAAAACGGGGGAGGGGATGGAGAAAGGGGACATATTTTGTTTTTTATTATTTTAATTTTTTATATTTCACTTTTTTTCTTATTTTAATTATTTTTAGTTTAACTTTTTATATTTACGCTCATTATACGTGTGAAGTTCAAGTATTTTGTCCAACTCCGTCATCAAGTTGCCACATATGCTCGGTTAATAGTTAGAGGGGTTTAAAGTAGTGTTTTTAATAACTACGAGTGTCTGGATGAAACTCTCTTGAGTAGAGGGACCGGAATAACAAAACGAGACAAGTAGAGATATTTATTAGGCTATTCTGCCATATATCTATATCTATCTGTATTATTATAAAAGCACGAATGTTCCACGCTAAATATTGAACGATAAAAATATCTTTGAAATATTATGTGATTTTTATGCCCTTAAAATTTAAATTATATTTTTAAGACTAATGTCCAAAAAGGTACAGTATTTGAATTCTTGTAGACTCCAAGTTCTTATAAATTAAGACTATCAGTTCATGACTCTCAGTAGAATTCTATTGGCTATTCAAACAAGGAGACTACTGAGGTCTCCAATTAGCTTTAGAATAATAATCATATTTGGTCTAGAAGTTCAGTCTATACTATGGTTATCAAGTGAAAGGCACCTTCCATGACATCCTATATAGTTGAAAGAATCGAAGAAGGCGTCAACAATATTTTTTGATGTATATATATATATATCTTAATGGTTCCATATTCTTGCGTCTAATAAGCTTTTCCTATTTACTTTATAGTTTTGTATGGATTATTGCGTATTGTAACTTTTTATTTTTTTTTGCTTATAATCGATTCGCACCACAGTTCTCACCACAAGGTGTCTTACCTCAAACAATAGTTTGTAAAGTTCCCTGCAGTATTTCACCTATAGGCTCGAATATGACATCACGGCGAGTATAATCATGAATCACTAGTATTGTTGGACTTTAAGCCATTGGGCTTTAAAAGAGAAGAAGTGTGAATTAGAAATGGAGGGAAAATGAAAATTTGAAGAAGTGAACATTTGTCTTGCACTTTGTCCCTCATTGGTGAGGGACAATCACATTTATGTGCTTATATATAGATTCACTTCTTAAAGCTCTTAAAAGGAGTTGAAGAGAATGAACCCTCGCGTCGTCGTCGTCGCTCGCTCGGCTTTGGCTTTGTCAAACGATCGATAAGATTATTTTTGGACAAAATTTATTTAATTATTTAATAATTAATTAAATGTCAAATCACTGCTGAACGTTCAGAGGGCCTCGCTGGCCGCAGTTCTGCCGCGACCGCGGTAGAATCGCAGCAGTCAGATTCAGAGAAGCTCTCTGGCCGCGGTTCGGCCGCGATCGCGGTAGAACCGCGGCAGGCCGCGTATTTTCTGAAAAGGCATCTTTCCAGACACCTCTTCTGATATTTGCCTATAAATTCTGAGGCAAGGCCGCATCTTCTATATACGAAAAAGACTCTAGAACTTCTTTCTTTCTGAATATATTGCATCCTAATTCGCAGTCTCTCTCTCTCAAATTCGTAAGTGTGATTTTGCTCCGTTCTTTGAGTTCGTTGGTATCCTGCAGTTTGTATTGCCACTGTTGCAGGAAGGTTTATTCCGTTTTATCCTGGGAGGATTTAATCCATTACCTTGGCAACGTGTGAGGGGGTTAAAATTCCTTAAGGACGCACAAGAAAATTGTGGACTCGGAATATTTCTGATTCTTTACTATTTTATATATTTCTTTATTCTTCTAACAGTTTCCTGAATTTTGTTTTAACTCAGTAACGTTAACAAGTATTTCATTTACTTTTTCTTTTGTTGATCTCTAACCTATTTTTTTTAGATAGAAAAGGAATCAATAGCAATTGAGTACCTAAGTAGGAGTCTAAAGGAATCATCAAAGAAGACAAAATTTCATTATCATCCCAGATGTTCAAAGCTAGCAATCACTCATTTATGCTTTGATTATGATCTACTACTATTTGCTAGAGGAGACTTATCATCAGTGATCACTATGCAACAGTGTTTCAATCAGTTTTCAGCAGCCTCAGGCCTCAAAGCAAACATGGGCAAGAGTTCAATTTATTTTGGAAATGTGAACAGAGAAGAGAGATACAATTGTGCAGGAACTGGGATTGCTTGAAGATGAACTACCTTTTAAATACTTAGGGGTTACATTATTAACTAAGAAGTTATCTCTGGTGCAATGGCAACCACTTATTGAAAAAATAGTGGCAAGGATATCAGCATGGACAACAAAGAAGTTATCTTATGGGGGGAGAGTACAGCTTGTGCAAACTGTTCTATTTGGTGTCCAAGCATATTGGGCTCAACTCTTTGTACTGCCTGCCAAAGTTTTGAAAACCATTGATGCTTACTGTCGCAGCTATGTATGGTCTGGTTGCAACACCATCAGTAAGAAAGCTTTAGTGTCATGGGAAAGAGTATTTGCTCCAAAGAGTGTTGGAGGCCTGGGCTTGGCTAATTTACAAAAGTGGAATAAAGCTGCTATAGCAAAGAGCTTTTGGGATCTTGCTCAGAAGCAAGACAAGCTATGGATAAAGTGGATTCATGCATATTACATTAAAGGCCAAGCAATAAAAACAATGACAATTCCACAACAAGCATGCTGGATGACAAGAAAGATCATGGAAGCCAAGACAACTTTTGAAGGACTACACTGGAGATTCAAGAAAGGAAAGAACATTACAAGACAAATATATGTCCAGCTGATAGGGGAGGATACAAGAGTACCATAGAAAGGCATAATGTTTAACAATACAGCCCAACCTAAAGCAAAGTTTATGCTATGGTTACAACTACAAACTGATAGGTTAGTAAAATGGGGTTTGGTAATGGATACACAATGTGTCATGTGCAGAAATGTAGAGGAAACTCATGAGCATCTATTCTGGGAACGTATCCTTGCTAAAGAGGTTTGGAACAAAGTGAACCAGTGGGCACAAGACAAACCAATGATTGCAAAAGATTGGCAGCAGCATCAATAGGAGATTATTAAAAGAGCTAAAGGGAAGAATCAAACTGCACAGATATTCAAGATGATATATACAAAATTTGTTCATAGTATGTGGATAAAGAGAAATATGAGAATATTTGAGAAAATGTATAGAAATAGTGAATCAATAGTTAGAGAAATTGCTTGTATTTGTAGTATGAGAGCATCAGCAAACACTAGGAAAAAAAGTCCATACTTTTAGATTCTAGTAGCTATAGAATGATCAGAAAGTTTTAGCTAATTATGTTAGTTAGCTATTGTTTTGTAAAGCTTCTTTTGGTGATAAATAAAATATTTAGTTACCAAAAAAACTTATTTTGTTGAGGAAGTGAGTTTAAAATATTAGTATAAGTTCCTCACTCTTACTTTTAGTTTAAAAAATTTTTTGATCAACTTTTATATTCTACATAAATTCAAATTAATCCGATGAAAAGATGACATAAACGTTATTAGGTGGAAGAGTTGTATTAGATGAAAGACTTATCTAAGAGACATGAATTTAAATTAAATTGGGGAAGGAAATTTTTGCCCTAATATCAAGGGAAGTGCAGCTCAAATTTGCCAATTGTTCGTTAGGGCAAGATTGCACTCTGATACAATTTAACAAGCTTATCATGCAATATTAACAATCAAACTTTACAATTCTATCCAATATAATTTTTACAATTCTTGTTCTTGACAGTAGCTTTTGGTAATATTTGATACAAAATATTCGTGCAACGTGCGAACATAGAAACTAATATATATAAACTGAGCAATGAGCTCCGACAAACCCTCCTTTATCCCTCCATGGTTTTCTAACCTTACGTAGAATTATTTATTTTTTTTCCAAAAGAGAGAACATTTTAATTACTTTGTGTAGCCCCTCCTTGCTAATAGATCAATTTACATTTACATTTATGCTCAGAAACTGATACTAAGGGTTTGAAATTTCAAGAAAATAATTTTAACAATTTAAATAAATGCCCCACTACCATTATTTATGGACAAGAAAATTGATCTATATTTCATGAATAATTATGCACTAAATACTAATAAGTAGAAATACTATTAGAAAATCAATAACAACTTAGAAGAGTAACTTGTTATACTTAACTAATGGTTGTATTCGTCGGCGTTCGTAGTTGTCAACGTATTCAGGGCGTAGTTGACAAAATATTATAGCACTGATCTTCCAATATTTCTCAATCTATTTTAAATTAAGTCACATGGACATCAATATTTTTTCTTTTTCAGGAGGCATATGAGAGAATAAGGAAATCTAAAATATGATCTGCATTATTGTCAACAAAGGAGCATAATTAGGTAATTAACAAGCAATTAAATTATTAATTAAATCATTTGCAAGTGGCATTGCCAATGGCAATATATCAAGAGTAGAAATGCTAAATAAAGTATTATGTTTAGAAATCTACTTAATTAAGGTATATAAAACAGTGTTTTAAGTAAATCCACGTTACTCTGACAAAACTAAAGAAAATTATAATAATTCCCAGTCCAATAATTCAGAAACGGAAAAGGTTCATATATGCCCTTAACTATGCGAAATTTTTTACTAAAATTTTAAACTATATTGTGTCGCCATTTTGAATGAGAAAAAAAAGGTCAATGTATATAGTACTTTTGTGGTTTCTAAAGCCAAAATTTTGTTTTCAAAAACTAAAGGTTAAATTAATTTACGTCTAATTTGAAGCTAAAATTGGTTAATGGCAGTAGAAAAGCAAAACAAAAAAAGGGAACTATATATATGAGAGCATAAATGAATAAAAAAAAATGTGAAAAACCTATACGATCTTAGTTGAAATTTTCTAACGTTACTTCTTGGTCAACGTTTCTCAATCTAGCTTTTAAATATTAAGTCACGTGGATAACAATATTTTTGTTTTTCAGGAGGCGTAGGAGAGAAAGGAAATTTAAAATTTAAATTGCATTATTTAAAAATTGTCGGCCAATTTGGGCAAGACATCAATAAAAAACAAGCTAAAAAATGATAAAGGAAACAATAATGTGACGTTATTGAGCCAAATCATTATAAGTGGAGCTTATAATTGTGAGCTCGGAAAAGTAATAAGATGTTTATATACAACCTTTGGCAAAATAAATAAACAGACACTTAAATTTTGCCTTAGTTGACAAATAAGCACTCCAACTTTAGGAGTGCACATATTGATACAGGTTTATCTCATAGACACGTGGATTTTGTCTCGACCCTAAATTCGGACCCGATCGTGATGACGCTTCTCATGAAGACAAGGCCAGCCGACACATTCCCAATTCATTTTTAAGCAATTAAGTAATAAAACTAAGTCTTTAACATAATAATAAAAATCCTAAAACAAGGTAAACAATACAGTTGCGGAATAGACATAACCCGGTATCGGGGTGTTACCAGTCATGAGCATCTATCATAAAAACTACAAGTCTGAAAGAGTCTACACAACTATTAAATAACTAAACCATAAGGAAATAGGATAGAAGAAAAAGCACTAGGCTGCGAACGCCGGCAGCTACCTAGTGAATCTCCGGAATCTGCAGGAATCTCTCTCAACCCTCGCAAGCAGGACCTGATGCGCCTGAATCTGCACACGGGGTGCAGGGAGTAAAGTGAGTACTCCAACTCAGTGAGTAATAATAATAAATGAAAACTAGGCGATAATAAATCACGTAAAGGCACATCAACAGGCTATAAAGAAGTAGTAAAAGCCAGTAAAAACAATAAAGTAGTAAAAGTATGTAAAGTCACTTTAGTCTAGTTTAAACTTCTTGAAATGCCTTTTAAACAATTAAGCAAGTAAATGACATGCAACTAGGAAAGATAATCACATAAAGATGTGACGACGCGGCCAGTCGTCTCATAAATTATCGATCTGTTCTCCCCATTTCTGCTTCTTTATGCCTCGTTATCCGCATTTTATGTGATCGAGTTGATTAGTTTGTGTCCGGGATGGATTTGGTAAGAAATGAGACACTTAGTCTCTTTTAAGAAGGTTTAAGTTGGAAAGTCAACTGGATGTTGACTTATGTGTTATAGGGCTCGGATATGAGTTCCGATGGTTCGATTAGCTTCGGGAGGTGATTTATGACCTAGGAGTGTGATCGGAATTGGTTTTGGAGGGCCGGTGTAGAATTAGGCTTGAATTGGCGAAGTTAATATTTTGGCGATTTCCGGTTGGTAGGTGAGATTTTGATCTGAGGGTCGGAATGAAATTCCGAGAGTTGTTGTAGCTTCTTATGTCAATTGGGATGTGTGTGCAAAATTTCAGGTCATTCGGACGTGGTTTGGTTGGGTTTTTGATCGAAAGCGTATTTCAAAAGTTTTTAGAAAATTTAGGCTTGAATTCGATGTAAATTGATGGATTTGGCGTTGTTTGAGGTGTTTTGATGATGGGAACAAGTTTAAATAAGGTTTTAGGATGTGTTGGTACTTTTAGTTGAGGTCTCGGGGGCCTCGGGTGAGTTTCGGGTGGTCATTCGGACCATTTTGGAGTTTGAAAAGTTGCAGAAAATGCAGGTTCAGCAATTGCAAGGTTTTAATCTTCACGTTCGCGAGTGGGTCTTCGCGTTCGCTAAAAGTCAGAAGAGGTTGAGGGATTTTTCCTTTGCGTTCGCGAGAAGGGCTTTGCGTTCGCGAAGGGTTGCCCAGTGGTGTAACGCGTTTGCGATAGGAGCCTCGCGATCGCGCAGAGGTCAGTTAGAGGGAGTCCATTTTTCCCATCGCGTTCGCGAAGTGTGTTCATGTTAAAGCATCCGTTCGCGATGGGGTATCGCGTTCGCGAAGGAGAATTTTTGGTCAACGCGAAGTTGTGCTTCGCGAACGCGAGAGGTTGACCGCGTTCGCGAAGAAGGAATACCAGAACTGGGCAGAAAGTTTATAAGTTATTTCATCCGCGATTTTGAGTTATTTTCCTCTATAGTTGAGTATTTTAAGAGCTTTTTGAAGGTGATTAAAGAGGGATTCAAGGAGAGTTGATTGGAGGTAAGATTTTCGAACCTAAAACGTGATTCTATTGTGAAATTAACCTAGAAATTCTTGGAAATTTAGCTAAAAATGGAAGAACTAGTGCTTGAGATTTTGAGATTTTAAATTGGGATTTGAAGGGCCATTTGAGGTCATATTTGAGAGTTTTTGATATGTATGAACTCGTGGAAGAATAAGGAACCCGTTGATGTGAAAATTTCTGAGTTTCGAGAAGTGGGCCTGGGGCTCGGGTTTTTCTAATTTCAGGATTTTTGATATTTTTCGATTGTTTTCACTTGGGTTTTGTTCCCTTAGCTTATTGTGACGTATTCGTTATGGTTTTGGTCAGATTCGATGCGCGAGGAGGCCGATTTGAGAGGTAAGGGCATAGCGAGCTAGAGCTTTAGCCGGTTCGAGGTGAGTAATGAATGTAAATGATGTCCTGAGGGTTTGAAACCCCGGATTTGCACTTTGTAGTGCTATATTGAGGTGAGACACACTTTTAATGATGAGCGTGGGGTCGTTTACTATTGGGGATTGTGACTTGGTCCATCCCAAGTGATGTTTTTACCGCGTATTTGATTGAAGCTTATTTGTTATCATCATTATTTGGACTGATTGTCATATTTGGGCTTCATGCCAATTATTTGAACCCTCCGGGGAGTTTTATCATTATTTCCTCATTGTTTTGAATTACTACTTGAACTCAGCCGTATCGTTTTTCCACTATTTTACAACTCAGCCACTTTTTACTCGGTTTTGAAACTAAAATGATATATTAAATGATGTTTTGGGCTGAGAACTATTGTTATACTAATGCCCGAGGGGCTTATATGATTTCTGGACTAAGTACGACCAAGGGCCAGATGTGAGGATACCATGGGATCGGGTTGCACGCCGCAGTAGTGTTATAATGATATTGATATGAGGCCTAGGGCCTAGATTTGATGCCACGAGATGGCTTGATATTGTGCTTGGGCTGTAAGGGGCCCCTCTCGGAGTCTGCATACACCCAAGTGAGCGCCGTCGACAATAAATAAATGGATCGGGCTGCGCGCCGCAGCGGGTACTATAGGGTATCGTACTATGTGTTGCATTTCTTTATTTGACTGTCATTTATCTACTTATTTGTTGTAGTATCTTTCATATTTCGATTACATTGGTATATCGCTTCCATATTACTTGTTTTAAACTGCCGGATTATAGATTACTCTGTGTTCTTCTATGATTTCTTATTCTCAACCATTATTTATGTTTATTACTCACTGGATCGGAGTACTAACATTACTCCCTACACCTTGCGTGCAGATCCAGGTGCATCTGAGGCTGAGTGGGGATTCTTCAGTTGAGCAGCGTATATCCGGGAGCATCGAGGTAGCTGCATGGCGTCCGCAGCCCTGATCTCTCCCTTCTATCCTTTTGTTTTATCCGCATTTCCCTAGACTGGTATGTATTAGATTGGTAAACCTGTATTATAGGCTCAGACTTGTGACGCCGGATCTATATGGGCTATGTAGTAGGATTATTATTTGAAATTCTGCATGTTTAACTCTTACTTCAGACTTCTAATATGATGATTGATAAACTAACTGTGATGGCTAGTAATGAACTGCATGAGAAATGGGTTAAGGTTGTTTATTGGTCAGGCATGCCTAGCAGTGTATTGGGCGCCATCACGACAGGGGGTTGGGGTCATGACAAGTTGGTATCAGAGCCTAGGTTACATACGTCTCGCAAATCAAGAGCCAGTTTAGTAGAGTCTCACGGATCGGTACGGAGACGTCTGTATTTATCCTTGAGAGGCTGCAGAACCTTTAGGAAAAACTTCACATTCTTGAAATTCTTGTCGTGTGACTTTATTGATCCGAGAACTAAAACTTTTGTTATTCTATTCTCTCGCAGATGGTGAGAACGCGAGCTATCGGACGAGGTGGACGACCACCAGTGCCACCAACTGAGACCACCAGAGGTCGTGGGCGCGGTCGTGGTCATGCCAGAGGCAGAGCAACGAGGGCAGCACCTGCAGATCCACCAACTGCCATAGCTCCGGATCAGGCTCCAGTTATGGATGCTCCAGCAGCACCAGTTCAGGCACCAGCTATGCCCATCGTGATTCCGGGTCTTCAGGAGGCCTTGGCACAAATCTTATCAGTTTGCAATAGCCTGGCTTAGGCAGTTTCAGCCACTACCGCAACAGCTACTTCACAGGCCGAGGGAGGCAATCAGACCTCCGCTGCTCGCACACCTGAGCAGGTAGTGCAGGGACTACAGACGCAGGGGGCACCTCCATCCCAGCCGGTTGCACCAGTTCAGGAGTTCATAGTACCAGTTATGCCGGATGATGAGCAGCGTCATCTTGAGAGGTTTGGTAGGCTCCAGCCTCCGCCGTTCAGTGGTGCTGAGGGCGAGGATGCCCAGGGTTTTCTTGACAAGTGTTAGTGTATGCTCCGTACAGCAGGGATTCTTGAGTCTAGTGGTGTGGCATTTACCACCTTTTAGTTCTCGGGGGGTTGCCTTTTCTTGGTGGGAGGATTTTGAGAGGCGTAGGCCTGTCAGTTCAGCACCACTTTCTTGGCAGCAGTTCTCCGCTCTCTTCTTTTAGAAGTATGTACCGCAGTCTCGCAGAGAGGAATTGCGTAGGCAGTTTGAGTGGTTGACGCAGGGGGGATATGATCGTGACCCAGTATGAGATGAGGTTTTCTGAGTTGGCTTGTCATGCCATTTGGATGATTCCGACAGATCGTGAGAGGATCAGGAGATTGTGGATGGCCTTAACTACCATCTCCGTATTCTAATGACTAGAGAGAGAGTATTGGGTGCTACTTTAGAGGAGGTGGTTGATATCACTCGTGAGATTGAGACAGTTTGTCGTCGGGAGCGAGAGGAGAGGGAGGCCTCGAGGATTGGGCAGTTACAGCGGTGCTTCTTCGAGTGGCCAGTTCCAGCATGGTAGAGGTTGTTCTTTCAGGCCTACTCAGTCAGCCCGTCTAGAGTATTGTGGAGCATCTTCAGGCCGTGGTCATCATGGGTCTCAGTAGGGCCAGTCTTCACTCAGCGCCCTCCCAACTCAGAGTTCATCTCGTGCCCCATCAGCTCAAGGTTCTTCTTCGCTGAGTGTATCTGCTAGTCACTCCGGTGCGAGGGGTTCCCTTTAGTCCCCATCTCCAGCACCGGGTAGTTGTTATGAGTGCGGAGAGTTTGGACATATGAGGAGGCAATGCCCTCGACTTCGTGATGGTCAGTTTCAGCAGAGGGGTCAGCCCTCAACCTCTGCTCCAATTATTTCACCACCCGCCCAGCCAGCTAGGGGTGGAGGCCAAGCAGCCAGGGGTCGCCCCAGAAGGGGAGGTCGATCAGGCGGTGGCCAGGCTCGTTTCTATGCCATTCCAAGCAGGACAAATGCTATTGCTTCAAATGCTGTCACAGGTATTATTTCAGTCTGCCACAGAGATGCCTTTGTATTATTTGATCCCGGTTTCACCTATTCTTATGTGTCCTCATATTTTTCTCATTAGTTGGGTACGCCCCGAGAGTTTCTTGCTTTACCTGTTCATGTGTCTACCCCGGTGGGCGATACTATTGTTGTGGACCGTGTGTACCAGTCATGTGTTGTGATTATTAGGGGTCTGGAGACCCGAGTTGATCTATTGCTATTGAGCATGGTAGACGTTGATGTTATTTTGGGCATGGATTGGTTATCTCCGTGTCATGCTATTCTAGACTGTCATGCTAAGACGGTCACTTTGGATGTGCAGGGTGTACTACGAATCGAGTGGCGTGGCGTGACTGATTATATTCCTAGTAGAGTGATCTCTTTCTTGAAGGACCAGCGTATGGTTGGGAAGGGTTGTCTATCATATTTATCGTTGGTGAAGGATGTTGGAGCTGAGACTCCCAGTATTGATTCTGTCCCAGTTGTGAGGGATTTTTTCGATGTGTTTCCTGCAGACCTACCGGGCATGCCACCAGATAGGGACATTGATTTTGGTATTACCTAGTGTCGGGCACTCAGTCCATTTCTATTCTGTCGTATCGTATGGTACTAGTAGAGTTGAAAGAATTGAAGGAGCAGCTTCAGGAACTTCTAGATAAGGGGTTCATTCGGCCTAGTGTGTCACCGAGGGGTGCGCCGATTCTGTTTGTGAAGGAGAAGGATGGCACAATGAGAATGTGCATTGATTACAGGCAATTGAACAAGTTAACAATTAAGAACAAGTATATTTTGCCTCGCATTGATGATTTATTTGACTAGCTTTAGGGAGCGAGGGTGTTCTCTAAGATTGATCTCCGTTCAGGCTATCACAATTTGAAGATCAGGGATTCAGATATTCTTAAGACTGCTTTCAAGACTAGATATGGTCACTATGAGTTTCTTGTCATGTCTTTCGGGCTGACCAATGCCCCAGCAGCGTTCATGCATTTGATGAACAGTGTATTTCGACCATAACTGGATTCATTCGTTATTGTATTCATTGATGATATTCTGGTGTACTCGCGTAGTCAGGAGGAGCACGTGGAGCATTTGCGAGTTGTATTACAGAGATTAAGGGAGGAGAAGCTTTATGCAAAATTTTCCAAGTGTGAGTTTTGGCTTAGTTCAGTGGCTTTCTTGGGACACGTGGTGTCCAGCGAGGGTATTCAGATTGATACGAAGAAGATAGAGATGGTTCAGAGTTGGCCTAGGTTGTCCTCAACCACAGAGATTCGTAGCTTCCTTGGGTTGGCAGGCTATTATCGCCGGTTTGTTCAGGGATTCTCATCCATTGCATCGCCCTTGACCAAGTTGACTTAGAAGGGTGCCTCATTTGTATGGTCGGACTAGTGTGAGGAGAGCTTTCAGAAGCTCAAGACAACTTTGACCACAGCTCCAGTGTTGGTTTAACCATCAGCTTCAGGTTCATATACTGTATATTGTGATGCTTCGAGAGTTTGGATTGGTTGTGTATTGATGCAGGAAGGTATATTTATTGCTTATGCTTCTCGTCAGTTGAAGCCCCATGAGAAGAACTACCCTGTTCATGATTTGGAGTTGGCTGCCATAGTTCATGCATTGAAGATTTGGAGGCACTACTTGTATGGCGTATCTTGTGAGGTATTCACCGATCATCGCAGTCTTCAACATTTGTTCAAGCAAAAGGATCTTAATTTGAGGCAGCGGAGGTGGTTGGAGTTGCTTAAAGATTATGATATCACTATATTGTATCATCTGGGAAAGGCCAATGTGGTGCCCGATGCTTTGAGCCGAAAGGCAATGTCTATGGGCAGTTTGGCATATATTCCAATTGGGGAGAGACCCCTTGCAGTTGATGTTCAGGCCTTGGCCAATCGGTTTATAAGACTAGATATTCCGGAGCCCAGTCGGGTGTTGGCTTGTGTGGTTTCTCGGTCTTCCTTATATAATCGCATTAGAGAGTGCCAGTATGATGACCCGCATTTGCTTGTCCTTAAGGACAGAGTTCAGCATGATGATGCTAGAGATGTGGCCATCAGTGATGATGGTGTGTTGAGGATGCAGGGCCGGATCTGTGTGCCCAATGTGGATGGGCTTAGAGAGTTGATTTTGGAGGAGGCTCATAGCTCGCGGTATTCCATTCATCCGGGTGCCGCAAAGATGTATCAGGATTTGAGGCAGCACTATTGGTGGAGAAGAATGAAGAAAGATATTGTGGGATTTGTAGCTCGGTGTCTCGATTGTCAGCAGGTGAAATATGAGCATTAGAGACCGAGTGGCTAGCTTCAGCGGAGGGTTATTCCCGAGTGTAAGTGGGAGAGGGTCACTATGGACTTTGTGCTTGGACGTCCTCGGACTTTGAAGAAGTTTGATGTTATTTGGGTGATTGTGGATCGGCTGACCAAGTCCGCGCACTTCATTCCTGTAGGTACTACCTATTCTTCAGAGCGGTTGGCATGGATTTATATCCGAGAGATAGTTGCATGGTGTTTCGGTTTCCATTATCTCAGATAGGGGTACTCAGTTTACTTTACAGTTTTGGAGAGTCGTGCAGAGAGAGTTGGGTACTCAGGTGGAGTTGAGCACAGCATTTCATCCTCAGACGGACGGACAGTCCGAGCGTACTATTCAGATATTGGAGGACATGTTGCGTGCGTGTGTTATTGATTTTGGAGGTTCATGGGATGAGTTTTTGCCGCTTGCAGAGTTTTCTTACAACAATAGCTACCAGACGAGTATTCAGATGGCTCTGTATAAGGCTTTGTATGGGAGGCGGTGTAGATCTCCAGTTGGTTGGTTTGAGCCTGGCGAGGCTAGGCTATTGGGGACGGATTTGGTTCAGGATGCCTTAGAGAAGGTGAAGGTGATTCAGGAGAGACTTCGTACAGCGCAGTCGCGTCAAAAGAGTTTTGCGGACCGGAAGGTTCGAGATGTATCATATATGGTGGGTGAGAAGGTTTTGTTGAAGGTTTCGCCCATGAATGGTGTTATGAGATTTGGAAAGAAGGGGAAATTGGGTCCTAGATTCATTGGGCCTTTTGAGGTGCTTTGGAGGATTGGGGAGGTGGCTTATGAGCTTGCGTTACCGCCCAACTTGTCGAGTGTGCATCCGGTATTTCATGTTTCTATGCTCCGGAAGTATATTGGAGATCCGTCGCATGTTTTGGATTTCAGCATGGTTCAGTTGGATGATGATTTGACCTTTGATGTGGAGCCAGTAGCTATTTTGGGTCGTCAGGTTCGAAAGTTGAGGTCAAAGAATAAAGCTTCAGTGAAAGTGCAGTAGAGAGCTCGGCCCGTGGAGGAGGCTACCTGGGAGGCCGAGCGGGAGATGCAGAGCAGATATCCTCACCTGTTTGAGGCTTCAGGTATGTTTCTTGACTCGTTCGAGAACGAACGTTTGTTTAAGTTGGGGAGGATGTGATGACCCGTCCAGTCGTCTCTTGAATTACCGCTCTGTTCTCCCTATTTATGTTCTTTATGCCTCGTTATCCGCATTTTATGTGATCGAGTTGATTAGTTTGTGTTCGGGTGGATTTGGTAAGAAATGAGACACTTAGTCTCTTTGAAGAAGGTTTAAGTTGGAAAGTCAACTAGAGGTTGACTTATGTGTTAGAGGGCTTGGATGTGAGTTCTGATGGTTTTGTCAGTTTCGGGAGGTAATTTATGACCTAGGAGTGTGATCGGAATTGGTTTTGGAGGGCTGGTGTAGAATTAGGCATGAATTGGTGAAGTTAATATTTTGGCGATTTCCGGTTGGTAGGTGAGATTTTGATCCGAGGGTTGGAATGGAATTCCGAGAGTTGTTGTAGCTTCGTTATGTCAATTGGGACGTGTGTGCAAAATTTCAGGTCATTCGGACGTGGTTTGGTTGGGTTTTTGATCGAAAGCGTATTTCGGAAGTTTATAAAAAACCTAGGCTTGAATTCGACGTGAATTGATGGATTTGGCGTTGTTTGAGGTGTTTTGATGATGGGAACAAGTTTAAATGAGGTTTTAGGATGTATTGGTGCTTTTAGTTGAGGACCCGGGGGCCTCGGGTGAGTTTCGGGTGGTCATTCGGACCATTTTGGAGTTTGAAAAGTTGCAGAAAATGCTGGTTCAGCAGTTGCAGGGTTTTACTCTTCGCGTTCGCGAGTGGGTCTCCGCGTTCGCGAAGAGTCAGAAGAGGTTAAGGGATTTTTGAACGCGAAGGGTTGCCCAGTGGTGTAACGCGTTTGCGACAGGAGCCTCGCGATCGCGTAGAGGTCAGTTAGGGGGAGTCGATTTTGCCCATCACGTTCGCGATGATAAGGACGTGTTCGCGAAGTGTGTTCATGTTAAAGCATCTGTTCGCGATGGGGTATCGCGTTCGCGAAGGAGAATTTTTGGTCAACGCGAAGTTGTACTTCGCGAACGCGAGAGGTTGACCGCGTTCGCGAAGAAGGAATACCAGAATTGGGCAGAAAGTTTATAAGTTATTTCATCCGTGATTTTGAGTTATTTTCCTCCATAGTTGAGTATTTTCAGAGCTTTTTGAAGGTGATTAAAGAGGTCTTCAAGGAGAATTGATTGAAGGTAAGATTTTCGAACCTAAAACGTGATTCTATTGTGAAATTAACCTAGAAATTCTTGGAAATTTAGCTAAAAATGGAAGAACTAGGGCTTGGGATTTTGAGATTTTAAATTGGGATTTGAAGGGCCATTTGAGGTCATATTTGAGAGTTTTTGATATGTATGAACTCGTGGAAGAATAAGTAACCCGTTGATGTGAAAATTTCTGAGTTTCGAGAAGTTGGCCCGGGGCTCGGGTTTTGCTAATTTTGGGATTTTTGATATTTTTCGATTGTTTTCACTTGGGTTTTGTTCCCTTAGCCTATTGTGACGTATTCGTTCTGGTTTTGGCCAGATTCGACGCGCGAGGAGGCCGATTTGAGAGGCAAGGGCATAGCGAGCTAGAGCTTTAGCCGGTTCGAGGTGAGTAATGAATGTAAATGATATCCTGAGGGTTTGAAACCCCGGATTTGCACGTCGTAGTGCTATATTGAGGTGAGACACGCGCTTAATGATGAGAATAGGGTCGTTTACTATTGGGGATTGTGACTTGGTCTGTCCCGAGTGATGCTTTTACCGCGTATTTGATTGAAGCTTATTTGTTATCATCATTATTTGGACTGATTGTCGTATTTGGGTTTCGTGCCAACTATTTGAACCCTCCGGGGAGTTTTATCATTATTTCCTCACTGTTTTGACATACTAATTGAACTCAGCCGTATCGTTTTTCCACTATTTTACAACTCAGCCACTTTTTACTCGGTTTTGAAACTAAAATGATATATTAAATGATGTTTTGGGCTGAGAACTACTGTTTTACTAATGCCCGAGGGGCTTATATGATTTCTGGACTGAGTATGGCCAAGGGCCAGATGTGCGGATACCATGGGATCGGGCTGCGCGCCGCAGCAGTGTTATACTGATATTGATATAAGGTCAAGGGCCTAGATTTGATAACACGAGATGGCTTGATATTGTGCTTGGGCCGTAAGGGGCCCCTCCCGGAGTCTGCACACACCCAGTGAGTGCCATCGACGATAAATAAATGGATCGGGTTGTGCGCCACAACGGGTACTGTAGGGTATCGTACTGTGTGTTGCATTTCTTTATTTGACTGTCACTTATCTGCTTATCTGTTGTAGTATCTTTCATATTTCGATTACATTGGTCTATCGCTTCCCTATTACTTGTTTTAAACTGCTGGATTATAGATTACTCTGTGTTCTTCCATGATTTCTTATTCTCAGCCATTATTTATGTTTATTACTCACTGGGTCGGAGTACCCACATTACTCCCCACAACTTGCGTACAGATCCAGGTGCATCTAAGGCTGAGTGAGGATTCTTCAGTTGAGCAGCGTATATCCTGGAGCATCGAGGTAGCTGCATGGCATCCGCAGCCCTGATCTCTCCCTTTTATCCTTTTCTTTTATCCGCATTTCCCTAGACTGATATGTGTCACACCTCCTTTTTTCGCACCCGAGGGGCGCAGGGGAGTTTTTTCCAATTAAAGGACAATCGAAACGGGATTGGTTTAATTATTTCAGAGTCGCCACTTGGGAGATTTAGGGTGTCCCAAGTCACCAATTTTAATCCCGAATCGAGGAAAATAATGACTCTATATTACAGTCTGCGTACCAGAAATCTAGATAAGGAATTCTGTTAACCCGGGAGAAGGTGTTAGGCATTCCCGAGTTCCGTGGTTCTAGCACGGTCGCTCAACTGTTATATTTGGCTTATTTATCTGATTTCAAATTCACTATGAACTTATGTGCAAATTTTAATTTTTAAACCGCTTTTATTATTTACTGTTATTTTATAAGACTTGCAACGTTGTGAAAACACATCTCGAACCACGTTGCATCAATGCACCCGTGATTGTTGACATATTTCGACTCGGTTGAGATTTGGATTTGGGTCACATAAATGTGCACCCGAATTAAGGAGAATAAATTATTAAGACGTGCCTAAAGCAACTAGCGTATTGTTGTTTTGGGTAAGGCCGACAAATTCGCTAAACGGCCTGTCCCGAATTCTAGGTGTTTTAATATATATCCAGTTAGAGGGCCCCGCAGCTGTGTACATTTTTGTTTGACGAGGCTCGTCTCGTTCTACTTTTAAAAGGAATTCGCGACGTCATGGATATGCCTCTCGAACCACGTCACAATCAATGTACCCGTGATTAGAAATATATTTCGAATCGGTCGAGATTTGGATTTGGGTCACATAAATGTGCACCCGAGTTTAAGAAGGTAGGGTTTATTAAAGCGTACCCTAAAGAGACTAACGTGTTGTTATTTTAGGAGGGTTGTGAGATTTGCTAAACAACCCGTCCTGGAAACTAAATGCTTCAATAATATATATTTAACAAGGGCCCCGCATCTGCGCGTTTTGTTTATTTTCATCGAGGCTCATCTCGTTCTTATTTTAAAAGGATATCCTATAGCAACTACGTTTCTTGTCGTGTTTGTCTCTATCAATTGAAAACAGTAGATAGTCCTAATTAATTACATGCTTGCGAGTTGTTTGCGACGGAATTCGGAAACGCTTTAAAATCAGAAATGAGGCTGCATGTACAGTCAGCCGAACAAATAATCCCGGGCCCAAATCCAGCCCACGCGCGGTTGGCCAGACCTGGGCCACTGCTCGTTCGATGCGAGCCCGCTTGGTCTGTTTTGACCCGGGCTCGAACTTTGTGGGGTTGAGATTGTAAACCCTATGTTCTTTATCTTAAAACATGGTTTTAACAGTTATATGGCATTTTATGGGAAAGGAAAGTACTTAATTAACAGTGTACGATTTTCATGCTTGGCATACATTATATGCTTATACTACACCATTGCACCAAATCTAAGATACAACCTACTGCCTTAGGCATACTCTTATCACCATCCCATATACACAACTCAACTACCATTCGTTAACAGATGTTGGGCCTGAAGGCTATTTCCAGCATCCAAAACAAGAATAAAATTTTTCTACATTACATGATATTTAAAATAGCAAACTATGTATAAAAAAACATTCCTCAGGTCTTTTCATTTACATGCTCAAGTTTCCAGCTACATCGGACAGTGTATTAGGTGTGTACCTGGTATAGAAGACAAAGAAGAAAGGAATGATCAGCTGGGCAGTATGCAGTAAACACAGCAGCAGCAGGTACACAGCAACAGCACAGCAACAAACCAAACCAAATGTTTTCCACAAACCTCAGACGACCAATAATATTTCCCAGAACAAAGAGGACCAACAAATAGTCGAGTACCAAACCAATGAACCCAGAAAAGAAGGAGGAAACAAAAGCAACAACAGAGTATTCAATGCAGCAACACTACCAATTCAATAACCAGAAACAGCTCAATCAATGCAAACAAAGAACTTGGCCAAGACAGCTTGACCAATATGCACTCTTATACAACTTTCAGGCAGTGTTTGGTTGCAGTGTTTACTGGAAACTACCTTATGTTTTCAGTTTTCTTTTGACTCACTAGACCTCTCTCCAGATTAAAACTAAAAATTCCAGCCTTTTGTTTTCTCTTTTTCTGAAGACTAAAAGTCCAGCCCTTTTTCAGTTCTCAAATGGCCTATTTATAAGCCAAAGTGACCAAGTGCAGCTAAGCTGCCCCCATGCTGCAACTGGCAGCCTGCCCATACCCTGTTAAACCCATGCTTGAGCATCTCTTGATGCCAGCCATTTGCTCCCCACGCCTGGTTTATTCTTTAATCCAGGGTTATGGGCTTATTTTAGTATTAATTTTAAGCCCCATACCCTTGTGTCTTGTTCCCCATTAGTATTAGTTTAATCTTAATTAGTACCCTACTTGTCAGCTTCATTTAAACTAATCTTTCTGTCCTTTTGACACCCCAGAATACCCCTGCTTAACCTTGATTATTACTGCCCTGCCTATTGCAGCATCAGGGCAGTTTTGAACTGATGAAAGTTCAAATTCAAGGCTGCCTGGGTTGAACCTTTTTAATCATTTTTACAATGCAAACAAACCATTTTAACAATACTGGGGCACTCAGTTAGTGGCAACGTTCAATTAGTCATGCGACATTATTAGCTCGTTTGATTCATGAGTTATAGAAACTAATCAACGACATTTATCGAGTCGACTATACTAATTATAGCAGGTAATAATCAGTCGCTCATATAAACAATACGTTCAGGGACCTAAAGGGCATCAGACAATTTTATGTTTAATTACTGGGGCCTATATAAGTTATTCATGCGACGACCATACTAATCGGACATGCTCATCATAGGATACATTTAAATCATACACAGAAACAATTGACCAAATAAAAGGTCTTTACTGAGAGGAAAGAAATTAAGAAACTATATAAAAAAAACAATTACCACACAGAAATGCTAATGACTTAATCAGCAATTAATATAAACGAAAAGGGAAAGAAAACTTACCGAAAAATGTTTAAATCAAACAGACCCAAATCCGACTCAACTCTGCCCATTTGAGGCCGAACAAATTTTAACCAGGGTGTTCTCACATGAGAACACCTTGGTTAAGATCCATTGAACCTCAAAACCTCTTTCAAGACCGGCCGGATTCCCCAGGTGCATGTGTTCTAAGGTCTGGATTTCCAGATCTGATTTTTAAGGAGTTGTGGGTAGATTCGGACCAAACCAAGCTTGGTTTGGTCACGAGGAAGGTCAGGGGGGTGTCTGGTATGAAGATGGGGTGGTTTGGCATAGATCCGGGTTCGACTCAAATCTTCAAATGAAGATTCGAGACGAACGAAAGTGATTCGAGGCTAGGGAGTAACAGATCCATGTTCAGGAGAGTGAGGGGGTCTTAGGGTGTTCGGGAGGTGGCCACCGGCGTTCATGCCGCCGGCTTTAATGGCGAGGGAGACGGGGGCGGCTAGGGTTTCTAATGGGAGGTCCGGGTTTGAGCTTGGGGACGAAGGGGTGGGGTGTTGGTATAGGGGGCGTGGGTGTAAGGGAAGGCTTATATATGGTCTATGGGATTGGATCTGAGCCGTTAGATCATATGATCTCAACGGCTTGGATCTGAGGGTGAGAAATGAGACGGAGTCGTTTGGTAGTTAAACGGGGTCGTTTGGTTTAAGTGAGGGTTGGATCGGATTGGTTCCTGGGTCGGGCTTTGAAACGGGTTATTGAAAGTGATCCTGGACCGTTGGATTGGATTGATTGGAACAGCTGAGATGGATTGGCCTGAAACGGTGTCGTTTCAGGAGGTGTTTGGGCAGGCCTGGACTTGGACCGGATTTGAATGCTGGTTTTGGGCCTGTTTTTGTTTCACTTCTTTTGGCCCAACCGATTTCCTTCACTCTTTTGCTTTCTTTTTTTTTTCATTTTTTTCTTTTAAAACAAAAATAAAAATAATAGATAATAAAACAACGAAATTAAAACTAAACAACAATGTAACATTTTAACACAATTATCACAAAAATATTTAAGTAAGTTAACTAAAAGCCTAGAACGAACGATGCACACATATATATATTTTTTTGAATTTTCTTTTACCGACACATAGTTTTGTATTTTTGTTTGATAGTGACTGGATGCAAAATGGGCAGACACACAAATGACCAACAACACATGTTACGGAAAGATCGAAAAATTGTACAGCGAAGCCATTTGTCACTATTTTTTATTTTCTTTTGGAGCGATTGCTCGTAAAGCAAAAATCACGTGCTTACAATATGTATTAGATTGGTAAACCTATATTAGAGGCTCAGACTTGTGACACCGGATCTATATGGGCTATGTAGTAGGATTATTATTTGAAATTCCGCATGTTTAACTCTTACTTCAAACTTATAATATGATGATTGATAAACTAACTGTGATGGCTAGTAATGAACTGCATGAGAAATGGGTTAAGGTTGTTTATTGGTCAGGCTTGCCTAGTAGTGTGTTAGGCACTATCACGATTGGGGGTTGAGGTCGTGACAAAAGAACCGCCACTCGGGCCCAATGTCAACAAATCTATCACTCGGACAATATCATAGAACAACACCAGCTCCTCGGGCTATATCTCGCATCACAATGGGTACCCGCGCTCACTGGAGGTGTGCAGACTCCTGGAGGGGCCCCTTACGGCCCAAGCACAATATCAAGCCATCTCGTGGCGTACAATCTCAGGCCCTCGTCCTCATAATCATGAATCAGTTAATAACCTCACAACACAGGCCCTCGGCCTTACTTAGTCAGAATCTCATAAGCCACTTGGGCAACAGTAAAACATGATGCTCAACCCAAAATATTATTTAAAATATTATTTGAAGTGTTAAAATAGAGTAAACATGACCGAGTTATGAAAACAGTAGAATATAGCATTACTGAGTACAAGTATAAAGTCAAAACTGTGAGGAAATATCAGTAAAAATCCCCTAAGGGTTCAAATAGTTGGTACGAGGCCCAAATATGGAATTCATCCCAAAACAAGATGATAGCAAACAGGTTTTCAGTCAAATACGTGGTAAAATATGGACTAGGTCACAATCCCTAACAGTGCACGACCCCACGCTCGTCATCTAGCATATGCGTCACCTCTATACAGCACAACGATGTGCAATCCGGGGTTTCATACCCTCAGGACAACATTTACAGTCATTACTCACCTCTACCCAGTCCGAATCTCTAGCTCGCGATGCCTTTGTCCCTTGAATCGGCCTCTGAATGCTCCAAATCTAACCAAAAACAGTGCAAAACCATCATAATATGCTAAGGGAACAAAGCGCACTCGAAAGAAATAAAATTACAACATAAATCCCGAAATTGGCCAAACCCGACCCCCAGGCCCACGTCTCGAATTCCGATAAAATTACATCAATAGACTCTTTATCACTCCCCGAGTTCATTCATACCAAAAGCATCAAAATCCAACCCCAAATGACCCCTCTAATCCCAAATTCCAGGTCTACAATTACAAGCCCTAGTTCTTCAATATTAGGCTTAAATTCCATGATTAATTAGGTAGAATCCACATTAGAATCGAGTATTAAGTCCATAAATCTTACCTCCAAATGTTCCTCCTTGAATCCCTCTTCAATCCTCTTCCAAAAGCTCCAAAATCGCTCAAAAATAGTGGAAGTTAACCCCAAAATCGCGGACCAAATGGCTATTTAAACATTCTGCCCAGGCATCAAATCCTTCTTCGCAAACGCGGTCAAAGCCTCGCGTTCGCGAAGCACAAACTTACTTTGACCAAAATTCCTTCATCGTGATCGCGACTTCCAGCTCGCAAACGCAAAGACCTAGCTCCCTCACTCACCGCGAACGCGACCCCTCTTCCGCGAACACGAAGAACAATTCCACCTGAACCCCAGCTGCTCAACTTCCTCTACGCAAACACGGCACGACCTCGCGAACGCGATGCACGAGATCCCAGCCCTTCGCGAGCATGAAGCCTCCCTCGCGAACGCGAAGGCTAAATCCTCAGCCTTACCTGCTAACCCTTCGCCAACGCGAGGGCCTACTCGCGAACGCGAAGGTCAATTTTTCTGCAACACTCCGACAGATTTTCTGCAATTCTTCAAAACATGAAATGGTCCGATTGACCACTCGAAACTCACCCGAGGCCCCCGGGACCTCAACCAAACATGCCAACATATCCCATAACATCATTCAGACTTGTTCCAACATTCGGAACGCTATAAACAACATCAAAACACCAAATTCACCTCGGATTCAAGCCTAAGAATTCCAAAGTCTTCTAAATTATGCTTTTGATCAAAAGGTCTACCAAACCACGTCCGAATGACCTGAAATTTTGCACACACATCTCAAATGACACAACGGAACTACTGCAACTCCCGAAATTCCATTCCGACCCCTATATCAAAATCTCACCTATCAACCGGAAAATGCCAAAATTCCAATTTCGCCAGTTCAAGCCTAAATCTACTCCGATCATCCAAAACACATTCCAATCATGCTGATAAGACCCAAATCACCTCCTGAAGCTATCTGAATCATCGGAACTCATATCCTAGCCCTCTAACATATAAGTCAATATCCGGTAGACTTTTCCAACTTAAGCTTTCTCAAAAGAGACTAAGTGTCTCAAATCTTCTCAAAACCTTTCCGAACCCGAGCCAATCAACCCGATCACATATAGAACCAATAAACAAAGCAATAAGAAGCAGAAATGGGGAAAACAAAGCGGTAACTCATGAAATGATCGGTCGGCTCGTTAAACAAATGTTCGTCCTCGAACTAGTCAAGAAACATACTTGAAGCCTTAAACAGGTGAGGATATCTGCTTCGCATCTCCCGCTTGGTCTCCCAGGTAGCCTCCTCCACGGGCTGACCTCTCCACCGCACTTTCACTAAAGCTATATCCTTTGATCTCAACTTTCGAACCTAATGCTACAAAATAGCTTTTGGCTCCACATCATAAGTCAAATCACCGTCTAACTGAACCGTGCTGAAATCTAAAACATGAGATGGATCCCCAATATACTTCCGAAGCATAGAAACATAAAATACCGGATGCACACTCGACAAGCTGGGTGGCAAAGCAAGCTTATAAGCCACCTCCCTAATCCTTCGAAGCACATCAAAAGGCCCAATGAACTAAGGACTCACTTTACCCTTCTTCCCAAATCTCATAACACCCTTCATGGGCGAGACCTTCAATAGAACCTTGTCACCAACCATATAGGACACATCCCCAACCTACCTGTCAGCATAACTCTTTTGTCTCGACTGCATTGTAAGAAGCCTCTCCTGAATTACCTTCACCTTTTCTAAAGCGTCATGCACCATGTCTGTCCCCAATAGCCTAGTCTCACCCGGCTCAAACCAATCAATTACAGATCTACATCGCCTCCCGTACAAAGCCTCATATAGAGTCATCTGAATACTCGACTGGTAGTTGTTGTTATAAGCAAACTCTGCAAGCGGTAGAAATTGATCACATGACCCTCCGAAATCAATGACACAAGCACGCAACATGTCCTCCAATATCTGAATAGTACGCTCGGACTGTCCATCCTTCTGAGGGTGAAAGGTTGTGCTCAACTCAACCTGAGTACCTAACTCTTGCTTCATGGACCTCCAAAACTGTGAAGTAAACTGAGTGCCCCTATCTGAAATGATGGAAACTAGGACACCATGCACACGAACAATCTCCCGGATATAGATCTCTACCAACCGCTCTGAAGAATAGGTGGTACACACAGGAATGAAGTGCGCGAACTTGGTTAGTGTGAGCACGTGATTTTTGCCCTATGGGAATTATTCCTATAAATTCAAAACAAAATAATTTTCCCATTATTTACAAATTCATAGATTTTTTGTAGCATTTTTGATTAATTGTTTGAATTTTGTCTGTGCGTGTTCATTTTATTTAATTAATGAAAAATACAAAATATGTGCATTTGCATTTACAAATTAATTTAACATTTTAGGATTAATTAATTAATTAGTTGTTTTATAAAAATGAAAAAAAATCACAAAAATGGTTTAGTTTGCATTTTTTAATTTTAGTTTTGAATTTTGGTAGTCTTTCCTTTAATTTGATTCTTTAATTAATTGTGGTAATTATTAATAAGAGTCAATTAATTCAATGTGGTAGGATTAACTGATTTAGGACTTATTTTAGGTTTTATTTTAATTTTGAGAAAAAGAAAAAGAATTTTGAAATAATTAGAAAGGGAAAGGAAGTGAAAAATTCAGATTTTGGGCCTTCTTAATCATAAATACCACAAGCCCAATTCACTTCTCCAATACCCGTCCAAAACCAGCCCATTTCGACCCTGACCCGGTCTGATTTCCCTCCATTTATCCAAACGACCCTGTTTTAATGACCTTGCGATCTGGGCCGTTGATTGCATTTAATTTAACGGTCTGGAAGTGGGTTCTGATTAGTATAATATTGTTTGAATCTTCCCCTCCCCCCCCTGTATCATTTCCCAGACCTCATCGTCCCCAAACCGAAACCCTAGCGATGCCGCCTTAATTTCCACCATTTGTCGCCGGCAGCGCTGCTCCCAAACTGCCCCAAACTAATACCCTACAACCCCCATGATCCCCTCATACCAAATCCACAACTACTTTACTTCAAATCTGTCGGGAGCTCCGTGAATCTGGAATCCGAGTTCAACCCCCAACAATTTCAAAGTCATTTTTCACATGCACGTTCGGGGAACGCTATTCTTTCAAACTTTGAAGTTTGGACTCGGCGAAACTGATGTCATTCAGTTGTTCTTGACAAAGAACAAGGGATCGACATAAGTTTGGCTAAGTTCTTTGTCCCCGTCCAGTTTCGAGGTTCGATTTGGTGAGTCCCTTTCCCTTTCCGGTTTCCTTTCTGTCATCCTCATCTTTCCCTTTCTTAAAACTAGTTTTCTTATAATAATTTTGTTGAAAATTCAATTCATCTTCTGAGTCCAAGTTTGTTCTTCTTTTCGTTATTTTTCTCTTTTCTCTCTTTTTCTTCGTGAATTCTGTTTTGTGACATTTTTAGTTTGTTAAAAAGGTTAAGTTCTTGGTTCGTTAAATCGCTTAATTAGGTCTTAATTTAGTCGATTGCCTGTTAATTATCTCATTCATCTTTGTCCTTGCTTGATTGCATTTTAAATAAGGGGTTCCGGGTTTTCTTGTAAGGAAATTTTGGTCAGTCTTTCGAGTTGGGAATCCCTGATGGATTTTAATTGGACTCCGAAAGTCAGAAAGCCCAAATGGGGATTTCATTTGGATTTGCAGACCCCTACCAATTTGAGTCGGGTCAGTGTGACCTATACTTGGGTTGGAGGGGTAGTTTTCAGAGGCTCAAAGGGTATTTTGGGTAGTCTAGTCTAGGGAATCTTTGTATAACTCAAATGGAAGCTTCTTGGAAGCTGACTTTGGGATTGTTTTAAAATCTGAAAACTAAATAGGGATATCTAGGCAAAAATAAAAACATGAAAAGGGCCTAAGAAAAATTTGAGTCTCTATTAGTTGCCCTATTGCCTTGACTTTAAAGGCATCCCTATCTTGTCATTCAAGGCAGACCTGGAGAGGAAAAATTTCAAAAAATAAAAACGGCTGAAAGAGAAAGTTCAAAAAGTTTTACTGTTCCATTGGCTTTCTGATTTGATTCTTGAAGTGGTTTTTTCCTTTTTATAAAGTTATCTCTGGTTTACATGGTATTAAGGATGGTTTAATTTGGGTTTGGAAAGTTGGTTTCAAGCTGAGCGTGTGTTTGAGATCCTGTTTCAATTCAATTTTGATTTTTGGGGTCTGTTGTGCATCAACACTGATTTTGCTGAGTTCTTTTGACATTATTCCATTATTGGGGTTCAAGCTATTTTTGCTACTTCCTATTCACTGGTCCTCTCTACTTTCTTTTTATTCCCAGGTACATTTTCCTGAACTCTACCCAATGTAAGGTCAAATTCGAAGACTGAAATGAAAACAAAGTTGAAAGAATGATAATAGTTTCGTTTGTAATATTTTTACATAGCTGATTGTCTTAGATACTTGATTTATCGTGTATTCTAGTTATCCTGAACAGATGAAATCTTTGAGTAGTACTTAGTTTGGGACTGATGAAATGTCGTGATAGGGACTTATTTACATTAATATGTCTCAGATGTGTTTTAATTTTGGTCAAAATCAGTAGATGTGTTTGGTAATATATGCATATTTGAATTGTTGTTAACAAGGGTACAAGGGAGCAAGTTTAATGTTTGATATTTTGTTTGAAGTTTCTGTGGGGTGTGAGAGCATAATGTTTTTGTTGGAAGTAAGGTTTATCAAATCTGCTTGTGGCCTTTGTTGCTTTTGATTCTGCGTATAATGTATTTTGGGAATGAACTTTAGATCTTGCAAGAGTTTATGTTTGGGTCTCTCTTTTGGCAAATCGCAAGTTATTGGTATTCTTATGCAAAACATGCTCTGTTAGCATTTTATTTCAAATCCTTTGAAGATTTAAAAGTTGGAGCTGCTTACTATTTAGTTGCTAATACTGTTTTTTTGCTTTATTGCTTTCGAAATCAATTCTTTTGTCAAAATTTCGTGTAAATGTCCAAAAGATAAATGATTAAGCCCAAACCCGTTTGTGTGTCATGTTATACCACTACAGGGATTCGATCCTGAGTCCCCGTTTCCCAGTTGCAACACGTTTTTCGAATTGGGCCTTCTATTGAGGTTCGGCTTAAATCGTTTTAAAATCAACGGTTTGCTAGCATGTGACATTTCAGTAAGATATTGGGCTCAGATGTCAAAAGGGAATGGGCATTAGTTCACTTATTCAATTTTCTTAAGTCGAATTTTAACACAAAAACCTCTTTCGAATTCCTTGAGGCTTTCTCTTTAATTAACTTTGACTCTCTTAAAAGTAGATTGGAGGTGTGCCATATTAGAAAATAAAAATAGTTTATGGCCCTCCAAAGCTTAGTTTGAATTCCCTTATTTTAATAATTTGGGGTGTGCCGTATTAAGCCAAATGTACAATTTATGGCTCTCAAAGTTTAGTTTCGAATTTCCTTTAAATTGTATTGAGGTGCGTCGTGCCAAATAAAACCTCAAAAATGCACGGCCCTCGCTTAACTAATGCTTGAACCTTTAGAAATCGAGGTGTTCCATTAGTTAATTTTCCATGGTCCTCGCAAACTGGAAAGTGCATAGTTGCTTTAGGCGCGATACTTAAAATTACCTTCCTAAACTTGGGTGCGCATTTATGTGACCCAAATCCAAATCTCAACAATGTTAGATAAAATATGTCGAGCACCGCGGGTGCATTTATGTGTCGTGGTTCAAGATGTATTTTAAATGACATTGCAATCTTCCTTAAAAATGATTAAATAAAGCGGTTATAAAGTTAAAATTGAACCATAGGCTAAAACATGTATTAAAATCAGTAAATAGGCCAATTATAACAGTTGAGCGACCGTGCTAGAACCACGGAATCCGTAAATGCCTAACACCTTCTCCCAGGTTAACAGAATTCCTTAGC